>NC_063332.1:52010844-52227565 GCF_021869965.1 Rhincodon typus | reverse complement strand
GCTGTGTTCATCCAGCTCTACACCTTGTTATATCTATTTGACTTCTTTGTCTTGCAGACTGGACATTTGTCTTATATTTTTGACGTTATCTGGGTCAAGACTGATTCCACACCCTGAATATAAAGAACAAAAGCATTTGATCTGAATTACATTCACCTGGTACTTCTTACTGTTGAAAACAAGCTCTTCAGATTAAGTTACTGTCATGAGTGAGTGAAAGTTTTGATCCTGATCTTTTTGGGTTTTGCCATTATCAAAATATCATCAGCAATGCATACATGTGCAGGCACATTTCTGTCCAAAAGAGGCAGAGAGATATCCCGGCTGACATTAGTCTCTGGAAACAATATCTTCGAAATGGGATTCAGAAGGAAGGCACTTCCTGAGGTTCTTTGGTTAAGTGTACTGACCAATATCCATATCTGGCGTCCAGCTTGGGGAAGAATCTATTTCCTGTGAACTTAGGATTCCGTTCTTCTTGTCTTGGAATCTTGTGTGTGGGCATTTCTTTAGGGAGAGGTAGGACATCTTGGACAACCCGATTGTATGCACTAATTGACCTAAACCAGCCTTTGTGGCAATCCACACAGAGAGTGATACCATTGTGTTCCATGTCATCTGTTTCATGCATATGTTTCTTTCTTGCAATGAAGTTGCATTTTCTGAAATTGACAAAATTGTATCTTCTCTGAGGTGCAATACATCATTGCCTTCAAAACTTCCTCAGGTGTTAAACATCTCTGGGTAAAACTGTAGTAAATCCTGGACAGACTTAGTGTAAGCATTCTCAGCCTCTTATTGGATAGAATCCCTACAGTGTGGAAGCAGGCCATTCAACCCATTGAGTCCAGATCAACCCTTCAAAGAGCATTCTACATTCCATCCAGACCCACTGCATTCCTGTAGCTAATCCACCTAGCCTGCACATAATGGGCAATTTAGCATGACTAATCCACCTAACCTGGAGGAAAGCACACAGACATGGGGAGAAAGTGCAAAGTGCACACAGACAGCCACCCGGGGCTGGAATTGAACCCAGGTCCCTGGTGATGTGAGGCAGCAGTGCTGACTATTGTGTCACCGTGTCACCCCTTCTGTCAGTGTGAATACCTTGAAATTTTCATGGATTGTCACAATGTTGAGAGCTGTACACGATGGTAGTCCTGCCATAGCTGGTCCAACTGGGTCTACCGGATAAAATTGTTGAGGTTTCCATGTCGAATTGCTATAGCTGCACTCTGTTGTTACTGTGTCAATGCAAGGGAATGGTGACCCGTTGTGTGCAGTTTATTTCGTGCTGTTGATTGTATCATTATGTTCCAACGATCCAGGTATATGCCCTTCAGCATTCAGCCTGGAGAATATTTGCACTGGCTCCTGTGTCAATCTTGGTTTTGAAGGAATGTTTGCCAGTTTTCTTTAGGAAAATGATGTTGATTGTGGCAGAAGCTTCCACGTTTTGACTTAGTCTGCACAATGTGTTACATTCACAGTGTGGAAAGACTGTTCATCCTCTGGTTGAAAGTTGTCCCACTCTGGGTTTTGACTCAGATCTGATTTGCTATGAACCTCATATATCAGCATGTGTTCTTGCAGATCACTCTTTGGTGCCCATTCTACATGGCTGTCCTGTCTTCTGTTTAGTTTTTATCCCACTATAACCTCTGGCTGCATCTTTGGAGCCAGATTTCTTATATAGGTGCACCCAGTGTTCTTTCATACCTCACACCTTGCACAAAGCTTGAAATGAAGGACAACTTCCTGGTAAACGTGATAGACGAGACTTGCTGCACTGTTTTCTTTCTTATTCTGTCTTGACTGTAGTTTGCTGCATTTAAAGCTTTTGGATGTTGCTGTCCAGTTACTGTGGCTTCATATTTACTGCCATGTGCTAGCAGTGAATCAATGCTGTGACCTTACCTTTTTTCTGAGGTGTCTTGCTGAAATGTTTTAATAGGTGCTGAGGCAATCACTAAATCGATTATCTGCTCCCACAGTTCAACCGCTGAAAAGTCACATTTATTGTGCTTGTTATGGCATCTACTGACAAACTGATTTATTGATTCTTGTGGCTTTTGCCTGTAGGGCATCAATTCTAAGCAATGAATTTTAAAGTTGACTCTCACATGCAACACATCTTCTAGGACTTTTCGAGTCAATGTTGGATTTTTCTGGCCCTCTTCAAAGAAGCCTGAAATATTGACTCTGTGTAACCCCTTGTTACCAACTGTTGTGACTATTTTCACAGCATGCCCAATTGGTGTTGCAACTGCTTTGTCTATGAATGACAGCTGTTTAAAAAGTGTGATTTCAAACAGTAGATCAATGACTTTCCATACCATGCTAGGGGATTTGATATCCATTATTCTGTGCTTTCAGGATGTCAATTTCCTTTTCTACCACTGACTTGAAACATTTTTTAGGACTCGTTCTCTTGGCTGTGCCCTGGTTTCAAATGCAGCCTACTTTACTTTCTATTTAGACTTAGGCTTGGTTTAGACAAGGAAAATATTAAATCTGCATCACAATCTGTTACTGCACCTCATAAATTGTACTCTCACCCATCAGTCAGAAGGGTCCCCAGGCCATTGAGTATTGAAACTAGGATGGAGTTTGTGGACAAACAATGGTTATCGGGGTGAGAGTGGGTAGTGCTCTTGATGAAGGTATTGAAGTATTTCTTTTAGCAGACATTCCTCCATCCAATGTCCTTCATTTGTCGAACAGAATGTCTGATAGTGAGGAATTACATCCATTTCTCCACCTCTGAGTGGACACTGGCAAAATGACAAGTTTTGAGAGGTGGTCTTCCAAAGAGTTGGCAGACCTGTGTGGGTCCCATATCACCATCAAGTCAGCATCAAGCCATAATTAACTTGCAATGGGCTCAAGGTTAATGGGTGTCAATTGGCTCAGTCATGAACTTAATTGGTGATGGGCAGGAATTCCATGTCAGTTGGAATAATGGGGAGATTTCCCTCTGCCAGGAGTGTGTGATTGTACTGTGCCTTTAAGAGAGATGTGTTCTATCCTGCTTATCTTGCAGAGAGCTATTGCCACAGTGGTACTGATAGTTGGTAAACAGCTTGAAGGTATCCCTGGGTGTTTTTTTTAATTAAGGACAAAGAAGTATGAGTTGGCAGGGTTAGGGCTCACACAGACCCAGTAAGGTTTTTTTTTGGTTTAGCTTTCTGTTAGTGAGAAGGTTTCTGCTGCTGCTGAGCTAGACTCTTAGACGAAAGATTTCCTCTTAGAAATAAAAGGAAGCAAACTGATTCTTTCAGTATTTCATTCTGCTGGACTGGAGATAGGCAGCATGTGAGAACCTTAACTATTTTTTTACCTTGCCTTGCCAAGGATGTATTTATGGGATGCTGCCTATATTGGAACAATTGATGATTAGCAGTTAAGTAGCGTTTTTTGATAAAAGCCTAGTGGGGATCACATCTGGAACACAAAACATTACACTTGCCTTTAAGTAAATATAAAAGGTCTAGGCTATCCCTGTATTATATTTTCGGGGCTGGGTGTGTGTCCTGCTCTGGTTTCCATAATAAGTCTGACACATTGCATTTCCCACAGTTTATATCTGCCACATTCCTACTGAACTGGACTATAAAACATCCAGCCATTATATTAATATTTTTTTCTCACAAACAAGAACAGATATAATTTCATAATACTTATGGCAACACTCTTCACCCTTGAATCAAAAAGTTGCGGCTTGGATTTCCATCTAGACTGACAACAGAGGGCAATACTGAAAGTGTACTGCATTGATTTAAGTGCCATTTTCCTTGTTGGAAGTTTAAACCAAAGCCCTGTCTGCCCTCAGTTGGACAGGTAAAATCCTATGTTTTAGAATAAGAGCAATAGAATTCACTTTGGTATCCTGCATCCTTCAATAAACATTGCTGAAACAGATTATTAGGTCATTTATATATTTATTGTTTGTGGGAATTTACTGGGTACAATTGACTGCTTTATGTCCTCCATTGCAACAGTGACTACATTTCAAGTCTTTTCTTGGCTGTGTAGTGTTTTGGGGTGTTCAGAGGTCAGGAAATGCAGTATATAAATTTAAATCTTTCTTTTTTCTTCTATTTATGAAGTGCTTACTATTATCCACGTAATCTACACAAGCATATCTGTTAATAAAATGCCTCTATAACTAATGTACAATTTGCCAAACCTTGGACTTCTAACTGATAACTGATAATTCTCCAAGACATTAAAGTATGGATTTTAACTCAAATTTCTGTCACAAGTTAATTTCCCACCTGTTGACAGCAGAGAGGATAACATTTCATCTGTTGCCTTTTTGTAAACATTACCAATCAACTTTGCTCAAAATGAGATCTTTCATGTAAATTTGATGGAGAGTCTTTTGGGAGGATCACGTGAGAGTGAAGTCGGGAGACTGAAGGAGGGCAGGCCATGAATTATCTTGATGTGGCTGTGCCGGTGTTGGACTGGGGTGGACAAAGTTAGAAGTCCCATGATACCAGGTTATAGTGCAACACATTTATTTGAACTTTACTTGACTTCCCCTAATGAAGGAGCAATGCTCATAAAGCTTGTGATTTCAAATAAACCTGCTGGACTATAACCTGGTGTCGTGTGACTTTTATCAATTATCTATGGGGTGGTACAGTGGCTCAATGGTTAGCACTGCTGCCTCACAGCACCAGGGTCCTGGGTTCAATTCCACCCTTGGGTGACTGTGTGGAGTTTGCACATTCTCCCTGTGTCTGCATGGGTTCCTCCAGGTGCTCCAGTTTCTTCCCACAGTCCAAAGATGTGTAGGTTAGGTGGATTGGCTATGCTAAATTGCCCATAGTATTCAGTAGTGTATAGATTAGGTGGGTTATGGGGGATGGGTCTGGCTGGGATGCTCAGAGGGTCAGTGTGGACTTGATGAGCCAAAGACTTGTTTCCACACTGTAAGGATTCTATGATCTTGTGGACCATGGAGAAAAACCTGATTAAACTTTCAATATTCTTGTCATCCAATGTTCCTGAATTTTACATTCCTTTTCTTTCATTCTCACAGGAACATGATAGTCCTGAACTCTGATTAACTGTCCTTTAAAAGATTCCCATGTCAGTTGCAGATTTACCTTCAAACAGCCTCCCCCCAATCTAATTTCTCCAGTTCCTGCCTAACTAACCTTTTCCCAGTTTAGCACTTTCACCTGAGGACCAGTCTTATCCTTAGCCATTACTATCTTAAAACTTATGGATTTATGATCACTGTTCCCAAAATGCTCCCTTATAGAAAGCTCAATCACTCAGTCAGACTCATTCCCCAATACAAGGTCCAGTAGGGCCCCTTCCCGAATTTGTATGTCTATGTATTGCTTCAAGAACCCCTCCTAGATACACTTAACAAATTCTTCCCCATTTAAGCCCCTGGCACTAAGGGAGTCTCTGTCAATATCTGGGAAGTTAAAATCACCCACTAAAATAACTCTGTTTTTGCATCTTTCCTTATCTGTCTACATATCTGTTCCTCTATCTCCTGCTAATTATTGGGGGGTCTAAAGTACAATGCCATCACAGTGATTACACTTTCCTTGTTTCTGAGTTCTACCCATATGGCCTCGCTGGATGAACTGTTGGTACAATTCCCTCATCCCTTTTATATCCCTCTCTATCACACCTGAAACATCTAAACTCTGGAATGTCGAACTGCCAGTTCTGTCCTTCTCACGACCAAGTCCCTGTAATGGTTACAACATTGTAGTTTCATGTACTGATCCAGGCTCTAAACTCATCTACCTTACATGTTATACTCCTTGCAGTAAAATAAATAAACTTCGGACTGCCAGCCCTGCAACCTGGACCTGCATGTTCTTCCTATTAGACTTACCTAACTTAACTTCTACCTTCTCCGCAATCACTCCTCATGCTGACTTACTGCTTTGGTTCCCATGCCCTGCCACACTAGTTTAAACTTTCCTGAGTGACATCAGAAAACCTCCTTGCAAGGATATCAGTGCCTTCTAGCTTAGGTGCAATCAGTCCTTCTTGTACAGGTCCCTTCTGCCCAAGAAGAGACCCCAATTGTTTAATATCTGAAGGACTCCCTCCTACACCAACCCTTTAGCCAAGAATTCTCTGGACTCACTAGCACATGGCATGGGGAATAATCCCAAGATTACAACCCAGAATGTCTTGCTTTGCAATTTCCTACCTAACTCTCTGAACTCCCTTTGTAGGACATTATCTCTTTCTACCTATAAAGTTAATACCAATATGGACCAGGACCTCTGGCTGATCACCCTCCCCTTTCAGAATGTCCTGTGCCCACTCAGAGGTATCCTTGAACCTAGCACCAGGGAGGCAACACACCATTCTGGAGTCTCGCTCGCAGCCATTGAAACACCCATGTGTACCCCTGACTATACAGTCCCCTGTCACTATCGTTAGTCTATTTTCAATCCTCTCTGCTGTACAACAGAGCCAGTCATGGTGCCACTGATCTGACTGCTGCTGTTGCTTTTCTTTGAGAGGCCACAACAATACTTAAAATGATATTCTTATTTGAGAGAGGAATAGCTACAGGGATTCCTGACCAGCCTGCTGCTCCTCCTGGTGGTCACCCATCTATCTGAATGATCCTTTGATGTGATCACATCTCTGAAATTTCTATCAACAAAAATTCCTGCTTCCTGCAAGCTCCTTTACAGAGTCCAACTGCTGTTCCAACTGATTTATGCGTTCTGAGAGAAGCTGCAGTTGGGCACATTTTCTGCAGACATCGTTGTCAGGGACATTTGACTTCTCCCTGATCTCCCACATCTCAAGGGAAGAGCATGAAAGGAAACATCTTACCTTGCCATAGCTTAATGCTGCTCACCCTCCTCCAAAAAGCCCGACTCTCACCAAAACCTGCATTTTGACCTCAACAGCAGCATTGTCTCACAGTTCCTCTCCAAAATGGCCGCTCCCAAAATGACCATTTCTCCCATTGAGTACTGTGTCCCCCGCAACTCCTTTCTCAGTCGTGGTGACTGAGCCGACTCCTCCCAGAATTCTCCTCAATTATTTCTCACCAGTGTCCTCTGCCCAGGCCTGTACAGTGAATGTAGCAGGTTGCCTGAATTTAGCAAGATCACACAGATGGTAACTGTGATTAACTGTGTGGGTTTATTTACAGCAGCGGACTTGATTGACAGATGATATTTTCCATCTTTCTGAATTAACAGAACAAGCAGACAGAACCTTTTGTGGGTGGGCATTGTGGGGAGAGAGGGGCTGTGGGTGTCAGAAGTAAGGGAAGGAGACTGGTTCACTGTGCCCTATGTTCTGCCCTTCCTTGGAGCATGAATTACTGCAAATTGAGGGACCACCCAAATGAAGCCTACCCACATTGGTGGGCTAGCCAATTCTTCCTCAGCCCCCTGAAGCTGAAATAAAAGCAGACCTTCATTTAGTACTCGAGGTAGATAAACAGGGGGCTGGAAGAACACAGCAGGTCAGGCAGCATTTGAGAAAAGGAGCAGTCAATATTTTTGGGTATTCAGGACTGAAGAAGGATAATACCTGAAACGTTGACTGCTCCTTTCCTTCAGGTGTTGCTGGCCTGATGTGTTCTACCAACCTCCTGTTTGTTTACCTTGGATTCCAGCATCTGCAGTTTTATTGTCTCTAACCTTCATTTCCCACTCATTGGCCTCAATTAGCAGCACAGCAGGAATGCCTTGGGCCTTCCTATCTAGAACTTAATTTTGGGCAGAGATGAAAAGGTGGTGCATTTCTGATTCACTTTCTTCCTGTCTACTTAACTACCCTTCTTTCCTGCGGCCTGTTGCCTCCAGGTCAGGAAGATCCCTTCCACATTTCCTCCAAGCAGAATTACATTTTTCTCCAAAGCTCTGCAGAATTCTTTCTAATTCACATTGGGTAATCAAGAACACAATAGCAAACATATCTTCATAATCCACATTTACAATAATTTGTTCAGGGTAACAGCTTGGCTTCGGACTTTTGGGTTAGATAGTTCTGGGTTCCAGCTGCTCTCCAAATCTTGAGTGTATAATCCAAGCATTACTTCAATTTGTTGCACGTAAAGCATTTAAGTATCAGAAATGTCACCTTGCAGATAATTTTACAAATTAAGATTCCATCTGCTTATTTCATTAATTCAGGAAGATGGAAAATATCATCCATCAATTAAATCCACTTTTGTAAATGAACCAGAAGTTAATCACAATTACTATTTGTGAGTTCTTGCTAAATTCAAGCAACCTGTTACATTCACAGTATCGTAATAGATTACAAGGGATGTGATAGCCTAGTGGTATTATCGCCAAACTATTAACACCCAGGTTTGAATCCTGCCATGGGAGATGGTTGAATTTGAATTCAATAAATATCTGGAAGACGAGTCTAATAGTAACCATGTCATTGTTGGGAAAAATCCATGAGGTTATCTAATGTCCTTTAGAGAAGGAAACTGACATCCTTACCTGATCTGGCCTACATGTGACTCCAGACACACAATGTTGTTGTTGACACTGAACTTCCCACTGGGTAATTAAGAATAGGTAGAAAATATCGGCCTGGCCAGTGATGCCCACATCCTGTGAATGAATTAAAAAAGTCTTAGAAGTTAGTCAATGAATAAAAAGACACCCATTTGATCACTTGGTGCAGTATCTTACCGATATATAGATGCATATATCTTGTATCTATTGTTATAGACCAAACCAAACACCATCAAAACATGTCAATGAGATAGCCTAGACCCTAACTTTTTCTTATTTTAAAGGCTAATGCCATGTGTTATGTTCTGGATGTAATTTGATTGGTCAAAGTATCCAGCTTGAAGCAAAACACACTTTATTCATACAATATCATCAAAATGCAGACAAAATAAAAATAAAAGAATTGGCTCGACTGTAACTATCAAAATACTTAACAAAAGAACAAACTACTCATTAACTGTTCCAATATAGTAATATCCCAAAAGTACACCCTAGGCAAAAGCAAAGTCAGTGACATAAATTGTCTTACATGTAATTCTAGGGGCAGGAGGAGAATCCAAGTTTTTAGCTTTAGCAAAGAGAGAGAGAGAGGCAGAGAGAGAGAGAGAGAGAGAGGGTGGGCATGGGGGGGAGGTGTAGCAGCTTCCAAACCCCAACAGCTACTGAAAGCTAAACTAAAATCTTGGTTCTGTGAGAGCTTGACCCCACCCATTCAGGCTGCATCTATTGTTCCAACTTTTACAAAAAAAAACAAGGCCTCACAAGCTGTTTACTTCTTGGATTTGGACAGACTGCTTGACACCTCTGTTACGAGGAGATGTCAGCAGGGGTAGATAAGATCTCTCTGCTCTCCTTCCACTCCTGTCTTCTCACCATTTAGAAAATATTTTGATCTATCATTCTTAGGAGCAGCATAGAGAGGTTCCCATTGAAATCTCTCTGCCATAGTTTTGTCCACTTGTTTAATCTGTCATTATCAGATATTGATCCAAGTTATCGGAGATTTGTTCTAGAAGTGTGGATGTGAACTGGAGTCAGACCTCCCAACCCTGGAAGGGTTTGGAGGCAGCTGCCAAGACTATTAGGATAAAAGGGCATACCTCAGTTCTCTGTGATTTCATTCCAGCTATAACGAAACAAAATAAGCCTTCTTGCCCTAACAGCCCATCATCCTCATATACTCCAATGCCAAATAATACCACTTCATGCACCACCTCCCTTGCGTCCTCCAATCCAAAATATGTTCCTCCACCCACACACAGAATGCCCCCCACCATAGCCCTTCATATTCTTCTATGCTGACCCATGCTTGCAATTCCTACCCTTTCCCATTGCACTCACCATGTCAATTCACTCCGATAGCCACATTGGGCAGACCTCAGGATGCATGGTGAGGTGAAATAAGACAAAAATTAATTATTTGTTGTGCACTTTTTTTTTTAAATGCTCTCATTGATAACATTTAAATCCTTACAAGCACTTCACAGAACCACAGAGTGTTATAGTGCAGAAAGACGTCATTCAGCCTTTCCTGTCTACTCCAGCTGGTTAAATGGACATCACGACCGAGTATCAATCTGCTGCTTTTTCCCCAGATCCTTCCACTTTATTTTTAACCAATGATCATCCAGGGCCCTCTTGAATGCCTCAGTTGAACCTGCCTCCACTGCATTTCCAAGTAATGTATTCACCACCCTAACTACGCACTGTGAGGAAGCTTTTCTTCACTGTACCCTAGCTTCTTTTGCAAATCACTTTAAATCTACTAAATGCCTTATGAAAACAAACAATCGCATTCATAACTCCACCCGAAATGCAGCCAGACTTTTACCACCACTTAGAACTGCCAATGAATCTACGATCTTACAGCTTCCCCAGTGTGAACATCAAAAGCTGTGGAAGCAGTCAAGCAGCATTCAAACTGTAATTATAACCCTCAAGCGCATGTCATTAAACAGTTGAATTATAGGCATTGTTTTTATCAATCGTAGGCTTGATTATTTATCGAAAATGTTAGAGGACCTGGGATTTAAATGTTGTAAAAAAATGACAGTTCCACAAAGCTGAGCTAGTTTTTACACATATTCATGTCTACTCCTAACAATTTCAATGGGATAACTGACCTTTTCCAAATGGTACCTGATATCAGCCAAAGGGCTGCCCTACCTCTTCAATAGGGTACCTTACCTCCCCAAATATCTTTGGTGGCTATGGAAATTTTCCTCAGATATTGAAAGCCCTTGGGTCATGATTAAGAAATCCCAGTAACAAAAGTTACTTTTATCTGAAAGCTGTTACACTTTGACATATGCAACTGCCTCAAGTACAGATGATGCTGTGAAACACAGATGCACAAAATATGACCCATACCAGCTACCCCTCCCACCAGCAAAAATGTTGGATGCTAAGTTCTGAGGTGGGAATTCCAGTATCATAGCCCATGTACCATTTTTGCTAAGGCATCGATACCTTCCAGCTTTGCGGCATTCAAATAAACGCAAAATCCTGCAAATGCTGGAAATCTGAAACAAACACAGAATGCTGGAGAAACTCAGTTTTTAGAGCTGAATTTGAAGAAGACTTGATATCTGGACTTGATACGTTGACTCTGTTTCTTTCTCCAGTTGCTGCCCGGCCTGCTGTGTTTCTCCAGCATTTTTAGTGTTATTGAAATTCAGGCAAATTCAGAACTGAACTGTATTCCTTCATCCGAGTCATTTTAAGTAGAGTCAAAATTCCTGAGGTTCCTGCTTACATCCCTGGAAGATCCATTTAATCACATAGATCCAATTACAGCACATTACAGAGGGCTGGATTTGATCTTGCTGAAGTTTTGGGAGTGGGGGAGGCATCACAGGAATCTTGGAGGTCAGTGCAACATATCTGTCAGTAATATTTTAAACTAGTCAGTCTATTAACATGTTATTTCCAGGTTTCCTTAACAATTAGGTTGAGTGGACTTGATAGAGACATTCATGAGGAAAAATTGAACTCCAGTATTTCAAATGATATTAAAAACATGATAGTTAACACAACCGAAAGACATATCGCAGATACACTCGACACTGGCCTTTAAGTAGAGTTCCAGTTCTTCCAAAATCAATTCAAAATATTTCTATATCCTAAATACTTACTTCTGTTACTGTCCTTTCTCAGCCTGGTAACAGCTAACTCTAAAACTATTATTTATTGGTGGAGATTCTCCCTCTAACACAACCTACACTAACCTTCCAGCTTTGTTTAAAACCCTCACAAATTTATTTTTCTTCAATCTACGTGGGAGGTCAACTTGCATTCTGAAATGGTGAACCACAGTGACTTTGACCGTCAGCCTCTTCTTTCTCTGCCTACCTCCAGGATTCTAGCGGACCAATTGTATGGGATCTTCCTTTACAGAGCCTAAGTCTGGAAGTGGGTTGGAAAGTTAGTGTCTCTTCCACTTGGGAACAGATCAGGGCTTTTCAGTTTATTATGTATGCTATTGTGTAAGGACACTGGTGAATCTTATAGGGTCAATGTCAAGCAGGAGGTTCTCACACCACACCTTGACCTTCCGGTTTCGAAGGCCCAGACATCTTATTTAAGGGCCACTTGGACAGGCCTTCACTCCCTGAAAGTCTGCAACATTACTCAACTTGTCTTGGTCACCTCCCAGAGATGTCTCACATCAAGCAAAAACTGACCCCACACATCAACCAGGTCTCACTAGAGTTTCCGCTGTAGGACCTTCAGGAAAGGCAGGAGCTCCTCTTACCCTAGAGATATGTATCCAGTGCATCCAAGGCAGACTGGAACGAAATCACGGTGTGGGTCAGTGCCATGAGCCTCACTAAAGAAACCGGATGCAGTGAAGGAAGAGAAGCAATGATCTCCTTTCACTCAACAAGGGTAAGTGGCACTGTCCCTCTCTGCAAACTGACACTCACAGAGTCATCACTCAGTTTAACTGTGTCAGTACAGAGGCATGTCAGAATAGGATGCAAGCCTCATTACCATATGGATGGGTGTACTGATTGGCAGAAAGTCACCTCATGCTCTCAGTGTTCTACTGAATGCTTGAGGCAGTGTGCTTACTCTAGAGGCTCAGGGTCTGGCATGACGAGGCATTCTGATCCAGTTCTCATGCACCAGCTACAATGACATTCAATCTTCTCTTTATCTGTCTACAGAACAAGATCACACACAAGTGGAGGGAGCGGGCTCAGATCGGAGGATATTTGAATGTTCAGCCCTTTAAAAGGAGCCACGGAGCTGGTAGTGGAGGACTGTGACTGTATTTGGATGGAAGGAGAGAAAGGACTCTGACAGGAAACCAGTGTGGATGCCTCCATTAATTCAAAAAAGAATTATGTATGTTCTTTCTTTTCTCCACTCTAGTAACCAGACAAAGTGGAGATAGCTTCCGACCACACACACTCCCATTCCCAACCTTAAAATCAATCAGCATCACTAACTCTGAGGATAAAGTTAGTGATATTTGTTAGTGAAGTTTTTTTGTGATATACATAAATGATCTGGAGGAAGGTATAGATGGTCTGATTAGCAAGTTTGCAGATGACACTAAGATTGGTGGAGTAGCAGATAATGAAGGGGACTGTCGGAGATTGCAGCAGAATATAGATAGATTGGAGAGTTGGGCGGAGAAATGGCAGATGGAGTTCAATCCAGGCAAATGCGAGGTGATGCATTTTGGAAGATCGAATTCAAGAGTGAACTATATGGTAAATGGAAAAGCCCTGGGGAAAATTGATGCACAGAGAGATCTGGGTGTTCAGGTCCATTGTACCCTGAAGGTGGCAACGCAGGTCAATAGAGTGGTCAAGAAGGCATACGGCATGCTTTCATTCATCGGATGGGGTATTGAGTATAAGAGTTGGCAGGTCATGTTGCAGTTGTATAGGACTTTGGTTCGACCACATTTGGAATACTGCGTACAGTTCTGGTCGCCACACTACCAAAAGGATGTGGATGCTTTGGAGAGGGTGCAGAGGAGGTTCACCAGGATGTTGCCTGGTATGGAGGGCGCTAGCTATGAAGAGAGGTTGAGTAGATTAGGATTATTTACATTAGAAAGACAGAGGTTGAGGGGGCACCTGACTGAGGTCTACAAAATCATGAGAGATATAGACAGGGTGGATAGCAAGAAGCTTTTTCCCAGAATGGGGGACTCAGTTACTAGGGGTCATGATTTCAAGGTGAGAGGGGAAAAGTTTAAGGGAGATATGCGTGGAAAGTTCTTTACGCAGAGAGTGATGGGTGCCTGGAACGTGTTGCCAGTGGAGGTGGTCGAGGCGGGCACGCTAGCGTCATTTAAGATGTATCTAGACAGACACATGAATGGGCAGGGAGCAGAGGGATACAGATCCTTGGAAAATAGGCGACAGGTTTAGATAGAAGATCTGGATCGGCGCAGGCTTTGAGGGCCGAAGGGCCTGTTCCTGTGCTGTAATTTTCTTTGTTCTTTGTTCTTTGAAGTCTCTGAAACCTGGGAGGATGCAGTAGCGCAACACCTCCTCCATCAGAAACATTTACCTCAGTGAGTGCAGTATCTAGATTAGGCTCAGTTTCATAATGGTGAGCACATTATTGATGTAAGCCCATGGAAATCAATACCTAAGACCTCTGACTATGACAGGACTACTGAAGACCAGGCCCCAGCTCAACTCTAAGCTCCTGTACTTGACCATGTTGGAGATGCAGGATCAGCTGCCCACAAAAAAAGTAGAGCCTGGGCTAGAGGAGTCCATCTGTGTCCAGTCCACTATCCAGGTCTTGTCCATCATCTAGGTCCTACAAATCATCTATGTTCTATCCACCATTTGGGTCCATCCACTATCCAGGCCCTGTCCTCTGTTCAGACTCTGCCCATTATCCAGGCCATGTCCACTATCCAGGTCCTATCCACTATCCGAGTCCTGCTCACTATCTAAGTCCTGTCCACTATACATGGCCTGCCCACCATCGTGGTGCTGTCCATCACCTGGGTCCTGTCCACCATCTGAGTCCTGCCCACTATCCTGGCTCCAACATGGAAGTACTTGGCTGGCTTCATGGAAAGCGTGATAGCTGCCTTGTGGACTAACATCCAGTAGAAAACAAAGAGGCTGCTTGATATGGGCTTGGACCTGCACTTCACTCATGCAGAGCGTCAATGGCGAGGTGAAAGGGGAACAAAGCACCTAAATCTCTGTCTAGGTGCCTCTTCACCTCGAGGAATCAGGAAGTTGCCATCAGTCACCCACAGGGCCAGCTGCGCAACACAAACATTGGGGGATTCATCTCTGGATACTCCCAAAGTGCCCTAACTTTCCCTTTGTCCTCTGCTCGTGACTCCATCACCTCCAGCAGGTCAGATCAAGGATGCTACACCATCAGAGATTACCAGCAGGGCCAAATCTCCAAGCTTTGAGACCCCAGAAGATCAACTTTTTTATTTCCTCATGGGATGTGAGCATTATTGGCAATGACAGTATCTATTACCCATCCCTGCTTGCCTTTTCACTTTTTTATTGAACTCCTGCAGTCTGTGTGCAGTAGGTAGACCCACAATACCCTCAGGGAGAGAATTCCAGGATTTGACCCTATTTCGAAGTCAGGAGGTAAGTGGCTTGGTGGGGAATTTGCAGATGTTGTCCTGCCAATGTTATCACTGTCCCCAGAGCACAGCAGTGAGCAAGATGCCTCCATCTCATCTGTGGGTGCCAGGGCAGGCTGATGTGGGTGGCAAAGAACAAAGAACAACAAAGAACAAAGAACACAGGAACAGGTCCATTCGCCCACCAAGACTACATGGTGACTTTCTAAAGTAAAAATCTTTGCCTCTACACAGACTATATCCCTCTATTCCCTGCCTATTCATTTATCTGTCAAGAAGCCTCTTAAATGTAGCTATTGTATTCGCTGTCACCACCATCACTGGCTGCACATTCCAGGCACTTACCACCCTCTGTGCAAAAAAATTTTGCCTCTCACATCTCCTTTAAACTTTCCCCCATTTATCTTCATTGTCCTATGTCCCCCAGTAATTAACATTTCTACCCTGGGAAAATGACTTTGACTATTAATTCTATCCATGCCTTTCATAATTTTGTAAACATCTAACAGGTCACCCCTCATCCTTTGATGCTCAAGTGAAAAAAAAAACAGGTTTGTCCAATCTCTGCTCGTAACTATAGCCTCCAAACTAGGCAACGTCCTGGTAAACATCTTTTCTGTATTCTTTCCAAAGCCTCCACATCCATCTTGTAGCGTGACAACCAGAACTGCACACAATATTCCAAATGTGCCCTAATTTTTTATACAGCTACAACATGACTTGCCAATTTTTATACTCTGTGCACTGATTGACAAAGTCAAACATGCCATATGCCTTCTTGACCACCTCATCCATTTGCATCACTACTTTCAGGGAACTGTGGACCTGTATGCCTAGATCCCTCTGTATGTTGATGCTACTGAGGGTTCTGCCATTTACTGCATACTTCTCTCCTGCATTAGATCTCCCAAAATGCATCGCCTCACATTTGTCTGGAATAAACCCCATCTGCCATTTATCAACTCTCCAGCCTATATATATCCTGCAGTATCTCCTGGCAATCACTATCTGCAGCTCTCCCAATTTTTGTGTCATCTGCAAACTTACTAATTAAGCCACCTACATTCTCTTCCAAATCATTTATACAAATTATAAATGAAATGAGTCCCAGAATTGATCCCTGCGGAAAGCCATGGGTCACAGATCCTACTCAGGAAAACATGTTTCCACCGCTACTGTCTACCTTCGAAGACTAAGTTAGTTCTGCATCCATCTTGCCAGCTCACCGTAGATGACACATGATGTCATGTTTTCTATCAGCCTGCCATGAGGGACCTTTTAAAAGGCCTTGCTAACATCCATATAAACAATATCCAGCTACCTGCCCTCATCAATCAACTTTGTCACTGTTGTGATTGTAATGAGATCAGCCAGGTGGACCTAATAGAATATGAGTTCCATGATTGGGGCTGCTAATCTGGCACAATCAGGGAGTACTGGCTAACAGATGTAAACAAGAGTGTCAGACATTCTGTTCACTCGGACAGCTGGGCCCTGAGAGAGCTGGATCAGTGTCAAGGATTCTCCACGTGGAAATAGAGGGTGACTTGGTGACGGGATACGGCCTCTGTGGAGTTATTTCAGTGGCAACAAGAGAAAAGCGTGCTCCTGAAGAAATACGCTTGTAACAATCAACTTTGAGTTGGGATAAACGGATGATGGAGAACATTTTACAAGATCTATCACATGTCACCATTTATTCAGGTGGCTTGCTAATAAGAGGGAAGACAAACGAGGAGCACTTAGAGAACTTGGACATAGACTTAAAAATTTTTCCCAGGCCGGCATATGCCTTAGAAGGGAAAGATGTGTGTTCCAGGCACCCCAAGTGCTCCTTGGGCTACAAAGTCAACAAGATCGGGTTACACCATTTGGAAGATAATGTGAGGGTGATCAAAGATGCCCTGGCTCCCATGTCTGTACTGGAGCTTAGGTCCTTCCTTGAGCTGATGAATTATTATGGAAAGTTCTGACCTCCATGCTGGCACCTTTGCATCATCTCCTAAAAGGGGGTCAGCCTTGGAAATGGTCGCATAGCCAAGTCCTAGCTTTTAAACAAGTGAAGGAACAGCTATTATCCTCTAAGAAGTCAGCACAGCATGATCCCAGGCAAAATCTGGCACTGATATGCAATGCCTCCCTATATAGCATCAGGGTAGTATTAGTTCATAGGCAGCCCAATGGAGAGGAATACCCAATAGTGTACGCATCCAAGAGTTTGACTCATGCGGATTGTAAACAAGCCAAGATAGAGGAAGAATCATGGAACTCATATTCTATTAGGTCCACCTAGCTGATCTCATTACAATCGCAGCACTGACAAAGTTGATTGATGAGGGCAGGGTGCTGGATATTGGTCATATTTGGAGTCAGGAATTTCAAACAACACCTTTAAGGATGTAAATTGTAATAATTACAGACCACAAACCCCCCGCTATGTCTACTTAAAGAGAACAAGGCAGTGCCACCCATAGCTTTAGGCCAAATTAAGCAGCAGGCTCTAATACTAAACGCGTATAATTACAACTTGGAATATCATATGGGAGGCTACGTAGCAAATGAGGATGCATTGAGCCACCTCCCACTGGCAGATACTCCGCCGGTCATACCGCCACTGGAACAACCTGTAATAGGTTTAAATTTTCTGGACACACTTCCAATCACAGCTGCCATTATCAGACTTTGGATGTAGAAAGACCAGATCTTGGCAAAACTGAAACAGCTAGTAGTGATGGGGGAAATCAAAGGGCCGTCACGAGACAATTGAAACCTTTTTGGACCTGGAGAGAACAGATCACAACAGTGTGTAGTGATTATAACAAGGTCAACTGGGTAAACTTCATAGAATATGAGATCCCGGATTGGGGCTGTTAATCTGGTCCAATCAGGGAGCCCTGACTGACAGATATAAACAGGAGTGTCAGACGTTCTGTTCACTCTGAGAGCTGGCTCTGAGGAGCTGGATCAGTGTCAAGAACTCTTCACATATAAATAAAGGGTGAAATGGTGATGGGGTACTGGCCTCTGTAGAGTTATTTCAGTCTCTTCCTCAAAAAACTCAAACAAGTTTATGAGACACGTCTTCCCCACACAAAGCTATGCTGCCTATTGCTAATAACTCCATACTGTTCTTCCTCTAAGAATCTTCTCCAATAATTTCCCTACCACAGAAAGCTTACTGGCCTGTAATTTCCCGGATTATCCCTGATGGCCTTCTTAAACAAAGGAACAAAATTGGCTATTCTCTAGTCCTCTGGGACTTCTCCTGTGAGTAAAGCGGATACAAAGATACCATTAGGTCCTGAGGACTTGTCTATCTTAATGCTTTTCAAAACTCAACACCTCCTCATTTATTATATTGATATGCTATAGAATATCAACATACCCCTCCTGAGACTCACCATCCACATGTCCTTCTCCTTTGTGAATAGCAAGGCAAATTCATTTAGGACCTCATCCACTTCCTCTAGCTCCATGCATTTATTCTGTCCTTTGTTCTGAAGTGGACCTACCATTTACCTTACAAATCTTATGTTCCTTATAAATGTATAATATGCCTTGGGACCTTTCTTAATCCTATTTGCCAAAAACATTTCATGGTCCCTTTTAGCCCTCCTACTTCTTTGAGTTCTTTACTGTTGTTTTTGTATTCATCGAGGGCTCCGTCTGAGTTCAGTTTCTTGAACCTTACGTATGCCTCTTTTTTCTTTATGACTAAACTCCCAATTTTTCTTGTCATCTAGGGTTCCCAGCTTTATCCTTATCCATCCTTATCCTTCATTTTCACAGAAACACGCTGGTCCCTGAACTCTGATCGACCGGCCTTTAACAGATTCCCATTTGCCAGATGTGGATTTACCCTCAAACAGTTGACTTCAATGTAGATTGCCCAGTTCCTGTCTAATATTGTGTTGGTTGGATTTCCCCAAATTTACTATTTTCACCTGAGGACTACTCTTATTTTTATCCAATAGTAACTTAAAACTTACAGAATTATGGTCACTGTCCCCGAAATGCTCCTACACTGAAACTTTGATTAACTGGCCAGGCTAATTCCTCAATATCAGGTCTAGCCCGTCCCCTTCCCTAATTGGACTGTTTACATATTGCTTCAATAAACCCTCCTGTATGCAGGTAGCAAATTCCGCACCCCACCACCCCCCATCAAGGCCCCTGGTACTAAGGGAGTCCCAGTCAATGTAGGGGAAATTAAAATTATCCACCACAACAGCCCTGTTGTTTTTACATTTTTCTATGCATCTATGCACATATCTGTTCCTCTATCACTCACTGGCTGTTGGGAGGCCTGTACTACAACATCAAACTGACTGCACCCTTCCTATTCCTGAACTCTATCCATAATGCCTGGCTGGATGAGCCCTCCAAGATGTCCTCCCTCAGAACAGCTGTGATATTCTTCCTTATCAGTAATGCAACTCCCCCTCCTCTTTTACATCCCTCTCTATCTCACCTGGAGCAGCTAAATCTCGGAATATTCAGCTGGCGGTCTTGTCCCTCTCTCAACCAAGACTCTGTAACAGCTACAAAATTTTAAACAAATCCAAGCTGTAAGATCATTGGCCTTTTCTGACATACTCCTCACACTAAAGCAAAAACACCTCAGACCGTCAGTCCTGCTATATGCAGTAACCTCCCCCTAGCTGTTCTTCCTCTTTGCCTTACTGGTCTTAATCTCTGCTTCCTCCTTGGTCATTTTACTTGCTGACCTACTGCTCTGGCCTACAGTTTAAATCCTCTTGAGTGGCACTAGCAAACCTTCCTGCCAAGATATTGGTGCTCCTCCAGTTTAGGTGTAACCTGTCCTTCATGTCCAGGTTTCATTCACCCAGAAGACATCCCAAATATCTACATACCTGAAGCCCTCCCACCTACACCAGTTCTTTAGCTATGTAGTTAACTATACTATCTTCCTATTCCTAGCCTCACTGGCATGTAGAGCAGGAAGTAATCCCAGATTACAACCGTAGAGGTCCTGCTTTTCAACTTCCTATCTAACTCCCCAAACTCCCTTTGCAGGATTCATTTCTCTTTCTGTCTATGTTGTTAGTACCAATATAGACCACAACCTCTAGCTGCTCATCCTCCCTCTTCATAATATCTTCTTCCCGCTCAGAGACGCCCGAAACCCTGGCACCAGGAGGGCAACAAACCATCCTGGAGTCTTGCCTATTAGTGCCCCTGACATTACAGTCCCTACTACTATCACTTGCCTACACTTCAACCCTCCCTGCCGTACAATATAGCCAGTCATAAAATAATAGAGATGTACAGCACAAAAATAGACCCTTTGGTCCAACTCGTCCATGCCGACTAGATATCCTAAATTAATTTAGTCCCATTTACCAGGGTTCAGCCCATATCCCTCTAAACCTTTCCTATCCATGTATTCATCAAGATGCCTTTTAAATGTTGTAACTGTACCATCCTCCACCACTTCCTGTGGCAGCTTGTTCCAGACACACTCCACCCTCTGTGGGAAAATCTGTCCCTTAGGTCCCTTTTAAATCATTCCCCTCTCACCTTAGACCTATGCTGTCAAGATATGGACTCCCCTACTCTCGGGAAAAGAGAGTATTTGGCTTATTTGGCTTATCCATGCCCTGTATGATTTTATAAACCTTTATGAGGTCACTCCTCAGCCTCCGATGCTCTAGAGAACATAGCGCCAGCCTATTCAATCTCTCCCTACAGCTCAAATCCTTCAACCCTGGCAACATCCTTGTAATGTTTATCTGAATCCTTTCAAGTTTCAGAACATCTTTCTTATAGCAGAGGGACCAGAACTGAATGCAGTATTCCAACTCATGGTGCCACTGATCTGGCTGCTGTTGTTGCTTTCCACTGACTGGCTATCACCATTGCCTCACCCCACCCCACCAGTATCCAACATGGTCTATTTGTTTGAGAGGGAATGGCCATAGGGGACTCTTATACACCCTGCCCACACTTACTCATCTTCCTGGTGATCACTCAAATCAGGTCTGTGTAGCCCTCATTGGAGATGTGACAAGCTCACTAAATGTGTTATCCATAACATGTTATTTTGATGGTGCATGGTTGGCATGGGTGTTCATTCAATGTTTACGGTCTGTACTGCTGTAAATATATCTTCACCTGCAGTTCACACAAGGTTACTGTAGTCTCAATATGCCGTGAGTTGTTGACATGGCTGTCTGGAATGAAGCATGTGGAGCACCTTCCCACATCTGAAATGCAACGCTGGTCTTTCATCAACACAACTTTTATTGCCTCTCTTTGTCAGCAACGTGTGTGCTTGATGTTGTTCTGATTACCGAGGTAAGGATAAAAATCCCCTTTCAGTATGGTAGCCAATGTTCAGGAGGCTGATTCAGAGGCAGTGACCTTGTCAAATGAGGTGAGAGTGAGACGAATGAGCCTCGGTCCACAGAAACAATCTATGTGAGAAATGAGGAAATACGGCTGGATTCTGCTGGGTGATGAGGCAAAGATCTTTCCCTTGGCCAGGGTTTCTGTTGCCAAGCGAATCATTTTCAGATAAAGAAGTAGGTAATACACCACTGAGACGTGAAGTATATTATTGTCTCGGGGGATGGAGGGAAATGGTTGGAATTGCCCTAGACCTATGGAAATAGAGTCATTGAGCATGTTCAACCAATGCAACCATAGAGTTATACATGCGAAAGATCTTCAGGACAGTTGAGATAGGGAGGGAATAAAGCAATGAGTCATATCAGCTACGACACAGGAGAATTGTAGACCATACTCCAGGGTAGAATTTGTCTAATGTTGCTCCTCTTTCCCCTCCCCATTTGCAACATATTTGCCATATAACGTTCACAGTGAGGCATAGCCTGCCTGTGCAGTACAGTATGGTGGATTAGTAGTTAGCACTGCTGCGTTATAGCTCTACAGACCAGGGTTCGATTCTACCCTCAGGCGACCGTGTGGAGTTTGCACATTCTCCCTGTATCTGCATGGGTTTCTTCTGAGTGCTCTGGTTTCCTCCCAAAGTCCAAAGATGACAGATTAGGTGCAAAAATAGAAGTTGCTGGAAAAGTTCAGCAGGTCTGGCAGCATCTGTGAAGAAAAAAATCAAAGTTAACGTGCTGGGTCTGGTGACATTTTAGGTGGATTGGCTGTGCTAAATTGCTCATAGTATCCAGGGGTGAGAAGGTTAAATGGATTAGCAATGGGGATGCAGGGTTGCAGGGATAGGTAGGGGGTTGGGTCTAGATGGAATGGTCTTCCGAGGGTCAGTGTGGACTTGATGGGCCAAATGGCCTGCTTCCATACTGCAGGGGTTGAATAGTTCTAGATGGAATGTAAGCAACCAAGCCAAGGTGAGACAGCAAGTTACTTTCAAGGTAATGCCTACTGGTGCTTACTCGAGGTAATGACCAAAACCATGCTTCCCTCCAGGAGCCCATGGCCAAGTGTTATGCCTGTGCAGTTCTGGGCATTTAGCACAAAGTGTGGACTTTTTACATTTAATTTGATGCTATTCAGGGATCACACGAGCAGCATGGTAAAATGAAAGCAAGCACACTTATTAGAAACAGACAACACCATAAATTAATAATGTGATGATCAATGTCCCAGAAGGAAGTAGTAGGCTCCCAGTGAGCAGATTTAATAAAAAGGACAGCTAAATAAATTATTATCTGCAGCTCACCTCAGCAATATTCTTTTTTGTGGCCCTGTCTACCTTCTCTCACCACTTCCCTGCCTTCTCCATGTCTCTAAACGATATCCTGCTCCATGTCATGATCATCACCATTTCCTTCCTCATCAAACAGACCTCTTGGTCTTCCATTTCTTCCTCTTCCAAGATACCCCTCTTTATTGAATGAAATTGAGAAGATTGAAGTACATGACTATCAGGAATACACTGCACTGTCTGAGCAGTCCAGATGTCTGCATCTCAATCTGTTCAGTCATGGCCCTTGTGAAGGAATGTTCAGCATTTAACCTCTTGTCAGAGTGATTCCTGACTGGAACCATCAACCAGGTCTCCTGGGGACAGCCTGTATCTGCCAGCAGACAGCCCTGTATCCGCCAGCAGACAGCCCTGTATCCGACAAGAGGCATTAACAAATTCACAAAATGTGTGAGTGCTCCAGAATATAGGAATTAGAGCCTCCTGGACATTGAGCACAAACCTAGAGCTTTTGACTGGCATGGTCACAGTTTAGCTGCATATTTACAGAGTAGACCCTTTCCTATGCACAAAGAAAGCTGCAGTCCCAAGGGTGCTCTGATGGCAATGTGTATACAATCTATACTGGATATGAGGAACCAACTGCAGCAGCATACCCCACTGCTCTGGCTGCCTGGGTCTGTGCAATGGGGAAACCTCACAAATTGCTTTTCAGTATAGAGCATCGAGGCCTTCTGTACACACACCGGTGATTGGCTGATTGGGAAATTCCACAGGGGTTCTCGGCATCGCCCTGGAAAAAGCAACTTGTGAAGAAGTTCACAGCAGCAGTGACCTCAAAAGCAACTAGCAAAATTCCTTGTCTAACAATTGAACTACGTGGGGCACCACTGCCCGGTACATCCTGAAGTATCTCCTGTGTTACCTGTAGGTTAGTTGGAGACAGCTGAAGCTCCTCCTCTAGACTCTATATTCAGCCAATGCTCATCCTTTCTGTGGCCCCTGATTTGCTGGACCTTAAACTTCTGAAGGCTTAACTGCTGCCTGTACCTATTGTTACTGCTCTTGCATCTTAAAGTGCTGGTTCCTACTTAGCTGCAGGATGGCTGGAAGGATGGCACGGTTATTCTGTGCCATGGTATTATGCTTTCAGGAGATCTATGATGATATGCATTGATGCTTATAGTTATCATTCTCTTTAATGGCCTTTACAACTGCTCTATGATACCTCTGCTAAGACTTTCATCTGACATTTTTTGTACCCGGCCTCCTCCCTACCCAGAATGCCCTCAATATTGACGTCCATCCTGTGTGGACCCAGAGGATGACTCCTTATCACCAAACATTCACGTGTATGGAGATAGTGTGCATTGCCCATTATACTTAAAGCATGTCTCTGTACTTTCCCATTAGACAGCTTCTCAACTATTGTAACCTCATTTTGGAATGATATCCCTCCTTTTGAACCCACATGTCATCAGCCACATCTTCCACGAACTCCCGACACCTTTCCCTTGTATAGCACAAGCTTCCAGCCAGGCAAGTTGAGATTCCAGTCCTAGATACTGTTGCCTTCCACTACTCAGGTTCTATAAGGTTTGCATCTCTCTCCCTTCCTTTATGGCTGAGTCCAGATCTTAGACATCTCAAGGTGTCAATCAGCCCAGACTGTACTGTGATTTGACAATTTCATGGAATCTTGTCAAATGTGATGCCATGCAAACAAAGAGTGAAGACATCTTTCCTCATCTCAATCCTAAATGGTCCACCCCATATCCTGAGACTGTGTCTCCTGGCTTCAGGGAAAACTTACTCCATACAACAAGGCTGGACAGACTATACACGTGGAGGTTTCTAACCCTGATTGGGATTCTAGAATCAGGAGAAATTCTCAGGATATAGAGCAGACCGTTTCTACCTCAGAAGGTGGTGGAAGCCAAGTCACTGAATATATTCAAGAAAGAGATATTTTTTTTTAGAATTGAAAGGCATCAAGGTATATGGGGAGTAAGTGGAAATATGGCTTTGAGACAGAGATCTATGATCATATTGAATGACAGACCAGGCTAGAAGGAACAAATAGCCTATTCCGGCTCCTAATTTCTATTTTTCTAGAATCATAGAACATTTACAGTGTGGAAACAAGCCATTCAACCTATCGAGTTCACACTGAACCTTTGAAGAGCTTTCCACTCAATCCACCCCTACGTATCCCTGTAAGCCTGCATTTCCCATGGCTAATTCACCTGGACTGCTCATTCCTGGACACTATGGGCAATTTAGCATGGCCAATCCACCTAACCTGCACATCTTTGGACTGTGGGAGAAAACTGGAACACCCACAGGAAACCTACGCAGGCATGGGGAGAATAAGCACAGTCACCTGAGGCTGGAAGCAAACCTGGATTCCTGGCACTGTGACACAGCAGTGCTAACCACAGACCCACTGTGTAACCTGTATTCAGGAGTGATGCTGATTCATTGGGAATAGAATCTACCTGAGCAAGGTTCTCCAGCCACGGGACTCAATTAACAGGATACCCTTTTAGTCAGCCAAAGTTCTAAGTGTTAACTCTTTCTTCCCAATATAGAGACACACACTACTTTTTTTTCCCCATTTTTCTTTGTTTGGCAAAACTGTGACTTGAGGTTTGGATGGGTTGAACTTTGAGAAGTTTAAAAGAGAAGAAAACAAATACAGATGTTTGCTGTTGGAGAATAGCTCGGAAGATAATGCAACTTAATTATTGACCGAAAGAACATTGTGGATGATTTAACACCATGTGTTGCCATGGCCAGGATTGGAAACTGGTTGAAAGTTGATTTGGTCAATCAAGAGAGGACTGACACCAATTCACCAACCACAGAGAATATTGATTTAAAAACAAAGGAAAAAAGAGAAAACCAATTTTGAGGGTATTTTGGCAGGTGTAAAGTGATTTTGGAAGCTTCAGGACTGGTTGCTGTGTTTTCTTTTAATATTTCTAATCTTCTGTGCAGTTAAAAATTTGTTCAATGTTCTGAGAAAAGAATCCCAGTCTGTAAGAAATTAGTAAGTGATTCTGAAATTGTTCACATTTACTGGTGACTTCAAAATTTGGGCTTGGTATCTATGATTTTAAACTGTTTAACTTTAACATTTGTGGGATGTGGGCATCACTGGCTGGTTTATTGCCTGTCTCTAGTTGCCACTGAGAAGATGGTGTTGAGCTGCCTTCTTGAACCACTGCAGTCCACATGCTGTAGGTTGGCCCACAAATGCCCTTAGGAAGGGAATTCCAGTGACAGTGAAGAAACAGTGATATGTTTCCAAATCAGGATGGCTAGGAGGGCAACTTGCAAGCAGTGGTGTTCCCACGTATCTGCTGTCCTTGATCTTTTATATGGAAGTGGTCCTGAGTATGGAAAGTGCTATCTATGAATTTTTGGTGGATTTCCGCTGTGCATCTTATAGATAGTGCACACTGCTGCTATTGAGCAGTGGAGGGTGGTGGAGGAAATGGATATTTATGGATGTGGTGCCATTGCCTGGCATTTGTGTGGTACAAATGTTACTTGTCACTTGTCAACCTAAGCCTGGATATTGTCCATACCTTGCTGCATTTGAGCATGGACTGTGTCAGTATCTGAAGGAGTCACAAATGGTGCTGAACATTGTGCAATCATTGGCAAACATCCCCACTTCTGACCTTATGATTGAGAGAAGGTCATTGATGAAGCAGCTGAAGACTGTTGGGCATAGGACTCTACCTCGAGGAACTCCTGCAGAGATGTCCTGGAGCTGAGATCACTGACCTCAAACAACCACAACCATCTTCCCATGTGCAGTATGACTCCAACGAGTAGAGAGTTTGCTCCCATACCAATTGATTCCAGTTTTGCTGGGGCTCCTTGATGCCACACTTAGTTGAGTGCAGCCTTGATGTCAAGGGCTGTCATTTTCACCTCACCTCTGGAATTCAGCTCTTTTGTCCATGTTTGAACCAAGGCTGTAATGAGGTCAGGAGCTGAGTGGCCCTGGCAGAACCCAAACTGGGCGTCACCGAGCAGGTTATTGCTGAGCAGGTGCTGTTTGGTAGTGCTGTGATGACACCTTCCATCACTTTACTGATGATCGAATGTCGACTGGTGGGACGGTAATTGGCTGCGTTGGACTTGTCCTGTTTTTTTGTTTTGTATATAGGACATATCTGGCAAATTTTCCACATTAGGAACTCCTTCTCGAATGGCATTATGCATGTACCTATACAAAGTGGACCGCAATGGTTCAAGGTGATAGTACTTTGTCCATGGCAACAACAATGGACAATAAATGCCAGCCCAGTCAGTGAAGCCTACATCCTGTTAATGAATAAATATATATATTGATCTTCTGAAAGCTCCAAGCCTCGCTTCTTTCCCATTCTGGAGTCCCTAGTGTATTGAAATGTATCTCCTGGCACAAATGGGCAAAGCCAAATATACCTCTACCACACACCACCCTCTCTTCCTAGCCAATCATCAGGATCCTTGCTGTGAGAGCAAAGTAGTGCATTGTCATATTCTTGTTTTGTTTTCCTTAAAGCAGAATTACCACTCACATATGGGAATAATAAGTAGGGCAGGTTCAATTTACATGAACAATCTCAATAAATTTGCTTCATAGACAAAATGTTCGCTTGCATTTACAGAACACCTTATACGCATATCCTTCATCGAGCATGCTGCTGCCTGGGCTATTCCTGGTTGCTGGCCATTTGGTGTCATTTCGTTCCTTGTTTCATCAACATACCCAGCTCTTTCAAGCTGTGACACAAGCCGTAAGGACACATAGGAATGCAACACATAAGAAATCATTTATGGATGTCATTTTCTCTTTAGAAATTCTGCAGAAATATGTTTTGATGTTAATATCTAACTTGAGACAAGAAAACTCAGCTAGAATATTAAAAAGTAAACAATCTGCATATCTAAAGCCCTTTTCAGTATTGCAAAAAAATTCGATAGCTATTAATGCATGCAAGAAATTCATTTTTAAAAATTGGTTAGGAAATGCAATGTTATAGTCATTAACATTTCAATGGCACCTTTCACAGCTGAGATATAATAACTAACCGATTTAGCTGGCCAGCTGTAAAAGCATATCAGATGGTTTACTTTAAGGTGATAGTTAACATTGCAAATAGCTCAGCATCACTAAGCGCAGGAAATGGTTTTTGAGCCTTAGCGAATCCTTTGGTTTTTTGAGCCATATGACATAGGGGCAGGAGGTACGCCATTCTGCCGTTCAATAAGTTCATGGCTGATCTGATAAGAGACAAATCTACTTTCCTGCCTTTTCCTCATAAAACTTAATTCTCTTATTGATGAAGCATCCATCTCAGCCTTGAATATACTTAATGATGCAGCATTGACAGCTGTCAATAGAAAGGAATTTCAAAGAATCACTGCTCTCAGAGAGGAGAAATTCAGCCTCATCTCTATCTTGAATGGGTGACCCTTTATTCTGATATAATACCTTCTTTTCCTAGACTTTCTTACAAGGGGAACAACCTTTCAGCCTCCAATTATATCTTTTATTAAGGTCTTCTCATTCTTCTAAACACATCTAGGTAAAATCCCAACCTACTCACCTTTCCGCATAAGGAAATCTCTTCATTCTTAAGATTAACTAATGAACCTTCTCTGGACTGCTTCTGACGCCAGCATATCTTTCCTTAGATAAGGGGACCAAAGGTGTTCACAGTATTCTAGCTTCTTTCTGACTAGTGCCTTGTATTGAGAAGCAAAATCTGCTTATTTTATATTCCATTCCCTCTGAAATAAAGGCTTACATTCCATTTGCCTTACCTATGACCTGCTTAACTTGAAGGTTAGCTTTTGGTGAATTATGTACCAGAATCTATGTACTGAAGCCTTATGCAGTCTTTTTCCACTTAAATAATATTTAGCTCCTCTAGTCTCCATGCCAAAGTACATAGCCTCAAATTTTCCCACATCGTAGTCCACCTACTAGGTTTTTGCCCATTCTACCAGTTTTTACCTGTCTATTTTCTTTTACAGACTCTAAGAATCATCCTCACGACTTGCATTAACACCTAATCGCAAATTGGCTATTGTACACCCAGTTTCTTTATCCAACTCTTTAATATGCACTGTAAATAATTGTGGCCTCAGGACTGATCATTATGCAACTCTATTAGTTATAGGTTGACCTCACGAAAATGTCTTCTTATCTCAACTGTCTGTCTTGTACTAGTTAGCCAATCGTCCATCCATGTTAAAATTTTGCCTCTAAAACCATGACTCTTACCTCATTATGTTGCCTAAAATGCTGCATCTTATGAAACCCCATCTGAAAATCCAAATATATTATATCTACTGCTTCCCCTTTATCAGTCCAACTTGTTACCTCCTTAAACAATTTTAACAAGCTAGTCAGGCATGATTTATCCTTCATGAAACCATGTTGCCTCTGCTTGATTATATTATGTATTGCTACATAGGACATTATTTGTTGGAGTATTAAAGTAATTATTATAATGGAGCTTCTCAAACTGGCATCTGTGGAATCCTAAGTTTCTGTAATAGAGGTGTACCGTGAAGTAGACGAGTAGTACAGAAACTACCCAGAGAACGTACAACACAGAGTGATCACCAGGTAGGCTTGCAGTTACCAAGGCTGGCATTGGGCACTGGATGAGTTCAGCTGTCTTCAAGAAAAGAAAGTGTTTTAAAAATATATTATAATTGAACTCAAAGAAAAGGTGTCAAAGTGCAAGTTTATCCTGGTATTACGATTAATAAATAGTTTTACAATTTCGTCAGGGTCTCTGTGATTACTAATCTATTTGAAGGGGCTTATAAACCTATAGGATTTGTGAATTACTACAATTGAACATTTAACTGTACTAGCAGACTTCCTTTGTTATTGCTCAGGGTGAATTTGAGGTTATTTTTTAGCTACAGGAATGTTAACTAATGTAATACAATTTATTAGCAAAGACCATTGATTTACAATAACTAACTAAGTCAAATTCCATTGATTAGTCTCTGGTATTTCAGAATTGTTATCCATATTTTGCAGTTTGAGGTCTGTTTGATTGAAAATGGTCTTGCTAATATACATTTCCAGTAATTATGCCAGGTACTCTGTGAAAACCGTAAATCGAGAGATTTGATTTTTCATTGAATACAATTGATTTTCTGATTTTGTTCTCATCACACAGAACTTTCTCTGTCCATGCTTAATGCATCCACAGTTAGCAGGACCACTGGTCTGTTGCTTAATCCTGTACTAAAACATCCCAAAAAACAATTTAGATTAAACATGATAAGTGTATAAATGAGAATGATACCATGTCCAATTTTTATCTTTCTGTGCCCCTTTCTATGTAGATGTGTTTTTTTTTAAGAGATAGGGTATAACATGGTATCCAGGGGCTGGATTACGATCAGATACGAACATTATAGCAAATGGAGGGAGGTGATATCAGAAGGCAAAAGAAGTGATAAAGGAAAGCTGCAGTATGGGAAATTACATCGCTAGCTAGAAAAGGAAGCCAGCAAGCAGCAGAGGACTTGTGTGACAGTAAGGTTCATGGCTATTATAACCTAGCCCTAAATCTTCACAGGGACTGAAGGAGTCTATGAATTTGCTAAAATTACATCACAGCCAGATTCTGGAGGCCCTGCCTCACTACCCTGTACACATCATTTTCATCAGTGAGGCAATGGGACACATTGTCATTGCATACCATAATTCACAGAGGAAATTGTACATTGTAAAAATGCAAAGGCCTTCAAGCACATCAAATTTTCATTTGTGGGATTTCTACGTTACGAGTTGCAGGCGTTGGATCATAGACCATGAGAAATTAGAACAGAAGCATGCCATTCAGCCCCTTGAGCCTGCTCCACCATACTGGGAGTTGTACAGTCTCTGTTGGATAGATCCAGGTAAACCTTTGGGAGAGGTAATGTGTCGTTTGCAACTGAAAGGGTAGACATGAAATGTGGAAAAAATTTGTTAAACTGTCAAGCATTCAAACATTCAAAATTTGTGCCCTGTCTTGTTTTTCTATAAAACCTTGCAATTTAAAAAGAAAAACAATGTTTCCTATATCATTTTTTTTTCAGATAAAATATATGTGATATATATTGCTGTCATGTGATTAATGCTGCATGATTCCCATGGCACTGTGGGATGTATGTTAGTTTACAACATTGATTGATAGCTTCAAATGCTTGTTAAGATGCTGATATAGGACTATGAATACAAATATGTGTTTTTATAACAGATTAAGTACCTGAATGAAACATTTGTTCTCTTAAGGGATTAAATTGTTGAAGGAATTTCAGTTACTCAATGTGGTTTTATTAGAATGTTCTTTTTGTTTTAATAGGTCTGCAATAGACATTTTGGAACTTTATTTAATTCATCTCAACATGGCTCCTCAGGTCTGCCCATGTTGTATACTGGGTGAGTTGGCAAGAAAGATGTAAGTCCAAATGGTGAAATGTGGGGCACATCAGTTGACTTCAGTTGGCATTAAGTTGGCATAGGGGCTATAAGGGGCCATGGGATGCAGGTCGAGGGATATAGATCAACACGGAACACATGAGGAGCAATGGAGGTGCATTAAGGGGCATAAAATTGCACGGTAGAGATGAGGGGTCATGGTTTGAGACATAAGTTGCATGAATATCGTGGGGGAGGGGTGGGATGGGTGAGACAGTGTCAGTGACAGCTAGAGTTTTCTTTTGTTTTATTGTGACACTGAAGCCTTTCACACAGCAGCCCCCTCTGAAACTTATGGCCCCTATCACTGTCTCTGCACTACTTCTGGGGACAGTGGGCCAAATTTCCATAAACACACTCCTTTCCTGGAGTGGAAATGAGAATATGTGGAGCACTTTGCCCCAGATTGAATTTGCAGACTTGGGAATTATCATGACTTTGTGTTGCCTAGTCAAGAGCAAAATTTCAATTCCTAGTGTGAACTAATGGAATAAATATCTGTTTTCTTGTCTGCCTCATCTTAACCTTCAGCCCGAAAAACATTGTTACCAGCTCAACTTGGACTGCAGTGTTGTGACTTTGAAGGTGCCAAAAAGCAGTGCACCAGCAATGAAAAGAAAAAACAATGTTTTCTTTTCAAATAATCCACGTACAATGGAATGATCCATTAAGAATGTATCAGTATCAAATACTTCCTAACTACTGACACTTCGTATTTATAAAAGGTGTGCAATTGAAATGAAGAGTGTTGGAGTCATGCTTGCCACTTATATGCTACCCTTTGGTTAAAAACTGTTCATCCTGGTGTCTCTTTTCTGTTACAAAACATGATGTGCACCCTGTCTCTCACAAGCACAGTTGTCATTTGTTTGATACACATCGGTTTTGCAGCTTGCTTGATATGGCAGAGAACCAGTATGGTGACCTGGAATGATTCAATAACATGGAAACTTCATGCTGTTTTGCAACTTCACTCTTATGGAAATAGCCACTCCTGATACATATGGATGCATGGCAGACTGCCTGAAATGGCAGCTGTCTCCTGTAGTGGCTTGAAAGATTCTGATAGCATGAAAACATCATGTTATAGTAACCTTCAGTTCTGTGGAAGGAGCTGTTGCCAATCCAAAGGTTTGCAGATCATTATGCAACAGATGGTACAACTCTGTGGCAGCCTGCTCTGTGCAGTTAAAGAGATGAGGATTGGTCTCCTTTGACATGCCCAGGCACATGTGGAGGAGTCTATAAATTACATTTCAGGGATGTAAATGGATGACACCAACATACCTCAGGAGGCATGTAATGCGAATGCATCGGCACCTCAAGAACTTTTCTGCCTTGTTGTAATTATAGCGTGCATTTGGAATTCCCACAAGACGACCAACGTTTCTTCCTAGTAGGGGGCAATGGAGAGCCTAAAGCACCCAAGAACAATACAGCAGTGTTTGTCTGACTGAAGCAAAATGTAGAAAATTGGAGGATTGCCCAGAAAAAGTAATTGACACTAGGAGTAAAACACAAAAGAAGATTTCCTGAAAAATCCACTATCTAATTTAAAAAAGCCTACCTCATGAGACTAGCTCCAGCGATTTCAGCGCATCTTATTTTATGCCTGAGTTGTGTGATGTGGACAAAACTTAACCCAGCAAGATTAATCCTGGAATTTTGTGAATAAATTTGAATATTTAAATATGGTCTTTTATTTGCATCCAAATCATCTGGATGTCAGTCAGATTGTATTAGATTTGGGTGGCAACATTTCCAACCCACGCAAAACAATTCCTGTAAATGGGATTTCGCTTTTCTTGATGTTAATTTGATGCTCGTGTCAAGTCAATAAAACCTCTGGTGTCTAGCAGCAGTATTCAAGCAAGGGAAACAGACTTTGCCTTTGGAGAATTCACACTGACAGCAAACCTGGAAGTCAAATATACTGATGACCTTTCTTGTGAGGTTTCATTTTCAAATGCCCTTCAACAAAGGATAAGCATGCGAAAACATTATTAGGATGTAACTGAAAAATAGATGTTCTAACTTTTTTTATTCATTCATAGAATTACCTGCATTTGGCCCATATCCTTCTCAGTCATTCCTTTCTGTGCATTTGTCCAAATGTCTTTTAAATATTGTAATTGTACCAGCATCTACCACTTCTACACACAGCTCCTTCCATATACTCACAACTCGCTGTGTGAAAATGTTGCCCCTCAGGGCCCTTTTAAAACTTCTCCCTCTCACCCTAAACCAATGCCCTCTAATTTTGGACTCCCCCAAACTGGGGAAAAGGCCTTGGCAATTCATCTTATCTATGCCCCTCATGATTTTATAAATCTTTATAAAGTCAACCCTCAGACTCCTAACCTCCAGAGAATAAAGTCCCAGACTATCCAGCCTCTCCTTATAATCAAACTCTCCAGTCTCGGTAACATCCTTGTAAATCTTTTTTGCATCCTTTTCCATTTAATAATATCCTTCCTGTTGCAGGGTGACCAAAATTGTATGCAGTACTCCAAATATGGCCTTACCAATGTCTTGGCATCCAAGTACTCAGTGCTCTGACCAATGAAGGTAAGTATGCCAAACACCTTCCTCACCACCATGTCTACCTGTGATGCCACTTTCAAAGAACTATGTACCTGCACCCCTAGATCTCTCTGTTTGACAACAGTCTCCAGGTCTCTACTATTAACTGTATAAGTTCTGCCCTAGTTTTCTTACCAAAATACAATACCTCACATTTATCTGAATTAAACTCCATCTGCTGTTCCTTGATCCACTGGTCCAGTTGATCAAGATCCAGTTGTATTCTTAGGTAACGTTCTTCACTGTCCATTATTTTGGTGTCATCCACAAACTCACCAACCATGCCTCCTATATTCTTATCCAAATTATTTATGTAAATGATGGATAACAGTGGGCCCAGCATCAAACCTTGCAGCATACTGCTGGGAAAGGGCCTTCAGTCTGAACAACAACCCTCTACCACTATCCTCTGTCTCATACCAATAAGCCAATTTTGCAACCAATTGGGGAGCTCTTCCTGGATCCCATGTGATCTAACCTCACTAGCCAGTCTACCAATTGGAACATTGTTGAAGGCCTTGTTAAAGTCCATACAGACAATGTTGACTGCTGGCCTTCATCTATCTCCTTGGTCACATAGAATGTGGGCATCACTGGCTGTCATCCTATATTTATTCTGGATTTTGGAAAGTGTTTTTGAATCCATACTGATTCAGAGTGAACAATACTACTCACTGAGTCAAGTCTGACACAACCAATAGAGGAAGCCTTTTCAGTCAGGACTAAAGTAGCCTTTCAGATTCTAGTCAATACAGTGATAGAATTAGAAAATGACACTTTAAGTTGCCACTGCTGTCAAAGCTAACCTCTTATATCAGTTTCCTTTCATGCCATTTCAATATTTCTTAATCATCTAAATAAAATCTATAGAAATGGGTTAGCTAAACTTGACAAACATATTGAAAGTTGTTCAAACCCACAGGCCACATGTTTGAGTTAACAGTCTATTTTCTGACAAAAAATTGAAAGGCTGCCATTCATGCACTCAACCTAACATATCCTATATATTTTCCTGGAATTTGTTCAAATCTTGTAGTATTCATAAATGTTTGAGGAAAAAAAAAACACAGACCTGTACTTTATAGTCTCTCTATTTTTATTTGACCCAGAGTTCTAAATCTTGGACTTCCAACAGTCAAACTTACTGAATAGACAAAACAAAACCAGCCTTTCATTCATGACGGAGAACATCCTTAGTATGTTTATGCAAAGAAAAGTACAAAAATTGTGAATTTACAAAGTAACACAAATATTGAAGATATTTTTAAAAATAAAATAAATCCAAACATCACTAAGGTTGCATAATAAATTTTAAGAAACCAGCTGAATTTCAAATGTTAATAAAGTATTTTTTACAGGATTTTTACAGGAGAAAATTCAAAATTTGTATTCCAGATTTAGTGCAGACACATATACAGAACATAGAACATAGAACAGTACAGCATAGTACAGGCCCTTTGGCCCACGATGTTGCGCCGAACTTTTACCCTAATCTTAAGGTCTATCTAACCTCCACCTCTACCTTATACTATCATCAATATGCCTACCTAATAGCCGCTTAAATGCCCCTAATGAGGCCGACTCCACTACCCGCTCTGGCAATGCATTTCCACCCCGACCACTCTCTGACTAGATGGGAATGCAACGATCCTCGTGTGTAATGAGAATATATATGCAATTTTTTCATTCATTGCATCTTATAGAGTTTGTTTATGAAGGGTCGATGCATTCAAAGAATCTTACAGCACAGAAGCAGCCACCCAGAGTACCTATGCTGGCTCTTTATAAGAGACATCTGAGTAGGCTACTTTCTCTTTTCTTTCTCCATATCCAGTTAATCTTTCCTTGTCAATAATTTTCAAAGATCATCAGATCAGGAAAAACTGTTCCCTCTCACAAAAGGATCAAGAACTCGAGTGTACAGTGATACAGTAGTTTGTTAAAGAAGCAAATGGGATTTGAGAAATAATAGCTTTCTTACACAGTAAATGGTTAGGATATGGAATACACATCCTTGATATGTGGTGGAGGCAAGTTCAGTTCAGGCATTCAAAGGGGCATTTTTATGAATTTTATTCTGGGAATGCAGGTTTCTTGGGCTGGGCCAACATCACTTGAAAAAGCAATGAAGAGTGACTTTCTCAAGCTGTTGCAGTTCATTTGGTAGAGATACACCTACAATGCTGAAAGAGAGAGAGTTTAAATAAAAACAACTTGCAGAGTTATGGAACAAGGTAGAAGAATGACACTAAGTCACAATGCTCATTCGGAGAACCAGTACAGATATGATGGGCTGAACAGCTTCCTTCTGCACTGGAACAATTCTGCACTTTATCCAGCTCCATTTTGAAAATTACTACTGAGTCTGCTTCTACTATGCTTTCAGACAGTGCATTCCTGCTATTAAATGGAAGAAATTTCTACAAAAATTGGAGAAATCCTTACTTCATATTAATACTAAAACATCTTTTAAAAAAAATTTAAAAATGAATAGGTTTGTGATTTTCTAAATCTCAACTGAGAAAAGTCTAACTTCAACTCATTTTAATAACATTGGCCAAATTCAGAGCTTCTGAATTTCTCCCTACCCTGGTTAGCTGCATTTTGCAAGAATTGAACATTCCTCTACTCTTCCCAGTCACAACTGCAAAAATAGATGTAAAATTGAAATTAATCCGCACCTTTCCAAATTTTCAAGAACAAATTTGGTGTTACACAAATCAATTTCACAGTGGGACACCCCACAGCAGAAACATGCATGAAATGTGACTGTTACTATGTTGGTGAACACGTTCGCGCAATATTCCTGGCTGCAACCTGAAATTAAGGCAGCATGGTGGCTCAGTGGTTAGTACTGCTGCCTCACAGTACCAGGGACCTGGGTTCAATTCCAGCCTTGGGTGACTGTCAGTGTGAAGTTCACATGTTCTCCCCATGCCTGTGTGGGTTTCCTCCAGGTGCTCTACTTTCCTCCCACAGTCCAAAGATGTGCAGGGCAGGTGGATTAGTATATGCTATAGTGCCCAGGGATGTGTGGGTTAGACAGGGGAAATCAGGGGTAGGATAATGGGTCTGGGTGGAATGCTCTTTGGAGGGGCAGTGTGGACTTGTTGGGCTGAATGGCCTGCTTTCACACTGTATGGATTCTATGATTTTATTAAGATATATGAATAGAGGCCATACACTTGTTTAAGGACCTTTTGGGAAAGTGATGTCTGAGAGCAATTGATTGTCTCATTCTTAAATCTGCTCATGAAAACAATGGCGTAAATACTCAGGAATCAGATTGAAGCAGCAACTTTAGAGAATCCTTACTCACTCACTATCACTCAGGGGAAATCTATGATTGGAAGAACAAGATGATTGGGTTGACCAAGCCAAACTAGTGTTGCAGCTGGCAGAGATGACTCTTTAATGCAGCAGCCTATTAGTTTGTTAATGAGTCTCTGGGTTTAGCTCCTATTACTGAATCTGGGATTCAGTTTCATGTACTGAGAACTTGTGTGAAGAAGTAATTTGAGATATCAATCCTATCGTTGCCTTTTGTCAGTTTAAATCTGCAATCCCTTGTTATATTCTGACAATTCAATAGAACTTGGCCCAGTACTTGAACACTGCAAATTTTGATTATCATTTTTTTCTGGTTTGTATTCTATTATTTTGGCTCTGTAGCTTAGCACTCTGCTGGTTTAGTTGATTGCAGTTCCACACCAATTGAACATTATTCTACAATAACATCCAAAAATCCTCCAAGGGAGATTGGTTTCCTACATCCCAGCTGTATCTGAATGCGCAGTGCAATCTGTTCAGAGACAATGATAATTATTTCCTCTAGTTTTTAATTCCCACCAGATATGGTTATTGTTACTAAGTTGTTAACTGACAACATTCCCAGAATATGTGCTGATTGAATTAAAATCAATAACACCTTTATTGTCAGATTTTGAATGTGCAAGTTCTGACTGTGAACTTAAACTGTATCTGGTTTAACTATACATCTGGTTTTACTACAGGTATAAAACAAACACAAAACATCTCACTGGTTTCTATTCTCCTTGTCCATCAGAATTCCCAAAATTGTTTGAAAAGATTTGAATGGCTTCCATACTTTTGTGCTACAGGGCAGCACGGTGGCTCAGTGGTTAGCACTGCTGCCTCACAGCACCAGGGACCTGGGTTTGAATCCACCCTCTGGCAACTGTCTGTGTGGAATTTGCACATTCTCCCCATGCCTGTGTGGGTTTCTTTCAGGTGCCCTGGTTTCCTCCCACGCTCCAAAGGTGTGCAGGCTAGGTGGATTTGCCATGCTAAATTGCCCATAGAGTTCCAGGATATGTAGAGTAGGTGGGTTATAGGGGAATGGGTCTGGGTGGGATGCTCCAAGGGTCAGTGTGGACTTGTTGGGCCAAAGGACCTGTTTCCATACTGCAGGGATTCTATGAGATCAATTAAAAGTGTATCCTTCCATCAACATTGTTTAACCATCACACCTCCTCTTTTGCACGCAATCACTGTTACTAGTGGTTTAATTGATATCCTAGTGCTCCAGTATCTAATCAAAGATTCAGTTCTTTAAGATAGTATATATTCTAGCATAGTGGAGTTGGCATTCTACTCAACTATAGAAACTGTAAGAGCTGTGTCCATTATTACAAATGGTTTGAGCATGAATATTAGTGGGTTTGCATACTCCATGCCTTAGAGACACAGTGGTAACTTTAGTGTCTAACTGCTGCCTCAAGAACTCCTACGCAGTGACATTTAGTGGACAGTATGACTTTCCACCTACCAAGATAGTGCTTTTTTTTCCCAACCAATAAACAATCAGCAGAAACATTCGTGTCTGATCCATCCTGCTCTCAATAAGGTTTGCTTTCACTGAACAAATACTGCTTTCTCCTGAGATGCAAAGAACAATCTAATCTTAGGCATTTTAATGATTTTAAAAGCTGAATCTGGCAATTGAAGACGGGTTAGAAGTATCACGGGGTCAGAGCAAGTTTAGTCATAACTGCGAGTCTATTCCTTCAGCCAAGTAATAAATAGACACCTTACTTCTGTCATGAATGTAGATTTGACCAGCAAAAAAAGCTAACATTTTGAATTTCAAATCTAACTGCTACTTCATCCAGTTACTCCAGTTTGAGTGCAAAGGTGAAGACTGAAAATAGGGGCCATTTGTAGCTATAGAACGAAGGTGGAAAATGATGGTGGATAAGGAACAACATCAATTGCTCAAAAAATATGGTGTTTCAGAAATCGTACCACTGAAATGTGGGGTGTAACTTTCTGTGAGTGGTTAAAGAAAAATTGCTTTATAATGATAGATTAAAGAATTTTTCTTTAAGCTAGCTGTTAAGATCACCCTTTCCTAATTATTTGTAAGTTGATGAAGTTACTGATTATTTTTAGTCAATGAACGTTTTCCTCACATTCAATAGGCAATAAATAAGATTTCAATGGCATTTCTTTCTTGTTAGTTATTTGTCAACAATATGAACAGAAATAAATTGCTTTTGTGGAAACAACTGAAATTTTAGAAAAACAGATTTTTTTACCTGTTTAAAGGCTGAATCCGTTTCATTGTAACATAAACATGTTCAAATACAGTGCAAAAAGATTTCTTGTCTTAACTGTGGCCACCGTGAAGGAGTTAATGTCCTCACCTCAGAATATTGGAGCAGTTGATCCTTTTCATGGATTTATTGCTTAAATAAGTTACATTGTTTTTACTTACCACTGCACATCACAAAAATATTATAGTCAACAACTGACTATTGATAGCTTAGTATTATTACTTATTTATAGGACAAACTTACTTTTAAGACTCCTTAATGCGGATGAAGTCATCCAAGGAATCTGGCAGTAATCCTGGCTGTTATTTTAGTTCTGTGGTTTCCAACAAACAGTTATTGAACAAGAGACATGCAAGCCAGCATGACCACATTTCTGCCTACTTGCACGCTTGTTATGTTTCTCACGCTTTTTATGCATATATTACAGTCCCTGTGATAATCACATGGTAAATTGATTAACTTAAGAAAAATGATTCAGAAAAGGCTATTGTCATGATAATTGTGGTTTATATCATATCAGTAGCTTATAAATAGAAACAGCAGAAAACTAATGTCAATGTGTTTTGTAAACTAGATCATTTTCTGGTCTACCATCTTTAACATTAATGTTTTTCAGTTTGACTTCATGTCTGGAACTGATTACTGAGCCAGTTGACAACATTCTGTGTACCTCAAGTATGCTTTCGTAAAAATGCCCATCTATCTGAAAATACAGCTTGAAAAAAGTGTGTTTATTGCACTTTATTGAAGCAATTTGAGATGGATATGTACATCTACAAGAAAAATATTAACAACGTTGGTTAGAAGGTAAAAATATAACTCCTTTTATTTAAAATGGCACTAGTAGACAAAACACAGATTCATACCCTTGTGGTTGAATCACTTTACTTTCAACATTCACAGAAACATAGAATTTCAAGTGTTATATTTAAGGAACATTGAGAAGGCTTGTTCTAAGGGCATGGTAAGAGTGGGGGAAACTTTGCCTGAGTGAGACTAAATTAGAATTAAATGCATGTGACTTAACTGCCATTACAGGGACATACCTGCATGGTGACCAAGGTAGAAAATAGATATTCAACAATTAGGAAGGATAGACAAGCAGGAAAAGAAGGTTCTCTGAAGGGTTATCAGGGAGCCAGTTTTTTTCCAACAATCAAAAATGATTGGCCATCATATAGACTTTTGGTTCCAGATTTTAAAACTGACGAGGTGCAAGAAATATACCAGAAGTACATCCAAGTGATGAGGGAGATTGAGCAATTGAAGAAAATTAGAATTCGTAAAATAATTGTATTGGAGAAATTCATGGGTCTGAAAGTTGATAAATCCTCGGGATCTGTGCTCTTCATCCAAGACTACTAAAGGAGGCAGCTATAGAGGTAATCAAAATTCTACATGTTCTGGAATGAATCCTTTGGATCGGAAGGCAGCAAAAGTCATTCCATTATTTAAGAAAGGAGTAAGAGAAAATGGAGAACTACAGACCTGTTAGCCTTATATCAAAAGTAGAGAAAAAAGTAGAAACCATTCTAAAGGATGGGATAAATAGTTAATTTGATTGGGTACAGTCTGCATGGATTTATGAATAGGAAATTGTTTAAAGATGCTAGAGGAGGATCCCACAGGAGGCTGGAGAGACAGATTAAAACACATGAAATAGAACATGACATACTGGCATGGATTATTGAATGGCTAACAGTAGGAATAAATAGGCCATTCTTTGCGTTAGTACTCTGTGACTAATGGGATACTGCAAGGATCAGTACTTGGATCCCAGCTGTTCAAAATAGTTCAATAAATTGAAGGTGAAGATCAAATGTAGTAATTCCAACTTTGCAAATGATACGAGGTTAAGTGAGAATGTGTGTTATGAGGAAGATGTAGAGTGGCTTCAGGACGATTTAGATAGACTTTGTGAATAGGTAAGAACATGGCAGATGGAATATACTATTGAAAAATGTGAGATTATCTCTTTGTCGGACAAAGAGATGAGCAGAGCATTTCTTAAATGTAAGATGTTGGAAAATTGTAGATGTACAAAGGGATAAATCACTGAAGTCATCAAACTATTAGGAAGGCTAATGGAATGATAATCTTTATTACAAGACAATTTGAAAACAGGAATAGTGAAGTCTTGCTTCTACTCTATTAGTCCACACGTGGGCAATTGGTTTCCTTACCTCAGAAAATGCAATATTGCAATGGATGAAGGGTCAACGAAGGCTCACCAGACTTGTTCCCAAGAAAATTGGGCTGTCCTATCAAGAGAGATTGAGCAAGCTGGCCTGTATGCTCGAAGGTTTTGAAGAATGAGAGATGATCTCATTTTAAACTTATAAAGTACTTAAGGGGATAGACAGGGTAGGTGTAGATAAGATATTTCACCTGGATGGGGAGTCTAAAATCAGGGGACACAATTTAAAAATAAGGTGATGCCACTTAGGTCTGAGATGAAGATAAACTATTTTACCCAGAGGGGTGTCTACCTTTGAATTCTTTACCACAGAGGACCGTGGAGGATTAGCCTTTGAGTATGTTTAAGATAGGGATTGCTGCATTTCTGATTAAAAAGGTTAGGAGGATGGGGTCATTGTGTTTGATCAGCCGTGATCATATTCAATGGATGTAGTTATAACACAAGACTCCAAACGGAAGGAGGATGCTATGAACATACCTCAAGCAACATTACAATTAATGGATCAGATTAACCTCTCCCATCATGACATGCAGTATACAATGAGCCAATTAGCAGAAGAAGGAGACTCCAGAAACTTTCCATCTCCAACATTGGGGATAGACAGCAGATGTTTACAAACATAAAATTGAAGTATTTGTAATATTCAGCTACAAATGCCAACTGGTAAGTCCATCTTGATCTTCTCTTCAAATCTCTATAGTTGCTGTAACATAGTCTTCAGCCAATTCAATTGTCTCCATGAAATATCACAGGTACTTCACAACAGAGGTTATCCAAGGTAGTAAACATAGTCAATGAATGTGATTAAGACGTACAGATACTGTTTTATGGTATTTGAATAGTATATTCACCTTTTAATATTAAAATTAGTTTCTCTTTCCCTCAGGCTGTATTTAACAAGAATTTACTTTGATCTTCTTCTAAAGAATAAGAATAACATTTTGACACAGTGTTTTGACGCAAGCCGGTATTATTTGATGCTCGGGTGAGTGTTGTTGCTAACTTCGTCAAAATGCTGTAAGCAAAGGAAATTTTCGGCAAAACCCCAGATGTAGTTACAACGTTGACTGTCGGAAAGTAAGCAGCAGATTTTTGCTTAAGACAATGGTGTCAGCGGGATAAATCATTTGTACTTGCTCCCCAATTTCTTAAATAACTGGGTTTCAGAGAAGCTGTGGGACTCCCAATGATCGATCGCTCAGGGAAGAAAAGCCATCCTTGGAAGCTCATGCACAAGCTGTAAATGACATTTTCACCTCTTTTCTAGTGGTGATGGCATACACTTAACATGTGGACACGACATAAGGTGTAGGAGCAGGAGCTTCATTCAAGCCATCAAGTCTGTTCCACCATTCAATGAGATCGTGGCTGATCTCTGAATCCTCTATTCCATTTTCCTGCCTTTTTCCCATAACCTTGGTTCCCTTGCTGATTAAAAATCTGTCTCTCAGTCTTGAATACACTGACCCAGCCTTAACAGCCCTCTGCAGTAAAGAATTCCACAAATTCACACTCTGAGAGAAGAAATTCCTCCTCATCAGTCTTAAACCTATGAACCTTATTCTGAGATTATTCCCTCTGGTCCTGGACTGTCCCACAAGAGGAAACAAACTTTCCTCATCTACCCTGAAATTATGAGCAGGAGTAGAATATTCTGCGTCTTGAGCCTGCTCTCTGATTCAATAGGCTCATAGTTGATCTGAATGTGACCTCAACTCCACTTTCCTGGATACTTGCTATACCCTTTGACTCCCTTACTAGTCAAGAATCTATCCACCTCAGTCTTAAAAGCATTCATTGCTCTGTTTGGAAGAGAATTCCATGGACCAACACCCTCTTATTTCTTTCATTGTGTCCTTTAGTTCTAGTCTCTCCCTTATAGGTTTAAGATGCGTCCAGTTCCAAACTATATTGAACCGTTAACAAAGCAACCAATTTAAGATTAATTCTTCAGACTCCTTACAAAGGGGGCCTACAAAATCCAGGTCTCTTTCAGGTAACCCTGTATTGGCCTCTGAGGGCTGATAGGTGCCCAACATCTATGGGCATCTGCCATTGGGCCAATCAAATAAACTTTCATTGACTCTGCATTCATCATGAGGGTCAGTAGTAGAGGTCATGAGCTGCCAAAATCCAATGCAGTTGCCAAAATGATATCCCATGATGTTTAATATCATAAGGTAGTCTTATGTGAATGCAAGTTAAGGTACTGGACAAAGGTGATATAGACCAATAACAGTGAAAGGGCAAGTTAGGACAAAAGCCAGGAACTAATTCTGCATTCAAAGTTACACGTGTGCAATGGCTTTCAGTGAAAACATTTGTTTCAACAAACACTTGGATAAATTGATGGGAGGCAATCTAAAGCTTATTTTTGTGAACAATTGAAAAAATGCAAACATGAAAAGCCTCCCTTTTGATTTTCTGAGCTTATGAAAGAAAAGCACTGTGGAGGAAGAAAAGTAGGTGAAAGTAATGGTGAAGGACTATACAGGCAAGTGAGTCTGAAGAGACAGTGGACAAAAATAAAGAAAGTCACACGAAGGAAAAAAAAGACATGGGTGACAGTAAACAACTCAGGAGAAGTGAATATGAATGGTCAGGTGTGTGATAACTGGAATGCAACATTCAAAATGATCTCTAACAAGACCCATCAACCACCAATCACAATTTAAATCAATGCTAGAAAATGAATCCATGTGCTATAATCAGAGGCAACTGAAGGTAATGACCATAATTTTAGTATAAATCAAGTATGTCTGGTGGTTTAATCAGTTCTTTGATTGAGCAATCTAACGATTCAGCAAAAGCTTCTATAATTAGACAATAATGAGCAAGAAGACCGCATTCATTTTGGGTTTGAGCGCACCAGGGATTGTTTTAACACCATGCAAATCTGAAAACTAAAATGGACCCTTGTGTGTTAAAACCTAGATTAACAGACAGCTTTGTGCTCATTATGGCTATTATGGATATGTGTACATGTTAATACAATCTGTGAATTTGTTGTAGCTTGTCTGATTGTCTTGACTTCAGAGCAGTGGCTCTGGTTCAAATTGGTGGAATTGCAGGTGAAATATCTATTTTGGTCCTGTTAGCCACCCTTTGTCAATGCCCATGATTCAAAGATAATCTTACTGATACGTTCATCGCATGGGAAGTCACATTTTCAAGTTATCAGACAGGATTGTGGTGGTAACCAGAGACAGTCACTTACTTTTATGGATAAAGTAAACCCTTCACTTAGTCATTCATTGAAATGACTCAAAAATAGTGTCCAAATATAAGAACAACTCAATCTCAACAAACAGCATGTTACATTTAAACAGTGCCTTTAATATAATCAAACAGCCTCAAAGGTTGTTCTCAGAGCAAAACAAGGGCACATTTGGGTGGGTAGCCAAAAGCTGAATGAAAGCATTTTAAGGATCATCTTAAAGAAAGAGAGAGACAAGAGTACAGTGAGAACATTCCAGAGCATAGGCTATAAATACTGAACGCATGTGAGGTAAAGAAACTTCAATTTTGCAAACACAATCGGAGGAATGTCAAGATCTTGGAGGATTGTAGGGCTAGAGGGCATAAATAAAACTAGAAGATTGAAGCCATGTTATTACTTTGTTTGATTATTATTAACTTTGTATTTTAACACAGTAAAAATTTAAAAATTAATGTTTAGGTGAAGCTGATGTGTAGTGGCATACAGGCAGTAGGGGTTTTATGATACAACTCATTGAGGACAGAAGATGGAAGATCAGCTAGAATATTATTTGAATATTCGTGTCTGGAGGTAATAAAAACCTGGATAAGAGTTTCAGCAGAAGATCTGAGTCCGGGATGGAATTAGGAGCTATTACAGAAATGAAATTAGCAGTATTCATGATGCAGATGCTTATGGGGTTGTCTTTTCAACTTGGGATTGAAATAGACAGAAAGATTGCAAATAGTCTGATTGAATCTGTGGTCTTAGCCAAGAAGAGAAATAAAATCAAGCTGTAAAGAACAGAGGTAATGGTGGGAGCTAAAGACAGTGGCTTTGGTCTTTCTACAATCTAAATGTAGTACGTGTCATCTCTGTAAGTACTGGATATCAGCAAAGAGTCTTTGACCTGTGTAGAGGATAATATTTATTCTTCCTTTATGGAATGACAGTGAGCACACATAGTCAAGCACAGTTCAGTGAATCTGACTTTACATGTTGACCAAATGAGCAGCTTGAGAGCACATATGTTGTTAAATCCATTATTAAACATAAAAGCGGCCCAGAAATGCAGAAATTCATGATGAAAACGGAATACAAAGGCACATTATAGAAAATTATATATAATGCACTTTTGCACCTCATTTCTTCATCATGAATCTCTGCACATTAGAAAGTTCTGAATATTTGCTGGTGCTCAGCTCTATTCAGTTTCTCCAATTAAACAAACTGCCTGCCGCAGAATCTGGACAACAAAGGTTGATTAATCCAATGAGAAATGACAGTCAAGCCATAAACTTAGCTAACCAACTCTTCTTGATCTTTGGCAGCACCATCATTGCCAAATTCCCCTTGACAATTTTAACCATTATCATTAATCGAAAGCATAACAGAACAAGCTAGATCTTGGCCTCGTGTTATTATTGCTAGGCTATTAAGCCAAAGGAAGCAAATTACTGCAGATGCTGGAATCTGTACTGAAAACAACAAATGCTAGAGATAACAGCAGATCAGACAGCATCCATGGAGAAAGACCATTGACTCAAAACATTAGCTTGCTCTCTCTCCATAGATGTTGTCTGATTGCGGTGATCTCTAGCATTTGTTGCATTAGGCTAAAGACCCATTCTGGAATTGAGTCTAAAAATTACCACGAAACTGTTTGGTGGTTTTTTGAAAAATACCAGCTTGTTTACTCTATCTGGTAAAATTATAACATTTAAAAGGCATCTGTATGGGTATATGAATAGGAAGGGTTTAGAGGCATATGGGCCAAATGCTGGCAAATGGGGCTAGAAATAATTTAGGATATCTCATTGGCATGGACGGGTTGGACTGAAGAATCTGTTTCCATGCTGTATAACTCTATGACTCTATGACTCTGATGTCCTTTTTATGGAAAGATACTACCATTCTTACCTGGTCTGGCCTACATATAACTCTAGACCCACAGCCAATGCGGTTAACTCTTAACAGCCCACTTGGGAATTAGGGATGGGCGATAAATGCTGGCCTAGCCAGTGATATCCATGTGTTTTGAATGAATGATTTTTTTTTAAAAAATGACTCCAAAGCCAAAGAGCCTGGATACTCTATAATAGTGATTCACTTTACCTCCGAATCTATCTACCACATGAAAAACTTAAGTCAAGAATACTCACCAGTCACCTGGGATGTAGCTATAAGATCACTTAGGGAATTTGACCACTTTTCAAGCCATGACAATCTGCTCAACTAGCCAACCTGTTGCTGGACTGAATATCCACTGCCTTTGTTGCTGAGACACTGACTGCAGTATATACTACTTAAATATTGCCACAAATTCAGCTCACCAAGGTTGCTGAGACAACACATCCTAGATCCATGTTTTCAATATGACCCAAAATAATCAAATCAAAATTATTTTAGGAACATAATTGCATACAAATTTTCATACAAATTGCATTTTATTTTGAATTATAGAGTCATAGAGTCATACAGCACAGAAACTGACCCTTTGATCCAGACATCCCATTCTGGCCTATATTCCAGTATTTGGACCATATCCCTCTAAACCCTTCGCATTTATGTACCCATCCAGAAGCCTTTTAAGATGTTGCAATTGTACCCATCTCCACCACCTCCTCTGGCAGCTCGCTCCATACACGCAACATCCTCTGTGTGAAAAAGTTGCTCCTCTGTTCCCTTTTAAATCTTTCTCCTCTCATCTTAAACCTGCGCCCTCGAGCTTTGGATTCCCCTACCCTGGGAAAAAGATCTTGGCTATTCACTCTATCCGTGCCCCTCATGATTTTGCATGCATACAAAGGCATATCTTGCATGATATTACATCTTCCATGACTTCAGGAAATCCCAAATTGTTGTACAGCCAATGAAGTAATTTTGCAGTTTTACCATTGTGGGGAGGCATGGCAGACAATTTGTGCACAGTAAACAGTATGGGATAAATGACAAGTCTGTTTTTGTTTTTGAAATAAAACCGGTTCTTGCTCTTGATTATATCCAATGATCAGTTCTGGAAAGTACATACAGTTAGGTCAGGTTTGGCTGCCCAACCCTCCATTTTTAACTAGAGTTCAGCAGAGACACCAACGTACATTGTATATTTGTGAACACAAACACCACACTAAAGTTCAGCTAATGGAAACTGTTGAGAAAATCAAATTAAATTATCACTTGTTCACATACAATTGGAATAGCTACATGCCCAAACTTTGCTCCAGCCTGAAAAGAAAGGGCAGGAAGAAGGGAGATAAATTAATAGAAATCACAAACATTCTGTAGAACAGCAAGAACTGACTCCACCATAGACTGTGAGGATGATAACCCATTTGATCAGAATACTTGGTGAGACAGTGCATCTCTTCAAAATCAAAGTCTCATGCTGAGCTTAATTAACAACATCAGATGTCTGTATTGATTAAAAATGAACAGCAATAGTGGCAACCCTCACAAATGTTTCTCTAGTGCACATACCAATGATATTTACTAAAATGTGGTAGTTATTCAGGTAAAGTGTGTTGTGGCCACAATAATTTCATAGACCTAAAGAAGTAAATGAACTAACATCTTTGCAAATTAGGCTGCAACACTGGCATAACGTAGCATCGATGGTGCTCTGAATAAATTACTCTTTGTACAAAGGAGTCAGTAAATGGAATCATCACTGTGTATGTTATCTTTTTCACAATCACAAATAAACATCGTAGACACTCCAGAAATAACAAATAAGGTTTATGGATATCAATTCCTTGATGTGTATGAATAGCTATTTATTTCTGATAAATATAAGCACTTGTTATTCAAGCAGTCTTCTTACCCTGCAAAGCTGAAGAATGGATTTTAATATTGTTGACTGGAAATCAAGGGTGATCTGTTCTCAAGGGCACATTAAGAAGCCTACTAATTAACATTTTTTGACAAATGAATTTTGCTAGAAGTATTACATTTTAATAAAAATGAGAAAATTATACATTATTTGAAAATTTGGGGCTGAAAAATAAAAGGTTCTGGGACCCCAGAAATATTTGTACTTACTCTTTGAGCTGTCACCATTGTTGACCAGGCCAGCATGCATTTCCCATTTCTATTTTACTCTTGGACAAAATGACTTACTCAGTCATTTCAGAGGACAGTTAAGAACCAATAACAGTGCTGTTGATCTGGAGTCCTCTGTAGGCCGGGTTAAGAAAAGAAGGTACATTTCCTTCCCTAAAAGACAATGGTGATCCAAATACAGTTTCCAAACAAAAAAATCAGTATCATGGTAACAATACTGAGATTGCCTTTCAATTCTATGCCTTTTACTAACTAAATCCCATCAGCTGCCAATACTGGGATATGAACCCAGGTCTCCAGGGCATGGGCAGTCTCTGAAACACTTCTCCAGTGCCGTCACAACTACACCAGCACGACAATGCAATTTACTAATTGTTCAGACTAGCAACTCAGGCCATTTTTGTTTTGAAAGTACTTAAGTTTATTTCCAGAGACTTAAATTGAAAAGTTGAGAAGTAAAGCTAAAATTGTATTACGTCTCAACACTGTGTACTCTATAGAGTTCTGGTCATTGTTACAAAATACAGAATCTAGATAGGTGCTGGTCAGGCTCCAAGTAATACATTTCCAAGGAAGAAACCAGAATGTGAGTTTATAACTGTCAGGGAAAGATGAACGGATTGAGTCTCTTTTTAAAAGCAAAAGCTGAGGGGAGATCTAATATTGGTCTTTAACATGAAATGACAGGGTTTTTTAGAGTGGACACAGAGCTGGATCTGCCACCTGTGGGTTTGAATGTGTAAAATTCAGTGGGTGGCCTCGCGATTGTCTGTCTGCCTGAACTGTCCTGAGTGAAATTTTACAGGAACCAGGCAAGGACTAGCCAGCTTGCCCACTGCAAATGAATGCTCACTTATGGGCCTTATCCAGTCTCCATCAGCATATTACCCACAGCAGGGCAAATCTGACACTTTTGATTGCATGAGCAATGCTTGGCAAGGAGGAAGCTTCTGCTTCTGGTCTCTTGGATTTGGAGGCAACCCCTCCCCAGGTCATTCCCCACTTTAACTCTTCCCCCACATTTTGAAAGTGGACCCCCCATCCCAGATTTACCTGTACTGCCTGTAATCCCAATAATGGCCCCACTCCTGCCTAACATTGCTCCTGAGAAAAGGGCACTTGCCTAAAGTAATTAATGCTGCCATTGGCATTAAATTGCTACAGGGCAGCCTTTGGGGTCATGGGAGGAATGCAGAGAAAATGACAGCCCATACGATCTAGCCCACTGAGAATGCAAAACTAAAACCCATCAATATGGTACAGTCACTGCAAAATGAAATAGAGAATTCAGAAAAAAATTGCTTCAACCAAAGAGTAGTGAGAAAATGGGACTCATTCGCAATAGGGAGCAGTTCAGCCAAATTGTACAGATGTATTGAAGGGGATACTCAATAAATTCATGAAGATAAGTAAATTGAGGGCTATACTGGTGGAGTTTAATGAAGAAGTGTGAGAGAAGACTTGAGTGAGCCTCAATGCCAACATGGACAATATGACTGACGAGCTTGTTTCTGTGTTACATATTTCATGTAATTTCAATTGACAAATAATTTTTATATCTGGACACCCTGGACATGCAACTTTACCCTGGACAATACCCTTTTAAAGCCTGCATTGAAAAAGGTAAAGTGTACTTTGTCATATTTCTTCAATGATAGCAAAGTGTCAATACAGTCTAAGTTTGAAGCATGGAAGACACATGGTCAAATAATTTTCTTCTTAAATTACAGGCATGCAATGGAAAGATTTCCATTAGCCAAGTTGCAAAATCCAACACAAAGCTGGAAAGTGTTTTTTGACAGAAAGAAGAAACAGTTTCAGGGAGTGTGAGCTCCAGCCTGAACAGACCAATCACTGGGCATACAGTTTCTTCATCAAAAGCTCTTGCAGGAAGAAACCTGAATGGCAGGAGCCCATTCAGCCCCTTGAGTCTGTTCCACCACTCAATGAGTTCATGGTTGACATGTTCCTCAATTAAATTGACCTGCATTTGGAGTAATAGAGTCACACAGTCCTACAGCACGGAGACAAGCCCTTCGACCTAAACTGGTCCATGCTGACCAAAATGTCCATCTACTCTAATCCCATTTCCCTGCACTTGGCCCATATCCTTCTAAACCTTTCCTATCCATGTATTCATCCAAATACCTTTTAAATGCTGTTAATGTACCCACCTCAATCACTTCCGCTGCCAACACATTCCATATGTGTACCATCCTCTGTGTAAAAAAGTTGCCCCTCAGGTTCCCATGTATTCTTTTCCCTCTTACCTTAAACTGATTCCCTTCTAGTCCTTGATTCCCCATCCTTGGGAAAAAGACTGAGTTCATTCACCCTATCCATGTCTCTCATGACCTTATACACTTCTATCAGATCCCCTTTCAGTCGCCTATGCTCCAAAGAAAAAAGTCCAAGCTTGTCCAACCTCACCCCATAACTGAGTCCCTTCAATCCTGGCAACATCCTTGTAAATTTCTTCTGCACTCTTTCCAGTTTAATAACATCCTTCCTATAGCAAGGTGACCAAAACTGAACACAATACTCCAAGTGCAGCCTCACCAACATTCTGTATAGCTGCAACATAACTTCCTGACTTTTGTACTCAATGCACTGACTGATGAAGGCCAGTGTGCCAAAAGTTTTCTTCACTGCCCTGTCTACCTGTGAATCCACTTTCAGGGAACCATACACCTGAACTCCAATGTCCCTCTGTTCCACTACCATTCACTATGAAACTCCTACCTTGATTTGACTTTCCGAAATGCAACACCTCACACTTATCCACATTAAACTCCATTTGCCATTTCTCAGCTTATTTCTTCAGCTGATCAAGATCCTGATGTAATTTCTGATAATCTTCCTCACTGTCCATGGTATCATCTATTTTAATTTCGTCCACAAACTTACTAATCATGGCTTGTACATTTCCATCCAAATCATCGATATAGATAACAAACAGCAATGGGCCCAGCATCAACCCCTGAAGCACACCACTAGTCACAGAATTCCAGTCCAACAAGCATCCTTCCACTATTATACTCTGCTTCATACCATCAAGTCAATTGTGTATCCAATTTGCCAGCTCTCCCTGGATTCCATGTGATCTAATCTTCCAGAGCAGCCCACCATGTGGAACCTTATCAAAGGCCTTACTGAAATCCATGTAGACTATGTCTAATGCCCTGCCCTCGTCAACCTTCCTGGTCACTTCATTAAAGAACTCTAATAAATTTGGGAGGCATGGTCTTCCCACGCATGAAGCCGTGCTGACTACTCCCAATCAAACCCTGTGTTTCTAAATGCATGTGTATGTTATCCCTTAGAATGTCCTCAGTAACCTACCTACCACAGATGTTAAGCTTACTGGCCTATAATTCCCAGGTTTTTCTTTGCAGCACTTATTGAATAAGGGCACAGCATTTGCCTCCTTCCAGTCTTCTGGGACTTCACCCATGGCTAACATACAAATATATCAGTCAGGGCCCCTGCAATTTCTTCTCCAGCCGTTTGCATGGTTCTTAGATATATCTGATCAGGACCAGGAGATTTATCCACCTTCATACATTCTAATACTTCCAACATCTCCTCTACTGTGATATGGACTGTCACCAAGATATCGCAATTAACTTCCCCAAGTTCCCAAATCTTCATGTCTTTCTGCATGCGGATTTTACCAGTTTCAAAATCTCCCTACCCCTGGCCTCATCCCATGACCAACCCTCCCTCTCATCCCCACCTCCTGGACCTGACACAACCTGTCCATCTTCTCTCCCACCTATCTACTCCTCCTACCTCACTGACCAATCCCCACCACTCTCTATCTGCACTCGCCTATCACCATCCCACCTACCTTCCCCTGCGCCACCCCTCCTTTCTCTATTTATTTCTGAGCTCCCCTCCCCCTCCCCATTTCTGAAGAAGGGTCCTGACTCGAAATGTCAGCTTTCCTGTTCCTCTGATGCTGCCTGGTCTGCTGTGTTCCTCCAGCTCCACACTGTGTTATCTCTGACTCCAGCATCTGCAGTTCTTGCCATCTCAAAAAAAATTTGAACCTGTTTTTCTCACACTCTCACACTTCCTCATATTGAACACCAGCAGTCATAATTTTGCCCACTTAGCCTGTCCTCATACTATGCTAGAATCCATGTCCTGTGAACAAACTATTCCCTTTATATATACAGAACATCTGTCGACATTTTCCGATGTTGATGACCTCTTCAAAGGAGCCAATTAGATTACTCAGATATGACCAACTCTTCACTAACTCTGGTTCTTTTTCATCAACTGAGCCTTATCCAGGTACTCAGCCTTTCTGTCTTTGATTATTAGAATTCAGTAACATCTCTGTAATTGATGACAGTCTGCAGTTAACTTTCTTCCTCCTTTTTGAAATAACTTTGGAACTTTCTCATCTACAAAGGGATAATTCCTGAATCTAAAGACTAGTCAACTGATGATGGCTGACTGAGCCCTGATATAAGCATCTAGAACATCAAGGACACTCTCAATTCATCCTTCACAAATGTTGTCAACTTACAAGACTTGGAAAACCTAATTTATTTATTTTAAGAAACTGATGTAAATTGCAAGAAAGGTGACAACTCAAAAAGAACCATGTGTAACTGACAGACATCCCTGGACAAAGATCCAGGATTAAGTTTACATATTGAAGGAAAATAATTAAATTCTTTGTGTCTCACCCCAGCTCAGGACCTTTTTAAAGTTTATTAGGCAATGGCTAGGTTTTCTCTTGTTAGAGATAGTCACTGCCTGGCACTTGTGCGATGTGTTATATCAAACAACCACAAGCCCCCATCCCTGCCTGGTAGTACTGCAGAAAAATATTTTACCGATGGGTTTAGCCATTTTTAAGAGGTAAGAGCAAATTATATTTCCTAAAGTTTGGAAGTCTGCACTATCCCCTTCAACCATCTTCAACCTCTTCACCATCTGCTTCAATTAACTTCTGTCATCCCGCTATTAGCGCAATTGAAGATATTTACCCACCTCTTTCCAAGCTCTGCACTGCTTGCCCACAAAGACAGTCTTTGTATTTCACTGCACTGTCACCCTGTTCTTCCACACTTGCTCCAGCAATGTCTGAACGTTGGGGTACAGAGTGCTGCTGTATTTCTGTCTATCAGTAATTGTAGTTAATTGAGCTGATCAAAATTATGCTTCCCCTTTAAAGTTACTGTTGCAGCCCTTTAAATCCCCGCAATAGTATATTTGTCAATCATCAAAACTGTAAAGTGATGAAAGGCGACGCTTTGTTTGGCAAATTCAATGACTTGAAAATGTTGGACTTTCCTGCCCCCCTGTGACTGCACAATGGATACATTGGTTGTCCATGCCAACAGCTGACAGTTTTACAACAATAGCCTTTACTCAACAGCACCAGGAAATAATAGTGGCAAAAAAATGACAGTGAGCAATGCAATAGATATAAAATAAAAACATTCATTGTTTTTAATTAACTTATCAGACTTCCAGAATCTTTCTAAATTACATTGCAATTACTGAAAGATTTTATATTCATTTTCCAGGCAATGTCCCAAAAATAATTTCCAGTAATCCCGAATAGGATTTGAGTATTTTAGTTTTTTCCATGTTACCTAAATTAACAAATGTAAAATGTGCTTATAGAGTTTCCCACATTTACTGACTGCCTATTATTCATGTATCTGTTTGCCTATCAATATATATAATAAATGTTTCACAGAATCGCAGAATTGTTATGGCACAGAAAGAGGCCATTCAGTCCATCATGCCTGCTCTGGCTCTATTACTTAGTCTCAATCTCCTACTTTTTCTCTCTATCCCTGCACTTCCTTTCTATCCAAATAATCATTCAATTCCCTCTTGAATGCCTCAATTCAATCTGCCTCCACCCTATTTTCAGGTGGAGCATTCCATACCCTTTTTGCTGTGTGAAAATGTTTTCTTTTACTCGCATCACCCTTGCTTTGTTTGCACATTACTTTAAATCCATGTCCTCTTGTTCTTTTTTAAAGTAGGAGCAGCCTCTCCCTATCTACTCTGTCCAGCCTTTTCATGATGTTGAAGACATCAATCAAATTTCCTCTCAGATATCTTCTCTCCAAAAAGAACGGGCCCTACATCTTCAATCTGTCCTCCTAACTGAAGTGTACTTTTTCCACTTTCCTGACTGGAATTTAATCTTTTCTCCCCTTTCACCAAGTCGATTCTTCTGCTTTTCTCCAATGGTTACAGTATTTTGTTTTAGCAAGGAATAGTCAGGCAATCCATGTCAACAAATATATAGAATATTCTCACTAATGAAACAGTTAACTGTAATTGCAGCCTGTTGAAGCACCTATTAAATGTCACAAGCAAAGACAAATCCCAGCTTATTTTCTCTACTGTTTCCCTGAGTCTCTCTTGCCTGTACCCTCCATTGTCACTGCCAACAATAAATGTTAGAAACTCATGAACTTCATTGCAAATAAGATGGAGACCATCTGAGTAGCTGTGTCTGCTCTATTTGTAATTTCTGCAAAGCCACTTAAGCAAACTTCCTATAATCCATTTGCTTTGAACTCACACCTTTATCTAGTTTCTTTTCTACCTCCTATTATGCTTCTCTGAGCTGATTTTTGTCCATGAGAACCACTACCTGTTCCTTCAATCCTATTCCCATTGCACTGCTGATCATCAAAGCTCCCCTCCATGTCCGCATGTTAGCCGAGATAGTAAATGGTTTCCTTTCTTCAGGTGATGCCCCTCTCTACTTTAAATCTGTTATCATCAATGCTCTCCTCAGAAAAAAAAAATCCTGAACTTCACCATCCTTTCAAACGACCATCACATTTCCAACCTTCTCTTAAGTTCTTGAATGGAATTTTGCCTCCCAAATCCATTTCCATCTTCCTGGAAAACCACGTTTTAATCCTTCCAATTAGGTTTCTGTCCCACCACAGTATTAAGATGGCTGTTTTTGAAATCTTAATTAGCATCGTAAGAGATTGCAAATATGCTAGGCTTCCCTTTCCCTCATCCTTCTCAATCTGTCCCCAGCCTTTGGCATAATTGATTATATCATCCTCCTCCAACACCTCTCCACCATCATCCAGCTGGTTGCGACTGCTCTCACCTTCAATTCTTATCCATCTAATCATAGCTGAAGTATCACTTGCTTCTTTACCTGTTCCCACACCAATATCTCTGGATCCTCTCAGTGATCTATCCTTGGCCTCCCCCTTTATCTCATACTACCCCTGAGTGACATCATCAGAAAACACAGCATTGGCTTTCACATATACACTTACCGTGACCAATTCTATATGAGCACCAATTTCTTTCGACTCCTACACTGTTGTGAATTTATCTGACTGCTTCTCAGACTATACAATCCTCGATGAGTAGAGATTTCTTCCAATTAAGTTTTGGAAAGATGGAAGCCATTGCTTTTGGCTCCCCATCCAAATTCCATTCTCAGCTACCCCTTTAAGTAGCAACAGTCTGAGATTAAGACAGTCTATTCACAATTTGAGTGTTGTGCAAACATACAAACTACAGACAGGAATGGTTCACTTGGTTCCTCAAGTCTACTCTATCACTCAGTAAGATAATGGTCAACATGATTTACTCCATACACCTGCCTACTCTAGTAACCTTTCAGCCAATTGTTTATCAAGAGTCTATCAACTTCATTGTTAAAAATGTTCAAAGTCTCTGCTTCCATCACTTTTTGAGGAAAAGAGTTCCAAAATCTCATGACCGTCTGTGAGAAAACATTTCTCATTTGTCTTAGTGGACAGGTCCTTATTTTTAATAATTGACCCTTAATTCTAGATTCACCAACAAGCGGAAACATTATTTTCACATCCACCCTGTCTTGACATCACCAGGATCTTGTACATATCAATAAAATCACTTTAGTCTCAAAACTCCAGTTGATATAAGCCTAGCCTGTCAAATCTTTCTTCATAATGCAACACACCATTCCAGGATTTAGTTTAGTAAACATTCCCTGATCTGCTTCCAAAGCATTTATGTTGGTCCTGAAATAAGACCAAAACACCTGGATGTGGTTTCACCAATGCCCTGTGTAACTAAACCATAACTTCCCTACATTTGTAATCAATTTTTCAAAGAATTAACATTATAATTCTACTCCATTTACCAGATCTTTGTCCACTGCAGATAACTTATCCATATCCTCATTACGCCCGCTTCAAAATTTACTTTCCTCCCTATCTTTCTGTTATCAGCAAATTTTAACAAAGGTCCCTTCATCCAAGTCATTTATATAATTTGTAAAAGGTTAAGGCCTCCAGCATTAATCCCTGTGACATCTTGCCAGCCAGAAAATGACCCACACATTCCTACACTCCATTTCCTGTTATCCAACCAATCCTCCGTCCGTTCCAATAGGAACCACATAGGCCATGAGCTTTTATTTCCACAATCACCTTTTATATAGTTCCTTCTGAAATGCCTTTTGGAAATCTAAGTATAAGTCTAAGGAACATTGTAGTAGTACCAAGACGGAAATGTTAGCATGGGAGCATGATGAAAATTTGAAATGACAAGCAACTGGAAGGTCAAGATCACTCCTACTGTCAGAATGGAGGTGCTTGGTAAAGCGGTCATCCAGTCTCCCTTTGGTCTCACCAAGGTAAAGGAGACTGCATTGTAAGCAGTGAATCCCGTGATCTACATTGAAAGAAGTACAAGTGAAACATTGCTTCTCCTGGAAGATGTGGATGGTGAGGAGGGACAGTTGCATGGGACGAGGTATCAGGAAGTGTTAAGAGTGTTGGAAGAGTGAACCAGATTGTTATGGAGATAATGGTCCCTGCAGAATGCTGACAGTGGAGTGGAGATAAGCTGTTTGGTGATGGTATCCCTACGGAGGTGACAAAAATTGCAGAAGATGATGGTTTGAATGCACAGACTAGTGGGGTGGAAAGTAAGGACAGGGGTATCCTTATTGTTGTTCTGGGATGGAGGGGATACAGTGAGGGAAGAAGTGCAGGAAATGGGTTGCAGCTGGAGAGTACCCCGTCAACCACAGTTGGAGTGGCATCCTCAGTTGAGGAACAGGAGGTCATGCCAGTGACACCCTGGTGGAAGTCACCATCATCAGAACAGATGCAGCAGAGATGGAGAAATTAGGACAATGAAATGGAGTCTTTGTTGAAAGCAGAGTGTGAGGAGATATCTATGGGAGTCACTGTGCATCCCACAAGTCTCTGCATTTAAATTTCAAATGCTGAGGCTTGTGCACTGCTGCCTTATGGATCTCTTGACCTGCCTCATCATAGTCACACTTCCTCTGACCAGTGACTAAATCAGAAGACCTTGTCTTAAGAGGTGCGACTACCTCCTGAAGTAAAATGTCCAGTTAAGTTTCCCCTTCTTGCTGTGTCACAATGTCTCTGGTTTGGCTTCTGGCTCATAAATTATAGGCCAAAGCTGCTCAACCCACAAACACTTACAGCCTGCGTGTTTATGTTGGATCACACTGGCATCCAGCTCACTTGTATTCTTCTATTGTAACACATCATCTGACCTGCCATCTTTATTATATCTTAATTAAGTAAATTTTTAAAGTATTAATCAATTATTAAATAATTTAATGTCACTACCACTCACTGGTACTCACTTAATCCTTAAAATGCAATAAACATTATCACTTAAGAATAAGGAATAATGAAACCATGAATTGGATATTTCCCCATTGCTTGAACCTTTTCTAGACTACATGACTGCTTGTTGCTTAACAAAATTAACTTTGATCAATTTCCGTAGTTTAGCGAGTAACTGCTGTTAGAGACTGTGTAAAATCAGTTCACAACTTTAGGGGTGGCACAGTAGCTCAGTGGTTAGCACGGCTACCTCACAGTGCTAGGGATCCAGGTTTGATTCCACCCTCTGGTGACTGTCTGTTTGGAGTTTGCATATTCTCCCTGTGTCTGTGTGGGTTTCCTCCCACAGTCCAAAGATGTGCAGGGTAGGCAGATTGGCCATGCTAAATTGCCCATAGTGTCCAGGGATGTTTGGGTTAGACATGGGGAATGGGTCAGGGTGGGATGTTCTTTGGAAGGATGGTGTGGACTTGTTGGGCTGAATGGCCTGTTTCCACACTGTAGGGACTCTATAACTTTCCTGCTATTATCTTGTTTTCTTTCAACCTGTGATGTTTATCTTTTTCTCTGCTCTGTATAGCTCCTGGAGGTTTGCCTTTTTCTACTCCACTCCCAATTAATAACCAAACAGTTATAAAATACCTGTCTTAAGTTTCTCCACTCCCTTGCTCCTCTAGAAGGTGTTGGCTTCCTGCCTTGAGATTCTCTGCTTGCCTGTCCTGTGGGTGTTGTTAATTACTTGTCTCAGTTTTCCACTTGCCCGTTCCTTTAGGTGCTGTTGATGGCCTGCTTCAGGGTTCTCCTCTCTCAAACTCCTCCAGTAGCTGCTGACTGTTTGTTTGTCTTAGGGAACTCCTCTTATCTGCTGCTCTAGTTTTGTTTTAACTGAGTCTCTCAGGGCCCTCCTCACATTCACTCCTGAGCTGAGTTTCCATACATATATTTGCATCATCATAAAGGCCACCTATTTCTACCTTCAGAACATTGTCTGATTTCATCCCTTTCCTCATACATGTTTTTGTTACCTCTAAACTTGACTATTCTAACACATTGTTGTCTCATCAGCCACATTTGAGATTATCATGAAGGATTCTCCTTCTCAACTTCTCCCCTTGCCTGAGGTGTGGTGACCGTCAGATTAAACCACCATCAGTCGTCTATCTCTAATGAGAGAGTGGCCCTTTGGTCTGGTAAGAACATGGAAACTTTACCTTTACCCTTTGTAAACTTGAAGCCATTCAAAACTCTGCTGCCTGTGGCTTAACTTGTAACAATCCCGTTCCCATATCGATCCTGTGTTCACTGACCTGCAATGGCTCCTAGTAAATCTATCCTTATTTTCAAATCTCTCTGTGGTGTTATCCCTTTCTGTCTCAGCAATCTCCACCAACCTCACAACATGCTCAGACGCTTATGCTTGTTTAATCCTGGCCCCTTATGCTTTTGCTGATTTTAATCTCTCCAGCATTGATGGACTTGCCTTTAGCAGGCTGGGCCTGAGCTCTGGAATACTCTCAGCATCTTACCTCTCTACATCATTTTCCATCTTCTGGCATTTTTAAAAATGGTCTTTTTGATCAAGCTTTGGTCATTTTGTGTGCGGAAAATTGTTTTTTCACTAAATTGATTGAGATTTTTGAAGAAGAGAGAAATAAGTTTGGTAAAGGCAGAGTGGCAGATGTTGTTTATATGTACTTTAACAAGGCCTTCAATAAGATTCCGCATGGCATACTGGTTAGTAAGGTTAGACCACATGGATCCAGAGGGAGCTAGCCAATTGGATACAAGATTGGCCTGAAGGTAGGAGACAGAGGGTGGTAGTGGAGGATTGTTTTTGGGCTGGAGGCCTGTGACCAGCGGTGTGCCTCAGGGATTGTTGCTGGGTCCATTGCTTTTCATCATTTAGCTAAATAATTTGGATGTGAATATAGGATGTATGGTTAGTAAGTTTGCAGATGGCAAACTTGGTAAATGTAATGGACAGTGAAGAAGGTTATCTCAGAGTACAACAGGACCTTGATCACATGGGCCAATGGGCCAATGGGCCAAGGACTGGCAGATGGAGTTTAATTTAGATAAAATGCGAGATGTTTTATTTTGGTAAAGCAATTCGAGGCAGGGCCTTATAAGGTTAATGGAAGGACCCTGGGGAGTGTTGCTGAACAAAGGGACGTAGTTCCCTAGGTCCTTGAGAGGAAAAGTGGGGACACAGTTACACAGGGTGGTGAAGAAGGCATTTGGCACGCTTGCCTTCATTGATCAGAGCATTAGGTATAGGAGTTAGGACGTCATGTTGCAGCTGTACAGGACATGTTTAGGCCACTTTTGAAATACTGCATTCAATTCTGGTCTCCTTGTTAAAGGAACAATGTTCAACTTGAAAAGGTTCAGAAAAGAGTTGCAAGAATGTTGCCAGGATTGGAGGGTATAGGAAGAGGCTCAATAAGCTGGGGCTTTTTTCCCTAGAGCATTGGAGACTGAGGGGTGACTTTACAGAACTTTATAAAATTACTAGGGGCATGGATAGGGTAAATACCAAATGTCTTTTTCCTAGGTTGAAGTGTCCAAAACTAGAGGTCATAGGTTTAAGGTGAGAGGGAAAGGTTTTAAAAGGGACCTGCGGGCAACTTTTTCATGCAGAGAGTGGTGTGTGTATGGAACAAGCTGCCAGAGGAAGTGGTGGAGGCAGGTACAATTAAAACATTTAAAAGGCATCTGGATGCGTACATGAATAGGAAGGGTTTACAGGGATATTGGCCAAATGTTGGCAAATGGCACTAGTCCAGGTTGGGAAACTTGGTCGGTACAGACGCATTGGGCCGAATGGTCTATTTCTGTGATGTATAACTCCATGACTCTATGACTCTATTTGTTTGCATATCTCCTTCAGTGTGTTGTAACATATTTTGTTTTATAATATTCTTATGAAGTGTCTTGAGACATTTTAATATCTTAAAGGTGTTACATCAAATTATGTTTTCCTTGTTGTTTTGGTTGAGAGACAAGTCACCAGGATACCTCCCTTCTGCATGTGCATTGAAATATTGTACATGTAATGAAGAGATGAAGCTTAGTGCACAGCATGATCCAAAGTGTGTGAGCTGAGACAGATGTATTTTACATTGACACAAAACACAGATGGTTGACAACTGCCTTTTTCATATCCATTCTATTTCACTTAATGGCCACTTAAGAATTTTAACCAACTCTTGCTGATGTTTCACCTGAGCAGGAGGAGGCCTGTGCCAGATATGAAGCCCAGCAGTATTAGGGTGGGTTAGTGTTAAGCAAGGAAGGGTGGTTTCTGAGTGAGGAAGGATAGCTTGTTTGCACTCACCTGCCCCCCTATCCTGAGCTGATTGGAGACACCTCCAATGCAAGATCATTGCTTCATCCTTTTAACCTTCCTGCCTGACCTTTTGAATTCAGATCAGCAAGTTCCAGTTAATCTTTTCTCCTGCTCACTGTGATTTATCTGTCAGTCTGGATTCCTCAGCAATGAGAGCTGCTTTTAGCCCTAGCACTGACCACCAGTGGTGCTTTGCTTCAAGGATGTTGGAGCTGTTGGGAATTTGATTGACTGAAGCTGTCTAAGGTGGGTCTTCTTCCCAAGAGAGGGGCAAAGGTCTGCATTAAAGCAATGATCACAGCTTCCCAGAGTTAAGTTGCTGTGGGATGGACATCAGGATTGTGAGTGAGGAGGTGGTTTTGGGAGGAGGTGGATGGTGGAGTCTGCAGATCATCGTAAAATCCAGCACAAGGTTTCAGGTTTGTGACCGTTCATCAGAGCAGGAAAATCAATCGTGCCAGCGACAATGCACAAACCAGCTTTAGCCTCAAGTCGTACTTGTGTTTCTCAAGACCCCTCTGTCTATGCAGGTGAAAGCTACCGAATCTCAGATATATCACAGCATAGAGGAGGCTATTTGGCCCATCATGGCTACACTGGTTAATCGAGAATTTAACAGTGATGTTACAAAATGCAGCTGCCTAAATGTCTTCCTTTCATTACTTGTCTGGATTATTGGCATTATTACTAACATGATCCAGTGTTGTTCACAACTGAATGAGAGGCAGGCCATAACAAGATGAAAACTGACGCCAGCAGTCACTGACTCCCAAAAGTATAACTGCTGTAATATGATATGCTTATTATTAAACTTCTGCTGAGATGGTTGAGTATTCTTTTCCTGCACTGGGTCCACTTTTTGTGAACAAACCTGTTTACATTTATTGTTTCTGCAGCCTCTTGCCATGCTCTGTGCCTTCAATACCTTCTAAACATAGAAAGAAGGCTTTACTCTCTGACATCATTCAGAAACTATTTATGAATATCCTTGGGTTGCATTTCCCAAGTAGATCCCAGGAAAATTAGCCCTTATGTGATGATATGATTAAACATGAAGAGAAGCAGGAGTTTATCAGGGTTGGAGAGAACCATTTCTATTGTCATAGTTGTTCCAAGCCAAGCTTATAGATTTCATTGAAATAAATATTAATAAAGAAAATGAAATGGATTTTTAAAAATAAATTTCAAAAAATTAATTGTTTTAACACACTAAAGAAGATATATGCAAAGATTAAAAACTCATGGAATTGAGTGAAATGTTAGTGATAGCGTTAGACAAATGGTGGATGGCATAGAAAAGATAGATAATTGTTAAAGGTTTCCTTTTATATTGGAAGTATGTGATAAGAGATTGCTCCACAACAGTTTGGGTGGGGAAACTTGTTTTACTTTACACATAAATCCTTGACACTAAATTGGAAAATATGGTGATTTGTGCCAGGTTGAGAATAAAAATCTGCTACGACAGATTAAAGATATGGTGCATGTGGGTCCATCTTAGCCACTGAGAAGTGATCACCGACATCAAACCATTCAACATACCACAGGAAGAAATTGTTATTTAGGCAGGAAAGATGTCCTCCTAAAGGAAATCTGGAAGATTGAAAACCCTCCAGTTTAAAGCGACCTATAGCATTCCGATTGTCAGGAAGGCCATCATAGCCAGCAATCTTCCACCTAGCAGATGACTAGTCTCCGAAGTTCCAAGAGAAAATGTATTACAAGGATTGTGAAACCTCCTGATCACCTAAATTTCTAAAGTCAGAGACTTGCGGAGCAGATGAGGTAGTGGTTAATGTAACTATTTACATAGATGAATAAAATTAATTGTGAAAAAGATGTTTCTGGGGAGATGTTTTATTAGACTGAAAATGTTAATACGGTAGTATGCCATAAACAACACCCACTTTGAATGTGTGCACAGAACAGCTAAGGATCATGAAAGAATGACATCTAACTTGCAGTTCTCCTTGAAGTCTCTGTAACAATATCTCTCATATTAATGAAACCTGCAACAAGTTGCCAACCTGCAATAACGTGTTTCATGTTCACTACCACAGTTTTTTTCTGGTCAGGTGAAAGAGTGGCTCCTTGACCACATTAGATCAAACAGGCCCTGGAGTTTCATAAGCTAGAAATTTTTAACTAATGTTGGGAAGATTAGGACAGAATTGAAGAGATCATAATGGTTATGAGTTTTCTATTAGAGCAAATGGTGGTACATTATTTCTATTGCATTTTAAAATTAGAGGGCACAAAGTTAAGATAACTGGAAAAATAATTCAATTGGCAGTTGGAAAATAGCATGCAGTGCTTTTGAGATTAGAAAGTTCTATCAAAAAAAGTGGAACACCAATAAGGAATTTTTAAAAAGTTGATTAGTTTGTTGCTTGGAACAGAGGGAAAAGAGGTAAGGAAGGAAGCAGTGGGGTGGCATGCAGGTGAAGAGTTTAAACTCATGTTTCATGTAAAGAAAAAAAACACTGCTATAAATCTGTGGACAACTTGACCAATTCCAATACTGTCAAATTCTGTTGGTTACTTCTTCATGAAGGAAACATGGAGCAGGAATTGGGAAAGTTTTCAACATTGTAACCTATTTCCAATAAGAAATCAATATTTGCTTTTCAGAGACAGATCTGAGGCAGCGGCAGATACGGGCTGACAGTAAGGCTAGTAGATAAGAAGGTTCACTTCCATTTATTCAACCTATTTGTAAACGCGTCTCTCATATCCTCCATATACCCTCTATGTCCTTATGCTCCCTTCATGCTCCATCGAATCTCCCATGTACCCTGTTTACTCCCTCAAATCTCCAATATCTAATTCATTCCCCCTCATAGCTATCATGCTCCCTTAATGCTCCTCTATCTCCTATGCATCCACCATTCCTCCATATCTCCTATATTTCTCTATACACTCCTGCACCCTCATGAAGCCTCATTTCTTCATGTCCCTTCCATGTCCCCATGAATCCTCTCCAACTATTGTTGCAGGATTGAATGTGTACAAAAGCATTGTGCCAGAAATAGGAGTAGGTGCAGGAATTGACTCTCACCTGTCATTCTTAAAGTCTTCCTGACTCATATCCCACGTTGATGGTCTTTGGTCTTGGCTTTTGGCCTTGGCCCTTTGGTTGATCAGCAGCATTTAAAACCTTTTCCAATGTGAAGCAAGGATGGAGTCAAACCAGAAAGAGATTAGTTTGGAGAACGAGGACTGGTGAGTGTGATTACAGAAAGTAATTTAGGGTAGCACCTTAATCAGCACACCAGACAAGTGAATTTTCTCTCCTTGTAAAGGCAATAACCTCAAAGTTTTGGCAACCACAGGCCTATTTCTACTGGTATAAACGCTTGGACAGACCAAATAAATATAAAGCCAGCTCAATTTTTCAAGTCTCTACCCAGATACAGGTTTACTGCACGAGTTTTGCCAATTTAGAAACAATTATTTTTGAATAATGAGAAAATCTGTATCATGGATTCCTGCCCAGTAGAAATCAAATGCAGATGTCAAGGCTCAGGCTCCTGACAGCTCGCAGAAATGAAATGCTTTTTTTTATTCAATTTGTTTGAGCTGGGTTCAAACCCAGGTCCCAGAGGTTAAAAAGTAGTAATCTACTTGACACCAAACATATAGAAATCTCTTACTTACTTAATACTCAGTAAACAGATTTCTTTTTAAGATGACATGTCTAATTCTGAAATTTCAGTTCTATTCATAAAAAGCTTCAGGAACCCAGTACAAATGTTACCTAATAATACAGTTAAGAACCATAATTCTACTACTCCCAGCATGTGCAAAAAAACATTCGTCATGAATCATGATGTTTCTATGACAACATGATGTACACTGCTATTTATATATTAGAATTACAAAGAAACAACTTTAAGAATTGGAATTTCTGGATGTCTTTTTATATGTAGGAGATTGGATCAGAATAGAATTTGTGTGGAATAAGCATAAAAATTGTTTCACTAATAATGGACGTGCAGTTGATCAAATTTTACTATAAAGGAATACTAAGCTATGAAACCAGGTGGCATGGTGGCTCACAACAGCAGGGACCCAGGTTCAATCTCACCCTTGGGTAACTGTCTGTGTGGAGTTTGTACATTCTTCCCCCAGGTGCTCCTGTATCCTTTTGCAGTCCAAAGACCTGTAGGTTAGGTGGATTGGCCATGCTAAACTGCCCATACTGTGTAGGCTAGCTTGATTAGCCAAGGTAAATGCAGCAATTGTGTGGGATGCTCTTTGGAGGGTTGGTGTGGGTTCAATGGGCAGAATGGTCTGCTTTCACACTGTAGGGATTTTATTAGCAGTTTTAAGTATCCACTTCCAAAGCTGTTGATAAAGAGCTAGCACAGGGTTGAATTGGTGTCACCAGCATTCTGATATCTATCTCATGTAGCAATTTTTCCTCTCTGGGATAAAACAGGGAGTATTTTGGGCTATTTGTTCGTGGTGAGCATCACTGCTGAACAACACCTCTGCTCAATTTTCCTTCTAAGAGAGCTCTTGTGGTACAATGTTAGTGTCCCTCTGCTGGAGCTAGGAAGGCCTGAGTTCAAGTGCTACCTGCTTCAGAGGTATGTCATAACAGGTTGATTGGAGGGAAAAAAAATATCCTTCTCCTTAAGTCAAGAGATTAGTTACTGGTCACATCTGTGCACAGCTGACAATTACAGACCAGAAACAAATCTGGCTGCTCCTGTTCGGAACCAGACAATTTTAGAACAAATCAGTTAGAGATAGATAATAACAAAAATACCCCATCTTCAAGAAATCATTGCTGCCATTTCATTTTATTTCATCACGCCACATCACACTCAATAATATATAAAAGCTAATGAATTTCCCAATAATCTACATAAAAACCAGAAGAACTGTGGATGCTGTAAATCAGAGACAAGGAAGGGTCACTCGACCTGAAACATTAACTCTGATTCCTATCCACAGATGCTGCCAGACCTGCTGAGCTTTTCCAGCAAGTTCTATTTTTGTCTCCCAATAATTTACTGTGGGAATAAAAGTTACTAATTAAATGAGCTGTGACATAATAAATATGCAGCTTTTTGATTACAAAAGATATAATGCTACTTGTCGTGTGTAAAATGGCCGCTTCCTAATTTAAATGACAGCACAACACATGTACATAAAGAAATAGGCTGATATTTTCTACTTTCAAGTTGAAGCATAAAGTCAAGTGGTCAAATGGTTTCAGATGTGTTCCGGCCCGAAGTGAGTTACCTCACATGATCATACCCTTTTCAGGTTGTAATCTATACAAATCAGATGCTGTGGGAAAAGCACATGTAGTCAAGGAATATAAGAATGTAAGAACATAAGAGTAGGCAGTTCAGCCCCTGGAGCCTGGTCTTACGTTTGATATGAACATGGCTGATCTCATCTCAGTCTCAACTCCTCTTTCATAGAACATAGAACATAGAACAGCACAGCACAGCACAGTACAGGCCCTTCGGCCCCACGGTGTTGTGCTGACCTATTTTCCTCCTAAGATCAAACTACCCCGCATACCCTACATTTTACTATCCTCCATGTGCTTATCCAAGAGTCGCTTAAAAGTCTCTAAAGTATCTGACTCCACTACCACTGCTGGCAGCGCATTCCATACACCCATCACTCTCTGTGTAAAGAACCTACCTCTGACATCTCCCTTATACCTTCCTCCAATCACCTTAAAATTATGCCCCCTCGTGATAGCCATTTCCGCCCTGGGAAAAAGTCTCTGGCTATCCACTTTATCTATGCCTCTCATCATCTTGTACACCTCTATCAAGTCACCTCTCATCCTTCTTCGGTCCAATGAAAAAAGCCCTAGCTCCCTCAACCTTTCCTCATAAGACCTGCCCTCCAGTCCAGGCAGCATCCTGGTAAATCTCCTCTGCACCCTCTCTAAAGCTTCCACATCCTTCTTATAATGAGACGACCAGAACGGAACATAATATTCCAAGTGTGGTCTAACCAGCGTTTTATAGAGCTGCAGCATAACCTCGCAGCTCTTAAACTCAATTCCCCTGACAATGAAAGCCAACACACCATACGCCTTCTTTACAACCCTATCAACTTGGGTGGCAACTTTGTGGGATCTATGGACGTGGACCCCAAGATCCCTCTGTTGCTCCACACTGCCGAGAATCCTGCCATTAACCCTGTATTCTGCATTCAAATTCGACCGTCCAAAATGAATCACTTCACACTTTTCTGGGTTGAATTCCATCTGCCACTTCTTTGCCCAGCTCTGCATCCTGTCAATATCCTGTTGCAACCTACAACAGCCCTCCAAGCTGTCCACAACTCCACCAACCTTCGTGTCATCGACAAACTTACTAACCCACCCTTCCACTTCCTCATCCAAGTCATTTATAAAGATCACAAAGAGCAGAGGTCCCAGAACAGATCCCTGCAGAACACCACTGGTCACCGAGCTCCAGGCTGAATACTTTCCATCTACTATCAGTCTCTGTCTTCTACTGTACAGCCAATTCTGTATCCAGACAGCCAAAATTCCTTGAATCCCATGCCTCCTTGATTTCTGAATGAGCCTACCATGGGGAACCTTATCAAATGTCTTGCTAAAATCTATACACACCACATCCATTGCTCTGCCTTCATCAATGTGTTTTGTCACACCCTCAAAGAATTCAATAAGGCTTGTGAGGCATGACCTGCCCCTCACAAAGCCATGCTGACTATTTCTAATCAAACTGTGCTTTTCCAAATAATCATAAATACTATCTCTCAGAATCCTCTCCAATAATTTGCCCACCACTGAAGTAAGACTGACCGGTCTATAATTTCCAGGATTATCCCTATTTCCTTTCTTGAACAAGGGAATGACATTTGCCACCCTCCAATCTTCTGGTACTACTCCAGTGGACAGTGAGGACGCAAAGATCATCGCCAAAGGGGCAGCATTTTCTTCTCTCGCTTCCCATAGAAACCTTGGGTATATCCCATCTGGCCCAGGGGACTTATCTATTCTCATGTCTTTCAAAATTTCTAGCACATCCTCCTTCGTAATATCAAAGTATTTGAGCCTATCTGCCTGTTTCATGCTGTCCTCACAAACGTCAAGATCCTTCTAACTGGTGAATACTGAAGCAAAGTATTCATTAACGACCTCCACTAAGCACATCCCCTTTCCTGCCCAGTCTCCGTTATCATTGTTAATTAGAAATCCATCTATGTCTGCTTTAAATTTATTCATTGTCCCAGCATCCAATCTTCTCTAGGGAGGTAAATTCCACAGATTCACAACCCTTTGAGAGAAGTAATTTCTCATCTCTGTTTTAAATCAGATACCCATTGTCCTAAAGAAAGCACTGAGGGTTACAAGGGTGTAAAATGTACTCTGTGTGGGGGATTTCAATGTCTACCACCAGTGCCAGACCTCTGTATTCACAGGCCAGCTGCCACATTTAAAAACCAGCTGGCAAGCCAGGAACTTCTCCTCAGCCTAGAACCCCTGAGATGTCACCTGAGAAGTCTAATCTGTCTCCTAGGTTCATTGGTGCTGCCCTGCAACTGCTGGATGGGCTCAGCGATGGAAAAGATATCTTCCCAGATAGCAACACCAGGGGACCTTCTCATCAAACCTGTACAGCCTGGGCAGAGATCGTAGCACAGGCTAATGCCACTGGACTGAAATCAAGGCAGGGGGAAACAATTCAATGATCTCCTGTGCTCCACAAAGCAGATAGCACCATCTTCTGTGTGCTGCCTCACCATCAGAGAGACATCACTCAGTCTGACGGTGCACAGGCATCTCAGTCTGTTTTGACTTGCCTTTTCCCTTCTTTGAACGGTTATCATTTGAAGTTCCCTTGCATCTGTAGATGTGAACTTCTACGGGTTTTTTTTTCTCTCTCTCTCCCGCTCTCTCCCTTTAGCCACTTACATCATATTTGCTTCTGGCTATATCAGCTAAAAACAAAACAATTTCGAATTATATGTTAAAAATGTCCCCAGTACTTCAGGGTTCTTACCCATGATCATGACACCTCCTTCCATCCATCATCGTCTACTCCCGTCAATGTATCCTCATATGTCTCTGTTTTCGCTTTTTATAATGGAAACTAGAACTGTTTGAAGTGTTCCAAATGTGGCCTGCTAAGGCCTTTCACAAGTTAATCATAATTTGATTTTGTTTTATTTTATCCATCTAGAAATGAATACCAGTATGATGATACTTTTCTAACAGTTTTAATAAGCCATGACCCTATTGTGCGTGATCTGAGTATCTGAAACCCAGATCGTTCTGTTCCTCAACTCATTTACAGATTATTTTCTAAGGTGTTTGTGGGCCCCTTACCAAAATACATTACGCCATATTTAAATGGATGTTAATTCATCAGTTAGAGAACCATTCCACAAATGTATCAACAACTTACTGCATTTTACTACAGTTCATTTCTGCATTCACTACATTCTTTAATTTTGTGACATCAAAAAAGTTTGAAATTTTATTTCTGATTTCAGCATCCAAATTATTAATAGAAATAGTGAACAGTGGCTCAACACCAAACTTTAGGGAACATCGCCTCCCACTGTTTGTCAATCTGAGTAATTACCTACCTGGAGCTCCTCTGCTCCTTCTGTTTATTTCCCATTTCCTTCTCTTCATTCCGCTTTTTTCTTTTTTCTTACCCTTTTTGGTGTTTTTCTCCTCTTGGTGCTCACCTCCCCCATGGCGGGTCTCGGGCTGGTCTCTCAGTGGCTCCTGGCAGATCCTGGCCTGGTCTCTCGGTGATATGTTGGCTGGTCTCTCAGTGGCTCATGGTGGTGCCTCAGCTTGGCCTGCGAGTTTATCCTGCCTGGGCATGTTCCCGAGGCATGGCGGGGAGATTGGAGAGGTGGCAGTTTCAGCAGCAGTGACAATATCTGCGGTGGTGGCATTGAGAACAGACAGCTAAGGTCTCCTGGAGAGCAAGATAAGTGAGGACTCAAAGACTATTGAACTTTTAACTTATTCCTTTATTCTCCTAGTTTAAACCATGAAAGACTTTAATATTAACTATGACCTTATTTCTCTATTTTTCTACTATTCTACAAAGTAATGCTTAACTTTTTAACTCTCATTTCTCTCACTACTTTGTACCTAAGTTTTTTGTACCTTGGTATCTTGGTACCTAAGAGGCGCTGTGTGTGGTGACATTATACGCTTTTCACTGTACTCCTGTACTTGAGTACACAGGACAATAAAAATCTCACTCTAAATCTAACACTCTGAGTAGAGTTTTTTCACTCCATTGAATAGTGTGGGCAATGACAAGAAAGATGAAAAACTGTGACAGCAATGAAAGAAATCAAATTCTCAATATTGAGAAAAGATAATTTAAAGGTTTAAACGATGAGCTCTGAGCAGCAACTACCTTCTTTTCATCCATTTGTCTCTCATTATTAGCCCACATCTCCTCATTTCTATTGTGCTTTCCTTTGCCAAGAAACTTCGCAGTACCAATCCCCGTTCTGGAAGTGAGAGCAGTAACCTAGTGACAGCAACTCGCCACATGTGTCTCCAGGCCTTCATCAGCTCTGTCTTCACCACAACATCCCCTGCATACTCCAATGGCCAGCTGTTTTAAAAAAACAGCCATCCTCTCCAGTAGCTCATCCAACACCATCACTGTCAACAAACTTAGGAGCTAGCACCTTTTTCTGGGCTTCGGGATAACAGTGCAGGAGCACAGTCTGACGTGTAGCTCTTGTCTTGCAGCATCTGGAGTTACGCAGGGATAGACTTCAAATATAACATCAACAGTGTGAAAGCCCTGGAAGTGGTGAGTACTTCCACCTCTCCTGCAGTGTGATTCCGTGAGGAGGATATCTAAGAGACCTTTTACAGAATAAACAAGATAAAGAGCAGAAGATTGCATGGCAGAAGTTGCCAGGGACCACGGCTGACCAGGCACCTATTTGTTCATTGTAGTCAGCTAGTTATCCAGTCAACTAGTTGCCCCCTGCCTTTTTATGTTCTCACCTTAGACATTAATTTGCTCTGTACTACATTAGGAAAGACTTTTATATCTTGGCCCAAAGCTTCTGAGAAGTGACCGTCATCAACATATTGACACCTCCATTCTTACTTTTTCAGAAACCATTAGACATCTGCATTTCTGGCTAAATTATTTTATAATAATTTATACTTATAATAATGTGGACCACACCTATTTTCAGAGTCCATCTTGACCACACAACATTGCTGGTGGGTGCTGACAAGTCACTTTCCCTTTTTATAGCAGTAACTATCATATAATCTGGGAAGTCTTTATTCACTGCAACACTGAAAATAATTGGACCATTTAAATGGCTTTCTGGTGGGTGAGGCAAGTGGGTATGTTGGCAGGGAAGGGAGGATGGGAAGGTGACAGAGAGAGCAGTGTCAGGTCAGGCATGAAGCCAGAGTGATGGGTGGTAAATCAGATCACTGAGATGAGATAGGCATAACGTAGGGATGTCGATGGACTCCAGCAAAGATTCAGTGGGTCAGACGAATGGGTATGCTGTCTGATAGTCCAGGTGGGGGTTTGGAGAGTAAGGTATTTGTGTGCAGGGCTGGAGTGTATCAAAGATTGTTGGATGGTATTGTTTCAAAGCTCAGAGGGTTATGGGGTTAATAGAGCACCAGCAGAGGGTTGGAAGGTCAGGGAAGATATGTCAGAGGGCCTTGGTTGGGGATTCAAATTGTTAGAGGATTGTAGGAAGTCAGGGGTTTATAGACTGTGGACCAAAAGAATTGTCCACAGTGGGAGTCCATTGTATAAATATCTAGGAGTTAGACAATGATTCTATCTGCCCAACATTTTTTTGGTTAGAACCCTCCAAAATCTATGATTTTAATTCAGAGTTGAAGATCTTTTCTGAGGCTCTGGATGCAGAGTAATTGTCAGAAGTTTAAACATCCTGCACAATGCCCATCTAATTGTTGCATGAGAACTTCTGAAGATACCAATGTATAACTCGGGAGGAACATCTGCTTTCCAATTATCTAGAAACTGGAAGGACTGGTCTAGGATGTCTACTGTTTTACTCTTACCTACAATTTCTTTTACTTGAATGAATTCAAAAAGATTGGGGAGGTATGACTTTCCCTATTTGAATCCTTTCAGGCTATTCTTCAATTCATTTTCGGAATCTAGATGATTTTTTTCTATTACATCTTTGATAATGCATTCTTTTGATTATGCTACCTGCACCTGGTCAGGTGGTTGGTTATCTCAGTTGGTTGGATGGCTGGTTTCAAATGTAATGTTGTGTTAATATCACAGGTTTAACTCCTGCACCAACTGAAGTTGCCGTAAAGGACTCTTAATCTCTCCCCTTGCATGAGGCACAGGTTAAACAACCACCAGTCATCTCTCTCCAATGTCTACTTCTATATGACAATGAGTTTGCCTTTTTAATATACTTGGTTTATAGATCCCTAAACTTTATTGTTGTCCCTTTTTCAAATTGGAGTCACAGTAGCTTGTCTACCAGTTTTCTATCACTAATCCCCGTACAAATACATTTTGATATGTATACAAGCAAGATGTTTCTGGCTGTTGGAGGCATATCGTCTGAACCCTGAAACACCACTGCAGCAATTGCTCAGGGTGGCATCCTGGATCTAATTGTTTCATCAATGACCTTCCTTCTATGGTAAGGTCAGAGCTGGGCATTTTCACTGATGATAGCACAATGTTCAGCCCCATTTGCGAATCCACTGATACCAAATGCAACAAGAACTGGACACCTTTCAGGCTTGAATTTTTCAGTGGTGAGTTATCTCAGTGTCACATGAGTGCTATACCATAATCATCCCAAACAAAAAGAATCCCACCATCTCTCCTTGATATTCAATGGCATTAACATTGCTGAATTGCGCACTAGGCCTATACATACAGCACAGACCCTATGAATTCTGCAGCAAGTAAATCACCTTCCAGCTGCCCATATTGAGTCCACCATCTACAAGGCACAAGTCAGAAGTGTGATGGAATACTTCCCATTTGCTTGAATTAGTGCAATTCCAACAGCATTCAAAAGCTTGACACCATCCAGGATAAAGATGGGTGCCTGTTTGGCATCCGGTCAACCACTTTAAACATTCCCTCCTTCCATCACCCATTTACAGTGGCAGGAGTGCATATCATCTACAAGATGTACTGTAGCAACTCATTAAGGCTTCATCAACAGCACCTTCCAAACTTTTAACAGCTAGCACAGAAAGTCAAGGGCAGTAGATACGTGGGGTAGTTACTCCCTGCAAGTTGCCCTCCAAACCACATAGCATTCTGACATGGACTATTTTGGCGCTGCAGGGCCAAAATCTTGGACCTCCCTTCCTAACAGCACTATGGGTATACCTTCACCAGATAGACAACAGCAGTTCAAGATGATGGCGCACCACCATTTTCTTAAGGTAAGTTATCGACAAGCAATAAATGTAGGCCTTGCTAATGAAAGAATTTTCAAAAATTATAATGCGTCTGTTAGATTTTCCCTGACCTAGCCATCCATCCTTTTCAGGTATGATCAATTTATCGCTTATTCCCTGTGTCTAATTTAACTGTATTTATATTATTTTCATCCCACCCTCTAATCTCCTGTTCACCATGTTAATTTTTCTGATAAATACTCAGGCAAATCGAGTATTTAGTCTGTTGTAGGACTAAATCCGCAGAAGCCAGTATTGTGTCATGAAATCACCATTTATTTACATGTGCATTATACTTGATGCTAGTCCGTCTTCCTCAGAGCCAGCCGTCAGAGTGAATGCAACCTCTGACATTCTTGTTCTTATGTGTCAGCCAGGGGTCCCTGATTGAACCAGGTTAGTAGCCCCAATCAGGGAACTCATATTCTATAAGATCCACCTGGCTGATCTTGTTACAATCACGATAGCTGTCACCTCATTTTTAGTGCCGGAGAGCTTATTATGTTTATTCTTTAGTGGATCTATATAGAGACAGGCTTTTATTTGTTAGCTTTGTGTCTCTGGGATAACTTTTTGAATGCCCCATGCCAATTTAGTTCTGAAGTTTGCCTTTGGCATCTCATTGTGTTGTTTTCACTCATGCCTTAACTATTTGGATTTCTTTTTATCAGCTTCTCCCTCATTATCAAGATACTGGTCTGAGTATATGATCTGAATTTTTATTCCATTGGAACAATTCCTAGCTCTACATCTTCACCCTTGAGGCAATACACTGGAATTTCTATTCCTGTGGGTTTGCATTTAATGAACATCATGATCACCACCCTTCGAAAGACCTTCGGAACTGCTGGGTGTGGAGGTATTTGGACAAAAGACCAAACTCAGTGTTCCGTACTTTGTTGCATGTATGAGGAAAAGCCCTTGTGGCCCTTATGTTTTTCACCCCCATCTCCACTGACGCATGGCCAGTGTCCTATTCATACCAGCCCATGTTGCCTCATGCCACCTCATGTATTATACCTCCCAATATGTGATAATGCCAGTCCATGCACCATCAAACCAACTCCATTTGCCCTTACACCTTCCAAAGCAACTTATCATCCAGTATCCATTTTGGGCAGACTTCAGGGTCCATTTTGAGATTAAATAAAATTCTGAAGCGTCCATTGATTAATTCAGTATTTTTTTGAAAATGACGAAACCTTTAACTTATATTTATCTTCTTTTAATCATAGAGTCATACATATAAAAGCAAGTAGCTACCTCAACAATTTATTTTTCCAGTCCCATTCTTGTCGTCTTAAAACCAACCTTTTTTTCAATTCATTACAGTTGTCTTTGTCTTACTTACTTCCTTCTCAGTTTATATCATGAATGCTCTCATGTTGTGATTACTATTATCTAGTGACTCCCATATATTCGTATGGATACACAGAACATAGAAACATAGAACAGCAGAGTACAGGGGCATGCCCTTCAGCCCAACATATCTGTGCCACCATGATGGCATTCTAAGCAAATCCCATCTGTCTGCATATAGTCTGTATCCCTCTATTCCCTGCCTCTTAAATTTGACTAAAATATCTGCTATGTACATCTCCTGGCAGCATGTTCCTGGCAAATACCTCCTCAGTGCAAAAATGAAATTTTCTCAATTTCTTTTAAACCTTTCCCCTCTCACCTTAAACCTATGCCCCCTAATATTTGACATTTTCACCTTGGGAAAAAGACTCTGACTATCCACCCTATCCATGCCCTTCGTCATTTTATATACTTCTATCAAATCACTCTTTAGCCTCTGTTGCTCAGCGAAAACAATCCAAGTTTGTCCAATCGCTTCTTATAGCTAATACACTCCAATCCTGGCAACATCCTGGTGAACCTCTTTTGTACTGTCTCGAAAGCCTCCACATTTTTCATACAGTGTTGTGACCAGAAATGCACACATATGCTAAATGTGGCCTAACTAAAGCCTTACACAGCTGCCACATGACTTGCCAACTTTTATACTCAATTCACCAGCCGATGAAGGCAAGCATGCTGTACACCTTCTTTACCATCTTATCCACTTACGTTGCCACTTGCTATGGACATGCACCTAAAGATCCCCTGAAATTTCAATGCCCCGAAGGGTCCTGCCATATACTGTACACTGTCCTCTTGCATTTAACCAGCCAAAATGCAACACCTCACACTTGAAACTCCATTTGCTATTCTCCGCTCAACTTTCACACACACACACACTCACGCACACGCATATATGCACACACCCATACACGCACACGTGCACACATGCACACATGCACACATATATACACGCACACACACTCGTGCACACACACACGCGCGCACACACACACAAGCACATGCGTGCACATGGACACACACACACGCACATGCGTACACATGCACACATACACGCGTGCACACACACATACACACACACACACACGTGCACACACATATATATATATATACACATTACAAACAATAGAGGTCCCTGTACTAATCCTACGGAACACCATGGGTCACAGACCTCCAGTCAGAAAAACACCTCTCTACATTTACTCTCTGTCTCCTAGAACCAAGCCCAATTTGTATCGAATTCAAAAAACTCAATCAAGTTTGAGGCAAGACCTCCCCTGCATAAAGCCATGTTGATTATCCCTAATAAGACCATTCTTCTCCAAATGCAGGTAAATCCTGTGTATAAGAAACTTCGCTAATAATTCCCCTATGACTGATGTGAGGCACACCGGCCTGTAATTTCGTGGATTATCACTATTGCCCTTCTTAATCAAAGAAACAACGTTGGTTATTCTCCTGTCTTCGGGGACCTCCCCTGTGTCTAAACAGGAAATGAAGATCGCTGACAAGGCCCCAGCAATCTCCTCTCTTGCCTCCTTCAGTATTCAAGGAGCAATCCCATCAGGTCCTGGGAATTTATCTACCTGAAAGTTTTTCAAGACACCCAATACCTCATTCTTAGCATTGACATGCCCTAGAATATCAATATGTCCCTTCCTGGTCTTACCATTATCCATTTCCTTCTACTTCGTGAATACCGATGAGAAGTACTGATTAAGGACCACACCCATTTCCTCTGGCTCCGTGAATAAATCCTCTCTCTTATTCCTATCCCTTCCCTTGTCTTATCTGTATGAATTCATTCTCAATTACTAGATCTAGTTGTGCTCTGCCTTTTGTTGGATATGCTGAATATGACTGAAGTCTTTTTTTTCACAATGTAAATTCCCTACAGGATTTCATGGCTTGTATATCATTCCTATCTTAACCTCTTTGTTGCTCTCCCTTCCCTTGTACATCCTCCCTTCACCTCTCTATTTGTCTATGTGCCTTCAGCCACCTCTGATATTCCTTCCTCAAATCCCCTACCTGTCCATCTTTATGTCCTATTGGAACACCTTCCTTAGATTCTATTTTTCTGACAAAGCTTTTGGTCATGTGTCCTAATCTTTTATTCTTTGAATCAATGTCTTATGAGAAGCTAGTTAGTATTTAAATGCCTTTGACATTTTTACATCAAAGCACTAAACAAACAGAAGCTATCATTTCTGTAAACAATCCCTAAAACCAAAGTCTAGTCTTTGAGTAGAAGATTGTTACAACTTCCTGTGACAATCATCAGAAATCTCCAAGTCCTCTGTGCTCCGTATTCTGCAGAACATTTAATAGAAATAGCTGGAAAGGCAGGATTTCATCAAATCATTCCTTTTTTGAAATAGCATACTAATACAAAGTTAAGAGAGATGCATACTGCTTGCCAAAATTATTCCCACATTAGAAACATCTAACCCCGGGCTACAACAAAGACAAATGTTGGTATAAATTTTCTATTTATAAACAAACAGATTGTAGACAAGATGTGCCATTTACTCTCAAACATTTGACTTGAATATGTATTGAGTAAGCATATATTAAACTGCAATAGACAGAAATAAAACAGGAAAAAGCAAAACAGACTATGAGAATTCATCCTTTCTGCAGTGAATTTGATATCAGAAATGATTATTCAAGAGAAGGTTTGAATGTTGGTTTTATTGTGCATGACATTTCTGAGTATACAAACTACACACAGAATATCAATCAAAGGAATATATAGGTGTTAGAATTTGACACTGAAAGATGTTCAGCACTGCTAGGCATTGTATAATTACAAAAATGGCTGTACAAAAGGCTCACTGCCACATGTCCCAACACCTGAATATATTAACATTTACCAAAGGTTATCTGAATTTAAGGAGGTATTCATAGCATCCATATTAGACACAGATTTTGCACTCTTTCCCAATGCAGATTTTTTTTTACTGGTTGATAGAAGTTTAGTGTTAATTACATATAAATTTAATTTTCAGAGCGCAAGATTTTATGTGTCACTTCGAGGACGAACAGTGGGTAAACCACAAGGTTAGCATTCTCTCTGTATTTGATTAAAAGTGGAGTCAGTCAGAAGAAAAGTTTTGCATTAAATTTGGACAGCACATACCTTTCTGGCGAATATTGTGATTTTGACATGTTAATGTTTTATCATTTATGAAACAATTTTGCACTTTATATGGACAACCTGATCAAAAAATTAAGTTTAAATCACATAATCACAGGCTGCAAAGAATTATAGATACTGCACAAATACACACAATGTTATGAATTGTCACTGGTCTGCAGGGCATCATAAACCAATCCCAGATTCAGATTTCAAATCATTGAAGCGTACTTTAATGCAACATCCTCGGCAAAAGGAGCCTGCTACCTTAACGACATTGGTTCTATATTCCGTTGCTTAGCAACTCACAGAAAATGTCTCAGTGGCTGCGAGTTCATTGTTTTCCTTATTTTCTTTGCACTTTTTTTTGTACACATGAAATTGGCTGGGGCAGACGCGAACCTTATTTTTGATATTAACCAATTAGTAAGGTGTTACAACCTTTATTGAGCCAGGGCTCTGCAGTTTGACATTGTAATCTCTCAGCCTCCTCAGGTTTGAGACACGATGTGCTAACATTACACAGAACAGGAGTGGGAAAGGGATTCTGGAAAAATGCTCTCAAACAATAGAGAACATACATCACAAGTACTAAAAATAAAAACAAAATCAATGAATGGCACAAAAGAAAATTACAACCACCTTTACATATACACCAATAGGAAGAAGTCTTGGAAATTTGATCATGTGAAAGTAAGCCTGTCACATGGTCCCAGAAACTCAGGAAATTGGTGCAGGCAGTTTATAGTCATCATTTAGTCTTGTACCTAGACATGTTTTACATTGGATGCATGCTCATTTGAGTGAGGAGGGGGATATTTAGTAGCAGACAAAGTGAATGCCAAGGGTTTAGCTCCCAGTATGTAGCTACAAAGTTGAAAAAAAAATGTTCATTGATCTCAGTAGAGTTATGGTATGTCAAAACCCAATATCACACTTTACATACCACATACTCCATTCCAGTGTCTCTCCAATAATAGACAAAGCCCTAAGCTTCTCACAAGCTGTGAATAACTCCTGAAGAAGAAGGTTGTTGGCAGCTTGTAGTAGGTGACCATGACCAGAAGAAAATGTGAATGAAACGGACATCAGAAATGTGCAAAGTTGTAACTGCAGCAAATAGTAACTGGAGGAATATTATGGTACAGGAACATTTTATTCTCCTTTTGTTCTCTTACTTCCATCTTACATTGTACATTCTTGGCATGACAAACTGCGGCTGCCCTCAGTAAGTACTTTCTCTTTACACTGAAAGGCAATGCACATTGCTCTCTTTCCTTTAACAGCTGTGTGCCCTACAGGAACATCAGACTAGGTTTCTGAAGATGCAATGTCACTCATCTGACCCTTGCAAACACTAACTCAAAGACTGGTGCCACAGGCACACTGTAGCCTGGGAAGATGATGGATTTTCATATTATGAATCATTAGGCACACCAGTTCAAGTGCTAAGGTAAGGGAATGTGCCTCCTGAGTTGACAGCTCACTAGCGACATATTTGCTGTTTTAAAATGATTCAGATGTTGACTTTTCTAGCCCAGGCTACTGAAAAAGATTGATAAAGAGTATCAGGGAATTCAAGGTTCACCTGCGAGCGAGTTGTGTCAATGATTCAGAGCAAAAGAAGGATATGTGGAACAATCCTCTTCCGAAGCTACACTGGCCCTCTCCCCCGTCTCTTCCTCCGGTATATCGATGACTGTATCGGCACTGCCTCATGCTCCCACGAGGAGCTTGAACAGTTCATCCACTTTACTAACACCTTCCATCCCAAGCTTAAGTTCACCTGGACCATCTTTGATACCTCTCTGTCCTTCCTGGACCTCTCTGTTTCCATCTCTGGCAACCACCTGGAAACCGATATCCATTTCAAGCCTACCGACTCGCAAGCTACCTAGAATACACCTCCTTTCATCCACCTTCCCGCAAAAATGCCATCCCCTATTCCCAATTCCTTCGCCTCCGCTGCATCTGCTCCCGAAATGAGGCACTCCACTCCTGGGCATCCCAGATGTCCTTGTTTTTCAAGGACCGCAACATCCCCTCCACAGTGGTCGAAAACTCCCTCGACCGCATCTCTTGCGTTTCCCGCAACTCATCCCTCACACCCCCTCCCGCAATAACAACAAAAACAGAATCCCCCTCGTGCTCATGTACTACCCCACCAACCTCGGGATCTAATGCATCATCCTCCGCCACTTCCGCCACCTGCAATCTTACCCCACTACCAAGGACATTTTCCCCTCCCCACCCTTATCTGCTTTCCGGAGGGACCACTCTCTTTGTGACTCCCTTGTCCGCTCCACACTCCCCACTAGCCCCACCACCCCTGGCAGTTTTCCCTGCAACCGCAGGAAGTGCTACACCTGCCCCCATACCTCCTCCCTCACCCCCATCCCAGGCCCCAAGAAAACCTTCCACATTAAACAGACGTTCACCTGCACATCTGTTTAATGTGGTATACTGTATCTGCTGTTCCCGATGTGGCCTCCTCTACATCGGAGAAACCAAGCGGAGGCTTGGAGACCACTTTGTGGAACGCCTACGCTCGGTTCACGACAAACGAGTGCACCTCCCAGTCGTGAACCACTTCAACTCTCCCTCCCATTCCTTGGACGACATGTCCATGCTAGGCTTCCTCCAGTGCCACAATGATGCCACCCGAAGATTGCAGGAACAGCACCTCATATTTCGCTTGGAAACCCTGCAGACCAATGGTATCAATGTGGACTTCACAAGCTTCAAAATCTCCCCGCCCCTGACCGCACCCCAAAACCAGCCCAGCTCGTCCCCACCTCCCTGCCCTGTCTGTCCTTTCTCCCACCTTCCGGTCCTCCCACCTCAACAACACCCCCTCCTCCTACCTACCAGCCTCATCCCCGCCTCCTTGACCTGTCCGTCTTCCCTTGACTGACCAACTCCCATCCTAACGCCCCATCTAGACTCACCTTTACTGGCTCCATCTCCGCCTCCTGGACCTGTGCGTCTTCTCTCCACCTATCTGCTCCTTTATCCGTCTTCCATCCGCCTCCCCCTCTCTCTATTTATTTCAGAATCCCCCTCCCCTCCCCCATTTCTGAAGAAGGGTCCAGACCCGAAAGGTCAGCTTTCCTGTTTCTCTGATGCTACTTGGCCTGCTGTATTCATCCAGCTCTACACCTTGTTATCTCAAGCACACTTTTGTTTGTGTTGAAGCTTCACAAAGGGCTATTTGATCATTGTGTCCAATGTGGGGTGAACAAACATGACAGTGATATCCACCATGAGACAGTTCTATTCACAGCTCACACTGATGCCATGAAAATTTAGGCAGCTGCCCTCCTGGTTCTGGGTGCCAGAGTTACAGGGCATCTAAAAAGTCACAACACTTTTGCAGTACAGAAATCTAGTGGATAACCACAAAAAGTTGTCTGGGCTCCATTGAAGATGCCGCTGTACATGCTTCCGCCACCACTTTTCTTTGACTGGATCTAAGTGTCTACTTAGTTTACAGAAGTAGAGGAACACCGCCAGTGAGTCTTAATGAGAAAAAGCTCTTGTTTTAAACAAGATGCAATTTATTGAATGATAGCAATCGGGTACAGGTCAGATTAGTAAGTTAGACATTGCTGCTAAGGCCATTTGGAGTCCTAAGTAGCATGTCTGTCCTCTTCAAGATCCTAAAATATACTGTCTTTCCTTATGATATCATAAGACTAAGTCAGAAGTCACATGACACCAGGTTGTAGTCCAAAATAAGATTGTTTTTGATTTTTGTAATTATCTCTCTGCCTTATTAATTGTTTCATAGGTCATCTCTTCACTTGCTATTCGGCTGTTTATTCACACCATTTGACACTTTCGATCACCTGCAAAGACTTGTTATTCAGCCTGTCAACACTCCACTCACACGATTTGTACTGATCTGTTGATACACCTAATTACCTGAATTATCTTTATCTTTCCGCCTAAATATTCTGTGCCCGTGTGCTTCCCTTCACCTGACGAAGGAGCAGTGCTCCAGAAGCGTGTCATTTCAAATAAGCCCATTAGACCATAACCTGGTGTCGTGTGACTATAGACTTTGTCCACCCCAGTCTTTCACAGGTACCCCTACATCATCATAAGAGTAAATGAAGTTGAATGAAATCTCCAAAATTAACCTTTTCAGAACTATCACAGTGCGTCTCTCATTGTCTCACAGAATGGTTACATGCTTGTTTCCATGTGACCCACTACAATATTGCCCATGTTATTGCTGCATTGGCAGCTGGGCCAGACTCCACTAACTCATTCCAGGATGCTGGACCCTCAATAACCTAGAGTTGATGAAGGTTTAGAACATAGAACATAGAACAGTACAGCACAGTACAGGCCCTTCGGCCCACGATGTTGTGCCGAACTTTTACCCTCATCCTAAGGTCTATCTAACCTCCACCCCTACCTTATACTATCATCCATATGCCTGCCTAATAGCTGCTTAAATGCCCCTAATGAGGCCGACTCCACTACCCTCTCCGGCAATGCATTACACGCCCTGACCTCTCTCTCAGTAAAGAACCTACCTCTGACCTCTCCCCTATATCTACCTCCACTCACTTTAAAACTATGTCCGCTCATAATAGCTACCTTCACCCTAGGAAAAAGTCTCTGGCTGTCCACTCTATCTATACCTCTGATCATTTTGTACACCACAATTTTGTTTCCCACAATGGCCATCTGAAGTGCTCTTAATTGAAAATAAATAACCTTCCACGTTTAAGCTAGAACCAATGGGGAAACACTGGTGAGGGACAACAGGAAGGTTGAATCAGCACACAAGACAGTGTTGCAGAAGTGTGATTCTTAAGTATTCCTACTAACAGATGGAACTGTTTGATAGTGGTTTTTTTTTGCAAATTTCATGTTAGTGTTTTTGTTGTGGTAAAGTGAAGGCAGGGCCCATTCTGCAGGACTGCTGACAAACAGGTAGTAGGAATCAGGAGGCTAATGGTGAGAAGGATTTTGAGACTCTGGAAGTACTGGAGCAGGGAGAAATGAATTATGTGAAGCTTACTTCATAAATAGCTTGGCAATAATTTTCTCAATTGATCTAAAAAGCACTAAAGTGAAAATTAAACAATTCTGTACATACTCAGAGATGGTAAGAACTGCAGATGCTGGAGACACCCCCTCGCCTTTTCTGAAGAAGGGTCCCGACCCGAAACATCAACTTTCCTGCTCTTCTGATGCTACCTGGCCTGCTGTGTTCCTCCAGCTCCACACTTATTATCTCTGACTCCAGCATCTGCAGTTCTTGCTATCTCTGAGTGTGTACAGAATTGTTCCGTTTTCACTTTTGCTTTTTCACTTTTGCTTTATAGATCAACCAAGAAAATTATTGCCAAACTATTTATGAAGTAAGCTTCACATAATTCATTTCTCCCTGCTCCAGTACTTCAACAGTCTCAACACTCCAGCTCCACACTGTGTTAATTCTGTACACACCATGTGGTTTTTGACTCCAGCGAAAAGCCTTGTTAAAAGAATCAACGATCATAATGTAAGATTTTTGAATTTGACTGGTGCTAATTATTCTTATTTTAAACATTCACAACCATGTTACAATTTAGTAATTGTACGAAGAAGCAATATTTACCATCTCAGGAGAACTTATCACTGGTTTCTGGAAAGGTTTATCTTAGCAAATCCAACTCAATTAAAAAGTGACCACAGACAGGTCAAACAATAGAGTAATTTAATTGGTGACATTAAAGAAAAAACACTTCAGCAATAATTTATTCTAATATAGAGGTGAAAGTTAATTAAGAGCATCTAATGCAAACATTTTATGTCTTTAACATTTCTGCAAGTATAGGGCATTGTCAAATACATTAGCATCTTGAATTTAAGTACTCTTTCTATTCCTGGATACAGTTAATTACAATAGATAAATCAAAGCCATACTCATCTGTATTATGGGTATTTTCCCAATCAACCCATCCAGAAGTGTTTCTCCACACCTCTAGAGCAGGATGAGACTTTAAAATAGACCTCTTGGCTCAGAAGTAGGGACACTACCACTTACCACAAGTACTGCCAACTTCATTTGGATTGTAAACCAAGTTTCGTATGGATGACTGGAGTCAGTTCAACTCAGGGCAGAACAAGTATCTGCAATAACCTCTGGGCCAGAGAGGGTAGGCAACTGGCCAAGACTTACGTGTGATTGCTACTGAGCAATCCTTGCTAGAAAGCTCTTGTGTGTGCATTTTCAGTGTGCTTGGGGACAAGATATTCTGCTCTGGCCTCCACCATCAAACAGCCTGCTGAGAGACCTTAATTACCTGATATCACCTGTAAAAGGCTGTTAAAGCCTGTGAAACTACATCCTAGAAATACTGTTCGCATTGAGTCATACAGTCATAGAGTCATACAGACAAAGACCCTTTGGTCCAACTTATCATACCAACCAAGTTTCCCAAACTAAACTAGTTTCATTTATCTCTGTTTGGCACATACACCTCTAAATCTTTCTTATTCTTGTACCTATCCAAATGTCTTTTAAATACTGTAACTGTGCCTGCATCCACCACTTCCTCTGGCAATTCATTCCACATACGAACCACCCTCTGTGTGAAAGTGTTGCCCCCTCAGGTCCCTTTTAAGAACATAAGAAACAGGAGCAGGAGTAGGCCATCTGACCCCTTGAGCCTGCTCCACCATTCAACGAGATCATGGATGATCATGGACTCATCTCCAACTATCAGCCTTAATTCCTTTACTGTTCAAAAATCTATCTATCTTTGCCCTAAAAACATTCAACAACTTAGCTTCAACTGCTTCACTCTGCAGGGAATTCCACAGATTCACAACCCTTTGAGGGAAGAGGTTCCTCCTCAACTCAGTCCAAAATCTGCTCCCCCTTATTTTGAGGCTCTGCCTCCTTGTTCTAGTTTTACCCACCAGTGGAAACAAGCTCCCTGCTTCTATCTTATCGATTGCCTTCATAATTTTATATGTTTCTATAACATGCTCCCTCATTCTTCCAAATTCCATTGAGTATGGTCCCAGTCTACTCCATCTCTCCTCGTAAGCCAACTCTCTCAACTCTGGAATCAACCCAGTGAACCTCCTCTACACGCCCTCCAGAGACCAAAACAGTACACAGTACTCCAGGTGTGGACTTACCAGCACCCCATACAGCTGCAGCATAACCTCCCTATTTTTAAATTTGATCCATCCAGCAATGAAGGACAATTTTCCATTCACCTTCTTAATTACGGCTGCACATGCATGCAGCTTTTTGTGAATCACGCACAAGGTCCCTCTGCACGGCAGCATGCTGCAATTTTTCACCATTTAATAATAGTCCACTTGTTGTTATTCCTACCAAAATGGATGGCCTCACATTTACCAACACTGTACTCCATCTGCCAGACCCTTGCCCACTCACTTAACCTATTTATATTCTTCTGCAGGCTGTCAGTGTCCTTGGCACACTTAGCTCTACCACTCATCTTGGTGTCATCGGTAAACTTTGACACACTATACTTGGTCCCCAAATCCAAATCATCTATATAAATTGTAGACAATTGCGGTCCCAGTGCTGATACCGGAGGCAAACTACTACTAGCCACTGATCTCCAAGCAGAAAAACACTCATTTAGGCTTGGGGACCGCTTTGCAGAACACCTACGCTCGGTTCGCACTAAACAACTGCACCTCCCAGTCGCGAACCATTTCAACTCCCCCTCGCATTCCGCAGACGACATGTCCATCTTGGGCCTCCTGCAGTGCCACAACGATGCCACCCGAAGGTTGTAGGAACAGCAACTCATATTCCACTTGGGAACCCTGCAGCCTAATGGTATCAATGTGGATTTCACAAGCTTCAAAATCTCCCCTCCCCCTACCGCATCCCAAAACCAGCCCAGCTCGTCCCCGCCTCCCTAACCTGTCCTTCCTCCCACCTATCCCCTCCTCTCACCTCAAGCCCCACCCCATTTCCTACCTACTAACCTCATTCCGCCGCCTTGACCTGTCCGTCCTCCCTGGACTGACCTATCTCCTCCCTAACTCCACATCTACATTCCCCTTTACTGGCTCCATCCCCGCCTCTTTGACCTGTCTGTCTCCTCTCCACCTATCTTCTCCTCTATCCATCTTCTATCCGCCTCCCCCTCTCTCCCTATTTATTTCAGAACCTCCTTCCCCTCCCCCATTTCTGAATAAGGGTCTCGGCCTGAAACGTCAGCCTTCCTGCTCCTCTGATGCTGCTTGGCCTGCTGTGTTCATCCAGCTCTACACCTTGTTATCTCATTTATCCCCACTCTTTGCTTTCTGTTAATTTACTAATACTCTATCCATGCTAATATTATACTTGTAACGCTGTGTACTTTTATCTTATGCAGCAGCCTTTTGTGTGGCACCTTGTCGAACACCTTCTGTAAATGTTAAATCTTTCCCCTCTCACCTTTAACCTATGCAGTCTAGTTTTGAATGCCCCCACCATAGGGAAAAGACCTTTGCTATTCACTTTATCTATCTTCCTCATGATTTTATAAAACACTATAAGGTCATCCCTCAACCTCCTATGCTCCAGTGAAAAAAGTCCCAGCCTATCCAGCCTCTCCTTATAACTCAAACCCTCCCGTTCTGGTAACATCCTTGTAAATCTTTTCTGCACCCTCTCCAATTTAATAATATCCTTCCTATAGCAGAGTGACCAGAACTGTGCACAGTCCTGGAACAGATTTTGAGAGGAGGTAACTCCATGCTCCACTATCTGCTTAATACTCACAATGCAGTCATGTATCTGAAGAAAGGACAAATTGAGTTTTATCAGCTAACCAGATTTATAAGGTATATTTTGATATGAATGCTTTACTCTTATACAAACCTTTGCTTGTTGTGAATATTTAAGGTAACAAGTAATTCTCGAAATACGGGGACATACTAGAATATGATAACAAGAAGAAATTGTATTCAGAAAAAGAAGGATTTGCATTCAGATAGCAAGCCTCGTGGCCTCAGGTTGACCAAGAGCACAACCAATGCAGTAGATTTGTAAGGTCATCAATGTTGGAAGGTAGAATATTCAGTCTTAATATTTCACCAGGCACATTAATATTTGGGGTCTGTGGCTACAAATTTAGGCCCCATACCCCCACTACAGAAGACAAAGAAATCAAAATTTAGTGGTTGGAAAACTCCCAGCCAGTTCTGGAATGGCCCTGACAGGCACATGTACACTGTGGAAGAACTGAAAAATGCAGTGAGGGTACATTGTGTTGTCCATGAGCTTTTAAAGTTGCTTTGGCACGCACTCTGCCATATTTGTCAACACTAAGCTAGTCAGCACCCTATCACAATGACAACCAGCATTTAGCTGCAAGAGTGAACTCCAGTGATTGATTGTTAGTTTCATAGATAACCTTCCTCCTTCCAGGTGAGGTGTTCTTGACTTTCTTTTAGTTGCTGAAAAGTTAGTGGAAGAAATGGACAGAACTTTTTTAACTTAGTTTTTTGTACCAATGGCGAGGTAATCTCTGGACTGAGACACCTGACACGCAAGTAGTGGGTCTTTCAGCTGAACTTTCGGAAAGGTGTTAAATGAGGAAATGCTGTGTGAGATGATAATTTGAAATTGCAATTGGATGTGCAGGATTTAAAGGACCACCGACAGTCTCCACTGTAGCTATGCTGCGGTGATTTGTTGGCATTATTTCTGAAGAAAATAGAAGGGAGACATGGAAAGAGTTTTAAAAGAAGTCTAATTCATCAAGAAGCCAACGTGAACATAAGCCCCTTAGAGAATGAGACTGGGAAAATAATAATGTGAAATGAATAAATGACAGAGGAGTTGAATACATGCTTTACATCAATCTTCACAGTAACAAATAGCAATAGCATCCCAGAATGATTAAATATTCAAGGGGAAAAATGAGGAATGGGGATAAATATGACGCCCATCATTGGAAGTAAAATGCTAGGGAAAATAATGGGGCTATAAACTGATAAGCCCCCTGAACCTGATGGGATGGACCCTATGTAAAGGTCTCATGAAATTCTCTGGATTACTTCAAATGCCAGTATATCTTTCTTTAGATAAGGGGCCCAAAACTGTTCACAATCTTCCAGCTGTGGTCTACCCTATATAATTTTAGCAAAGCCTCTCTACTTTTATCGTCCATTCCCTTTGAAATTAATGCCAACATTCATTTACCTTCCTTATTACCTGGTAATCTTATGTGCTAGCATTTTTGTGATTCATGGAGGACTCCCAAAGCCATCAGTTCCATAGATTTCTGCAGTCTTTCCTTGTTTAAATAATATTCAACACCTGTATTCTTCCTGCAAAAGTGCATAACCTCAAATTTCCCCACATTATATTCCATCTGCCAAGATTTTGTCAACTCACCTAACCTGCCAAGATTTCTCTGCAGACTCCCACCACTTGCCTTTTCACCTGTTTTAGTGCAATTTGCAAACTTAGCTACAGTACATTCACTTTCCTTATTCAAGTCATTAGTATATATTTTAAATAATTTTAGCTCCAGCACTGATCCCTGTGACAAACCATTAGTTATAGGTTGCCTTCCTGAAATTGCCCTTTTTATCCAAACTTCCCTTAGTTAGTCAATCCTCTATACATGTTAACATCCTACCCCTAACACCATGGGCTCTTATCTTGAGAATTCTTAATGTGTGGTTCTTTGCCAAATGCCTCTGAAAATTCAAATATATTACATCCACTTCTTCCCCTTAATCTATCCCACTTGTTAAGTGCTCAAATTATTCTAGAAAATTTATCTCACACGATTTTATCTTCATGAAGCCATGCTGACTCTGCTTGATCATATTATGTATTTCTAAATGTTTTGCTGTTATATCCTTTATAATACTCTAACATTTTTCCAATAACAGACAATAAACTTTCTTGCTTAATTCATCCACCCATGCTACTCAGTATCCTTTCTTTCCTACCTGTCCTTTCAAAAAGTCACAAACTACTGACTATTTAGTTCCCAGCTTTGATCATGTTGTAACGATGCCTCTGTATTGGGCATAAGATCACATCTATTAGGATGTTTTTTGGTGTTAATTCATCCATTTTGTTCTGAATGCTACATGCATTCAAGTAAAGACTATTTATTTTGCCTTTTAACCATTTTTTTCCCTTTTACCTTTATTACTTCTCTTGCTCTGTGTTGATATACTTTATCCCTTCCTATCCCACTCTGGATATTGTCATCCTCACAACTATTGCAATTGCAGGGAGTAACGCTCTTCAATTTTACTCACGCCTACCACACCTTCAGTCATATCCTCCTGAGTCTGATCACAGACAAATTTTCAAATAATTTATCTGAAGAATGTAACCATCCTCCGCAGTGTCCAGTTAACATTCGCCTTCCCTGTTGTGAGACATTTTTCATAGCTTAGACTACAGCTCCTCAACCTGAATTTGAAGTTCTTAGAGCTCCAAATATTTACTCCAGATGTGTTTGCTCTGGACTACATTGGTGTCCAGCAGCGTCCACATATTGCAGCAGCAACCTGTCACCTATCCTCCTATTACTATCATATCTGATTTACTCAATATGCCTTCCTAACTACCCTATTAATCCATCCACCACCCTCAGGGATCTGTGGTCAAGAAACCCAAAATCCATCTATTTCTCTGACTTTCCTGGTGTCTTACCATTCATTGAGTACTCCATTGTCTTGTTACCTTATCTCCCCTTCTGGCCCATTTGTCTATATCCTCCTGTAAGCTAAGACCCTCTTTCTCGTTGTCAACTATATACCCAATCCTCGTGTCACTCACAAATTTACTTATCATCCCCCACATTCTCCTCTACATAATGTCAATATATCCCGAAAAATAAGCGACCCAGCACTGACCCCTGTGGTACGCCACTGAACTCCAGCCTCCTGTCACACAGGCAGCCTTCTACCACCACCCCCTGTCTCCTATCACTAAGCCAATTCCAGATCCACCTTGCCAAGTTACCCTGGTTCCCATTTGGTTTTACCTTCTTTATCAGTCTTCCACGTGGAACCTTGTGAAGGCTTTGCTGAAATCCATATAAACTACATCAACACTATTACCCTCATCTACAAACCAGGTCTTCTCCTTGAAAAATTCTATCTTATTTTTTAGGCCGACCTCCCTCTAACAAAGCCAGACCAACTATTCCTGGACAACCCTTGCCTGTCCAAGTGGAGATTAATTCTCTCCTCCAGAATTCTCTGCAATAGTTTCCCAGTGTATTGTTTTCTCCAGAGGACTGAGTCAATGCAGGCATTCCTATACCCTATAAATTCTGCTCCATTCCTGGGGTCAATGGATCACCACAGGCTGCCAGAGTGGGAAATGTCTGTCAGAGAGTGTATTACTATGTGCTTGAGTTATTTGTCAGCCGTAGCTGAATATCTGGAAGTATGTGGAAGCTAAATGTGAGATTGATAGGAACAGGTAGGTGATCAGAAATGTCTGAATGTTAGCTAAGAGTCCTGATTGCTAATGAATAAGTAATGGTGCATTGGGAAGTGCAAGCAATTAAATGTGAGTTAGTGGATAAGAAATATCGAGTGAAGGTATTGGGTAACCTTGACCATTCATTGAACTTTATCCAAATGTGTTCTCAGGGCCAGACTCGGGGACGTGGTGTCCTGCTCCCAGTTCCTTCTCAAGCTGCATCTTGACAGCATTCTTCAACCATCCCACATATACCACCTCCCACCCCCTCTTCACTAAAGTATTCAGTTCTGCATCAGAAAAGCTGAGGGCCCTCATCCCTTTCTTTTTCATTTGCTGCGTTGTTCTTTCCAACCAATCAGAGACAGTCTGCTGCTGTGTCTGTCAGATGAGTACAGCTCCCTGTTTTTTTTAAGGGAAGCGCTGCCTCTGAAAGGCATGGCTAGCCATACATTGTGCTAGCCATTCACACTGCTGGCCCCCCTGTTGAGCAGAGGGCCCCTATGCTTATCAGACTCTGTAATTACTTAGTTACGAAGGAAGCGCAAAGTTTATGTGCTGGCTGCTTCCTTTCTTTCATTATTCATTCATAGGATGAGGGCATCGCTGGCCAGGAAGCATTTATTGCCCTTCCCCAATTACTCAGAGGGCACTTAAGAGTCAGCCACATTACTGTGGGTCTGGAGTCACATGTAAGCCAGACCAGGTAAGGAAGGCAGTTTCTTTCCCTAAAGGACATCAATGAACCAAATGGGCTTTTCCCTGACAGTTAGCAATGGATTCACAGTCATCATTAGACTCTTACATCCAGATATTTATTGAATTCAAATTCCACCATCTGTCGTGGTGGGATTTGAAACTGGGTCCCCAGAACATTATTTGGTCTCTGGGTTAACAGTCCAGCATTAATGCCACTAGGCCACCGCCTCCCCTTGATCCTTCCATGATCCTTGTGCCCAAAAACAGGCCTAATCCAAATTTTCTCCCTCTATGTGATATGTTGGGCACTAAATTTGACATTGCGTGCCCTCTCAAAGGATATAAATTGGCTGCAGCCATATGCCATACATCAGGGCTGAAGCCTGAAACCAGAGCTGCACAGTAGTACGGCAACATTGTGAATTGCTTAGAGTGTTCCTTTTGTATCCACTCATGGCCAGATTAAATGAATGCAGATCTCATTTTATTTCAGCTCATCATGTTCTCTGGCTGCTTAATGGCTTAAATTAAAATTTCTACACATTTGAAGAATATGGACCAGACCCCCTGCCCTCGGCTGGACCTTATCTTATTTCTTTCATTTCCCTCCTGCAGCCAGCCAAATAGCCAGGAAAAAGTTTAGCAACTGAGAGGACAGAAGGCCAGAGATCAAAGCTGTCTGGGGAAGAGAAAGGCAATAGGGAAGGAGGAAGGGGAGGCAAGAGGCCAATAGGGGTCAGCTAAAGTATTTGAGAGGAAGGGAAGTCATCCATGTTTGCAGCATGGAATGGACATCAATGCTTGAAGCTCCCAACTGCATTCTGAGATCCTGGGGCCTCTCCACCGTGGAACACATGTACAACAGGAAATTCAAATGGAAATGACATGCACAACACATATTGGGAACTCATTATTTGGTTAAATATTTAAAGCCTTCCATCTCATGAGTGGCTTGATGTTGAGGCCCAAGCGTCAACTTTGTTGCCCATTTTTGTTTCTATTCATTTGTGGGATGTGGGCGTCGCTGGCTAGCCAGCATTTCTTGCCCATCCCTAGATGCCCTTGACAAGGTGGTAATGAGCTGCCTGTTTGAACTGCTGCAGTCCACCTGCTGTGGGTTGACCCACAATGCTATTAGGGAGGGAATTACAGGATTTTGACCCGGAGACAATGAAGGAATGGGGATATATTTCCAAGTCAGGATGGTGAGTAACTTGGGGGGGATCTTGGAGGTGGTGGAGTTCCCATATGTCTGCTGCCCTTGTCCTTCTAGATCGAAATGGTCGTAGGTTTGGAAGGTGCTGTCTGAGGATCTTTGGTGAAATTCTGCAGTGCGTCTTGTAGATAGTACACACTGCTGCTACTGAGCGTTGGTGGTGGAGGGAGTGGATACTTATGGATGTAGTGCCAATCAAGCGGGCTGCTTTCTCTTGGATGGTGTCAAGCTTCTTGAGTGTTGTCAGGGTTGCACCCATCCAGGCAAGTGGGGAGTATTCCATTGCACTCTTGACTTGTGCCTTGTAGATGGTGGACAGGCTTTGAGGAGTCAGGAGGTGAGTTACTCGCCACAGTATTCCTAGCTCCTGGACAACAAGGTGCAGGGCTGGATGAACACAGCAGGCCAAGCAGCATCATAGGAGCAGAGAGGCTGATGTTTCGGGCCGAGACCCTTCATCAGAAAAGGGGGAGGGGAAGGGGGTTTTGAAATAAATAGGGAGAGAGTGGGAGGCGGATAGAAGAGGGATAGAGGAGAGGATAGGTGGAGAGGAAACAAACAGGTCGAAGAGGCGGGGATGGAGCCAGTAAAGGTGAGTGTAGGTAGGGAGTTAGGAAGGGGATAGGTCAGTCCAGGGAGGACGGACAGGTCAAGGGGGCGGGATGAGGTTGGTCGGTAGGAGATGGAGGTGCGGCTTGAGGTGGGAGGAGGGGATAGGTGGGAGGAAGAACAGGTTAGGGAGGCAGGGACGAGCTGGACTGGTTTTGGGATGCGGTAGGGGGAGGGGAGATTTTGAAACTTGTGAAATCCACATTGATACCATTGGGCTGCAGGGTTCCCAAGCGGAATATGAGTTGCTGTTCCTGCAACCTTCGGGTGGCATCGTTGTGGCACTGCAGGAGGCCCAGGATGGACATGTCGTCTGAGGAATGGGAGGGGGAGTTGAAATGGTTCGCGACTGGGAGGTGCAGTTGTTTATTGCAAACCGAGCATAGGTGTTCTGCAAAACGGTCCCCAAGCCTCCGCTTGGTTTCCCCAATGTAGAGGAGGCCACAACGGGTACAGCGGATGCAGTATACCACATTAGCAGATGTGCAGGTGAACATCTGCTTGATGTGGAAAGTCTTCTTGGGGCCTGGGATGGGGGTGAGGGAGGAGGTGTGGGGGCAGGTGTAGCACTTCCTGCGGTTGCAGGGAAAAGTGCCGGGTGTGGTGGAGCTGGAGGGGAGTGTGGAGCGGACAAGGGAGTCACGGAGAGAGTTGTCCCTCCGGAAAGCAGATAAAGGTGGGGAGGGAAAGATGTCTTTGGTGGTGGGGTCGGATTGCAGATGGCGGAAGTGTCGGAGGATGATGCGTTGGATCCGGAGGTTGGTGGGGTGGTACGTGAGGACGAGGGGGATTCTTTTTTGGTTTTTATTGCGTGGACGGGGTGTGAGGGATGAGGTGCGGGAGATGTGGGAGACACGGTTGAGGGCGTTCTCGACCACCGAGGAGGGGAAGTTACGGTCCTTGAAAAACGAGGACAACTGAAATGTACGGGAGTGGAATGCCTCATCCTGGGAGCAGATGCGGCGGAGGCGAAGGAATTGGGAATAGGGGATAGCATTTTTGCAGGAAGGTGGGTGGGAGGAGGAGTATTCTAGGTAGCTGTGGGAGTCGGTGGGCTTGAAATGAATATCGGTTTCGAGGTGGTTGCCCGATATGGAGACAGAGAGGTCCAGGAAGGGGAGAGAGGTGTTAGAGATGGTCCAGGTAAACTTAAGGTTGGGGTGGAAGGTGTTAGTGAAGTGTATGAACTGTTCGAGCTCCTCGTGGGAGCACGAGGCGGCGCCGATACAGTCATCAATGTAACGGAGGAAGAGGTGGGGTTTAGGGCCGGTGTAGGTACGGAAGAGGGATTGTTCCACGTAACCTACAAAGAGGCAGGCATAGCTTGGGCCCATGCGGGTACCCATGGCTACACCCTTTGTCTGTAGGAAGTGGGAGGAATTGAAAGAGAAGTTGTTGAGTGTGAGGACGAGTTCGGCTAAGCGGATGAGGGTATCAGTGGAGGGGGACTGGTCGGGCCTGCGGGACAGGAAGAAGCGGAGGGCCTTAAGGCCATCTGATGGGGAATGCAGGTGTAGAGGGACTGGACGTCCATGGTAAAGATGAGGTGTTGGGGACCGGGGAATTGGAAGTTCTGGAGGAGGTGGAGGGCGTGGGTGGTGTCACGGACATAGGTAGGGAGTTCCTGAACCAAGGGGGAGAAAATGGAGTCTAGATAGTTGGAGATCAGTTCGGTGGGGCAGGAGCAGGCGGAGACAATGGGTCGACCAGGGCATTCAGGTTTGTGGATTTTGGGAAGGAGATAGAAGCGGGCAGTGCGAGGTTGGGGAACGATGAGGTTGGAGGCCGTGGGTGGGAGGTCACCTGAGGTGATGAGGTTGTGGATGGTTTGCGAGATGATGGTTTGGTGCTCAGGGGTGGGGTGATGATCAAGGGGGCGGTAGGAGGAGGTGTCGGAGAGTTGGCGTCCGGCCTCGGCGATGTAGAGGTCAGTGCGCCATACTACAACTGCGTCTCCCTTGTCCGCGGGTTTTATGGTGAAGTTGGGATTGGAGCGGAGGGCTGCACTTTCTGCAGGGGAGAGGTTGGAGTGGGTGAGAGGGGTGGAGAGGTTGAGGCGATTGATGTCTCGACGGCAGTTGGAGATGAAGAGGTCGAGGGAGGGTAGGAGGCCTTGGGGTGGTGTCCAGGAGGAGGGGGTGTGTTGGAAGCGGGAGAAGGGGTCAGTAGAGGGAGGGTTAGGTTCACGGTTAAAGAAGTAAGCGTGGAGGCGGAGGCGGCGGAAAAACTGCTCTATGTCCAAGCGTGAGCGGTATTCATTGATCTGTGGGTGGAGGGGGACAAAGGTGAGCCCTTTACTGAGGACTGACCGTTTGTCCTCAGTAAGGGGTTGGTCTGGGGGGATGGTGAAGACTCGGCAGGGCTGGGTGCTGCTGTCTCCTCTGGAGCTGCTGGCTGTGGAGGCTGTGGGCGGAGCTGTGTCGGCGTCGGCTGTGGGCGGAGCTGCGTCGGCGTCGACTGTGGGCGGAGTTGCGTCGGCGGTGGGCGGAGTTATGCCGGCGTCAGCGGTGGGCGGAGTTGCGCCGGCGGTGGGTGGAGTTGCGTCCGCGTCGGTGATGGGCGGACCTGCACATCTACCAATGTGGTATACTGCATCCGCTGTACCCGGTGTGGCTTCCTCTACATCGGGGAAACCAAGTGGAGACTCAGGGACCTCTTTGCAGAACACCTACGCTCGGTTTGCAATAAACAACTGCACCTCCCAGTCGCGAACCATTTCAACTCCCCCTCCCATTCCTCAGACGACATGTCCATCCTGGGCCTCCTGCAGTGCCACAACGATGCCACCCGAAGGTTGCAGGAACAGCAACTCATATTCCGCTTGGGAACCCTGCAGCCCAATGGTATCAATGTGGATTTCACAAGTTTCAAAATCTCCCCTCCCCCCACCGCATCCCAAAACCAGTCCAACTCGTCCCTGCCTCCCTAACCTGTTCTTCCTCCCACCTATCCCCTCCTCCCACCTCAAGCCGCACCTCCATCTCCTACCGACCAACCTCATCCCGCCCCCTTGACCTGTCCGTCCTCCCTGGACTGACCTATCCCCTTCCTAACTCCCTACCTACACTCACCTTTACTGGCTCCATCCCCGCCTCTTCGACCTGTTTGTTTCCTCTCCACCTATCCTCTCCTCTATCCCTCTTCTATCCGCCTCCCACTCTCTCCCTATTTATTTCAAAACCCCCTTCCCCTCCCCCTTTTCTGATGAAGGGTCTCGGCCCGAAACGTCAGCCTCTCTGCTCCTATGATGCTGCTTGGCCTGCTGTGTTCATCCAGCCCTGCACCTTGTTGTCTCGGATTCTCCAGCATCTGCAGTTCCTACTATCTCTGATTCCTAGCTCCTGGCCTGCTCTTGTAGCCACTGTATTTATGTGGTGAGTCCAGTTGAGGTTCTGGTCAATGGTAACCTTCAGGATGTGGACAGTGGGGAATTCAGTGATGGTAACACCATTGAATGTCAAATGGTGACGGTTTGATTGTATCTTATTGGTGATGGTCATAGCCTGGCATTTGTGTGGTGCGAATATCACATTTTTGTCTTACTTCTTCAGCTGGGTTTTAAATTAGTTTTTTTTAAACAAGTGCTACTTGATAGCACTGTTGGTAACACCTTCCATCACTTTACTGGGGACTTTTGGATGAAGTCCAGTGCACGTTATTAACTGAGTTTTTAAATCACCATATCTAAGAATGTAGCTACTTTAGTTTCTAACGTATTTTTAAAAAGAAAAATACCAGTTCCAATGCACACTGTAACTGCAATTAATACAGCATTGGTAGTATTTTGTTACTTCTATGATATCAGGGCCTCAGTACATTCAATAAATTCATACCATATGTCGCCAACACTTATTTAGTAATTGACTTTCTGTATTTAATTTTCTTCATGAATATATATTGCACTCATGATTAATACTATGTGTTATTTTGTTGAATTCGTCAAGGTTTCTTTTTTCTCATCTTGTCAATTTGCCTGTATGCACAATGCCCAACTAGAGAATAATCTTGTTTTTATTTAGTGTAAATCAATAGCTTTCATTTCTCAGACCAATGAGGAAGAGGGGCATAATTGTTAACAGTGATGTCCTCGAATAGCAATACTAATATTTTAAGATCCTACCAACGTGGTGCAGCAGCACTTGAATTAATTAGGAGAGATTTGTCATTGTATGACAATGCAGAAAATTTTCCTTGTGCTAACCCAATGTGGTGTCTTGCCCTGGGGTTGCAAATTAGTCTACCAGGTACTGACATCATGATTGTCTTCTTTAAACTGTCATTGCAAAAACTCCTCTTATTAAGCCATAAAATTCAAATGTAAGTGATATACCATCAACACTTAATGAATAACTCTTTTCACAAAGTATCTTATTTATGAAGCATGTTTTTAAAAAAAGAAACATGTCTTTTTCCATTCTTCTTGGAAGGGTTGTATTAAGCTCATGCCTGTTACTTAAATTACTGTTTCATGTCACTATACGGTACCTGCAGAATGGAAGTGTTCCATGAATTCCTGCCAGGTCTTTTTTTCTGGGTTATTTGATATCCCTTTTTTGTATGAAGGAAAGAAATGTTTTGGGGATTAACACAACAGTGAAGGAGTAGCACAATGATGTTTATACTCTTATTTTTCATTTAATTAATTCATTTTAGCATCATTTTCTCTAAAGTATTTTTTCATTTATGTCAACAGATAGCAGACAAAAGCAGTAAAAATGTGACAGCATATAAAAGAAGAGAGCAATCATGGTTTAATTATAATCTGAACGCATGATTAGCCTGTATTCCTGTTAGTATGGCCATAGTATGTATAACATTGAAAGGGAGCAATTGATGTTTAATTAAGATCTTAATGCATAATCAGTTGAACTCCTCTTAATATGAATAATATTTCACATCAACTCTGGATTGCACAAAGTTACAGCATCAGTTTTTGGAAGCCCATCCACAAAAAGCGTAAAGCAAAAATTTCATTCACAGACAAAATGGAAAGCCTTCTCCTTAATGTAACCACACTTCACTCATTTTTTATTAATTCTGTGGGAGGTGGGCATCTCTGGCTGATCAGCATTTATTGTCCATCCCTAATTGCCCTTGAGAAGGTGATGGTGAGCTGCCTTCTTGAACCGCTGCAGTTCACCTGCTGTGGGTTTACCCACAATAAGGAAATTCCAGGATTTTGACCCAGCGACAATGAAGGAATGGCTGTTTATGTCCAAGTCAGGATGGTGAGTGGCTTGGCGGGGAGTTTGCAGGTCGTGGTGTTCCCATGTGTCTGCTGCCTTTGTCTTTCTAGATGGAAGTGCTCGTGGGTTTGGAAGGTGCTGTCTGAGGATGTTTGATTAATTTATGCAGTGCATCTTGTAGATAGTACAGTACACTGTACACACTGCTGCTACTGAGCATCTGGGGGTGGAGGAAGTGGATGCTTGTGGATGTAGTGCCAATCAAGCGGGTTGCTTTGTCCTGGATGGTATCAAGCTTCTTGAGTGTTTTCGGGGCTGCACCCATCCAGGCAAGTGGGGAGTATTCCATCACACTCCTGACTTGTGCTTTGTAGATAATGGTCAGGCTTTGTGGAGTTAGGAGGTGAGTTACTTGCTGCAGTATTCTTAGCCTCTAACATGCTTTTGTTTCCTCTGTGTTTATGTGATGAGTCCCGTTGAGGTTCTGGTCAATGGTAACTTTCAGGATGTTGATAGTGGGGGATTCAGTGATGGTAACACTGTTGAATGTCAAGGTTGCAATGAATGTCAAGTTGCAATGAAGAGACAGACCCAGCACTCTCAAGGGCAGTGTTAACAACACCCGCTCTCCATCACATCAACATTTTATCCTCAGGACCAAAGCCAGGTTACAGTCAGAAGGTGACCTATGAGTGTAGTTCAGGTGCCCGTTCTCACAAGGAGACAGACTGGGATCACAAAACACCCAGCCAGAAGAGAAGTCACACACAGGTTCCTAACACTCTCTACTAAGGAGATTGTTGAGGTGACTTGCCAATACTGGCCCTCACCGACCCAGACTCCCAGCTGGTGGGCATACATGTCCCAATCCATGACAGTCCTTGCCCCTGGGATGGCCTCTCTGCAGGCAAAGGACTGAGGACTGTCACAGCTTGCCAATACAGTACAGTCAGCACAGAGTAAGGCATGCACAGTGTGGGAATGCTGGTAGGCACCAGGGGAATAATGTCACATAAACACAGCAATTTGAATGAATAAATAGTAAACGATACTGCGGCTCAACCATATAAACCAATAATGGAATCGACAAACAAGTACTTTTCACATCATTGTTGTACAAAAGAAATTGACACTTATTTATTATCCATATGCATTATTTTCAAATTATTGTTTCAAGTTAAAAGTTTGAATGCTTTCCACCCAATGGATACCTGAGTTTGATAATATTCTTCAGCAAAGTATGTCAGTAAGAATTCAGCTAAAATAAGGACATTAACAGATCTTTCATGACATTGATCATTGGACAAACTATTTTATAAAATGAGATTATTATTATCCCATGTAACATATAATGTACTGTTCTTGTTGAAGTGTGACAATTTTCAAATGAAATTCTACATTGCTTGATTATTGCAGGAAGTTGGGGAGGCGATGGCCTGGTGGTATTATCGTTCAACTATTAGTCTAGAGACCCAGATAACATTCTGGGGACCCGGGTTCGAATCCCACCATGGTAGATGGTGGAATTTGAATTCAATAAAACATCTGGAATTAAGAATCTAATGATAACTGACTCCATTGTCAATTGTCAGGGAAAACCCACCTGGTTCACTAATGTGCCTTAGGGAAGGAAACTGCCATCCTTACCTGGTCTGGCCTACATGTGACTCCAGACCCACAGCAATGTGGCTGACTCTTAACTGCTGTCTGGGTAATTAGGGATGGGCAATAAATGCTCCCTAGCCTGCACCGCCCTTATCACATTAATGAATAAAAGAAAAAAAAAGCTAGGGATCCTTTTCCACCAGTGTTTGCCATCAAAAGAATAACAGAGTGGCATAAACTCCATGACTGAGTAAATGTTTTGTGCCAACATTGGGTATAAGGAGTTAAATGCATAATTTTAATGCTCCTTGTGTACCACTTCTTGCCTCACGGCTATGGACCTAATGTGGGAAAGTGGGACTGGTCTGGGTTATAGTACATTTTTGGTTGTACAGATTCGATGGGCTGAAGGCTCTCTTCTGCACTGTGTGTTCTATGTTTCTATGAATTAAATATGAACAAATTTACTGAAAACTATGAATGTTAAGGATATGTGTTAAGATTAAACAGGGTCCATTGATAATTGCTTAGCCCAGATCAGAACTGTAGAGGTTTGGTATAATTCTTTTTATCCCTTTTGTGTTCTTACATTTTTAACCTTTTAAGTTTTGCTTTTCTGTATTTATCTCTTTTTCCGCTTTCTCTTCATAAGAATAAAATGTCTGGAAGCCATTCAACATGCGGATCAAAAAAATAGATTTAAAAGTGCATTCGTCCATTCTTTGTATTTAAAATGTTGTTTGCTCTTGCGCAAGATTATGTAAAGAGACTTGCACATTCATCCTATATCATTAATTTTTGTCACTGGTACTTCTTCATTTACTGCATTCTGGAAGCCTGACATCATTGCAGCCAGTTTGTGTTCAGTAGTCATGCTGTAAAATTTTCCGAAAGAACTTGGCTCACATGTAAGAATAGAAAGGCTCTATTCCAAGGCTAGAGTTCTGTGGAAAATTTGCCTAATTATATAACTACATCCACAGAACACAACCTGGCCTTATTACCACAATGTTACCCATAATGCACCGATGAATGGACATCAATGTAATAGCTGATAATTAAACACTTAAATTGTCCAGGTTGGATTCCTCCAACATTCATCACTAAATGTCTCACAAATGAGACACCTATCATAAAGAAAATTCTTACATTTTTTAAGATATATATTTGAATAGCTCATGATGGGTTATGTAATGCACTATTTTGTTGTATAAATTCTTCATGATATTAATCACACTAAAACTGGTATATGGACAGGAATATAATCCCAGGCAATGCAATTTATACTGTTCTGCAGGTAAGGTGTGGCAGTGTCACTGCTGTAATCAAGCCCTCAATATCGGCATTTCCATTAAATAACAATGTCGGTGAATGAACAGAATGAAGGTTCAAGGTCTTCTATTTTGACATTTGTAATATAGAATTAAATAATTTTACTGGAAAACTAGATTGTGTAGCATTTGGATTTCAATGCTATGTGTGTTGTTTAAGTGGCAAAATGACACCTGCACTTTCTGGTGCAGCTCCCATCATTGGCAACTTTGGATGCTGGAAGCAAAGGCCAGAATTATGTCGAGCAAGCAGATCATGAAATTAGTTAGTGTGCAACACTTTTCAACCTGAACTCTCCAAGTAACACCCACTAACTAACATCCTCTCTTAACCTTGTACTGCTGAACCTGCACTCAGTAACAGGAAGAACCGTGCACTCCAATTATTGAACAATATTAGCTGCTATGTGGCTCGTTGCTGATTAATTTCTATTGGCTATGATTGACTTAACAGAAATGTTTGCTGGTTCGTACTAATATTTAAAGTTGCTGAAGTCTACAGGGAATGCTGGGGTACCTGGTTCTGTTCTTTGTGGTTCTGCCATCAGGATTCCTCTCAGATAATTTGCTCTCACTAATGGGGTGCAGCACTTTTTAATCCCCCTCAACCTACACTGTGACAGAAAAAATGAGCAAAGATGACCCTGAGGAGGACAAGTTGCAAGAAGAGGGAGAAGGAGCAGGGGTTGAAGGCCTGTCTTCAGGTGGCCTGAAGATAGTCGGCCTTCTTCACTCATCTTCGGGGAACAACTCTTCCACCTCACTCTGAGCAAGAGACGGTGTATCAGATGTTTCCACCTCCCTGAAATCTGCCATCTGGAATAGCAGACACCTGTCTAAGAGCTGTGATAGTGAGAGGTACAGGCTGACATAAAGCTGCAAGATTCAGATGAAATTGGGTCCCATACTGCCAATCATTATGGTGCTAGTTTTGCACTACAATCTGCACACACTACACACTGCACTAGCAATGTGTAGTTAGTGCGCTGCCTGCATCAGAATGAATGGGCAGGGGAGGGATCATGGAGGGGCTAATTGTGCATCTCAATCCATGTCCATTTTCAGAATGATCCAATTCTATTCTTGTAGAACTTACAAGACAGTACATCAATGTCATCACAGTTAGAGGACGTGTAGGAAGTATAATTATATATTTGGCAAAGTTACGTGATTGCATAGTAAGCAATTTAAACAGGCGTCTTCATTAAAATGCACCCTAACCTACAAATTAATTGATACATTATCTATTTAACATGTCTTTAATCATTAAGTTTGATTGAACAAATCTCCAGTGTATCGATTTTAGTGTATCTAAGTATTCATCATCTAGCATGTTGTTCAAACAGCTTGTAGTGGTGTGCAGTGCATGGTCTGGCTGTGGTGAGTTGTATAAATGGACAACCAAAAATACAATAAATCTATGAAAGACATCTCTCCTGGTTGCCATCAGTAATACTTGTGGTTTGTGGCAAAGGCTATCTTCAAGCATTTCATAACCATATATAATTACTAATGTCACTCTGAGAGTGAGTTAAAAGAGATTACAAAATAACAAATTCTGTAAGACTGTCGTGTCCTACAAGCAGTGCCTCTGGGGTGTATTTTCCCTCATGTGCCCTTTAAAAAGCAGTGGAGCAGTTGGATTCCAGAAGATTACTATAGAAATTTTTGGGAATAGTTGCCTATGAGAATAAAATCCCAGTAAAGCCATTCTAGAGGAAGTAAAGAACTGTGTTTTATAGTTATAGCTTGTGGACATTATTTTTCCTTATCTTGTAATAAGTACTAAATAGTTACTAGCTCAGCATTTCCAGATCATTGAGCCAGCCTTACTTCAGTCAATCAACTTGATCCAAACTGACATAAGCACACAGCACTCACAGCTAGAATTGATTTGCTAAAACCTCTACAGAATTTCCCGATAGAAATCAATGACAAGGTGAAATATTCTCTGCTCTGGATTTCTCCCTTGCTGTGTCACCAATTCAATTTTGCCACATTTGAAAGATATTTCTCATTTTCTCTCTGAAGTAAACCCCTTGCATGAATATTCCGTTCTCCTTCAGAAGGATAGGGCAGTCATCACCACAGCCATCCATAGCGTTTGTCTATGATGCTACCCACAGCCTCAGTGCCAGAATTATTATGCCTAGCACTATTCCTTAATTTGAAAGGGGTCTGTGCATGTGGAAAACATCAAACAACTAACATGACTGGATGGAGATCATCAAATCTGGTCAGGAAACAGCTATTGTGGGGTTGTCACTGGCCTTAAAGGCATATGACATTGGTACTGGCAAGTAAACCATAGATCCTGATGCAAACAATTCAAAGAAGAAATGACCCCACATAGTGGCTTGGCAGTGCTGCCACAGGAAATTCAGGAAATAAAGGTCTTCCTGAAGATCATGTTGCTGTGAAAATGGAAGTACAAGTGGTAAGGAACATAATGTCTGTGTCATTTAATGTGCTCACACATGCCCAATATACCTGAAAATAATGAAGGAGGACATTTTCCAGAAATGTAGGAAGTGCCCAGATAGCGCCACCTCTTTTGACTCCTCCACTTCCTTCAATTAGTCTAAATGGTTGTCCATCTAAATGTTGATGAGCAGAAATGTCATGATGTCTGAAAGGGGCTTCTGAAAGTGTTAATACTAAGGAGTGAAACATTATGCACAGTATTAGTCTCCTTATCTGTGGAAGGATAGTATAGAGGTTTACCAGACTGATTCCTGTGATGGCAAGATTGACGTTATTAGAAGAGGTTGAGTCCATTAGGGTTATATTGGCCAGAGCTCTGAAGAATGAGGGGGGTGGGGGATTGCACAGAAACCCATACAATTCTAGCAGTACATGGAGAGAAGATGCAGGATTTTCCCAATGACTGAGGAGTCCAGAACCAGGAGTCACAGTCTAAGGATATGGAGTAGTCCTTTTAGGACTGACATGGAGATAAATTTCTTCACCAAGAGAGTGTTGAGCCTGTGAAATTCGCTACCACTGAAAACAGTCAAGGTCGGAGCATTTTTCGTTAATAGTCTCCACCAATTAGTGGCGTAACATGGCTATGACAATTTCAAGTCAGAATTTGTAAGAGATAGAATCGTTGCAAGAATTGCTAACGAATTTTGTCAGATTTTGAGAAGGGGTGGATATAACACTTGGGGCTAAATAGATCAAAGTATATTGGGGAAAAGTGGGAACTGGATATTGAGTTAGATGATGAACCATGCTCATAATAAATGGGTCAGGTGGATCAAAGGGCTGAATGGCCTATTCCTGTTCCTTTTTTCTATGTTTCTATTCTGAAGAAGAGTCATCCCAGACTCAAAACATTAACTCTGTTTCTCTCTCTACAGATGCTGCCAGACCTGCTGAGTTCTTTACACAATGTTTTCTTACCACAAACATATGAAAACTATCTTCTAAACATTATGTTTCTCATTCATAGTGTGGCACATCTGTCCCACTTCATTTACCCCAATGTCTAACTCAAAACTTGTGAGATAACCTTCAGCACTTTGCCAAACCTTGAGGTCTGGATCATCTATTTTCCCAAAGAACACTTCAGGTTTTCCTTCTGTTGTAGTCTATTTGATCTCTTTCTATAAATAGCCATCTGATTTTGTGTTTTTTCTCCTTATCCTCTCTTCTTTTAATGCGACTGTGAAGTTTCTTTGCAAAATAACACTGACAAGATTTTTTAGTGCCTCCTCATATGTGTTGTTTGTAGTTTTATACTTAAGCATTGAATGGGTTCTGCCAAACTCTTGTACCAAGTTTGATGCTCTCACCTTGGGACTAATCTATGTTTCTTCCAGATTTCTGTTTCTCTCACTATCTGAATTGCTTTCTTGAGTGTCAGGTCTTCTTTGGACTGTAACAGATCTAACAAAAAAATCATCAGCAATTCCTGCAACAATTCTGTCTCTTACAAATTCTGACTTGACATTGTCATAGTCACATTTCTCCACTAATTGGTGAAGGCTATTAAAGAAATTATCTATGGTTTCTTCTAATATTGAACCATTGTATTAAATCTTGCTTTTTATTTTGCCGTAGCCCACATTGCCCAAATTCCTATAAGATTGCACTCAAATGTATTGTATGAGAAGCTGAACAATTAAATACAATTCCATACACAACTGGGACAATAACTGATGATGTTACAGCTCAGTAAGAGGTTAAAGCATCAATAAATAATTTTGAAGAATAATTGAAAATCTAAGGGTGGCACGGTGGCTCAGTGGTTAGCACTGTAGCCTCACAGCACCAGGGACCCAGGTTCAATTCTAGCCTCAGGCAACTGTCTGTGTGGAGTTTGCACATTCTCCCTGTGTCTGCGTGGGTTTCTTCTGGTTACTGCAAGTTAGGTGGATTGGCCATGCTAAATTACCCATAGTATTCAGGAATGTGTAGATTAGGTGTCTAAGGTTTTAGAGTAGATTTGTAGCTCGGGTTGTGGATATTGTGGTTGGTTGGCTCGCTGAGCTGGTTCGTTGATTTTCTGCAGATGTTTCCTTACCCTGCTGGGTAACATCATCAGTGCAGCCTCCGATGAAGTGCTGTTGTGTTTTCCCGCCTGTTATTTAAACTCTGGAGCCCGTTGAGCTGGATTACCTCACTTCCGGTTTTCCTTCGCAGTGGAGTGTATACGGGGTTGAGCCCTATGTTTTTGTTGATGGCTTTCTTCGTGGAGTACCAGGCTTCTAGGAGTTCCCGTGCCTGTCTCTGCTTCGCTTGTCCCAGGATCTTGGTGTTGTCCCGGTCGAATTGATGGTTCTCCTTATCCATGTGGATAGAGATGAGTGAGTATTGGTCGTGTCTTTTTGCAGCCAATTGATGTTAGTCTACCCTTGTTGTTAATTTCCTTCCTGTTTGTCCGATATAGTATCACTCACCTGTATCCATACAGATCATAAGTTGAAAAAAAACTTTGATAGAGGCATACAGGTTACATTGCGTAGGGTGTGCACTAGGTGAGATCAACATTTGCAAGATCATATTATTTGAGGTTAGAGTTTATTCATCAGTCTAATAATGGCCAGGAAGAAGCATTTCCTGAACCTGCTAGTTCATGTGTTCAAGCTTCTTGACAGAAGTGGCTGTAGGGAGCATTACTGGGGTGCGATGGGTCGTTGATAACGTTGGCAGCCTTTCCACGGCAATGGGAAGTGTAAATGGAGTCCATGGATGGAAGGTTGGCTTCCGTGATGTTCTGGGCTGTGCACACCACCTTCTGTAGTTTTTTACGGTCCTGGGCAGAGCAGTTGCCATACCAGGCTGTTATGCACCCGGACAGTATGCTTTCAATGGTGCATCTGTAGAAGTTGGTGAGGGACCTTATGGACATGACACATTTCCTGAGCCTGAGGAAGAAGAGGCGTTGTTGTGCCTTCTTGACTGTCACATCTACATGGAAAGTACAGGGCATGTTGTTGGTTATCATCACTCCTATGAATGTGACACTGTCCACCCTCTCAGCCTCAGCTCTGTGATGTAGATGGGGGCATGTTCTCATTCTTTCTTTCTGAAGTCAATGATCAGTTCTTTAGTTTTGCTGACATTGAGAGAGAGGTTGTCCTCACTGCACCATTTCACCAAGCCCTCTTTATCTGTATTCTGACTCGTCATTGTTAGATATGGTGGTGTCGTCAGCAAACTTGTAGATGGTGTCCTATCACAGAACATGGAACATAGAACAGTACAGCACAGTACAGGCCCTTCAGCCCACAATGTTGTGCCAATCTATTATCCTACTGAGATCAAACTACACTGCATACCTTACATTATACCATCATAATCAGAATTTTGCAACAAACTTATGGGTGTACGGGGAGTACAGTAGGGGGCTGACGATGCACCCTTGGGGGCTCCAGTGTTGAGCGTTATTTTGGATGAGGTAACTTCACTGATTGCAGCCTGTGGGTCAGGAAGCTGAGGATCCAGTTGCAGAGGGCAGAGATAAGACCAAGGTCACAGAGTTTTGAGATCAGTCTGGAGGAGATAATGGTGTTGAAGGTGGAGCTATAGTCAATGAGCAGGTGCCTGATGTAGGTGTTCTTGTTGTCCAGATGTTCCAGGGATGAGTGCAGGGCTAGGGATATGGATTCTGCTGTGGACCTGTTACATCGGTATGAAAATTGTAAGGGATCAAAGCAGGTTGGGAGACTGGAGTTGATGTGGACCATGACCAGCCTCTGGAAGCACTTCATGAGTATTGAAGTCAGAGCCATTAAGGCGGTAGTCATTAAGGCACACTGCATGTGTTTCTTTGGGTACAGGGATGATGGTGGTCTTCGTGAAGCAGGTGGGGCCTTCAGCTTGTAGGAGGGAGAGTTTGAAGATGTTGGTGAATACCTCCGCCAGTTGGTCCTCACAGGATCCAAGTGCTCGGATGGGGATTCTGTCTGGGCCCGTTACTTTCTATGGGTTGACACTCAGGAAGACTGATCTGACATCTGCAGTGGTGATGGAGAGAACAGGCTGTCAGGGCAGGTGTCACCGCACCGCTAGCATATTGCTCGAACCGAGCATAGAGAGAATTGAGTGCATCAGGGAGGGATGTGTTTTTGTCTGCTGTCTTGCCCTGCTTCATTTTGTAACCCATAATGTCGTTTAGGCCTTGCCATAGGCGACGGGTGGCCATATGGTTGGTTTGGGCCTCTAACTTGGTCCGGTACTGCCTCTTGGCCTCCCTGATGCCTTTGCGGAGATCATTTCTGGATTTCCTGTATTGGTCCGGGTCACCCGACTTGAATGTTGCACGTCTGGTCTTCAGGAAGGAGTGAATTTATGGTTGGGAAACACTCGGATTTATTTCTTTGGCTCGTAGTCCTCCATGCATTTGCTAATGAAGCTTGTGATGGTGGTGGTGTACCTGTCTAGGTTTTCCGCTGAGTACCTGAACATGATCCAGTCCAATGATTCCAAGCAGTCCCGGAAACAGTCTTCCACTGCCTTGGATCAGAACTGTACTTCTTTTTGTGAAGAGTCCTCCCATTTCAGCTTCTGCTTGTAAGCTGACAGGAGGAACACAGCGCAGTGATCTGATTATCTAAAGTGTGGGCAGGAGATGGAGCAGTAGGCATCTTTGATGGTTGTGTAGCAGTGGTCCAGGATGTTCAGTCCTCTGGTGGGGCAGGAGATGTGTTGGTGGTACTTTGACAGCACCCTCTTGAGGTTGGCTCGGTTGAAGTTGCTGGCCACAGTAAATAGGTCCTCAGGGAATTTTGTCTCTCGAGTATTTGTGGTGGTATAAATCTCATCTAGGGCATTCTTCACATCCACATGGGGTGGTATGTAGACTGCTATCAGGATGGCGGAGGTGAACTCTTGTGGTAGGTAGTAGGGACGGCATTTTACTGTAAGGTATTCTAGGTTCGGGAAGCAATGGCTTTCTAGGATTGCTACATCCGATCGCCAGGAGGCGTTGAACAGGTGTTGAACACTGCCCTTTGCCTTACCCGAAGATGCTGTGCGGTCCATGGGATGTACGGAGAACCTGTCAGCTTGTAGGGCATTGTTGCGAATGGCAGGGGTGAGCCAAATCTCTGTGAAGCAGAACACACAACTCTCTCTTAAGCTTTGGAATTCCCTCATTAAATGTCTCCATCCTCCACTTTAACCATCTCTCCTCTTTTAAGGCATACGTTAAAACATCACTTTGGCCAAGCAGTTTGCAAATTGTCCTGGAGGAATACAGCAGGCCAGGCAGCATCAGGGGAGTAGGAAAGTTGACGTTTCAGATCGGAATTCTTCGGGTCCCAACCCGAAATGTCAACTTTCCTGCCTCTCTGACGCTGCCTGGCCTGCTGTGTTCCTCCAGTTCCACATTGTATTATCTCTGACTCCAACATCTGCACTTCTGACTTTCCTTGCAAATTGTCCTGTTGTCTTTCATGTGCCTCACTGTGAAATTTTGACCGATAACACTCTTGTGAAGTGTTGTATGACTTATTATATTAAAAGTATTTTATGATAGAAAGCTGTGGTTGCTTGCATACATTTGCACTTTTTCTGAAGATGGCATATTTTCAACAGAAATTATTTTACCCAGTACTTGAGGAAGAATATCAAAATTGCATTTACCAGTTTTTAATCATCTCTTGCATCCAACAGAGGGAAGAGGACACAGCTGCAGTGGGGCTTATTCTTGCCTTATTTGAAGCAGTTTGAAATTCTACTTGAATAAACTACTCCTGACAGAAACAGCTTTGAGGCTTATTTGGAAACACTTTGTCTAGAAAGGGAGTGAGAGACAGAAAAATGGTCTAAGTATCCTGGTGGCACCATGGCTGGCTTTGTTCTTAAGAAGGGAAGGACAAAGAGCACTACAGCAGTAGTTATAGGGGACTCTATAGTAAGGGGTACAGATAGGTGCTTCTGTGGATGAAAAAGAGACTCCAGGATGGTATGTTGTGTCCCTGGCGCCAGGGTCCAGGGTGTCTCTGAACGGGCAGAAAGCATTCCGAAGGGAGAGGGTGAACAGCTGAGGTTGTGGTACATATTGGTACCAATGACATAGGTAGGATGAGAGATGAGGTCCTGCAGCAGCAGTTCAGGGAATTAGGTAGAAAGTTAAAAAGCAGGACCTCCAAGGTTGTAATCTCGGGATTACTCCCTGTGCCACGTGCCAGTGAGGCTAGAAATAGGAGGATAGTACAGCTCAACAAGTAGCTAAACAAATGGTGTAGGAGGGAGGGTTTCAGATATCTGGGCCATTGGGATCTCTTGAAGGGCAGGTGGGACTTGTACAAGAAGGACGGGTTGTATCTAAACTGGAGGGGCACAAATATTTTCACTGGGAGGTTTGCTGGTGTTACTCGGGAGGATTTAAACTAGCTTGGCAGGGGGTGGGAAGCAAAGCAAAGGTGAATGGGCTGAAAGGGAATTAGAGAATAGGGCCAGTAAGACTCAGAGGAAGAGCAGGCAGGGTGTGGTTGCTGATCAAAGTGGGTCTGGTGGACTGAAGAGCATCTGTTTCAATGCAGGAAGTGTAACAGGTAAGGCAGATGAACTTAGAGCTTGGATTAGCACTTGGAACTATGATGTTGTTGCTATTACAAAGATTTGGTTAAGGGAGGGACGGGATTGGCAGCTTAACATTCCAGGATACAGATGTTTCAGGTGGGATAGAGGGGGATATAAAAGGTTTGGGGGAGTTGCACTACTTTTTGAGGATAATATCACAGCTGTACTGCAGGAGGACACCTTGGATGGCTCATACAGCGAGGCAACATGGGTAGAGCTCAGGATCAGGAAGGGTGCAATCTCAATGTTTGGGGTTTACTATAGGCCTCCCAACAGCCAGCAGGAGATAGAAGAACAGATTTGTAGGCAGATTTTGGCAAGATGTAAAAGTAACAGGGTTGTTGTCATGGGTGATTTTAACTTCCCCTACATCGACTGGGACTCACTTAGTGCTTGGGGCTCAGATGGGGCAGAGTTTGTAAGGAGCATCCAGGAGGGCTTCTTGAAATAGTATGTAGATAGTCCAAGTAGGAAAGGGGCCATACTGGACCAAGTACTGGGGAATGAGCCTAGCCAGGTGGTCAACGTCTCAGTAAGGGAGCAGCTCAGGAACAGTGATCACAATTCAGTAAGCTTTAGGGTACTGATGGATGAAAATAGGTGTAGTTGTCAGGTGAAGGTGCTAAACTGGGGGAAGGCTAATTACAACAATATTAGGCAGGAACTGAAGAATGTAGGTTGGAGGCAGATGTTTGAGGGCAGATTAACTTATGGTAAGTGGGAGGCTCTCAAGTGTAAGTTGCTGGGAACTCAGGACCGGCATGTTCCGTTAAGAATGAAGGATAAGTATAGCAAATTTAGGGAACCTTGGATAATGAGAGATATTGTGAGCCTAATCAAAAAGAAAAAGGAAGCATTTCTAAATGCTAGGAGGCTGGGAACACACAAAGCAAGGATGGAATACAAGGAAAGTCGAAAGAAACTTAAGCAAGGAGTCAGGAGGACTAAAAGGGGTAATGAACAATCATTGGCCAACAGGATTAAGGAAAATCCCAACACTTTTTATACAAATATAGAGAGCAAGAGGGTAGCCAGGCAGAGGGTTGGCCCACTCAAGGACAGGGAAGGGAATTTGTGTGTGGAGCCAGAGGAACTGGGCGAGGTATTAAATGAGTACTTTGCATCAGTATTCACCATAGAGAAGGACTTGGTGGATGATGAGTCTGCGGAAAGGTGTGTAGATAGTTTGGGTCATGTTGAGATCAAAAAGGAGGAGGTATTCAGGGTCTTGAAAAACATTAAGGTAGACAGGTGCCTAGGGCCTGATGGGATATACCCCAGAATTCTGAGAGAGGCAAGGGAGGAAATTGCTGGGCCTTGAGGCAAATCTTTGTATCCTCACTGGCTACAGGGGAGGTCCCAGAAGTTTGGAGAATAGCCAATGTTGTTACTTTGTTTAAGAAGGTTGGCAGGGATAATCCAGCTAATTACAGGCCAGTGAGCCTTACATCAGTGGTAGGGAAATTTTTGGAGAGGATTCTTCGAGACAGGATTTACTCCCACTTGGAATTAGTGGGCGTATTAGCGATAGGCAACATGGTTTTGTGAAGCGGAGGTTGTATCTCATAAACTTGATTGAGTTTTTTGAGGAAGTGACGAAGATGATTGATAAGGGTAGCGCAGTGGATGTTGTCTAAATGGACTTCAGTAAGGCCTTTGGCAAGGTCCCTCATGGCAGGCTGATAGAGAAGGTAAAGTTGCACAGGGTTACCTTTTCCTCCAGATCATTTATATATATTCCAAACAGCAAAAGGTCCCAACACTGATCCCTGAGGAACACCACAAGTCACAGCCCTCCATTCAGAAACATAACCTTCCACTGCTACCCTCTGTCTTCTATGACTGAGCCAGTTTTGTTCATCCATCTTGCAACCTCACCTCTGACCCCGTGCAACTTTACCTTCTGTATCAGCCTGCCTCGAGGGACCTTGCCAAAGGCCTTACTGAAGTCCATTTAGACAACATCCACTGCGCTACCCTTATCAATCATCTTCGTCACTTCCTCAAAAAACTCAATCAAGTTTATGAGATACAACCTCCGCTTCACAAAACCATGTTGCCTATCGCTAATACGCCCACTAATTCCAAGTGGGAGTAAATCCTGTCTCGAAGAATCCTCTCCAAAAATTTCCCTACCGCTGATGTAAGGCTCACTGGCCTGTAATTAGCTGGATTATCCCTGCCAACCTTCTTAAACAAAGGAACAACATTGGCTATTCTCCAAACCTCTGGGACCTCCCCTGTAGCCAATGAGGATACAAAGATTTGCTGATGACACAAAGGCTAGTGGAATTGCGGATAGCGATGAGGACCGTCAAAGGATACAGCAAGATATAGATCGGTTGGTGACTTGGTCAGAGAGATGGCAGATGGAGTTTAATCTGGAAAAATGTGAGGTCATACATTTTGGAAGGTCTAATCCAGATGGAAAATATACAGTAAATGGCAGAACCCTTCAGAGTACTGATAGGCAGAGGGATCTGGGTGTATAGGTACATAGGTCACTGAAAGTGGCAACACAGATGGAGGAGATAGTCAACAAGATATATGGCATGCTTGCCTTCATCAGCCAGGGCATTGAGTTTAAAAATTGGCAGGCAATGTTGCAGCTTTATATAACCTTAGTTCAGCGGCATTTGGAATATGGTGTTCAATTTTAGTCGCCACACTACCAGAAGGATGTGGAGGCTTTGGAGAGGGTACAGAAAAGATTAACCAGGATGTTACCTGGTATTTAGGGCATTAGTTATGAGGAGAGGTTGGAGAAACTTGGGTTGTTCTCACTCGAATGACGGAGGTTGAGGGGCGACCTGATAAAGGTCTACAAGATTATGAAGAGCATGGACAGAGTGGACAATCAGAAGCTTTTTCCCAAGGTGGAAGAATCAGTTACCAGGGGCCATAGGTTTAAGGTGCGAGGGGCAAGGTTTAAAGGTGATGTATGAGGCAAGTTTTTTTACACAGAGGGTAGTGGGTGCCTGGAACTCACTGCTGGGGAAGGTAGTGGAAGCAGATGCAATAGTGACTTTTAAAGGGCATCTTGACAAATACATGAATGGGATGGGGATAGAGGGATATGGTCCCCAGAAGGGTAGGGGGTTTTAGTTGTGATGGGCAGCATGTCAGTGCAGGATTGGAGGGCCGAAGAGTCTGTTCCTGTGCTGTAATTTTCTTTGTTCTTTGTATAGGATATCTGCAAAGATGACTGAGAGTTCTTGTCACCTCTTTTACTATGTTCTGCTTACTTGGGCTATTCACATTCCCACAACAAGAACCAGCAAAGACAAAAGACATCCCAGGGTGAAGCATCTAACCAAATTGAGAAGTGCACCTTGCCAGTCTATTGTTGCATGTGATGATACTATGGCTTTATAAGGCGTATTTTCTCCTGTTTATTTTTATGAAGCAAGATTGAGACAAAGGTATACAGCCATCTGTATTCAGGCCAAGAAAGTAAACAGCTTGTGAGGCCTTGGGTGTTTTTTTTCAAAGTTAGAACAATAGAAGCAGCCTGAATGGGTGGCATCAAGCTCCCACAGAAACAGGATTTTAGTTTAGCTTTCAGTAGCTGTTGGGGTTTGGAAGCTGCTTGACATCTCTCACTGCTGCAGCAAAATGCTTGAGTTCTCTCTCTGAGTTTTCTCTTGACATTTTTTCCCTCTGGACAGGAGAATTACATCTGAGGCAATCTATTTTGCTGAATTTGCCTTTGCCAAGCATGTCTTTAAAGGATATTGAAATAGTTGCAGTTTAGTAGCTAAATAATCTGTCATTCCGTTAAGTTTTCCAATAGAGTTAAGTTATTTCAATCCTTCTTTCTTTCATTTGCATTTTAACTATAGTATATGAATAAAGTGTGTTTTCCTTCAAGATTGGTAGTTTGGCCAATCAAATTGCATCTGGAAGACAACACCTGGCACTTGCCTTTAAAATAAGAAAATGTTTGGGTCTAGGCTATCTCACTTACATGTTTTGAGGGAATTTGGTTTGGCCCATAACACCTTACCAGAGAAATTATAGAAGGCAACGATGAAGGTAATGTTTACATTTTAAAATCAAAAAATCTGGGTTCAAGCCACTTTCCAGGATTTGAGCTCATAATCTAAGCTGACACTTCAGTACAACACTGAAAGCATCGCAAACCATAAGGATGAGATATTAATCCAGGTTGTTTATTTTTAACCTTAGTGGATTCCTCTTGGTAAAGTGCAGAAGTCAATTCATTTTCTGTCCTCCTGTAGTAGAAGAAGGCAACACCAATTTCAACCAGTAGACCTCATGAACCAGGCAGCAGCCAGAATGGAGATTGATCCCCCCCTGCAGGGGTTTGCATGTCTTTTGGTCACTCACCAACACTTGACAAGTGTGGAGGCAGGAGTTCAGGACTCCTGCTCCCTTTGGCACCACAACAATAAGTAAAAAGATAGTTACTCTGAATGGCCTCTTCTGTTTCCAATTTACTTTTGACCGGACTTCACCTGCAGGGAAAGCCATAGTCATTTCTCTGCTCTGACTGGAGTTAAAATTGCTATCGGGATCCAGTTACTTCTTTAAATATGTTGTCTATTTAACGAAGAAGCCAGCTAACTTTGATTGATTGACTGAGCTGTCCATTCAGTTAAAAATCAACAATATCAGCATTTGGGAGACATCGTCAGCTAAGTCACTCAATGGTTTTATTTACTTGGCCACTGCCAGCTGAACATCTGTTCAGGTAAATGAACTGTAAATGCAAATGCAGTCTCAAGGAACTACGTGTAGGAGAGCAGTGATGTTATCGGGATGCTCTGGTCACTATTTATTGCTCAATCAATGATTCCAAACAAATTTATCAGGTCATTTATCCCCTTGCAATTTGTGAGGTCTCTCTGAGCACAATTGATGAACACTTTTTTTAACTCACTCATGGGATGTGGGCAACACTGACTGGGCCACCATTTATTGCCCGTCCCTAGTTGCCATTGAGAAGGTGGTTGTGAGCTGCTTTCTTGAACCACTGCAGTCGATTTGATATAGATAGACCCACAATGCCCTTGGGGAGGGAATTCCAGGATTTTAACCCAGTGACACTGAATTATATATTTCCTAGTCAGCATGGCGAGTGGCTTGGAGGGGAACCTATAGGTGGTGATACCCCCCTGTGTCGCTGCCTTTGTCCTTCTAGATATGAGCGGTCATAGGTTTGGAAGGTGCTGTCAGAGAAGCCTTGGTAAATTTCAGCAGTGAACCTTGGAGATGCTTACACACTGATGCTCCTGAGCATGAGTGGTAGATAGAGTGACAGTTTGTGGATATGGTGCCAAGCAAGCTTGTTGCTTTGTCCTAGATGGTATCAAACTTCTTGAGTGTTGCTGGAGCTGCACTTATCTAGGCAACTGGGGAGTATTCCATCATACTCCTGACTTGTTACTTGTTGATAGTGGGTAGGATTTGGGAGTCAGGAGGTGAGTCATTGCGGTATTCCTAGCCTCTGACCTGCTCTTGTTGCAACAGTAATTATGTGGCTAGGCTAGTTCAGTTTTTGGTCAATGGTAACCCCCAGTATGTTGATAGTAAGGGTTTCAATGATGTTAATGCCATTGAATGCCAACGGCACTGGTTAAATTCTTTCTTGTTGTTGATGGCAGTTGTCTGGCATTTGTAGGGCATGAATGTTACTTGCAACCTGAGGTATTGACCAGATCTTGTTGCATTTTCAAATGGTCTGCTTCAGAATCTGAGGAATCACGAATGATGCTGAATATTGTACAATCATTGGAGAATATCTCCACTTCTGAACTTATGATGGAGGAAAGGTCATTGTGAAGCAGCTGAAGATGGTTGGGCCTAGGACACGACCCTGAAGAACTCCTGTGAAGATGTCCTGCAACTGAGATAACTGATGTCCAACAACCACAACCATTTTCCTATGTACCAGGTATGATTCCAACCGGCGGAGAATTTTCCCTCTGATTCTCATTTACTCCAGCTTTGGTCGGCCTCCTTGATGCCACATGTGGTCAAATAGTGCCTTGTTGCCACGAACTGTCACTCTCCCCTCATCTCCCCATCTAGAGATTAGTTATTTTGTCAATATTTGAATCAACATTGTAATGAGGCCAGGAGCTGAGTGGCTTTGCAAAACCCGGACTAGCTGCCATTAAGAGGTTATTGCTAAGCAATTGTTGCTTGATAATACTGTTGATGACCTCTTCCATCACTTTGCTGATGATCAGAAGTGGACTAATGGGCAGAATTGGCTGGTTTCATTTTGATCTGCTTTTTGAGTACAGAGCTTAGCTGGACAAATTTCCACATTTTCTGGTGGATGCCAGCGTTGTAGTTAAACTGGAACATTTTGGCTCGGGACGTGTTAAGTTCTAAAGCGCAAGTCTTCAGGATTATTGCTGGAATTTTGTTAAAGCTCTTCCCCTTTTCAGTATCAAATGCCTTCATCCAAATCTTGCTATCACATGGAGTGAATCAAATTGATTGAAAACTGGCATCTGTTGTGCTGGGGACCACTGGAGAACACAATGTAACAGTATCTAGCTTCAGTGTAACACTACCATGTCTACAATAAGGACATTATTAAAAGAAATGGCTCTTCAAGGCAATTCATTCATTGAACCCCAACAGTGTGGAAACAGGCTCTTCAGCCCAACAAGTCCACACCAACTTTCAGATCATCCCATCCCATCCCAACATAACCCACTTAATCTACATATCCCTCAACACTATGGGCAATTTCCCATTGTCAATCCACTTAGCCTGCACATTTTTGGCCTATGGGAGGAAACCAGAGCACCCAGAGGAAACCCAAGCAGACACAGGGAGAATGTACAAACTCCACACAGACAGTCGCCTGAGGGTGGATTTGAATCTGGGTCCCTGTTGCTGTGAAGCAGCAGTGCTAACCACTGAGCTACCATGCTGCAATGGAGGAGAGCAATTGCTACAGTGCTGAATATGTGCATTTTCTTCTCCATCCTAAATGTTTTAAAATTTTCTTTTGTAAAATATTTGCATTGTTTCGCCAACGTTATTTTCCTAATGTGAGGTCTAAACTTTTGCAATGAGCAACAACAGGCTTTTTTGAGCATAAATATATACAAAAGATGGTGAGAGAGGGAATCTTATCTGGAGCCCTACAGATCCAGGCTCCAGTTCTGGGTGATCTGAGGTCACTGTGACCTTGCTCCTTTCACACATGCTAATAGTTATCATGGAATCGTAGAATCCCTACAGTGTGGAATCAGGCCATTCAGCCCATAGTGTCCACACCAACCCTCTGAACAGCATCCCATCCAGACCCACCCCTTACTCTAGCCTTGCATTTCCCATAGCTAATCCAGCTAACCTTCACATCCCTGGACACAATGGGCAATTTAGCATAGTCAGTCCACCTAACCTGCACCTCTTTGGACTGTGGGAGGAAACTGGAGAATTATCCTTGAAGTAAAGGTATAATTCCATTTTTACTTCACTTTTTTTAGCATCATAATTGTTGAAGGGGTATCTTTTCAAGTATTCAAACATGAATTGTCACAGATTGCAGTATACCACAGTAACAAGAACATGTCCACACCAAAATAATGGCAAGTATATAAAGCCTCACTGCATGTTTCAGGTCTGACCAACAAGGATTTAACATTAAACCCCTAGCCGCAGTACTTCTACTGAAAGAAGTGTGATGACAAGAACAGTGATACATTCTTTCACTGGTACCATGTAATCCAATTGTGCAATGGCTTCATAAATTATATATTCAAATTAATATAATGCTTTCCTAAAGTAATATGTGAATGTACAATTACAGGTGCAATAATCTAATTAAAGTATCTGTGAATACATTTCCCTAAAATTCCAATGAAAGAAACAAAAAGATACATCTGCTGATCAAAGTTACCTGCTGAGACTAAATCACAGCAATTTTCATGCACCATATTGACTGTGTAATGTGTTTGGGCTCAAGCAAACTTTCTTTTATTGTCAAATAAAATATTGCTGGGAGGTGATGGCCTAGTGGTATTATCGCTGGTCTGTTAACCCAGAGACCCAGATGTTGTTCTGGGGACCCAGGCTCAACCCTGCCATGGCAGATGGTGGAATTTGAATTCAATAAAAATATCTGGAATTAAGAATCTAATGATGACCATGAATCCATTGCCAATTGTCAGAAAAACCCATCTGATTCATAAGTGTCCTCCAGGGAAAGAAACTGCCATCCTTACCTGGTCTGGCCTACATGTGACTCCAGACCCACAGCAATGTGGTTGACACTTAACTGTCCTCTGGGCAATTAGAGATGGACAAAAAATGCTGCTTGGCCAGCAATGCCCTCATCTCATGAATAAATAAAGGAAAAATAAAGATATACTAGAGTCAAGAAAGAAATGCAAAGAAACTAACAACATTGGAAACAAACCAAGTGACATGAAAATGTGAAGATATCAATGAACTTTAGGCAGTTAGTTGTTGATGAATGTCTTTGCTACAGCCCAATTAGCAACTGCAAGTTCAAGTACACAACATCTTAATTTGTTAACTTATTGCCAATGGAAATAGTGAATATTATGCAGTGTCTTCCATATTGAGTGTTCTGTCTCATGTAAAGAAAACACTTGATTGTCCCTATTACTAATGGAGAACTTTATTTAAATGCAAAAAACCCATCTAAAGCAGTACATTTTATGAATATTCTGTTGATGACTTCTCACTTTATGAATACAGTTCCACTGGCTCTTTCAGATTTATCAGCCATTTGTCAGTCAACTGATTGATTTTGTATAACTAGACTGCTATAATGAATTTGTCCCAGTACAATCATATTTGTCAGTTTTAATCTTCAAACTTTAAATTCAGCTTCTGCAAATAAATATTCTTCTTCCCCTACGGTTGCCTTCTGACCTTATCATGGCCCACAAAAGTCTTTGAAGTCCACCTGTTATAAAGCTTGCATACCAAGAACATGCTTCACTTCTTAGTTTCTTTCCAAATAAGATTGTAACTGTCCTCAAACCCACTATCTTTTATTTGGTCTGTGATGTATATACGTTGTCCTTTCTCATTTCTTTTTGCTTTGGTAATCATCCGTCACGCCTTTTGTAGGTCACCAGAACTTATGATAACCTTGCAATGTATCGCACAAGTTTAGCTTTGTAAAAAACTATGCCTCCCTCCATAAAGCTATCACTGCCTCTGCTGCTACTGGCTTTGATATCTGATACCCATTCTGTCAAGGAAGGACCGACTGGAGTTTTCTTCTATTCTCAAAGCTGGCAGGAGGCCTGGGACATGAACTTTCAGGAATGTTGGTTGGAGAGATACCCATTGAAGAGCAGATCTGGTAAGCTATTTGCTCAGTATATTACAAAGCTGACATATCAAAAAAAGAAGAAACACCACAGATTTTTCCAAGAGCAGGATGATTGTTAATTTTTCTAAGAAGCCAAACTGAAGTTGATTAATAAAGTAGTTCCAAGTATATCAACTACTCGCCTTTTTAACATCGAATGCGAATTTCAGTTTGATGCTTTTGTTTCTATTTTGGAACCTGATCTGCATTCTTTTCCACAGGAGAAAACTATACTAAGCCAAGCCAGGGACATATTGTTTCAATGGCAGGATGACATTGTCAGTCAACTTTCTGTTATCTCCTGTATTCTTCTGGAGTCACAGTGATTTTATGATAACTTCAAGTTGTTTAATGTTGTCACAGTGATGCCATTTGTTCTGTTGAGTAAAGAGAATATTAATCTTTAGTTTCAGGCACTTTGACAGTTGACCTTTGCGTACAGCCTAAACTTAGATAGTTAGTCTGGATGATCAGTGTCAGACAACTGACACCTCTGTTGGTATCCAGTCACTGAGTGGGACTTTGAAGGAAAGTGGCCAGGTCTGTTTTTACTGAGGGTCTTTTAGTTTGCTCGGATAAGATTGCGGGCTGCAGGAAGCCGTTCAAAGGATTTGGAAGCTGGAAGTTAAAAGGAATGTTGTGGCAGTAAGTGACAGAGTAGTGAGGGAAATAAAACAAAGAACAATTCAGCACAGGAACAGTCCCTACGGCCCTCCAAGCCTACACCAACAACTTTTGCCCTCTATATTAAAACTTTCACTTACAGGATCCATATCCCTCTTTTCCATTCCAATTCATGTATTCGTCCAGGTGTATCTTAAAAGCTACGATTGTGTCTGCTCCACCACCTCCTCTGGCAATGCGTTCCAGGCACTCACCACTTTTTGTGTGAAAACTTTGCCTTACACATCTCTTAAAATTCCCCCCTTGCACCTTGAACCTGTGTCCCCTAGTAACTAACCCCTCCACCCTGGGGAAAACCTCATACTTTCCATTCTATCCATGCCATTCACAATCTTATAAACTTCTATTCAGTTGTCCCCCTCAACCTCCTGCGTTCCAGTGAAAACAAACCTAGTCTATCCAACCTTTCTTCATAGTTAAAATCCCCATACTGGGCAACATCCTGGTAAACCTTTTCTGTACCCTCTCCGAAACATCCACATCCTACTGGTAGTGTGGTAACCAGAACTGTACACAATATTTCAGGTGCGGCCTAACTAAAGCTTCTAAAATTCTGTAGGGCTTCAGGCATGAACAATGTTCTTTACATGAAAAAGTAAGAGTCCAGAAGGCTGTGTTTCGTGCCTGGTGCCATCGGCTTAGGGCTGGTGAGGAGGTGATCATGGGAGGGAAGAATTTGGTTGTTTTGTCGGACCAATGATCCAGGCAGGATAAGGAAAGAGATTCTACATAGTCAGTATGAGAAGCTAAATACAAATCAATCTTCATTAACAGATATAGGGTAATAAGATTAGAGAAATAATTATGCAGCTCAAAGACTGATGTAGGAGAAATGGGTTCCAGTTTGTGGGGCAGCAGCACCACTATTGAGTAAAGTGGGATATATACAATTGGGACAGTCTACACCGAACCATGCTGGGCCTAGTGTGAGGCAAGCCACATAACCAGAGAAGTAGAAAGGGTATTAAACTAAATAGTGGCAGCAAGGGATCAAATTTGGGAAGATGTGGTAAATTAAAGAGTACAGGCAAGGCAAGATAGAAAGGTATTAAATTAAGAAAATAATAAATGAATTTGAAACAGACAGATGAACTGATAGTGAAAATGAAAATAAATCAGTACAACTTAAAAACCATGCCAGAGACATGGCTGCAGGATGACATAAATTGCAGCATGAGTATTGAAAGGTACGTGATATTTAGGGAGGACATGAAGTGAGGAGAAGGTGCGGGGATGGCTACGTTAGTTAATTATGGTATTGGCACAATAGAGAGGGATACCTAAGTTCAGGAAGCCAGTATGTTAAGCGGTTTGAGTGGAGATGGGCAATGATAAATGGATGAACTCACCCATGAGAGTGGTGTGTAGGACCTGAACAGTAACCACATGGTAAGGCAGTTTACAAAGGAAAAAAATAATGGGAGCTTAACAGATTGATATTGCAACAAACATGCGGTATTTTAATTTACATGTAAATGAAAATTTCAGGTGGGGAAGGCTCCTAGGTGAAGAGTTTGTAGAATGTTTTCAGGAATTTCCTTAGAACGGTTCATTCTGGATTCAACCAGAGAGCAGACTAGACTCAATCTGCCATAGATCTTCTCTGAGTTCGGATTAATTAATAGCCTCAGAGTAGAGGTGCCCCAAGGTAGCAGTGATCAGATGATTGAATTTTATACTCAGTTGAAAGGAGAGAAAAGTGGATCCAAGACTAGTATTCTGAGCAATTTTCTTTTATAAACCGGGCAATTATGAACACATGAAAGCAGAGCTCACTAATGTGAACTGTCAAACTATGTAAAGGAATCGATCAATAGAGATGCAATGTCAGACATTAAGGGGGTACATATCCCCATATTATGTATGTTCATTTGTAAGCAGTTTGCTTCAGAGCTTTCTAAGTGGCAATTCATATATTCTAAAGCCTAATGAAAGAAACAGATGATTAGATAAAAATGAAAAATTTCATGGAGAGATCAGTTTTCAAAAAAGTAGTTGCACATAGCCATTGCTTTTATGTGACCAGGAAAGTTGAGTTTCTGGTTGATGATAATACCCAGGATGCTGATGATGGAGGGTTCAGTGATGGTAACATAAAGAGGAGATGATAAGATTGTCTCTTTGTGGAGATGGTCGTTGCCTGACATTTGTGTGGCATGAATGTTACTTGCCATTTGTCAGCCCAAGACCGGGTATTGTCCAGATCTTGTTGCATTTGAATATGGACTGCTTCAGTATCTGAGGAGTCGTGAATGGAGCTGAACATTGTGCAATCATCGGCAAACATCCCCACTTCTCATCTTATGATGGAGTGAAGGTCATTGATGAAGATGGTTTGGCCGAGGGCACTACATTGGGGAACTCCTGCAGAGATGTCCTGAAGCTGAGATGACTGACCTCCAACAACCACAACCATCTTCCTACGTGTCAGGTATGACTCCAACCACTGGAGAGTTTTCCCCCGATTCCCATTGATTGCAGTTTTGCTAGGGCTCCTTGATACCACATTTGGTCGAATGCAGCTATGATGTCCAGGGTAGTAACTCTCACCTCACCTCTAGAATTCAGCTCTTTTGTCCATGTTTGAACCAAGGCTGTAATGAGGTCAGGAGCGAAGTGGCCCTGGCAGAACCCAAACTGGGTGTCACTGAGCAGGTTATTGCTGAGCAGGTGCTGCTTGATAGCACTGTTGGTATCAAATTCCATCACTTTACTGATGATCAAGAGGAGACTGATGGGGCGGTAATTGGCCAGGTTGGACTTGTCCTGCTTTTTGTGTACAGGACATACTTGGGCAATTTTCCACATTGTCAGGTAGATGCCAGGGTTGTAACTGTACTGGAACAGCTTTGCTATGGGAGTGGCAAGTTCAGGAGCACAAGTCTTCTGTACTGTTGCCAGAATGTTGTCAGAGCCCATAGCCTTTGCAGTATCCAGGGTCTCCAACTGTTTCTTGATATCACTTGGAGTGAATTGAATTGGCTGAAGACTGGTATGACTAATGTTGGAGGCCACTGCAGGAGGCCAAGATGGATCATCTACTTGGCACTTCTGGCTGACGATTGCTGCGAATGCTTTAGCCTTATCTTTTGCACTGATGTGCTGGACTCTTCCACCATTGAAGCCATGAGACTTCATGGAGTCCAGAGTCAATGTTGATGACTCCCAGAGCAACTCCCTCCTGACTATATCCCACTGCTGGATCTGTCCTGCCAGTGTTATTGAACATATCCAGGGATGATGATGGCGGTGCCTGGGACATCGTCTGTAAGGTATAATTCCATAAGTGTGACTCTGTCAGGTTGCTGTTTGACTCGTGTGTGAGTCAGGCCTCCCCATTTTGGCACTAGTTCCCCAGATGTTAGTAAGGAGAACTTTGCAGGATCGACAGGGCTGTTCTGCTGTTGTCTTTCCTGGTGTCTACGTCGATACCAGCTGGTCCATCGAGTTTCATTTCTTTGTTGAGATTTTGTAGTGATTGATACTACTGAATGGTTTGTTAGGCCATTTCAGCAGGCAGTGGAGGGTCAACCACATCGCTGTGGGTCTTGAGTCACACGTCAGCCAGACCAGATGAGAATGGCACATTAGTGAGCCAGATGTTTTTCCAACCAGCGACAATATTTTCATGTTCTTCAGTAGAACCTTAATTTCAGATGTTTCATTGAATTCAAATTCCACTGTGGCGTATTTGAATTCAACTCTCCAGAACATTAGCTCAGTTTCTGGATTAACAATCAAGTGATAATACCACTAGGCCATCACCTCCCCAGGAGTAAGAATAATTGCAGGAATGCTACAAACACTGAAAATATAGTTAGTTAAATTTTGTATATGCCAGCTCTGAAGTTAGGTAAAACTCTCTACCACAGGAAAAGATATTGACTTTCAACACAGTGCCTTACAGATGATTGGCATTCAATGGTCAAATTATAGAGCAGCAGTGCTGCAGAATATGGTTTGCCTATGCTTTGACCCTTTATCTATTGTATATATTCTGTATATATTGTACACTGGGTATGGAGTAATTGAGTAATAGGTGATAGAACTTTAAAGAAGTTTTTATACACCCAATTATGTTTTAATTTTAAGTAATGCAAGTATAACAGAGACTAATCATTACAACAGTGAAATCATGGGTTGGTACAACTAACTCCAAAAAACCATTGTCAGCTCCACAGCCCATCTTCTATCATCAAAACCTTTCCCATGATAACATCCCATGATAGCCTTTGCACAAGCTATGTAAAGTTAAACATTTCTATCGTGGTCACTGACTGCTACTTCATTCTAAATAGGATGCAGCATTGTCAAGTGAGTCTTCAATTCAACCTTATAAATTCACAAAGCTGACTGCAAGATATGGGCAGGATTTTCCAGAAGGCAATGTCTCCTATTTCATCACTTGAAGAGTCAGTGGAAACACTATCTAACCCCCAAAAACTCAATTAATTATTTGGAGATGGAGCGTCTGGTTCCCTACCTCAGTGAGCTGCTGGGTAATCTGATTGTCCCTGTCACGTTTGTAGAGCAATGGCCAGGAATGGAATGACAAGCAGTCCCCAGATTATAAATCTTACGATCAGGCAAAGAGGCAGGTAGGGGAAGGGACTGAGTCCTGAAGGGGGTGGGGAAAAGGGACTGAAGGTCTTGATGGAGATGTCAAGGAAGAGGAAGAAACTGCAGAGAGGGTGAGGGCTAGATTGCCCAATGTGGAAAAGCCCCTCCGCCTTCCTATCTGAGGCCTGACTGGGCTAACTTCCTGGCTTCTATATGTTCTTGTGTGGTCACTTATTGCTCACTTTAGCATCTCAACTGGGGCAAGAGTATTTTGGCTAGCCTATAGGCTTTGCCCATCCCACCATAAAATTGTGGATAGGCAGTCAGTGCAAGTGGGAGGCCAGTGGGTTGGCCATCGAGTGAATTTCTAGGCCCCCATCTGTAAACTTGCCTACAGGAGAGCATAAAATTCAGCTCCCTAATGTATGTTCAATGCAAGTGAAAAACTAAGCCTCAAGTTTGCAACAAAACAGAATTTGAGAAATTCTCAGAACAGCGTAGCACTTTTAAGGCATTGTAAAACTGTGAATATTTCTAGCTCAAAGCAGCAAAAATTCGATAGTGTTGAAAAAGTTAGTCTGACACGTGACTGCATTATAACCCTGTCAGAAATTTGTCACCCAAGAATTGTCAGGTTACAGAACTCATGGAATAAATATTGCAATTCACTGTCACAGATGATGTATCTTTGTTTACATCAACAGATTACTTAATGGAGATTTTCTCTGCTGTCTCAGTCACTTTTGTAAATGCTTTCATTTCATGTCTATTGTTCTTCAGATGTTAATAAGAGGTGAAGCTCCTGAAAGGTGAAACTCAGCAAGCTTCATTAATCTCACTTTGAATTAAAAGCAAACTTTTCATAGTTATACGCATTATGTTACAAAATTTATGTCTTTTTTATCTTTCAAAATTCCACGCTTACAAACATCTGTAAAAAATTGAATGGATGAGTTGAGGAAAATGCAATACTGAATGATAGATAAGTAAAAGTTGCAGTATCATAAAATGAAATCATTCCTATTGGTTGGTCCAAACCGAAAGGGAACTCACTTGCTCAAAATTGTACTTTACAACAGCTTAGTTCTGTGCTTTTTTTCACATTTGAGGTCACGAACTGCGCATTTTTGTATGTGTATGGCCTTAACTAACACGTTTCACCCCTGGCTTCTGCAAATCACACAACCAGAGACTATGTGTCTTGATAATGGATTTTAAAGCAGGTTTCATTAACATGCCTCACTGATGCAAATGCTGAGCTTCTCCACTATCTAAAGAGTACCTCAGAATTTTCAGGTAATTGTGGTTTGACAGTATAGAACAGGAGTATTGCTGAGAATAGGCACACTTTATCAAAGCTTTTCACTTTGCCCTCATCAGGAAAGGTTGCAAGAAATACTAAAGCAGAGGACTCCAGATTTATACTGCCTCAGAGGGTAGTGCTGATTGGCTGGCGAGTGGACACATTGAAACATTGCAATGGAGAGTGCACCAGTTATGGTGACTTGACAGCTAACTGTCAGACTCTGTTCAGACTTTGCACAAGGTAGTTTGACCCCAATTAGTCATTCACTGAAGTCTATAACACAGAAAAATGCCCTGCTCACTGATGTTCGGTTTGAGTTCTGCAAGGGCTACTCAGCTATTGACCTCATTACGGTGGTGGTTCAAACATGGATAAAGAGTTGAGCACCACAGATAAAGTGAGAGTGACTCCTCTTGGTATTAAGGCCACATTTGACCAAGTGTGATGTTAATGATCCCTTGCAAAACTGGTGTCAATGGGAATCAGAGAACATTCTGTGCTGGTTGGAGTCATAATCTTATTTACCCTGCACCACTCTGTGTTGAGGCTCAGCTGATAATCCTGAGATTAGTATCTTTGAGATTCAGCCTTTTCATATAGCCACTAGCTGTTCATTTTCCCTAAGTGAGCCTCTTTCCTGTGTCTATATATGTCATTGCCTATGTGGCGACATGACATTAAATCCTTTCCTTCCAATATCATCCCTCTCCAACTCTGAGGAGATGAGCAGAATTCTGGGATTTGTCAAGTAACACAGCTCTTTTGCCTCTCACTTTCATAGAACCATGTCTATCCCCGTGACTATATTGTCAACTATTAACACTATATTTCTATTAACTCACCCCTCTTAAATGGCTTCCTGGACTAAAGTGCCATGGTCAAATTACTCCTCTATCCTGCAACCACTGCTGTCATCCATTCAAACTGCAAGAACATCAAACTTGTTGAAAAATAGAAAGGTTAAGGGTCCTCCACTTCTATCTGCTGGGTCCTCATACCTACCTCTATCATAGTCACAGATGTCTGACCCTGACCTTCACCTAAATCAGAAGACCCCATCCTAAGAGGTTTGAGGATGTCCTGGAACAAAATGTGCAGGTAATGTTCTCCCCGCTTGATGTGTTGCAGTGTTCGTACTTTTGCTTTCCCTGTATAAACTCTAAGTCAAAACTCCTTGAGTCACAGAAACTTACTGCGGAAGTGTTTGCCTTGAATTACACAGGTGTCTAGGAGATCACACATTCTGCTGTTACAATATCAAAGACCTATCTCTACCAGCTGTAAATGTTTTCGATGATAGAGCATCTACAACCCTTTGGGATAAAGTATTCCAAAGATTCACAACCCTTTGAGTTGTTATGATCTTGGACCAGACTATCAAATTTATGCTACAATCAGGCTTGGAATCAGTAAGTTTGATTTTTAAGTAGACAAAGGGGTTACTAAGAGAATAAAGTTGCAAGTTTCCTCAGTATTGGTTGAATAATAAACAAACTTTACAGTGCAATGTTAGAACAATAATGCTATCTAAAATGCATGTTCATCTTGTTTCTAACATCAATTAATTAACATGATAAATATGGGTAATAAACTGTAATCAAAAACCCCACACATGCATCTAATAGTAAATACAATAAAGCCAATCCTACAGATTTCTCAGTAATTCATCCCATATGCTAATGATATAGTGGGTCATTAAACCTCAATAAATTTCACAAGAGATTCCAATTCACTTCTGCTGATCCGGACTTGAAACATCCTCTCACAAACCCTCTACCGTGAACAGTCTCAGTGACTCTCTCTATCCCATTCTAGTCATAGAAACGTAGAAGCTAGGAACTGCTTCATCAATGACCTTCCCTCCATCATAGGGTCAAAAGAGGGGATTATCACCAATGATTGCACCATGTTCAACACCATGAGCAACTCTTCATATTACTAAACTGGTCCATGTTCAAATTCAACAAGATCTGGACAATATCCAGGCTTGGGCTGACAATTAGTAAGTAACATTCATGCCACATAATGGCCTGGCAGTGACTATCTCCAATGAGAGATAATCTAACCACTGCCCCTTGACATTCAATGGTGTTATCATCACTGAATCCCCCACTTACAACATCCTGGAGATTACCATTGACCAGAAACTCATTGGTTTGCCACATAAACACAGTGGCTACAAGAGCAGGTCAGACGCTAGAAATACTGTGGCAAATAACTCACCTCCTGACTCCCCAAAGCTGTCCACCATCTACAAGGCACAAGTCAGGGATGTGACAGAATACTCCTCACTTGCCTGGATGAGTGCAGCTCCAACAACACTCAAGAAGCTTGACACCATCCAGGACAAAGCAGCCCGCTTGATTGGCATTACATCCAGAAGCATCCACTCCCTTCACTACCGATGCACAGCAGCAGCAATGTGTACTATGTACAAGATTCACTGCAGAAATTCACCAAACATCTGCAGACAACACCTTCCTAACTGACAATCATTTCCATCTAGAAGGACAAGGGCAGCTGATATATGGGAACACCATCACCTCCAAGATCCCCTCCAAGTCACTCACCAACCTAACTTGAAAATATATCACAGTTCCTACACGACCACTTGGTCAAAATCCTAGAATTCCCTCCCTAATGGCGTTGTGGTTCAACCCACAGCAGTTGGACTGCAGCAGTTCAAGAAGGCAACTGACTACCACCTTCTCAAGGGCAACAAGGGATGGGCAAGAAATGCTGGCCAGCCAATGACGTCCCACCTTCCAAACTCATGGCCACTTCCATCTGGAAGGACAAGGGCAACAGACATATGGGAACACCACCATCTTCAAGTTGCCCTCCAATCCACTCACCATCCTGATTTGGAAATATATCGCCATTCCTTCACTGTCACTGGGTCAAAATCCTGGAATTTTCGTGCCTAATGGCATTGTGGATTGACCCACAGCAGGTGGACTGCAACAGTTAAAGGAGGCAACTCATCACCACCTTCTCAAGGGCAACTATGGATGGGCAAGAAATGCTGGCCAGCCAGCGATGCCCACATCCTACAAATGAAAAACAAAATCCCACAAATGAATAAAAAAAAACTGCATGTGCTTCAACCAAATGGACTGTCTTATCGTTTCAGGGGAGTAGTCCTTATGATCTGAATGGTGGCAATTTAGGAGAAGGTGAGATGTAACAAGGCTTGAGTGTCATGGTAGAACAGTTGCTGAAGGTTGGCATTCAAGTGCAGCAGGCAGTGAGGAAAGTTAATGGTATTCTCGTCTTCATAGTGAGAGGATTTGAATCTCGGAGTAAGGATTTCTGCTGCAGTTATACAGGGCCTTGATGATGCCACACCTTGAGTATCATGTGTAGTTTTGGTCTCCTAGTCTGCGGAAGGACATTCTTGCTATGAGGGAGTCCAGAGAAAGTTCACCAGACTGATTCCCCAGGTGACCTATGAGGAAAGACTGGATTGACAGGGCTTGTATTTGCCGGAATTTAGAAGAATGAGGGGGGGATCTCACAAAAATGTTTAAAATCCTGATGGGACTGGACAGCCTGGATGCGGGAAGAATGTTCCTGATATTGGGGAAGTCCAGAACTAGAGATCACAGTCCAAGAATAAGGGGGAAGCAATTCAGGACTGAGATGAGGATGAATTTCTTCACCTAGAGAGTTGTGAACCTGTGGAATTTTCTCCCAGAGGGAGCTGTTGGGGCCAGTTCATTAGATATATTCAAGAGGGAGATGGACATGGCCCATGGGGCTAAAGGGATCAAGGGGTATGGGGAGAGGGTGGGAATGGGATACTGAGTTTGTATGATCAGCCATGATTGTATTGGTGGTGCAAGCTCAAGGGGCCGAATGGCCTACCTCTGCCCTTGCTTTCTATGTTTCAATGTTTCTAAGTCAGGGGAGTACAAGCAATGTTAGCCTCCAATATCAACACAGGAGCTTGCCCATGGTCAGTTGGCCACTCAGAGTCTGGATGCTCTCTTCATTTAATGTGAGAAACCAAATAACGAGTAGCCCATCATCCATTTTTGCTCTTTCTACCCTCTTTTCTGTTTTCTCCTAGACTGAGAGGAAGGGAGGGATTGAGTGAGATGAAAGTGAGTGGCACAGCTATTAGTGCTGGCACAGGTGAGGGGAAAATTGTTGACCTGTCCAAAGTGAGTAAATGGACTGCACAGAGGAGATGCAAGGTTAACAGGCTGGGGGAGTTTGAGGAGGTGAGAATCAGTAAACAAAAATGTTGTAAGTGTTGGTGAGAATGGTAAAGCATGAGCCTTGGTCGGATTGGAATGCAGCAGTAGAAATATGGTGAGGATGAGGCAGCAAAGAGAAGGTGATGACATTTAACCTGGCAGAGCAGAGAAGGTAACTGAACATATTGCAGTATTGCTCTGTGTTCCTCTGGCTGGTCAAGATCACACTGACCTGGGTGGCAGCGTCCGATGATGTGGCCTTCACTGATGGTCCTCAGGGAAAAGGAGGTCCCTTCTCTTCACTAGCCCTCCACTGGGCCACCAAGTCATTGTCTGCATTGAAGGGTTTTCCAGTCTCTATCATGTCGCAGGTCAATTTTATTAACTGTGCATTTAAAGATGGCACCAGTGAGAAGATCTCAGGATGTCCTGGCAGTGCCTATGGCTAGTTAGAGAATCAGGCTAACATCAGAAAAGAGGGATGTCCTGCGGCTCTGGTACACAGTTAATGAGGCAAGATGGAATGATCATGAGACAAAATTCATTCAGCCTTACAGAGGGAAACCTTCCAAAATACTCAATAAAAATGACACTTAGCTGATTTCTTACATGATTCAACTCTGTGCCTTTCTCAGCTTCTGACACAATGCCTGTCCTTTATATAATGCTGCTTAGTGACTTAAGAATTGCGCTTATTAACCCCATGAAAACCTCGCAACTGCCCCTACCCTTATTTCTGGGCAAAATTGAAAGTTGCCACCTACCAATTTTATTCATCCTTGGGATGTATGCATACTTGGGTGGGCCAGCATTTATGGTCAACCACCTAACTGCAGTGAGTAGGTGCTAGTGAACTGTTTTCTTGAACTGCTGCAGTCTATTTGGCGTAAGTAGACTAAAATGCCCTTAAGGAAGGAACTCCAGGATTTTGACCTAGCAACACTAAAGGAACAATGATATTTTTCCAAGTCAAGATAGTGAGTGGCTTGGAGGGGAACTTGCAGGTGGTTGTATTCCCATGTATCTACTGCCCTTTTTCTTATAAATGGTAGTGCTCAGGCATTTGAGATTTGCTGTCTCATGAACCTTGGTGAATTTCAACAGTCCGTCTGCTGCTGCTGTGTTTGTTGTGAAGGGAGTTAATGTTACCAGTCATAGTTGGCTGGCTTATTCAGTACAATAAATGGATACAAATAGAGGATTTTATCCTAGAGTGAAGTAATTTCTATTCACATCTATTGGAAATCGCAATATTGTGCCCCATTTTTTCAGATTCTCCCAAGCCAGGGGATAAAAATCTCTCAGAGTCTACCATGTGAAGCCCCTTCAGAATCTCAACGAGATCTCATCTGATTCTGCTGAACTCCAAAACATATACATAAAATTTATTCAGTTTTGCAACATAGGACTATAGCCTCAACTCAGAGACCAATTTAGTGACGCTTTGCTATTTTGCCTTCAGTGCAAGTGTACCCCTCTTTAAATATGGAGACCAAAATTGCACACAGTATTCCAGATGAGCTTTCACCAAAGCCCTGTGAAACTGCCACAAGATTTATTTCTTCCTGTAATCTAGCCCCCTTGTGCAATAAAGGTTGACATGCCATTTGCATTCCTATTTGCTGTTGTATCTGCATGTAATCATTCTGGGTTCCACGTACAAGCACACCCAAATCTCTCTGACTATCAGCACTTAAAAGTTTCATACTTTCAAAAAATATTCTGCTTTTCACTTATGATGGGATGGAATAATCTCAAATGTAACCATGCTATACTGTATCTGCCACCTGGCTGCCTACACACTGAACCTGTTCATATCTCTTTGCTCAACAAAAATAGAAGTTGCTGGAAAAGCTCAGCAGATTTAGCAGCAAAAATAAAAAGTAAAAAAAGTTAACTTTTCGGGTCCGGTGACTCTTCCTCAGAACATCTCCAGTTCTGAGGAAGGGTCACTGGACCTGAAATGTTAACTCTAATTTTTTCTCCACAGATGCTGCCAGATCTGCTGAGCTTTTCCAGCAACTTTTGTTTTCGTTCCCGATTTACAGCATTCCCAGTTCTTTCTGTTTTTATTTCGTATCTCTTTGCTAGCTCACTGCGTACTCCCACAGTTTAATTTCCCATTTAGTTTTGTGTCATCAACAAAATTAGATGCATTACTGTCTCTTTATTCATCTAATTGATTCTATAATTATGTATAGATGACAGGGGAACATTTTCTCATGATAGTGAAATGTGCTAACACCTTTTCCTTGATGGTATCAGTGATCTTTGAGGGTTTTGGTGCTAGGGATGTTATAGAGAAATGGAATGATTTGAAATAGTTAGTCAAGGCAGCGAATAGCTGAGATACAGATGCCAGGAAAATTATATGTTCAATCATCAACCTGCCCTGAATTATTTGCAGTGACCATAACAAAGCCATAATTGATATCAGCACGCTGTGTTGCCAGGGGTAAAACTTTGCAGCTTTCTGCTGACGAACTCTCCCTGCCGTTTGTGTTACAACTGTGCCTCTTGGAAGAAGGGACAGTAAAAAAAAATTGTCAGAAAGGGAGAAAAAGTTCCTGTAAACATTGGATTGCCACAAGGCGCAACACCTCTTTGAAGGATATTCAGACATGCAGTTGGGTGGAGAAACCACTATTATTACTTGCAATCTCTGATGATGGCCATCTACCAGAATATTAGACCGGATTTGAAATTAGATAGTATCTTGGTCTAAAACGTTAGTTAAGGAAACATCATATGTAGTGAGTTACACAAACCTTACAAAGGCAATTACAAAGCTTTCTATTTTGTGTGATCAATAGCTATCAAAATCATTAACGAGCATGACAAGGTAATATTTTCCGTATGATGAGAATAATAGGTTGACAAAACACGTTAATCCATATTTAATTATATCTTCAACCAGTGTAAGAACTGATAAACAGGGTTTGTTGTGTTTCCAGTCATTTTAGTTACAAAGGTATGTGTAAGCATGGCAGATTTGATGTGAACAGCTAAGGTCATGTTCTGATTTGTCGCTCTCTCAGTAATTTTTCCATGCCTACACTTTCACAGGTGAAATGCAATCCTTCTTTGTTGGAGAAAATGATTCTCAGCTAAAGAAGCAAATGCATGCTTCTTGAGAGCTGACCTCGATTACACCCCAGCCCACGCCAAACTTTACTAATTAATAGGGATCTGAGCACTTGAAATCAAACATCATTAATCACCCATCAGACTTCTTGTAATATGTTCATCACCCACTAACCCACACGCTGTAATGAGTCAATTAATTCACAATAGGCAATATTTTTCTAGGGCTAGGAGTGTAATTAATAAATTGCTGTCAGCAGCAGAGTGTCATGAAATCAATGTAAATGTTCAATATATATCATTAGGGATTTGCGCACATGCAGCATTCAGCAACACAATAAAAGACACTTTCAAATGAACAGCCAAAAAATATCTTGCCATAAAACTGCAATGCAGCATTCAGCCACTCAGCTGGGAATCGCATTTATTTTTAGAACTGTGATGGGACACAGGCCAAAGATTTTCATTTTAAAAGAATTTCTTCATGCAAAACAATACATAATATAGATTATTAGAAAGGCAAATACAGGCACACGTTGGGGAACTTTCGAAAGTTGGGCTGATTTCCAACCAATCTCTCAATTATCATATCATTGAAGGCTGGCACACCACTGTCCAACGTATTCGGATAACATAGCATTGTATCAACCTTCTGATTGTTTTAAGGAGATAGGTCATTGTATATGGTTGGAAAGAAAACAATGCTCATTGCATTTTTGCCCGAGGCTGATATCTTTATGCTACTTTTCTGACAGTCTCATCTCCTTTGAGAACAGTTTTCTCCTCCTTCAGCTGAAGCTTGTAGTGGTATGGTGGAAAAAGCAGCTTTTTTTAAGAATTCTCTCACAGGATGACTGTGTCGTTGGCTGGGCAGCATTTTTCACCCATACCTAAATTTGGTTGAGATGTTGATGGTGAGTTGACACTGAACCAATAACAGCTCTTGATGTATCAGTACACCCACAATGCTGTTAGGGAGGGAATTCCAGGATTTTGACCCAACAACAGTGAAGGAGTGGTGATATATTTCCAAGTCAGGATGGTGAGAGGCTTGGAGAGGAACTTGCAGGTGATAGTATTCCCATGTAACTGCTGCACTTGTCCTTTGAGTTTATAGAGACCGTGAGATTGGAAAGTACCATCGAAAGAGTCTTGGTGAGTCACTGCAGGGCAGCATGTAAATGGTACACACTGATACTACTGTATGGCAGTGGTGAAGGGAGTGAATGTTGAAGGTGGTGATGTGGTACCAATCAATGTGGCAGCTTTATCCTGAGTGCTTTCAAATTTCTTGAGTGCTGTTGGATTTGCACTCAACCATCTAATTGGAAACTATTCTATCAAACTCCTAAACTTGTGCCATGGAGATGGTAGGCTGGCTCTGAGGGGAGTTATTTGCCACAGAATTCCTAGCTTCTGATCTGCTTTTATAGTCACACTGTTTACATAATTGGTAAAGATCAATTTCAGGGCAGTGTAACCAAAGGATGTTGATAGTGTTGGATTCAGCAATGGCTCAGCCTTATTTAGATGTCAAGGGAAGAAGGTTAGATTCTTTGTTATTGATGATGGCCATTGTCTGGCACTTGTGTTGCATAAATGTTTTTGAATTGATCTGAAGAACTCCCAAAGTGATGGACTGGGATTGAGAATATTGTCCTCCAACAGTCGTCTTCCTATGTGCCAAGTTGAGTCTAACCAGCAGAGAGTTTTCTTCTTGATTCCAATTGACTCCAGTTTTGCTCTTTGATAAGACCATTGGATATAGAATAGAATAGATTAGAATAGAATAGAATAATCTTTATTGTCACGTGTAGTCCAGTAGGGAAATACAGCGAAGTTTTTACGATGGCTGCCTTCTAATGGCGTCATCTTAGGTATAAATACCTTGGTACAAATGTTGGATGCAGAAGAGGAATAAAAGGAAAAATAGTAGCATTACTTACTGTATCTAAAAAAGCTTAGAAACAAGGTAATTATAACATAGTGAAAGGATTTACATTACAGTCAGGTAAAGAAGTTCAAACAGCAGCAGCTCAGCATGTGGCCTGACCGCTCGTGCCAGGACCCAGTTCAACAACTGTCCCACTCTGCTCCATACCTCCAATCCACTCCACATGGGCACTCAGTTGCACCCAGGTAAAATGCGCTGCACCGGGACTTGCTCCCCCTCACACTGCTCAGGGACTGCATTCCCACAGGCTGCTCCAGGACTGCTAAAAAGAAAGGAAAAAAATGAAAGAACAGGCCGAGCAGAGGAAATCTGGGTGGAGCTTCCTACTCTGCCGCCATCTTGTCGGAAAAAGGGGTAGAATTAGTCCATTTGGGTTAACGAATCTGCTCCACTATTCAATAATGTCTGATATGTTTCTCAAACCCATTCTTCTGTCTTCTCCTCATAACTTTAGAGCACCTTAATGATCAAGAACCTATCTACCTCTGTTATACATACACTAGGTGACTTGGCCTCCATAGCCTTTTGTGGCAATGGGTTCCACAGAGTCATTTCCCTCTGGGTGAAGAAATTCTTCCTTTAGGTCTAAAGGCTCATCCTTTCACTCTGAGACTGTGCCTATAGGCCTTAGTCTTTCCTACAGTGGAAACAGCTTCTCAACATGCACTTTATCCAGACGTCTTAATATTCTGTAAGTTTCAATCAGATTTCCCCTCATCCTTCTACACTCTATCGAGAACAGACTGATGTCATACCCTAGTGTTTTCAGTAGCTTCTTGGTATCACATGCAATGAATTGAATTGGCTGAAGAATTGTATCTGTAATACTGGGACTTCTGCAGGAGGTCAAAATCATTCACATAGCACGGCTGGCTGAAGATTGTTGTCAATATTTCAGCCTTATCTTTTGCACTGATGTTCTGGTCTCCCCCATCATTAAAAGGAAATATTTGTGGTTTCTCCTCCAGTGAATTGTTTAATTGTCTCCCACCACTTACAGCTGGATGTGGAACAGCTTAGATCTAATCTGTTGGTTGTGGGATAATTTCATTATGTCCATTGCATGATGATTTCACTGGTTGGCATGCAAGTGGTGTTGAGTTGTAACATCACCTGGTTGATGCCTCATTTTTAGAAATGGCTGCTCCTGGCATGCCCTCCAGCATTCTTTGTTGAACTGGGGTTGATCCCCTGTTTCAATGGCAATGGTACAGTGGGCAAAATGATAGGCTATGAGGTTACATACTGTGTGTGATTCAATTTGACTCAATGAGGTTAAATATTGTGTTTGATTCAATTTTTCTGCTACAAATGGCCCATGACACCTCAGGGATGCCTGGTTTTGAATTGCTATTTTTGTTTTAAATCTATCCCATTCAGCACGGTGGTTGTGCCACACAATAAAATGGAGAATATTATTAATGCGAAAATGGGACTTTGTTTCAACGACAACTATGCGGTATTCATAGATAACACAATGGGCAGCTGGATGAACACAGCAGGCCAGGCAGCATCAGAGGAGCAGGAAAGTTGACGTTTTGGGTCAGGACCCTTCTTCAGAAACCTGCCAATACTGCAATGGACAGATGTATCTGCAATAGGTAGATTGGTGAGTGTCGTGACCACACCTGATGTGTCTACACGATGGTCGATATACTACAAATCTGAATGACTTGCTTAGCTTTTTAGTTGTTAGCCGTTTTTGGTGATCTGCCTAGTTTCATTTCAGTTTTTAGGTTTCGTCGTAGTTTGATTAACTGAGTGGCTAAGTCATTTCAGAAATCATTTAAGATTCAACCACCTTGCAGTAGGTATGGAAGTGCATTAGGTCAAACCAAGTGAGAACCACCAAGATGAAGGTTTCTGATTGGTTTAGGGTGCCAGAGATAACATGCTGGTACATTATCCAAGAGATTTATGGCTAACTATGGCGGTCAGTGACTAGTGGTGTACCTCAGGGATCAGTGTTGGGACCTCAATTGTTTACAATTTACATAGATGATTTGGAGTTGGGGACTAAGTGTGGTGTGTCAAAATTGGCAGATGACACTAAGGTGAGTGGTAGAGCAAAGTGTGCAGAAGACACTGAAAGTCTGTAGAGGGATATAGATAGTCTAAGTTAGTGGGCAAAGGTCTGGCAGATGGAGTACAACGTTGATAAGTGTGAGGTCATCCATTTTGGTAGGAATAACAGCAAAATGGACTATGTTTTAAATGGTAAAAAATTGCAGCACGCTGCTGTGCAGAGGGACTTGGGTGTCCTTGTGCATGAATTGCTAAAAGTAGAATTGGAGGTGCAGCAGGTAATTAAAAAGACAAATGGAATTTTGTCTGCCATTGCTCGAGGGATGGAGTTTAAAAACAGGGAGGCTATGCTGCAGCTGTATAGGGTCCTGGTGAGGCCATACCTGGAGTACAGTGTGCAGTTTTGGTCTCCTTACTTAAGAAGAGATATACTAGCACTGGAGGGGGTGCAGAGGAGATTCACTCGGTTGATTCCAGAGTTGAGAGGGTTGGATTATGAGGAGAGACTGAGTAGACTGGGATTATACTCATTGGAATTCAGAAGAATGAGGGGAGATCTTATAGAAACATATAAGATTATGAAGGGAATAGATAAGGTAGAGGCAGGGAGGTTGTTTCCGTTAGCAGGTGAAACTAGGACTAGAGGGCATCGCCTCAAAATAAAGGGAAGCAGATGTAGGACTGAGGTCAAGAGGAACTTCTTCATCCAAAGGGTTGTGAATCTGTGGAATTCCCTGCCCAATGAAGCGGTTGAAGCTACCTCACTGAATGTTTTTAAGGCAAGGCTAGATAAATTTTTGAACAGTAAAGGAATTAAGGGTTATGGTGAGTGGGCGGGTAAGTGGAGCTGAGTCTCAAAAAGATCAGCCATGATCTTATTAAATGGCGGGGCAGGCTCGATGGGCCAGATGGCCTACTCCTGCTCCTAGTTCTTACGTTATACAAACCTTAAATTTTATCTTAATGGCGCTTTTCAAAGGCGCTGTCATTTCATTCTTCAGACTGATATGAAGACAATCCTGCACCATAAATCACGAAGATTCACAGCATCGAAAGAGACCATTCCCTCATTTTCTCTCATCTGGCTTCTCATTGGACCAATCCAGAAGCTAATCCTGCTGCTCCTTTCTTCCTATTGCCTGGGTCTGCACTTGCTTCAAGTATTTATTCACTTTTCATTAAAATAAGCAATAGTCGTTGCTGCAATCAGTCCCTGTGGAAAATCATTCCATGCTCCATTAATGCTCTCTTGTATAACCTTCTTCATGATATTTTTAAATTGATGACTCTGCATCACTGACTTATATCGAAAGGAAATAATCTTTTTCTTTTCACTTTATCAGTACTTTTCATAATTTTAAAAATCTCTTTTAAATCTCCAATTAGCCATTTCTGCTCAGTGTAAATAGTTCCAATATTTAATGCCTGACTGTAGAACTAGTTTGCCATCTCTCGCATCACACTAATGAACACTTTCCATGGTTTTTGTACAAGTTGTATAATGGCCTCCCAAGACTGCAGAAAACACTCCAACTGTGGCAACCCAACTTTCGATTAATGTATTATTGCTCATGAAAGCACTCACACTCTACTCCCTGATTGGTAAAATCTAAATACCAGAAATAATTTTAAATGATGTCGAGAACGTAAGTGAGAGTCAGCACTAATTGTTGGAGAACATCACATTGACCCTTTCACTAATCCTGGTCAATCACGTTTTGCTCATTCTGCAGGCTAAATTTTGCCAGAAATCAGCTGAGGGACATTTTGTCAAGTTTCATGGAGGGTTTCTCTCTGTGATGCTCTGTGACATCCTCTTCCACTAGAATTGGCAGGGGAGGCCACGATACCAGACCCCGCCAGCCATCTCTGAGATTGGCACTTGGAGCAGAGCATACTCAACTGCCCAGAACCACCCAGCAGTGTGGGAAGAAGGTTAGTGACTTTCTCTGCTCCACCATGAAAACCGTCAGCATTTTTTTTCTGCTGCCTCATGCACACTCTGTCTCTGCTTCTGCATCAACCTCCCACGAAGGCTTATGCTTTACCACCCATACAACAACTTCCCACATTTTTACCCACCTAAAACCCGACTCTGCCAACCCAGCCTGGCCCCTGTGCTGTCTACTTATGCATCCAAAACACCTGACCACCTTCCCCCTATATGTGCCATCACTAACTCCAGTGGCAGCCACTTCCATATCTCCCAATCTCTCCCTTTCTCTCATTTTGAGAGGAAAGAGCTGCATTACAGAGCTGAAAGAGCTAAGATGGGTGGTGGGGTGCCTGAAGTTCAGTTCTTCACTGCCTATGAGAAGAGGATCTTGGTCTTTGCCAAAGGGGAGCAGGGTTGGTCCTATGGAGGTGCACAAATAGCCATATCTCAGCAAACAATTAAGAAGCACTGATCATTGTTGGTCTACTCGTCTGTTATCCTCCACTAAGCAGGTATTTTTATCATGCACAAAATTCTAGTTTTATGAACTAGTTTATCCTAGTTTATGAACATGCTCTCTATTCATTTCCTGTAGGTATGAACAGCATTACACGGTATCCTGTTCTAGAGCACGCAGCTGCAAAGCATTCTCTCCTTCCCCCTCCATCTCTGAGGAAGAGAGCCACTTTCTCCCCTGCCCTGACAGCAGCTCAGATATTAACACCTCACTGGGTATGTTCACTGCATTACAGTTCGGGGAACCTGCTGGAGAGCACGCCATGTCCCTGAGGAAGGAGCAGCCCAGGAAGCTGACACTCGAGTACTGCTCATCCCTAGGGTGCACAGGCAGACACAGAAGCAGCAGGCCGTTTTGTTTGTGACACTGGGCACTGGGCACAGGATGACTGGCACAGAGGCTTCAAAATTGTAGCAATGCAGTTGGAATCAAGCTGCCCTCAGGCTTGGGGGCATCTGGCTGCCTTCTATGGCGAGGTGGGCAACTGCAATGGAGAGTTAGGTACAATCTCACAGTCTGCTGGGTGTGTGTCCAGACCTGCTTTACATTTGTCTAACTATTGATGCTCAGCCAGGCAAGGCAACAAGGAGATAGAATCATAGAGTCCCTACAGTGTGGAATCAGGCCATTTGGCCCATCAAGTCCACACATGGAACTTCAGAAGAGTATCCCATCCAAACATACACCTCTATCCTATCCCTCTCACCCTACATTTCCCATGGCTAATCCACCCCGCCCACACATCCCTGGACACAATAGGGTAACTTAGTATGGCCAATCCACCTAACCCGCACATCTTCGGACTATAGTGAGGAAACCGGAGAACCCAGGGGAAATCCACGCAGACATGGAGAGAATGTGCAATTGAACCCAGATCCCTGGAGCTGTGAGGCAGCGGTACTAACCACGAGCCACTGTTTCACCCTGAGAAATGAAGGATCTATTCCTCACTCTCAGTGGCCCCTCCTCACAAGTAGACAGGGTGGTGACAGTAGATACGCAGTCAGAGGAGGAATCACACAGAGACCGTGCCCCCTTACCCCACCCAGAAGTTTCCTTCGTCTTAGGACACTCCAGAAGTGGCTGGGCCTTCTACACATCGACCCTGCCTTGTACCCTGAGACCTGATGGAGGTGAAGTTGAGGAGAGTGTACTTGTCTCTGGGCAGGACACACTCAGCACATCTGCGTTCTTGAGACAGAAATAACTGTGGGGTCATCTCACCAAAAATCCAATGGAGGACAGATGCTTTTGACCCAACTGTGGAATCTGGGACTGCACCAAGATGTGTTTCTTTATTCTTGAGTCAACCATGTTGCTTTGGGTCTGGAGTTACATGTAGGCAAGGATGGCGGTTTCCTTCCCTAAAGGACATTAGTGAACCAGATGGGCTTTTTCAACAATGGATTCATAGTCATCATTAGATGCTTAATTCCTGATATTTATTGAAATCAAATTCCACCATTTGCCATGGCAGGGTTTGAACCCAAGTCTGCAGAACATTGTCTGGATCTCTGGATTAACAATCCAGTGATAATACCACTAGGCCATTGTCTCCCCTTGAGAAGGGATAGGAAAATAAGGAAGACTTTCCGAGGGCACTTGGCTGACGTATCAATATAAATACATTCCCACATTTGTAAAGGTATGTTCACTTCTCTTCATTAGCTGTGTGGGTGAATTCCCCTCGAGCAATATTGAAGGTACAGAGCTGAACGATCCTTCCTTCTATACAATGTTTGATGGCCCAGAGTGTGAAGTGAGCAGTTCCTGCACCATGAGCAGGCCAGGGGAAAATGGCAGCTGATTGCTACTTTGGAAACCACAGTCAATCTTTCAACATTGTTTAAGGGCTGGGAAGATTCTGCCCATTGTTTCACATCTATCAACCAAAGCTTCTATTAATGTTGTTATACACAATAAGTTGGCCAAGATACCTTATTGAACTCCCTCTGAAAATTGATATGTACAGACTGAATAAATAACTTGTCAAAATGTTTTTGATGCTTGATCAAGGATTCTTTAATTATCCCATTCAATTCTTGCTAGTTTTATTTATAGTTAACCATCTTCAGTGTACTTAGAGCTGACAAGGAGAAAAGAAGAAAGTTCAAGTGCTTAATATAATAATATTACTAAAATAAAGTTCAAATAAAGTTACACCAAAGAGAAATTGCAAGTGTTGGAGCTAAAATGGGGATTACTTACACCATATCCAGTAGGATAAGAAGTGTTCGAAGTATCTCCTGGGATGAAGGAACAGAACCCGACATTTTGGGGTGGCATGGTGCCTCCGTTGTTAGCGCTGCTGCCTCACAGCTCCAGGGATCTGGGTTTGATTCCGGTCTGTGTGCATATTCTCCCCGTGTCTTTATGGGTTTCCTCCAGGTGCTCCAGTTTCCTCCTACAGTCCAAAGATGTGCAGGTTAGGTGGATTGGCCATACTAAATTGCCCATGGTATCCAGGGATGTACCTGCTGGGGAAAAGCAGGGTTACAGGGTTTGGGGAGGGGGTGTGGGTCTAGGTGCGATGCTCCCCAGAGGGTCATTGTGACTTGATGGGCCTTATGGCCTGCTTACATACTGTAGGGATTCTAACTCAAGCTTTTGACTGGAACAAGAAAGGATGAGTGCTTGACATAATAAAGGAAATGGCGCTTTCTAAATGAATCCCAAGCAATTAGATCTGAGAATATCATTTGAAGCTACTGGTCGCAGTGAAGTCAAGAAAGTTGAAGACATTAAAAGATGATTGCTGCAAAGCAAGTACCTCATAATTCACAAAGTGGTCTTTAATTTATTGGATATCCATCCACTTATACTGATTTTGATTGTGTGGCCATAAAAAGGTCAGCCATTGGGTCAGCATCAGCTCTTTTATAGAGCAATCCAATTAATCAAACTCTCCCCTGTTCTCTTGTAATTTTATCCTCCAGTATTTATCCAGTGAGTTTTTTTAAATATTATAAATCACCAAAATACCAGGTGAAATCGGTTGAAAGGCAAGGAAAAAATTTCAGAATTAAACAAGTGGAATGAAAAGATGCAAACAAAAAAGTAACCAAAGCAAAACGTTACCAATAGAAATATTAAGGAATCCTAGCAAAATTGAAGTCAGTGCTCATTTGATTGGCACTCCGATCAACAACTGAAATATTCTCTCTTTCCAACACTGACACACAGTAACAGCAGCGTGTATCATCGACAAGATGCACAACAGTCAATCATCAAGGCTCCTATAATAACACCTTATAAACCCAAGGCAGCACCACCCTAGGAGTGAAGAAGGATGAGAGGTGTACAAGATGATGAGAGGCATAGATAGAGTGCATAGTCAGAGACTTTTTCCCAGGGCGGAAATGACTATTATGAGGGGTCGTAATTTTAAGGCAATTGGAGGAATGTATAGGGGAGATGTCAGAGGTAGGTCCTTTACACAGAGAGTGGTGGGTGTGTGGAATGCGCTGCCGGCAGTGGTAGTGGAGTCAGATACTTTAGAGACTTTTAAGCGACTCTTTGGTAGGCACATGGAGGATAGTAAAATGTAGGGTATGCAGGGTAGATTGATCTTAGTAGGATAATAGGTCAGCACAACATCATGGGGCCAAAGGGCCTGCACTGTGCTGTACTATTCTATGTTCTATGTTCTAGAAGGATAACAACAGCAAGCACATGGAATATCATGTTAATTGTAAGGCCCTGGGGAGTGCTATCAATAGAGAGACCTAGCGATACGGGTGCATTGTTCATTGAAAGTGGTGTCACAGGTAGACAGAGTGGTGAAGATGGCATTTTCCCTCATCGGTGACAGCACTGAGTACAGGAGTTGGGACGTCATGTTATGGCTGTACAAGACATTGGTAAGGCCACATTTGGAGTACTGCCTACAGTTCTGGTCGCCCTGCTATAAGAAGGATATTACTGAATTGGAGAGGGTTCAGAAAAGATTTACCAGGATCTTGCCAGGACTGGAAGGTTTGAGTTGTAAGGAAAGGTTGGGTTTTTTTCTCCCTGGAGCATAGGAGGTTGAGGGGTGACCTTTTAGAGGTTTATAAAATTGTGAGGGGCATAGGTAAGATGAATAGCCAAGATCTTTTCCCCAGGGTAGGAGAGTCCAAAATTGGAAGGCATAGGTTTGAGGTGAGAGGGGAAAGATTTAAAAGGGACCTGAGGGCCAGCTTTTTCACACAAAGGGTGGTGCGTACATGGAATGAGCAGCCAGAGGAAGTGGTAACGATGGATATAATTACAACATTTAGAAGATATTTGGACAGATACATGGATAGGAAAGATTTAGAGAGATATGGGCCAAAGGCAGGTATTTAGGAATACTTCAGTTTACGGAGCCTGGTCAGCATGGAGGTGTTGGGCCGAAGGGCCTGTTTCCGTGCTTATGACTCGATCACTCTATCGCTCTATGACCCTACCACCTCCTCAAAGGTCTCTTTCAAGCCACACACATCCTGATTCAGAAATATATCACTGTTCTTTCATTGTCACAGGGTCAAAATCCTGGAATCCCTCTCTGACAACACTGGGTGCACCTACACTATGAAGACTGCAACAGTTCAGGAAGGCAGTTTTCTGTTGTGTTCTCAATTAGAGATGGGCAATAAATGCTGGTCTTTCTAGCAATGCCCATTTGCCATGAACAGCTTGTTTTTGAGGTTCCAATGCAACAGCACAAGTGGGAGCACCATCACTAAATGGTGATGCTGTGATGTTAGGAATTATTTATGATGTGGCCAACATGACCCACCTCCTGAAAACAAATTGAAAAATGGTATAGCCTGTTCTTCAAATTGTTTTCTGTCACTTCACAGAGAAATTACTTTGATTATCTTATTGCAAGGTCCTTCCCCTACCTTCAGACAAATGCATAGTAGACCACTAAGTGAACCCTTGCAGAAATTCATGGTATGAGTTAACATATGGAGCAGAATTTTGGATGACCTTGGGTTTACACAATGTAGAATGTGGCAGACCCGCCTGGAACAGTTATTTCCAGATGTAATGAAGTTATGAATGAGTGTTGCAGGAACTGAGTTTAGAGGTGTTAAGTCAGAATGATGTTGAGCAGTTGGAAATAGATGATCTTCCTGAAAGCATGTTGGGTCAGATCTGGCACCAAAACTATGAACTGTCTTTTTTAGAGATAGAGTCATACAGCAAAGAAACAGGCCCTTCAGCCCTCCAATGCTGACCAACAAACACCAAAGAACACTAATCTCTTTTATCTGCCCTTAAGCTTACTATTCCCTGGCATTTTATGTGCTCAAACTGCATTGTAAATCTCAAGACTGTTGCCAGGGAGAGGGATGGAATCAATAACTGAAGTACAGAGTTTGCAGAAGGCACTGAAAACAATGCTTTTAGTCTTGCTAATGTTTATTTGGAGGAGCTTTCTGGTTCTCCCATAAACTTAAAATTATCTGACCAAAGCCATGCCACCTCATTACTGAAGGAATCCAATTGCATTGGATGCTGCCAAGGCTGGAAAACTGTAGCAGCGAGGTAAAATTGGATAGGCTGGGGCTGGTGTTCTTGGAACAGAGGAGACAGAGAGGAGATTTATTTGCAATGTACAAAATTGTCAGGCACCTGGACAGAGTGGATGGGAAGGGCTCACTTATCTGTGCACAGAGCTCCGCGACTAAGAGGCATTGATTCAAAGTGACTGATAAAATAGTCAGAAGGGAGATGAGGAAAACATTTTTCACCCAGTGGGTAGGCATCTGGAACACATTGTCTGTGAGGGTGGTACAGGCAGAAGCCCTTGCCTCATTAGAAAGGTGTCTGAATAGTTACCTCAAATGACATAACCTGCCAGGCCATGGATCACAAGCTGAAAAATGGCACTAGGCTGGGGACCTCATTTTTTTGGCTGGTGCAGACTCTGTGACCAAGTGGTCTCTTTCTGTGCCATAAAATTTCTACGATTCTATTAAATCAAAACAAAGAGGAACTGACCCCTGCCAGTAAGGAGTATAACTCTTTGAGAAAGCACTGAAGCACGGTTTGATCAAATTTATTTGACTGAATTAACCAGTGAGCGATAACTGAGGGCTGGCTGATGCTATAGTTAAACAAAACACACATCTGATTTTATGATAGTGCAGTATGAAAACAGCACTTGAGTACAGAGGAGCAAACATTGATGATATCACTTGAAGATCTGTTGCAACTAGAATATATGAAGTGTTACAAGACGTCGAAGTGACATATGAGAATTTCATATGATGCCTTAGATCGAATGTCACTCTTCTAGAGACAGACTTACCTCAGTTCAACCTTGTCTTTATCAGAGTGAGAATTTAGGTTGCACACAGGTCAGTCTGTACATGTAATCCTGACCTGACAATCATTCAGTCACTTTACACTGATACTGGGAGATGCACATGTCATTATTGCTTGTGCTATGTTACTTAAGTCAAAATAAAAATGGACAATGCTGGAAGTGTTGAGTAAATTGGTCTGCATCTGTGGAGATAGAAACAGAGTTAATGTTGCAGGCCAATCTTGCATCACCAGAACTGGCAAGATAGAGATGTAACTAGTTCTAAGCAAGTGCAGAGGCAAGGAGATGGCAAAAAAAAATGAAAGGAAGCTGAGTGATCGGGCGGAAGATAGGATAGATTAATTTACAAAACAGTCATACTGCAAGGCAAAGGAAAACTTAATAATAGTGAATGTAAAGAAAAAGAATGAGCCAACAGAAGGTTTTACTGGGAATGACAGAAATATCACCAAAAATTGCTGTCTGCAAAATAATTGACAATGGGTAGAATCTGAAATTGCTAAACTCTGTTCAATGAAAAAGAAATGAGTCCTTGGGCTATTCTGGTTGGCAGTGGAGGTTTAGAGACTGGACAGCTATGGTGACGAGAAAACACTTAGGATCAGCAAAGTGGAAACTGCTAAAATGGTTGGGAGATAAACGTGGAAAGTTTTGGAGAAACTCAGCAGGTCTGGCATGCCTGTGGAGAGAGAAACAGAGTTAGAGTCCAATGTGATTCTACGTATTAATCTCAAAATATTAACTCTGTTTCTCTCCCACAGAAATTGCCAGACCTGCTGCATTTCTCCAGCATTCTCCAAGTTTGATTCAAATTTCCAGCATCCACAGTATTTTGCTTTTTTTTAAAGTGTGGGAGGGCAATGTAAGAAGCAAGGGGACAAGGAAGAAAAATCAACATGAGATAAAAATAAATCAGTTCTGTTGGGCAAGGCCTTGCTCAAATGATATGCTATTAGACCTGCCGACAAGCATAATAGATGTTGTTTAACAAACTGTCTACATTGCTGAACACCAACACTTAGCTCTTATCTACCCCTGGAGCAAGACTTCACCAGTAAACATCCAGCCATCAATGATATGACTGTTCCTCATCTCCGGCTCAGTCATCTTCTCTAGACACCATCAGTTCATGGCCAGCAGTCACACAGGACAGAATCTCAATGGAAGAGACCCATACATTATGAAAAGGCCAGTATAGAGGGTCCTGGTTTAATGAACATCCAATTTACAAATGCTCGTACTTAACAACACAATCCAAAACAGTGGTGTAATTTTAAAGACCTGACCTATGAATATTTCCTGTACTTGTGAATGCCTGCTGTACATTGTCCTGTGCTGTATTTCGACGAGCATACAAATCGACTTGCGAGCAAACTCCAGAATGGAACACAATTGCAACCCGGGGGCTGCCTGAAGTGTGTTAGGAGCCTGGTTGTAATTGATGGTTATTTTGTGGTTGTTTAACTCAGCCACTGCAGTAACATCATCTTTCTGTGTTTATTATGTCTTTGCTTCTTCCTTTTGCCTTGTAGCATCATCTCTTCTGTTATTAAATCTCTCCAACCTAACGCAGACCTTCCCCTTTCTGTTATCCTCTCCCTTTTCCCCTCTCGCCTCTTTTTACATGTTCTATTGAAAGGTCATTGAGCTGAACTCTGTTTTTCACTCCACAAGTGCTGCCAGATCTGCATTTTCAAGCACATCCAGCAGTTTCTGCTTTTATTTCAGGTTTTCAGCCTTCATGGTATCTTGATTTTTTCTCAAATTTAGGTTGAGCATGTGCTTCAACTAACAACATCTCTTATTAAGTCCAAGTCTGAGGAGTTGACAATTTCTTGCGCTCACTAGTAGTGGGATAATGGATTGTAAAGGAAAAGAACTGCATCAACTAAAGATTTTCTGCAAGTGTTAATTTGTATACGGGGTCAATGAATCACTCCTGCTCTTCCCAGCAGGGAGTTGCACTTCTGTTTGCAGAACAGCATTACAATGTAGCTGCTCTATCTCACACTTGCTTTCACTGAGTGCTGATTCCCCTGGGAGTGTGTGAGTGCATGTTGACTGCAATACAGGAAAACAAAACAATTACATTTTTGGCTGTACCAGAAACATAGTCATTGAAATCCTCAAGTGGCTCACTTGATAAGTATAGACCTAAGCTATGCCCAGATTTTATCTCCAGACTGTACACTGGGGGTACGCTATCATTAGTCCCAGCAGCCCAGTATGGGTTGGAGATAGAACTGAACTAGTGTTTCCACTGCTGATAGCTGCCTACTGACTTGCCTAAAGGTGCTTTTTTGTGGATTATGGGTGATGATATTTGTCGGTAAGTTTTGATGTTAGCTCAGAAATATATTTTTTTTAGAAATAAATTCTGGGTGTTGTGTTATTGCATAGATTCCAGATGAGGGAGACGGTTACATAACATTACAAAGTGTGATGTTCTGGTGTTATCTTAGCTTTTGGTCAAGCTTTCAGTACAATGGACTCAGTGTGGTTCAGTCAGTTATGTACATATAATTTGCTGCAAAGTCGGTAAGCAGCCAAGTTATAAGACTTATTGCAATGTGAAGAGAATCACAGGATCATCGTATACTTTAAAAGAGGCCCTTTGGCCCATCGAGCCCACACCAATAAAAACTCCTTTAAATCGACACTAGTCCCACTTCCTAGAACTTGGCCCATATCCTTGAATGTTATGACATTTCAAGTGATCATCTCGGTACTTCTTAAAGGTTGTGCGGTTTCCCACCTCAATTATCCTCCCAGTGGTGCTTTCTAGAGCCCACCAACCTCTGGGTGAAAGTATTTTCCTCAAATCCACTTTAAAATGTCTGCCTGTCACCTTAAAATTATGTGTCCCTCATTATTGACCCTCCAATTAAAGGGAACAGATGCTCTCTATCCACCCTGTCCATGCCCTTCATAACCATATAACCTCAATCAGGTCCTCGGTCAGCCTTCTCTGCTTCACAAAAACAACCCAAGCTTATCCACCCTCTCTTCAATTTAAACCACTCCAGTTCATTATTATGAATAAGACTGCGGAGTACTTGGAAGTGCATGGTAAAATAGGACTGAGTCAGCATCAGTTCATCAAGGGGAGGTCTTGGCTGACAAATCTATTAGAATTCTTTGGGGCGGTAATGAACAAGTTGAACGAAGGAGAGCCAGTGGACCTGATCTACTTGGATTTCCAGAAGGCCTTTGACAAAGTGCTGCAAAGGAAGCTGCTAAATGAGATAAGAGCCCATAGGGAAAAGGTACTGGCATGGATAGACGATTGGCTGATTGGGAGAATGCAGAGAGTGGGGATAAAGGGACTTTTTCAGGATGGCAGCTGGTGATTAGTGGAGTTGCACAGGAGTCAGTGTTGGGACCACAACAATTTACGTTGTACATTAACAATCTCGACAAAGGAACAGAGGTATTGTTGCAGAGTTTGCAGGTAACACAAAGATACGTGGAGGGACAGGTACTGTTGAGGAAGCAGGGAGGTTGCAGAAGGACTAGGAGAGTGGGCAAAGAAGTGGCAGATGGAATACAATGTGGGAAAGCATGAGTTTATACACTGTGGTAAGAGTAATACAGGCGTAGACTATTTCTAAATAGGGAAAGGCTTTGGCAAACTGAAGCACAAAGGGCCTTGGGAGTCCAAGTTCAGGATTCTCTTAAGGTTAACATGCAGCTTCATTTGGCAGTTAGGAAGGCAAATGTAATGTTAGCATCCATTTCAAGAGGACTAATATACAAGAGCATGTCTACAATTCCTTTATGCATGAAATGTTGCATTAACCAGCCTTAAATGCTACTTATGCACTGCTGAGGCTGTATAAAGCTCTGGTCAGACTGTTTTTGTAAGGTTGTGAATAGTTTTGGGCCCCGTGTCTAAGGAAGGATGTGCTGGCGTTGGAGGAGGTCCAGAGGAGGTTTACAAGAATGATCCCAGGGATAAAGGTCTTGTCATTTCAGGAGCAGTTGTCTTGATTTGGTTTGATTTAATATTGTTACGTGTCTGGGATACAGTAGAATGTATTATTTTGCATGTTTTTCAGGCCAATCATACTGTACATAAATACATCAGGACTCTGTATCTGTACTCGAAGGAATATAGAAGGATGAGGGGAGGGTGGGGGATCTGACTGAAACGTACAGAATATTGAGAGGCCTGGATAAAGTGGGCATGGACGAGATGATTCGACTAATGGGAGAGACTAGGAGCTAAGGACACAGCCTCAGAGGGAGGGTTTGACTCTTTAAAACTGAGATAAGGGGCAAGTTCTTCAGTCATAGAGTCATGTATATGCATCATGGAAACAGACCCTTCAGTCCAACTCATCTAGGCCAGCCAAATTTCCCAAATTGAACTAGTCCCACTTGCCTGCTTTTGGCCCATATCCCTCTAAACCTTTCTTATTCATGTACCTGTCTAAATGTCTTTTAAATGTTGTAACAATACCTGCATGTACCGCTTCCTCTGGCAGTTCATTCCACATATGAATCACCCTCTGTGTGTCCCTCAGATCCTCATTAAATCTTTCTCCTCCCAACTAAAAAATATGCCGTCTAGTTTTGAACTCCCCTGCCCTGGGGATAAAAAAGCTTTTGTTATTCACCTGATCTGTGCCCCTCATGATTTTATAAACCTCTATAATGTCATCCCTCAACCTCCTTCATGCCAATGAAAAATGTCCCACCAGAGGGTGGTGATTCTGTGGAACTCATTGCTGCAGAAGGCTGTGGAGGCCGTCATTGGGCGTATTTAAGACAGAGATACATAGGTTCTTCATTAGTAAAGGTGTCAATGGTTAAGGGGAGAAGACAGGAGAATGGGGTTGAGAAAGATATCAGTCATGATCGAATGGCGAACCAGACCTAATGGGCCAAATGACATAATCGTGCTTCTATATCTTATCACCTTATCTCAGGCAACATCCTGGTGAATCTCTTCTGTGCCCTGTCCAGTGCAATCACATCGTTGCCATAGTTTGGTAACCAGAACTGCACACAGTGCTCCAGCTGTGGCCTAATCAAAGTAGGTAGTGTTAATAAATTTCAAGGCACCTGTCTCAACAAGCACCCAATCATTCTGATATATGTTGCATGAGCTAATGCACAGTGCATAACTTAGACCATATCATACAGACAGCAATGTTTGACCCTAGAAACTATGCTAAAATGGTACATCAATAGGTTCATTTATAAGGTAGGCTGCTTGTGGATATGATGCTTGAAAATGTGTAATCTAGAATCAATTAATACCATCAAAAGGGAAGCAAAGCTTTGAGAAAGAGAAAGAATTGTATTTTTATTGAAATGTCCTTTCTCTGAGAGTAAAATCTTTTGCTGCTTACGGCGCAACTACAATTCCTCTGTGCATGAAATGTTGCATTAACTAGCCCTAATTGCTACTCACCCACTGTTGGGTAGGGGATCTGGTCGACAGCAATTCTTTGGAGAGAGAGAAGCACGGAAATTCATGGGAGGGAAAATAAACCTCAAGATTCATTCCAAGCATCATACTTGCCTATCACTCCATTAACTTCCATTGCCACCTCTCTGAGGTCATGTTGTAGGGGGTGTTGCTTGCTTTGCCATTTCATAGGCACACTGTCACTAACAGCTAGGCTTGAAGTCTTTCTCTGGTGGGAGTGAACAACTCCAAGTAATAACATTGGACAGAAAAATATTACCATTTCTTCAAGGGAATAAGAAACTGGACTGGGAACATCTATTTAACAGAACAGCATGTCTCAAATATATTTGAGATTTATCTATTTTTAACGCTAAAGGTGACTGGTAATCTGTAGAAGCAGAATATTTTGATTATGCCATTGTAATGATATTAAAATAGCACAGCCCTATAAAAGAAGGAAGGAAATATAATTTATTCTCTTTTTTGTTCAGTAAAATTATGTTTCTGGGGCTAAATTTCTAGCATGGCATCATTGGGGATGATACTTATTTTGTGTCCATCTTACTGATACCAACTTATGAGCATTTGGCAAAATGCAAAAAGCAAGATAAACAAGTGCTAAGCAGCATAAACAACAGCACAGTATTTTATGCTGCCCATGAGGCCTGTTGGTAGGCAGATGGGGGTAGAATAAAATATTGGTAACATTTGGCATTGTACCATGGAGGCTTTTTCTGGTATCTACCCTCTCAGCTTTGAATCTTGTTACAATTCCAAACATGGTAGGGGAGATGTTGGGCTATCCAGCCACCTTGGGCCAATTGAAGCCCTTACACGGTCAGTTAACGGCTCCTGGAGGACCTGTTCTCTCCCCTGCTGCAATTCCTGCTGCAGCTGGCACAGACCAGTGCCAAGTTTGAAGACCAGCTGCTCTCACTGCTAAGGTTATTGGCAGGAGAGGGGAGGGGATACCTCAGTTACAGACCCCAGGCTTGTCAAAGCTATCCCCCAGCTCTTCCCCAACTGCAAGGTTTCCATCCACCCTTAGTCTGTCCATCATGGCTTCTTCCCCATTGGCTCTTCTCTAGGGTTCCTAACTTGACCCTACCGAAACCCTACCTACTTATTTCCTAGTCCAGCTTCAGTGAAGATCAATATCAGAGTCTAGATGCAGTAGTGGCCACTTCTCTGGGTGGTACTGCTGGGACAAGAGAGCTATTGGTCATTGCTATGATGTAAGATGAAGAAATACCAAATGAATATCTCTAGAGAAAGATATGTATCATAAGGAACTTGGGGAAATAACTATTGAAGTCTTGAAAACAGTCCACATTTCATAAGAGGAGGTACTGGAGGTCTTAAGAAAAACATAAAGGTAGATAAATCTCCAGGATCTGATCAAGTGTATTCCAGGACGTGTGGGAGTTCCCATGCATGGACTCAATCTACACTTCTCATTGCTGTGGAAAGGCTGCCAACTTCATCAAAAACCCCTCCCGCCCTGGTAATACTCTCTTCTAACCTTTTCCATCAGGTAGAAGATACAGAAGCTTGAACACACACACCAACAAGTGCAAGAACAGCTTCTTCCCTGCTGTTGTTAGACTGCTGAATAGATCTCTCTAATTTCAAGCTAATGCTGACCTTGTTTTTCTGCACACCTCCTGTGCAGTCGCAACTTTGTATGGCTCAGTCTGCCTAAGCACCCTATGATCTGCATGTCCTTGTACATTATGATCTGCCTGTACTGCACGCAAAACAAACTTTTCATTGTACTTTGGCACGTGGAACTACAATAAATTAAGTCAAATCAAATCAAGTCAAATCAAGTTAGGAGAGAAATTGCAGGACCCCGAGCAGAGATATTTGTGTTATCTATTGCAACCAGTGAGGTGCGGGAGGATGGAGGTTGGCTTATGCTGTGCCCTAATTTATGAAAGGCTGTAGGGAGAAGCCTGGAAACTACAGATCAGTGAGTCTGACATCAGTGGTGGGTAAGCTGTTGGAGGAGATTCTGAGGAATGAGATTTAATTGTATTTGGGGAGGCAAGGATTGATTAGGGATAGTCAACATGGCTTTGTGCAAGGGAAATTGTGTTTCACAAACTTGATTGAGTTTTTGAGGAAGTAACCAAAAGGATTGATGAAGGCAGAGGGGTAGATTTGTAGCAAAGCCTTTGACAAGGTTCTGCATGGTAGACTGATTAGTAAAGTTAGATCACATGGGATTCATGGAGATCTTGTCAGCTGATACAAAATTAGCTAGACAGTAGGAGACAGAGTGTGGGGGTGGAAGTTTGTTTTTTGAACTGGAGGCCAGTGACCAGTGGTGTTCCACAGGGATCAGTGCTGTGTTCGCTGTTGTTTGTCATTTATATAAACATTTTGGTTGAGAATTTAGGAGATTTAGTCAGTAAGTTTGCAGGTGACACCAAAATTGGTGTTATAGTTGATAGTGAAGAAGATTATCTAAGATTAGAAAAGGGAGCTTGATCAATTGGTCTAATGGACTGAAGAGTGGCAGATGGAGTTTAAATGGGATAAATGCATGGTACTGAATTTTGGTAAAGCGAACAAGGGCAGGACTTATCCAGTTAATGGTAGAGTCCTGTGTAGTATTGTCAAACAGAGAGACCTAGGGGTTTAGGAACATAGTTCTTTGAAAGTTGTGTCACAGGTAGACAAGTTGGTTGAGAAGGCGTTTAGCACGCTTGTCTTCATTGCTCATATCATGGAGTTTAGGCAGTGGGACATCATGTTGAAGTTGTACAAGATGTCAGTGAGGCCTCTTTTGGAGTACTGTGTACAGTTCTGGTCAGCCTGCTATAGGAAGGATAAATTGGAGAGGGTTCAGAAAAGATTTACTATGATGTTGCTGGGACTGGAGGATATGTGTTATAAGGAAAGGTTGGATAGGCTGGGACTTTTTTCACTGGAACATAGGAGGTTGAGGGGTTTATAGCGATCTATAAAATCATGAGGGAATAGTAAGGGTTTTTTCCCTAGGGTAGGGGAATTCAAAACTAGAAGGCATAGGTGTGAGGTGAGAGCAGAAAGATTTAATAAGGACGTGAGGGGCAACATTTTCACCCAGAGGGTGATATGTATGTGGAATGATCTGTGGGTACAGTTACAACATTTAAAAGACATTTGGACAGGTACATTAGGAAATGTTTAGAGGGATATGTGCCAGATGAAGGTAAGTGGGACTAGTTTAGTTCCAGAAGCTTAGTCGGCATGGACAAGTTGGACTGAAGGGTCTGTTTCCGTGCTGTATGACTCTATGAGTGTTCTTAAGAATATACGATCGTGGCGACATTTGAGTTTTTAATGTCCCTCAAATTAATAGCATAAAATTCTTTGAAAGGAACAGACAATACATTGCATCCTGTGAGGACAAATTTAAAAGTTCACCAAAAAATTGAAACATTGTTTCCTACAGCAGATACAATGTTAGGCATAAATTTAAACATTCTGAGCCAGCAAAACTGTGGGAAATCCATGTATGTCTTTCCTTAGTCTCTGAAAGGAAATATTGTAACGAGCCAAGATGCTGTAGGTCACAGTGGGAAAAAGTTGTAAAAGATTATGGCTATATGTGCAGTGCTTACTTGTTCACAACAAAGTTTCATCTATCTTCTACTTTGGTAGTTATTTAACACTCTATATGTATTTGTTGGTACAAGTGTTTGAAATATAAGAGAAAGAATCCAAGTGCTTGTCAAGGTGTGCTTTTGTACATGGAAACTTGTGACCCATGGGGTTCTGCCACCCATATATTGGTGGGACCCAAGCTGATTTAGACTTGAATGAAGTGAGGTTGATCATTAAGTTTGCAGATGGTACAAAAATTGGTGGTGTGGTAAGTAATGAGGAGGATAGCTTTAGATCACAAGAGGATATCGACAAGCTGGTCAAATGGGCTGATCAGTGGCAAATGGAACTCAATGTGGATAAGTGCGAGGTGATGAACTTGGGCAGGACAAACAAGGCCAGGGAATACATGATAAATGTTCGGACCCTGGTAAGCACCAAGGATCAGAGGGGCTTTGGTGTACATGTCTACTGGTCCGTTAAGTTGGCTAGACAGGTAGATAAGTTGATTAAGAAGTCTTATGGAAGAGTAGTCTTTATTAGCCAAGGAAATGAGTTTAAGAGCCAAGGAGGGTGTCCTGAAACTGAATTAAAAAATTAATTAGGCCGCAGCTAGAGTATTGTGTGCAGTTCTAGAATCCACATCATAGGCGGGATATGATTGCACTGGAGAGTGTGCAGAGGAGATTTCCCAGGATGGTCCAGGCTGGACAGTTTTAGTCATGAAGAAAGATTGGCTAGGCTCACATTATTTTCCTTTGGAACAAAGGAGACTGAGGGGAGAATGGTAAAATTACGAGGGGCATAGACAGGGGAGACAGGAAGGAACTTTTTCCCTGGGTTGAGGGATCAATGACCAGGGGCCAAAGATTTAAGGTAAGGAGCAGGATATTTAGAGGTGATGTGAGGAAATATAATTTTCTTCAAAATACACTGCCGACAAGGCTGGTACAAGCAGAAACCATCATAATAGTTAAGAAGTATTAAGATGTAACATTTGTGATGCCAAGCTGTATAAGGCCATGGGCCAAGTGCTGAAAAATTAGATTCGAATAGGTAGGTGGTCACTTTTGACTGGCATAGTCGATGGGCTGAAGGGTCTTTTTTCTGTGCTGTAGACCTTTACAACTCTATTAATAAAGCTTGACAAATGACAATAAATTTGTCTCCAATGCAACTAAAGATGGTGCCAGTTATGTTGGTGTGGGTGAGATGGTACTGAAGAGTGGCAACTTTCATCCCAGTGGTGGCATGGTGAAAGGGACTCATGCCTGGCTACCAGGACCTTGGTTCATGACGGAGCACTTAACGAGAAGGACTATAAAGTTGGACACTTTTTTATTTCTTCATTTTTCTGCCTTTATATTCTATGTTTTGGTTTATTTTTTGGTTTTTAAGATGGCGCTGGAGAGTGGTGACACTATACTACGCTTTTCACTGTATTTTGTAACAAGATGCGTGCGAGAATAAATAAGTGAATCAAATAAAGTTGCAGAGTAACATGCTATTTCCGCTAAGCAAAGTCCAACATTCTATTGCCAGTAATTCAAGGGATATACTTAGCAGAGGCCATCTTGAATGATGATCAACATATTACAAATTTTCTATGCAGTTACTTTGATATTTACAGCTCCCTGTAAGTCATTGCTCAGTGTAGGATCAGTAAGAAGATGGCTTTGCCTGTTAATCCTAGGAACATGATGATTCTGACACAGCATTGTAAATCCAGGTCTACATGTGTTAGGCCTTAAAGCAACAGCCATGGAAGGGATTTCTAGTTCTTCCTCTGATCGTAAATTTAAGGGACAATATCTGAACTCTGTGCCAGATACCCTTTTACAAACATGTCCTACACAAGAAGAAACTGCAGAATAGTGAAATTATAAAGTTGAACATACACCATTCCTAATATAAAAAGTAACCTTCTCAATTGTATTTAGTCTGTGCCCATTTACAATTAAATAAATGAGAAACAAAGATATTTATTGCATTAAAATGTACTCATGAGTCTAAGTGGCCATTGAATCAAATCCATAAAATCTAAGTAGCAAGACTCCCAAGTGAAAAATTGATGGCTGACAACAACCTAATTATAATTGGGTTGGTGCAGACTCTATTGAAGGAATGTGCCTATGGTGGGGTGGGGGAAACAGCCTGTAATTTTTTAAAAAAATAGTCTTTCCTAAAGATACATCTTTATTTTGATTGTTCTATCCTATTTCTTTAGTGTTCCTTTCTTCAATTTTTGTCACTTGTTTCACTCTCTTTCACCCTTTCTCTCTTTACACATTCATTTCCTCTCATTGTTATTACCATGCAACTCCTGCTGACAAGCACTCGAATCACATGGGCTTATTTCTCCACATATTAGTCACCTCATTATTTCAGCACCCTCATTATCTCCAACCCACCAACAAATTAGTGGGAATAAATGGGTCCTGTTCCATTGACTTATTCCTTATTATAAAGTCACCATTACAATTGCACATGCCTTCGGTGTTTGAAAATCATTTAATAGCTATGATTAGCTCACTGTACAGCATATGAAAATTTACATAACACTTTAGTAAAGTTGACATTTGAGTACAACACTATACTATTCGCAGTTTGTCATTAAGACATAACAGCCGATTCAATAAGGGAGCACTAAATCCCTTGCTTCTTTTATGGTCTTTATTTTCTTTTTTTGAATTTTGGTTTTCTTCTATGATTCACCAACTTCTATTGTTTGAATTTTCTTTTTCTCACTTTCATTTCATTCTCAAAAATGTTTTCGACACTGCAACTCCTCAATTGTATTGGCTGTCTTTCAATTTTGTTCTTTCTTATTTCTTTCTTTCCATGTTTATTTTGAATTATTGAAGGAATTATAAGCAAACCCTTGTCCTCTATTTTAACATCCAAGGTTATAACTGGCTTTGCAACATGATTTTAACATTATTGAGAAGTCTTGCACTATTTATTGTCCAGTGGCAGAACCAAGGCAGGAGGAGCCATCTAGTCCAAAAATGACATGGTAAGTTGTTAAGATGGACTCCTGGAATCACCCTTGATGCTCTTTTCGGAGATGTCTCCCAAACATTGAATTATGATGCTTCTGCTCTAGGCTGAAGTGAAACTTGCAGTTTTCATGGACCATGTGGATACCAGCAATACAGATAGGATGAGGAAAGAAGTTCTGCTTACTGGCTATGAACAGCTAGAGGTGAATTGAAAATGCAGAACATCTACGATCATAATTCCCGGATTATTATATGGAACATAAGCAGATTGGTGTGGGGTAAATAGGATTAGAGAGATAAATGCATAACTTAAGGTATGGTGTGGTAGAAATGGGTTTCAGTCCTTGAAGCACTGACAGCAGTGCGGGAGAAAGTGGGAGCTGTAACATTTGTACATGTTCCTTGTAACAAAGCACATCACCTCATATTTCTCTGCATTTAATTCAACTTCCACCTATCTGCCCACTCTACCAATGTGTCAATGTCCTTTGACGTTCTATACTGATACCCTTACAGTTTACGTTTCTATTAAGTTTTGTGTCATCTGCAAGCACTAAAATTATCCCTTGCACACTAAGATCTAGATAATTTTGAGAAAAGCAAGAGTCCCAACATTGACCCCTGATGAAATCCACGACAAATGTAACTCCAGCCCAAAAATTATCCATCAACCATTACTCTGTGTTTTCTAGCACTTATCCAATTTTATATCCACATTGTTGCTGTCCGTTTTATTCCATGATCATGTGCATGTAAACACTTTATTTTTATGTTTAGAAATATATGTTCTTTGAAGCTACTGGAGTTGATGTACAGTCCCTAAAAGCAACTGCTCAATAATCTATCAACATATGACTTTCTTACACGTGACTCTTACACATTTTTCTCTTCTTCTCATGCTGTTTCATCCAGTGTCCATGCTCTCTCTCTAGCAAGTTCTTTTAGGTGCTTGTGACTCTCTCCGGGCCCTCCTCTCCTGCTCATCTATGTGCCGCATTCATAATATAATTCGTGAATTGTTGTGTACATAGAAATAAACATGTATAACCCAATAGCCTTCACAGATATAAGTTGCAGGGTGGCCTGAATATTGACATTTTTAAAAAGATATGAAGCTAGGAAACATCAGTGGAGTATCTCTGTTAATTAAGCATGTCAATTATACTGCAGTGAGAAATGATCATAGCTCAAAAGAGCAAGATGTAGAATCAGTATGGGTACAGATAAGAAATAGAAAAGGTAAGAGGTCACTTGTGGGAGTAGTTTATAGGCCCTCTAACAGTATTTAGACAGTCAGACAGAATGTACAGGAAGAAACGGGCCACATTGGAAAGGTACGGCAGTAAGCATGGATGATTTTAAACGGCATGTAATGTGGATGAATCAGATTGCCAAAGGTAGCCTGGAAAATGAGGTCATAACGAAGTGCAGACAATTTTTATAGCAGTTCCACAACCAACTGAGAAGCAGATTATTATGACCTGGGATGAGTGGTGAGACAGTTCTAATCAATATCCTCATTGCAAAGGAGCCTCTAGGTGATAGATTATCACTAGGTGACAGTGATCATAACTTGATAGAATTTCATATTCACTTTGAAGAGAAGTGTGGGTCTAAGGTTAGGGTCATAAAACTGATTAATGGTGATTATAAGGGTATGAAGGCAGACATAGCAAAAGTGAACTAGCAATCTAGGTTCACAGTTAGGACAACAAAGATGCTTTGGCAGACCTTTAGGGAGATATCTAATAAATATCAAGAAAAATCTAATAAATATCAAGAAAAATCTATCCCAGTGAGAAAGAAAGAAGATTTGAGAATGATGCATAATGCTTGGCTAAATATGGAAGTTAAGGGTTGGATCAAATTGAAAAGAACACTGTACAATTCTGTAAAAATTCAGAGGAGTGCCACTAGGGAAGTGATGGCATAATGCCATTGTTACTGGACTAGTAATCCAGTGACCCAGGTAATACTTTGGAAACCTTAGCTCAAATGGCACATGCTGGAATTTGAACTTTTTTTAAAAAAACTGGAATTTAAAGACTAATGATAAGCATGAAACCATTTACTGATTATTGTTAAAATCTCACCTCGTTCACTAATATCCTTTAGGGAAGAGTGCTATCTTCATGTTGATGTAACTCCAGACCTATAGTAAGATGGCTAACTTTTAGGTGCCTTCTGAAATGGTCTAGAGAGAAATGTTCTCTCTAAGTTGTGCATAGTGATTACCACTGGCAAGCTGATTGAGCCATTGACTTCCAGTTCCAGAAATTGTTACTGCACACAGGGCTTAGAGGCCTGCACAACCAGTAAGAAAATTACAGGGAATGCTTCTAGCAAGCCACTCAGTTGTATCAAACTGCTAAAAAGTTTCAAAGAAACAGGATCAGACGGTCCACCGAGCAGTAATCTAGGCACCAGAAATACAACAGCAAACTCAGCCCTGAATACAAAGACACAACAAAAACTAAGTTGCTGGAAAAGCTCAGCAGCTCTGGCAGCATCTGTGCAGAAAAAAGAACAAAGTTAACGTTTTGGGTCCGGTGACCCTTCCTCAGAACGTTAACTCTGTTTGTTTTCTTTACACCTGCTGAGCTTTTCCAGCAACTTTGTTTTTGTTCCTGGTTTACAGCATCCTCAGTTCTTTCGGTTCCTGAATACAAAGAACCTGGAATTAAAAATCTGAAGAGAACCATTGTCGACTTCTGTAAAAACTCATCTGATTCACTAATGATTTCTACTGAAGGAAGTCTTCCACCCTCATCAGTCTGGCCTACACGTAACTCCAGACCCATGGCTGTGTGATTGACTGTACTGCTTTCTGTCCTCTAACAAGCCCCTCCAGGATGAGGACTATCAAATTCTTAAGATGGGGAAGAGCAGCCACAGTTAAATCAAGATGTGAAAGAAAAGGGAATTCTCTCTGGTGCGAATACTGTAAAGGAGTGGGTGTTTTTTTAAGATCAATGGGATTATATTTCACTAAGTGTTTCAAAATCTTTACATCGTATTCGATCCTTGGTTATTGAATGCAATAAACTTCCATTTTACCAATAAGACCAAACCTGCAAAATTATGTCGTTGTGTTTCAGTGAGAGATCGTTTCATTAAACCAAACAAAAAGAACAAAATATGATCTATCAAATTAGATTTCAAATTGGGACCTGATGGAGTAACAATATCAGCTGGGATCATAATGGTATAATGTAGCAAAATGTGAAGTTACCCACTTTGAAAGGAAGAATAGAAAATCAGTGCGCTATTTAAATGGAGGCAGATTATAGAACTCAGGTACACAAGGATCTGGACTTACTACTGTATGAATCATAAAAGAACCTATGCAGTGATATCCAGCAAGTGCTTCTGAAGGCATCAAGATTATTAAAGCTTATTGGAAGTGAAATGGAATCTAAAAACGGGGAAGTTTTATTACATCTGTACAAGGTCTTAATTAGATCACATCTAGACTACTGTATACAGTTTGCATCTCCTTATTTGAAAAAATAGATATAGTGTGATTAGCAGCAGCTCAGATAATGTTCTCTTGCCTCATTCTTGAGATGAAGGAGTTATCATGAAGAAAGGTGGAACAGATGGACCTATATGTATTGGAGTGTTGAAGACTGAGTGCCGATCTTGATGAAACATATGGGAACCTGAAGAGACCTGACAGGATGGATACAGTGAAGATATTTCCTCATTTTGGGGAGACTAGAACAAGAAGACACTGTTTAAAAAATAAGAGATCTCTGTTTTAAGATATAAGGAGATTGTTTTTCTCTCAGAGGGTAATTAGTCTGTAGAATTCTTTTCCAAAGATAGAAGTTGTGGCTACATCATTACATTATTTAAGGATGCATTTGTATAGATTTTTTGACAGACATGGTAATCAAGGGTGAGGGGGACCAAGCTGGAAAGTTGTGCTGAGACCACAATCAGATCAGCCATGATCTTATTGAATGGATAGAAGGTTTGAAACAATGAACGGGTCTATTCCTGCTCGTAAGTCCAATACTCCATTGCTACCTTTTGAGCATTTGGTACAATGGGGATAATCAAGATTTTTTTTCACATTTGACTGTCTATTAAGCATCATTTTTGGAATGCCTGTATTTGGCATCTGGGAACTGTTTATGTAATTCTATCATTCAGATATTGGGTTAACAGAGTAATTTGCTGAGTTCCATGGATTGAAATATCCTGCCTTCTGCATCTAGAAACTGGAATAAAATAACAGAACATATAGCGTTTATGTTGACGTTCTTGTAACAGAAACACATATCATTTATGCTCCTTTCGATTTTAAACAGAGAGTTTTGTATTAAAATAATGCATGATAACTAAGTACAAAAATAGTACAATTATAGAATAGTTAGAAATACTCTGTTTTGTCATGACCATGTGTTGGAAACCCAAAGTAATGTGATCATTTTAACTTTAATTCCAAATAGTGCTTTTGTAAAGAGGACTGCTGCAGCCAAAAATAGCTGAGGATATAAATTAGGAGGCTGTGTGGGCAGAGATAGAACATATCACCCAAAAATGTGAAAAGAATTTAAAATAACAACCCTTCAAAGGGGAGGAGGCAAATCAAAACCAATTGGACTGCAATCTCTTGTGACAATACAGATAACACGAGGCTGACAACTCATGCTTAACAGGAAGGAACTCCTTGTGGACTATGTCCCAAACTTCAGACACATTTTGTGTTTTGCCTTTGAAAAAGGACAGGGGTTAAAAAGACAGTTTCAATTCCATTAGGTTGTGCTAATGAGACTGAGGTTGTCATTTATGCCAGTGGCCTAAGGTACCTATGTGTACCAACTGAGATTCAAGTGAAGAAGTACCCCCTGGTCACCCCTGTGTGGCAGGCAAAGGAAATATCTCAGTCTAGCTGGCTAGCTAGCTAGCAAGGCACCTGAAAGGAAACAAGACAACAACAGGACTGTCTCTAACTCTGAATGTTGGAATTGAGTCATGGTTGAAAGGAATCAGAACAATTGAACCTTAACCAAAATACAAATCTAAGAATTGTGAAATCAGTTGTTCAACAACCAATGTCAATTTAACCTCCACTGCAGTGGCTATAATGTTCAACTATCTGCTCTTCATACTCAATTCAGAGACCAGTCCATTTTTCCATCTCTTTTTAAGTTAAACTTTTATCTTTTTATACTCTACTCTCATTTCTAATCTGTGCATGCATGTTGCTTTGCTAATTCTTTTCTCAAGTCAAAAAAAGCCTGGTTAAATGATCTCCGATAAAAGCATAAATACATTTTGGTCTAGGAGAAAGTTATCCACAAGGCAAGGGATGCTTTTTAAGTACTGACCAACTGACGAAGAGGGACCGGGGCCAAGTGAATAACAAAGGAGAGTCAGTTCAGCCTACCTCACCAGTGAGTTTAACAATTTGGAATAACTAGTCTGGAACTGTAACAAATTGGGGAACGCTACCCAGGGTCTATGTGTAATATGGATGAAGTTGAGCGATAGGTCCCCAATTAATCTTTGAATGCTTCTCAGATGAACCTGACTGTACATGGTCCTCTCCTCTTCTTTCTGTCCTGGGAGTTTTTTTTTTGCCTCCACTCAGTTGTAATGCAGCATCATCTCATTTGTTGTTCCCTGGGAAAAAAATGTGCAACTTCATTGATCGCTTCCAATGGTTTACATAATTCTGACAAAGCATTGAATTGAATGATATCCCTTCACCCTTAGCCATCAGGGGATCAGCCCATACCCCAGGTGTGTTTGTCCATATCTGTCCATCAGAACCCTGCCATTGGACAATGACTGTACTCCACCAGGACCATGGGCTTGTTGATGTGCATTGGCCACCTCACTTTAACAGAACTGACACACAGGCAACTTCCACCCGCTCAACATGAAGACTGGTCCCTGGAACATCTAGATCCTCATGCTCAGCCCGAGCAGTGACAGACCTGAACACCACATTGCCATCATTGGTGCTATGATATTGACATTGTGGGATAAGTGATTTGGGAAGTAAATCCGCAATTTCATGATCCTTTGGTTCACCCTTATCCATCTGGTAAGGATGACGATTTCATTCCCTACAGGATATTTGTGGATCAAATGAGTTTTTATGAACATCAGCAGTGGTTAAATGGTCACATTACGATTTCTTTTAATTCTAGGTTTTTATCCATGGTGGACTTTGAACTCATGCCCTCAGAACATTAGCCTGTGATCTGGATTAGTTGTCCAGAGATGTCTTATTCAAGGCTGAGATAGATAGATTTTTAATCATTAAGGGAATCAGGGGTTATGAGAGAAAAGGCAGGAAAGTGGAGTTGAGGATTAGTACATTAGTCATGATCTCATGGAATGACAGAGCAGACACGATGGGTTGAATGGCCTACTTCTGCGTCTACATTTTATGGACTTATTACTGCTATGTCATTGCTTCAGTTCATCAATGGACGTACCACAGATCCAATACAAGCACAAACTAGAGTCAAGCAAGGGTGTGCAATTGCACCAGTGTTGTTCTCCATCTTCTTCACTGCAACTCTCCACCCATAAAGCTTCCAATTGGAGTAGACCTTCTCTATTCATCTGTGGGATGAGAAGGAAACAGTTCAATCTGCATCACTTTCAGTCTAGAACCAAGACCCTATTGAGCTGGAGTGCACAGATGTGTGCATGCACAAGGTCAGAGGTCAAAATCCAGACCATCATCACTCTATCACACAGGCAAATGAAATAATGGGCCAAATCCTCTACAATCCTGGTCCTCCTACACTATGGCCAACTATAAAGATCCACAGAAAGGCATTAGAACAGTGGAGGTAAATTCCAATACCTCAGGGGCCTCCTTTCAGCAAGGACAGACATTGACAATGAAATTCAGCATCAGATGTGCCAGTATAACTGTGCAACAAAGTATGTGATGACAAATTCCTCAGCCCTGTCAGTTCCAAACCTGCTCCGCAATTCAATAAAATCATGGTTGACCTGATGATGACCTCAAATCCACATTCTTGCCTCCCTCTGATAACCTTTCACCTCCTTGATAAACATGAATCCCCAATGATTTTTGACCAGGATTGTGCGAACTGGAGATTTGCCAACAACTTCAAGCATCCCTGACTGGCCCAGGCAGGGTCCACCCCAGCAACCCTAGGTTAGAAAATGTCCCAGGAGAGGCTACAAGATAAAGAACAGACATACATCCTTGGGTTTAGAGGGAGTGGGATGTAGTGATTGTAACAAGGTCAGCCAGGTAGACATCAAAGAGCAAAGAATGAAGTACAATACAGAGCAGGAGCAGCCCTTTGGCCCTCCAAGTTTGTGCCAACACATTTTGCCTTTCCATCTTAAAACTGTCTTCACTTACAGCATCCATATCCCTCCTTTCCCTTCCTATTCATGTATTCGTCCAGCTGCTTCTTGCTGGTGTGTCTGCTTCCACCAGTTCCTCTGGCAATGAGTTCCAAACTCACCACCCTTTAAACATCCCCCTCACACCTTGAACCTGTGTCCCTTGGTAATTGACCCCTCAACCCTGGGGAAAAATCCTCATACTTTCCACTCTATCCATGCCATTCACAATCTTATAAACCTTTTTCAGCTCATCCCCCAACCTCCTGCATTCTAGTGAAAACAACCCCAGTCTATCCAACCTTTCTTCATAGCTAAAATCCCCCATACCAGGAAACATCCTGGTAAACCTTTTCCGTGCCCTCTCCAAAGCATCCACATCCTTCTGGTGGATGGTGACCAGAACTGTACACAATATTCCAAGTGTGGCCTAACTAAAGTCCTATAAAGCTGCAGTATAACTTGTCTATCCTTATACTCAATGTCCCTTCCAATGAAGGCAAGCATGCCATAGGCCTTTTTTACTACCTTATCTACCTGCCCTGCCATCTTCAGTGATCAGCGGACCTGCACACCCAGATCTCTCTGCGTGTCAAAACTCCGAATGGTTCTGCCATTCGCTGTTTAATTTCCACCTCTACATGACCTTCCAAAATTCATCACCTCACATTTGTCCGGATTAAACTCCATCTGCCATTTTCCTGCCCATGCCTCCAACAGATCTATATCTTGCTGTGTGCTCTGACAATCCTCCTCACTGTTCGCAATTCCACCAATCTTTGTATTGTTCACAAACTTATAATTAGACCAGCTTATGTAGATCACGAACAGCAGAGGTTCCAACACTGTTCCCCGTGGAACATGAGTCACAACCGTCTATTCCCAAAAACATCCTTCCATCACTACCCTCTGTCTCCTATGACTAAGCCAGTTCTGTATCCATCTTGCCAGCTCACCCCTGATACCATGTGACTTCACCTTTTGTACCAGTCTGCCATGAGGGACTTTGTCAAAGCCTTTACTGAAGTCCATGCAGACAACATCAACTGCTTTTCCCTCATCAATCATCTTTGTCACCTCCTCAAAAAACCCAATCAAGTTAGTGAGGCACAACCTCCCTCCTGACAAAACCATGCTGTCTATCAGTAATAAGTCCACTTGCTTCTAAATGCGTTCCTGAGAATATTTTCTAACAATTTCCCAACCACTGACATGAAACTGACAGGCCTGTATTTTCCACGATTATCTTTGTTATCCTTCTTAAACAATGGGAAAACATTGGCTTTTCTCCAATCCTCTGGGACCTGTCCTCTGGCCAAAGAGGATACTTATAGAATATGAGTTCCCTGATTGGGGCTGTTAACCCGATCCAATCAGGCAGCCTTGGTTAACAGATTAAAAAGAGGAGTGTCAGACATTCTGATGCTGAGAGCTGGCTCGGAGGGAGCTGTACCAGTGTCAAGGACTTTCCACATGTAATTAAAGGGTGACTTGGTGACGGGATACCAGTCTGTGTAATATTATTTCAGTGTCAACATGCCAAAATGTGCATTTGTGAGTGACATTCCATGTCTCAAGAGAGTGTGGGCTGCACTTTAAAAAGGAAAGCAAGAGAAATATATTTTTCTGTGTACATGGATGCTTTTAAATACTCAATGAATTGGCAAGGCTAGGGAAGAGGGGAGGAGTGGTGGCTAGAAGACAGCTCTAAGTTGGCATTGGAAACAGACAGAGAGGCAGATGGGCATAGAGTGGCATGGGGAATAGGTAAAGGGGCATATGCAGGAGATATTAATGAGGAATGGATACAGGAGAATGTATTGGCATGGATGGGCCATGGTGACTGAAGGAGTGAGAGCAGGAGTGAAGATCGAGATGTTCAGCATTATTGAACACAGTGCCCCACTTATGCCCAACCTACCTCAGGAGCCCTGCAGCCTTTTAGGTGCTTCTGTGGTTGCCTGGCCCAACTACAGCCCTCAACCAATGCCAACTTGCTTCACCCAGGATCAAAAAATCTGAAGAGCAGGGAGTCATGTTTAAAGGTTTGATCTGTGAAGTTTTGATTTCTTGTGGCTCTGTGCCAGAAACCCTAGATTGAAAGTTGAGGCCGGAGGAACACAATCTCCTGCAAGTTCCCCACCAAGCCACATACCATCCTCATGTGGAACTATATCACCGTTCCTCCTCTGATAATGGACCAACATCCTGGAACCCCCCTCCCAACTGCACTGTCAGTCACCCCACACCAGATGAACTGCAACAGTTAAAGCAGGCAGTTCAATATTACAATAGTGACTTCTCCATCACGTCTTTAATTCGTTGCCTGAAGCCCCCACCTGCTTCAAGAAAACCACCATCATCCCCGTACCTATGAAAGCACATGGAAAGTTCCTTAATGATTACCACCCAATGGCTCTGACCTCAGTAATCATGAAGTGCCCCGAAAGGCTGGTCATGACCCACAACTCCAGTCTCCCAGCCTGCCTTGATCCCCTACAACTTGCCTACCGATGTTACAGGTCCACAGTGGATGCCATATCCCTAGCCCTGCACTCATCCCTGGAACATCTGGACAACAAGGACACATATGTCAGACTCCTGCTCATTGACTACAGTTCCACCTTCAACACCATTATCCCCTCCAGCCTGATCTCCAAACTCTGTGAACTTGGTCTTATCTCTGTCCTCTGCAACTGGATCCTCCGCTTTCTAACCCACAGGCTGCAATCAGTGAGGATAGGTAACTGCACCTCCTCCACAATAACACTCAACACTGGAGCCCCCCAAGGATGCGTCCTCAGACCCCCTACTGTACTCCCTGTACATTCACGACTGTGTTATCAAATTCTGAATGAATGCCATCTACAAGTTTGCTGACGGCACCACCGTAGAAGGGAGATAGAGGGGTTGGTGACATGGTGCAATGAAAACAATCTGACTCTCAATGTCGGCAGAACTAAAGAACTGAGCATAGACTTCAGAAAGAAAGGAAGAGAACACATCCCCATCTACATCAATGGAACTGAGGTTGAGAGGGTGAAGAGACTCAGAGTAATGATAACCATCAACCTGTCCCAGACTTCCCATGTTGATGTGGCTGTCAAGAAGGCACAACGCCTCTTCTTCCTCAGGCGGCTCAGGAAATTTGGCATGTCCATAAGGTCACTCACCAACTTCTACCGATGCACCATTGAGAGGTGTAGGGGCATTGTCCGGGTGCATAATGGCCTGGTATGGCACCTGCTCTGCCCAGAGCTGTAAGAAACTACAGAAGGTGGTGTGCACAGCCCAGACCATCAGTGGAAGCCAACCTTCCATCCAAGGACACTATTTACACGGTTCGCTGCTGCAGAAAGGCTGCCAACATCATCAAAGACCCAACCACCGCAGCTCCCCCAACCCCACCTCCCCCAGAAGTGATCTCCTACAACCTATTCCGTTAGGCAGAAGTTACAGAAGCCTGCACGCACACACACGAGCAGATTCAGGAACAGCTTCTTCCCAGCCGTTATTAGGCTGATGAATGGACTCTCTAGCCTCAAATAACACTGATCTTGCTAACATCAATCTCACCTAGAGCATGCCTTGTGCAATGTAACCTGTCTGCCTTTGTTAAAGTCTTTTTGATCTGTACAACATTGCTTATTATGATCTGCCTGTACGGCTTGTAAACAAAGCTTTTCGCTTATTTCAGTACGTGACCATAAATCAATCAATCAATTAATCCATCAAAACTGGCACTCTTTCTTTGAGAATCAAGCAAATCTTTTATGAGCCAGTTGAAGATGATTTCCAAACTTTTGTTTATTGAATGCAGTTAGTGATAAGTTGTTTCAGAGATAGTAGGAACGGCAGATGCTGGAGAATCTGAGATAACAAGGTGTAGAGCTGATGAACACAGCAGGCCAAGCAGCATCAGAGGAGCAGGAAAGCTGACGTTTCAGGCCTAGACCCTTCTTCAGAAATGGGGGAGGGGAAGGGGGTTCTGAAATAAGGGGAGGTGGAAAGAAGATGTATAGAGGAGAAGATAGGTGGAGAGGAGACAGACAGGTCAAAGAGGTGGGGATGGAGCCAGTAAAGGTGAGTGTAGGTGGAGAGGTAGGGAGGAGATAGGTCAGTCCAGGGAGGATGGACAGGTCAAGGGGGCGGGATGAGGTTAGTAGGTAGGAGATGGGGATGGGGCTTGAAGTGGGAGGAGGGGATAGGTGGGAGGAAGGACAGGTTAGGGAGGCGGGGACGAGCTGGGCTGGTTTTGGGATGCGGTAGGGGGAGGGGAGATTTTAAAGCTTGTGAAGTCCACATTGATACCATTGGGCTGCAGGGTTCCCAAGCGGAATATGAGTTGCTGTTCCTGCAACCTTCGGGTAGCATCGTTGTGGCACTGCAGGAGGCCCAGGATGGACATGTCGTCTGCGGAATGGGAGGGGGAGTTGAAATGGTTCGCGACTGGGAGGTGCAGTTGTTTAGTGCAAACCGAGCGTAGGTGTTCTGCAAAGCGGTCTTGACTCCCTTGTCCGCTCCACACTCCCCTCCAGCCCCACCTCACCTGGCACTTTTCCCTGCAACCACAGGAAGTGCTACACCTGCCCCTACACCTGCCCCCTCACCCCCATCCCAGGCCCCAAGAAGACTTTCCACATCAAGCAGATGTTCACCTGCACATCTGCTAATGTGGTATACTGCATCCGCTGTACCCGTTGTGGCCTCCTCTACATTGGGGAAACCAAGCGGAGGCTTGGGGACCGTTTTGCAGAACACCTATGCTCGGTTTGCAATAAACAACTGCACCTCCCAGTCGCGAACCATTTCAACTCCCCCTCCCATTCCGCAGACGACATGTCCATCCTGGGCCTCCTGCAGTCCCAAAACGATGCCACCTGAAGGTTGCAGGAACAGCAACTCATATTCTGCTTGGGAACCCTGCAGCCCAATGGTATCAATGTGGACTTCACAAGCTTCAAAATCTCCCCTCCCCTACCGCATCCCAAACCAGCCCAGCTCGTCCCTGCCTCCCTAACCTGTCCTTCCTCCCACCTATCCCCTCCTCCCACCTCAAGCCCCACCCCCATCTCCTACCTACTAACCTCATTCACCCCTTGATCTGGCCGTCCTCCCTGGACTGACCTATCTCCTCCCTACCTCCCCACCTACACTCACCTTTACTGGCTCCATCCCCACCTCTTCGACCTGTCTGTTTCCTCTCCACCTATCTTCTCCTCTATCCATCTTCTATCCACCTCCCCCTCTCTCCCTATTTATTTCAGAACCCCCTTGCCCTCCCCCATTTTTGAAGAAGTGTCTAGGCCCGAAACATCAGCCTTCCTGCTCCTCTGATGCTGCTTGGCCTGCTGTGTTCATCTAGCTCTACACCATGTTATCTCTAGTGATAAGTTGCTGTCTTCTTTCTCTGGCTCCCCTTCTCCTCCTGATGCAGGTATAGACGGCATTCTCTATTTCTTCATCATCATTCTCTCCACCTCGGACTAAAGGAAACATTTTGGCAGAGCAATATTACGCAGACTACATAGAGACTCTTAATGGATGGGAATGCAAGGTTCAATTTGATTTATTCAGGTTCCTGAACTGCACTTCAAATGACTATTACTGTCTGCTCCATTAAACACCTCGCAGTCCCAGGGGCTTCATTATTTGTTTTCCCCACACTGTTGGCAGATGCTTTACTGGACCCACAAGCAATGACCTTGGCAGATATCCCTGATGACCGGTCAACAGTCGTGATTCATTGTTCTCAAGAGCTTGTTCAAGACTGGCTTGTCATATGATTAAAGCCTCATGACAGGGTACTGGCCATTAACAAGCACCAGAAATTCACTGGCATTAGACAAGAAGGAAGTTTATTAAATAAAACTCTTCACAAATATGTCCTTCATAACACATATTCTATCTATTCTATCGGGCATCTGTGAGGCACTGTGGGCTATCAACAGCAGCAGAATTGTGCTGCAGCACAATCTGTAATCTCACAGCTCTGTAACCTCATCTGTTCCCTCCAACAGATCAGATCGAAGCTCTGTAGTCCTGCCACATCCAGTCGTGAATGGTGATGGACATTTAAGCGACTCATTAGAGGAGGAATTGGAAGGGCTAAAAGGAGTCATGGAAAGTCATTAGCAAACAGGATTAAGAATCCCAAGGCATTTTATACACATATAAAAAGCAAAACAGTAGCCAGGGAAAGTGTTGGCCCACTCAAGGACAAAGGAGGGAATCTCTGTGTGGAGCCAGAAGAGGTAGGTGAGGTCCTAAACAAATACTTTGTGTCGGTATTCACCAAACAGAAGGAATTGGTGGAGGATGATCTCAGGGAAGGGAATGTCAAATTTTTAAGCCAATTTGCTATTAAAAAAGAAGAGGTGTTGTGCACCTTAAAAAGTATTAAGGTAGATATGTCCCTGGGTCCTGATGAGATCTATCCCAGAATTTTCAGGAAGCCAAGAGAACAAATTGCTGGAGCATTGACAGACATCTTTGTAAACTCTTTGGCCACAGGTGAGGTCCCAGAGGATTGGGATAGTAAATGTTGTCCTATTGTTTATGAAGGAGAGCAGGGATAATACAGGAAATTACAGGCCTATGAGCCTCATGTCCATGGCAGGAAAATTATTGGAAAAGATTCTCAGGGACAAGATCTATATGCATTTAGAGCAAGTAGACTTATTAGTGACAGACAGCATGGTTTTGTGCGGGAGAGGTTATCCTTCACTAACTTGATCAGGATTTTTGAGGAGGTGACGAAGATAATTGTTGAGGGAAAAGAGGTTGACGTTGTCTGCATGGATTTTAGTAAAGTCTTTGACAAGGTCCCTCATGGCAGACTGGTACAAAAGGTGAAGTCACATGGTATCGGGGTGAGCTGGCAAGATGGATATAAAGCTGGCCTAGTCATAGGAGACACAGGGTACAGCAGTGGAAGGATGCTTTTCAGAATGAAGAGTTGTACCTAGTGGTGTTCCACGGGGAACAGTGCTGGGACTTCTGCTGTTCATGGTCTACATCAATGATTTGGAGGAAAATGTAGCTGGTCTGACTGGTAAGTTTGTGGACAACACAAAAATTGATGGAGTTGCGGGTAGTGAGGAGGATTGTCAGAGCACACAGCAGGATATAGATCTGTTGGATGCATGGGCAGAAAAATGGCAGATGGAGTTTAATCTGGACAAATATGAGCTGCTGCATTTTGGAAGGTCACGAACAGGTATAAATCATAAAGTGAATGGCAGAACAATTAGGAGTATTGATATGCAGAGGGATTTGGGTGTGCAGGTCCGCTGATCACTGAAGGTGGCAGCACAGATGGATAAGGTAATAAAAAAGGCCTACGGCATGCTTGCCTTCATTGGAAGGGGCATTGAGTATTAGGATAGACAAATTATACCGCAGCTTTATAGAACTTTAGTTAGGCCACACTTGGAATATTGCATACAGTTCTGTTCATCACACCATCAGAAGGATGTGGATGCTTTGGAGAGGGTAAGAAAAAGTTTACCAGGATGTTGCCTGGTATGAGAGATTTTAGCTATGAAGAAAGGTTGGATAGACTGGGTTTGTTTTCACTGGAACGCAGGAGGTTAAGGGACAACCTGAAAGAAGTTTATAAGATTGTGAATGGCATGGGTAGAGTGGAAAGTATGAGGATTTTTCCCAGGGTGGAGGGGTCAGTTATGGGGGGACACAGGTTCAAGATGCGAGGGGGGAGTTTAAAAGATATGTGCGAGACACATTTTTCTCACAAAGGGTGGTGAATGCCTGGAACGTGCTGCCAGAGAAAGTGGTGGAGCAGACACAATAGCAGCATTCAAGAAGCACCTGGACAAATACATGAATCGGAAGGGAATTGAGGGATATGGATCCTGTAAGTGAAGACAGTTTTAGTAAGGAAGGGCAGAATGTGTTGGCATAGACTTGGAAGGCTGAAAGACCTATTCCTGTGCTGTATTGCTCTTTGTTCTATGTTTTGAGGAGGCTCCACAAATATCCCCATCCTCAATGATGGAAAAGCCCAGCACATTAGTGCAAAAGATAAGGCTGAAGCTTTTGCAGCAATCTTCAGCCAGAAGTGCCAAGTAGACAATCCATCTCAGCCTCCCCCAGTGGTCCCCAGCATTACAGATACCAGTCTTCAGCCAATTCGATTCACTCCATGTGATCAAGAAACGGTTGGAGACACTGCATGCTGCAAAGGCTAAAGGCCCTGACAACATTCCCAGTAATAGTACTGAAGACTTGTGCTCCAGAACTTGCCGCTCACCTCGCCAAGCTGTTCCAGGACAGTTACAACACTGGTATCTACGCGAAAATGTAGAAAATTATCCAGGTATTTGAATTGAATCATTTATTGTCATGTGTAGTCAATGTAAAAATACAGTGAAAAGTGTGTACCTTCTCCATACATACATGGCGCCATTCACATTAATTTAGAATAAGCCAAGAAAATAAAGATAAATTAAGAAAGTCCAACTTTCCTTTCCACTGCTGCAGTCCCGCTTCACACTTTCCAGCCCTCGCCATGCCACTGCCAGTGTCCTCTCTGGCCCACTCTTAGCTGCCTTACCAGCTTGCTGTCGCCGCTGCCTCACTGCCTGCTCTCGCCGGCCCACGCTCGATCCGCCACCGTCGCTCTGGCCCACGCTCGATCGACTGCCAATGCAGGACATAACCTGCACGTTCAGCTCCCGCCACATGGTTCCCAGTCACGACTCGGTTCCTTCCTGACTCCTTAGATAGGTAATTAATGGGGTGGGGAGGGGGCAAAATAGGATTACTACAAAGGGAGAGAGAAGAAGGGAGAACAAAAAAGGAAAGACAAAGAAAGAGAAAGAGAACTGGCCAGTAAAGTGGAATTCCGAATGGAGCAACATACCCAGCCGACACCTTGCCTGATGTGGGGACGAATTGTCCCAATATGCCCCATCAGTCTACTGTCAATCATCAGTAAAGTGATGGAAGGTGATACCAACAGTGCTATCAAGCAGCACCTGCTCAGCAATAACCTGCTCAGTGATGCCCAGTTTGGGTTCCGCCAGGGCCACTCAGCTCCTGACCTCATTACAGCCTTGGTCAAACATGGACAAAAGAGCTGAATTCCAGAGATGAGGTGAAAATGACAGCCCTTGACATCAAGGCTGTATTTGGCCAAGTGTGGCAGCAAGGAGCCCTAGCAAAACTGGAATCAATGGGTATCGGGGGCAAACTGTCCACTGGGTGGATTCATACCTGACACATAGGAAGATGGTCGTGGTTGTTGGAGGTCAATCATCCCAGCTCCAGGACATCTCTACAGGAGTCCCTCAGGGTAGTGCCCTAGGCCCAACCACCTTCAGCTGCTTCACCAATGACCTTCCCTCTATCATAAGGTCAGAAGTGGGGATGTTCACCGATGATTGCACAATGTTCAGCACCATTCGTGACTCCTCAGATACTGAAGCAGTCCATGTTCACATGCAACAAGATCTGGACAATATCCAGGCTTGTGCTCACAAGTGGTAATTGACATTCGCTCCACACAAATGCCAGGCTATAACCATCACTAATAAGAGACAACCTAACCACTACCCCTTGACATTCAATGGTGTTACCATCAGTGAATCCCCCACTATTAACATCCTGGGGGTTATCATTGACCAGAAACTCAATTGGACTTGCCACATAAACACAGTGGCTACAACAGCAGGTCAGAGGTTAGGAATACTGCAGTGAGTAACTCACCTCCTGACTCCTCAAAGCCTGTCCACCGTCTACAAGGCACAAGTCAGGAATGTGATGGAATACTCCCCACTTGCCTGGATGAGTGCAGCCCCAGTAACACTCAAGAAGCTTGACACCATCCAGGACAAAGCAGCCCGCTTGATTGGCACTACATCCACAAGCATTCACTCCCTCCACCACCGACGCTCAGTAGAAGCAGTGTGTACTATCTACAAGATGCACTGCAGAAATTCAGTGACTTGGAAATATATCACCATTCCTTCACTGTCACTGGGTCAAAATCCTGGAATTCCCTCCTTAATGGCATTGTGGGTGAACTAGTGAGGGCCTACAAGTCCTGAGATTTGGACTGAACTGTACTCATACTGGACGAAAAATTTGTTCTGTTTCTCTCTACACAGACTTGCTGAGTTTCTCCAGCAGTTTCTCTTTTCATTTCAGATTTCCAACATCAGCAGTACTTTGAGTTTTTTCTAATAGAACTAGGACTGGTTGCTCTCCTTGCTTTGCTGGTTCCATGTCGAATTGAACAGTGATGTATTCATTTTTTACAGATTGAAATAAGAAGGCTGCCTGTATCCAAAGTTTAAAAAATTGAGGTGGGCTGCAGCTTCTGCTGATATAACTTCAGTCTGCTGTTGATACAATTTTTCAATAGCTCTGTGTGGGAGATATAATTTATGAATACATGGAAGCACAACAAATAATCTGAAACAAGTCCTTGGGTCGGTAAACTGTTATTGTTGTGCTATACCTTTAAGTGGGTCTAGTTATGCTTTCTGTAAATATCACTGGGTGGAAATGGTGCAATGGTGCCTGTGAATCAATCCTAGGATGGGAAATCCTGGTACAAAATCCAGAAGCCGGTCTAGACGTGGGGATCACATGCTTTCTGGAGCGGATCAGATTTTCTTTGTTGATCACACAGTTCTCAGTTGATTGCTCATGCACAAGTACAATGGTGAATCTTATGGGTCAGGTAGCAGGAGATACTTGCCCCATCAGAACCTTCCAGGGATCACATCTATAGGCTGTCCAGGTATGTATCACCCACTGCAATTCTGCAGCATCAATGGAGCTTATGTTGGTCACCTCCATCCCAACTCCAAGATGGCTCAAGAAACTGGCGTAAGGTACTCCTCCAGGTATTTCAGGGATAGCAAGGTCTCCTCTTTCCCAGGGACACAGGCAGCAAGCCCTCCTATCTACCAAAGTGGCCCAGACTGAGGTGGAACTGTATATTAGCACCCGTGTGTCCCACAACAGAACCTGGATCCAGTGCAGAGGATTGCTTATTTCCAGTTTCCCACAAGTGTAGGTGGCATCATCTACCAACTGTGAACTGTCACTCATAGGGCCATCACTCAGTCTAACTGTGCCAGTGCAAAGGCATGTAGAGGATGCCCTTGAGCAGCACCAGTATGGAGATATTCACCTTGGTTGGTGCAAAACCTAAATTAGGCTCGTGGTCGTAGTGGTGAACATACAATTGACACTGCTCCATAGCCAATAGAGGAAGCAATGTCTGAAGCCTCTGATATTTGGCAGACTGTTGAAAACCAGTGCCGTGCAGATGATGCGGCTCAATATTTGGTCACAAGTGATGTCTTTGAGATTTAGAATCAGGAAAATCAAGCAGAGTTGCTGGAGGTTATCATTCGACTGAAGTGCAGGTTGGAGGAGTCCAAGTAAGTTCCATTTTCTGTTGTGGCCCTGGCATGTGAACACTTGGCTGCTCTCATGTGAGAAGCTGCAGGGGAAGGACAAGCAGGGGGAATTATCCTTTGTCAGCATCACAGAGCGTGTGTCTCTCCTGACTTGGATAAGAACAGTTTTAGTACAGTGTCGGGGTGAAAATCTGATTGGAGGAACGAAAACATACAGTTCTGGGAAAAGATGCTATTGGATAGTGGAGGACAAAACACATAAAGGACTTGAGACAGAAAGGGACAAAAACAGAAGTTGCTGGAAAAGCTCAGCAGGTCTGGCAGCATCTGTGAAGAAAAAATCAGCGTTAATGTTTTGGGTCCAGTGACCCTTCCTCAGAACTTGGAGATGTGATGGTAATTTTCAAGAATGATGGTGGGTCATGTGCTGTTTCTTGGAAGAGGGAGGTGATGATGTTAGATTGAAAGGAGAGTAGGACAACATCCAAACACAACATCCACTGTTCAAATACTGGTTAACATCGGGGTCAGGAGAACAAAATAGTGGAACAAAAAACAGAATTTGCTGGAAAAAAGTCAGCAGGTCTGGCAGCATCTATGGAGAGATATCAGAATTAATGTTTTGAGTCCAGTAACCTTTCTTCAGAACAGCGTCCAAATGAGAAGTTCTGATGTCATCATGGTGAAGGGCAGCCTGGTGGAGAACTTGCAGGAAGGCATCGGTGAACATAAAGGCCACACAGTTTTTGCTCTGAGCTATGTTGAATTAAGAGGTGAAGGTGATGCTCCTTGGGTTCTATACCAATGCAGACTCTGCAAAACACAAGATGCTAATTGTTAGACACCAAATGAATGACTGAGTGCTGCTTTAAAATGGCACCAAGGCCTCCGACCCATCGGCTGACAATAGGATCTGCAATTTCCTTCTTGCTTCTTCCACATAATTGGCTGGGACTGCCTCTGCCGCCATTTCTATGGGACAGCTGCCGTATAACCGCGCTTGGCCAGCCGTTTCTGCCATGAGCAGAGGTCCCACCCACAATTGGGTCCACTGTAAGGACCTACACCAGGGCAACTAAATTCCACCCACTGTCTTGATTGCATTCCATGAACTCGCCGTCGAATTTGTCTTGCATTTTTATGGTGCCTTTCCTAACCTTAAGATCTCCCCAGGTGTTCTGCAGCCAATGAGTTACTTTTGCAGTGCAGTCTATATTGTAATCGGCCTCTGGTGTAAGGGTTCGCTGCCAATCCTTTCATCCTGGGAGCTTGGATTTAAGTTAAAAGCTGAAGTAAATGGCACACACGAATGCTGACCACATGCAGTCATTAATGGCCAAAGTTTTGTGAATTGTGACAATAAAATTTTACACATCACTATATGTTCTGAAAGTAAAATGCATGATTGATCTACTTTCAGCATTGAGCACGGCGACCAGTCATCAGTTGTGTGCTACTAAAAATATCATCTCGAATGAGTTTGCATCAGTTGCGAATCTTCCACAGAAGAGCTCTGAAATGAATTCTTTCCTTAAAGTGATGACTGCATCCTTGGATTGAATTCTTTCAACAAGCTTGTCAGATCCAATTCAGATTTATCCACATCTGTCGATTGAGGGTGGTCGAACTGATCACATTATCTGTCAGCTGTTAGATCATGACAGCTGAAGCATAAACAGTTTGTGACAGGATATTAAAGATACCTCCTGGCTTTTTGGTCTTCCATTACTATTTATGTCTCCATGCTACAAATTTATGATGATACGTATTATTGTCCATTTATGTGTACAAGTCTTCAAAATAGTTTCAGTGGAAAAATCCTAACATGGAATGCCCCAATTACAGATGTAACATCTGAGCACAATAATTAGGGCTGACTGTATGCGGTTGAGCACACAAGGTTGTTTACATTTGTCTCTTATGGCAGCAGCTCTTGAAAATGTTTTGATTTTGCCAGACAACTTCATATTTTCCTTAAGCATGGATCTAGCAAAGGACTAGACTACTACAGTGGTAGTACAGTAGTAAGCATTGCTACCTGACAATATCAGGGATCTGGGTTCAATTCCACCCTCTGGTGTCTGTCTGGAGTTTGCACATTCTCCCCGTGTCTGCGTGGGTTTCCTCTGGGTGCTCTGGCTTCCTTCCACAGTCCAAAGATGTGCAGGTTAGATGGATTGGCCATGCTAAATTGCCCATAGTATCCAGCGCTGAGCAAGCTCGGTGGGTTAGGCATGGGAAATGCAGGGTTATAGGTATGGGGTGGATCTGGGTGGGATGCTCTTCAGAGGGTCAGTTTGGATTTGATGGGCTGAATGGCCTGCTCCCACACTGTAGGGATTCTGTGATGTTTTTGGTGAACAGCTGTAGCTCAACTTGCAACACTAAAATATCTTTATCTCGTCATTAATCTCATTGCTATTCAAGTAGTGTGGCATTGCACAGATTAGCTGCCATGTTTGTCTATAAGATAACCACATGTCAAAAATACTTAATTGGCTGTTGAGCAAGTTGGGAAAAGTTTGAGTAAAAAGGAACTACATAAATGAATATTATTTCATTTCCTGTTCCTTAATTTATCCAGAAAAATGTTTCAAAAAATGTTTAGTGGCACTCATCTACATGTGCCATGATGCTGACTGAAAGCCATCTTGAATATTTCATACTAATTGCTTGGGCTTGCTTGCTGGAAATTATGTGTCTTGGTTTATGGCTTTATTTTGGATATTATTAAGTTCAATTGGGGTATAGCCTGCAGACAGAGTGACTCTCCATTCATCCTTTGCCTTTCTGAGGAAAACCTTTTGGAAAGTCCAGTTGGGACCTGAAAAACTGACGCAGCCAATTTTCAGCAAAGATGCTGAGTTCTCTATTATTTCTAGATAAACTGATTCTGCAATGGTCCCAGGGTTTAATGATATCCATCGACCTGTGCCATGACCCTGACTGAAAGCCATCTTGAACATTTCATACCACATTCCTTTTGTTTCATGAAATAACAATCATTGTCTAAAGTGTAATTTGGAAAAGAAGTAATCAATGCAACAAAGATGTTTTATTTTTATTGTGCACATGTGGGTGTCATTTGGAAATGGGAGTATTTATATGTTCATATTTCAAATTGTATGTTAATTGATGTGATTTGCACCTTTGCCAAGTAGGTTGCATTTGCAGAATAAATAAAATAATTATGTTGTTTATTAAGAAAACGTATTCAATTTTTGTTTCTAATTTTAAACCTAACTGATAAAATGTTGATAAATGCCCATACCAGAAACTATGTAGTAAACCTAACTTCATATTGTGACCAGCGAGGTGATGGGATGACAGTGTCATTAAACATGCTCAAATCTCATACAGAAAATAAACCTTGGGGCATATGAGATAAACCAAAGTTGGAAATATACATTTAGAAGTCAGCTAATAATAATTGTACAGCTTAAGAAGGAACATGCCAGGTCTCTTGTGCATTACAGTTTATACGACTGAAGTGGTTACTTTTGATGCAAATTATCTTGTGCATCAGTCTGGGATAGATTATGTCTTTTTGAATGAATTTAACAGCATACAGCTTGTGAATGTGGTGCAGCATTTGAAGTTAGACATCAGACCAAAAGCTAGGAAACCTGAAATTGAGAAACCAGTGACTGGAAAGTTGAAGATTAGAGTGAGAGACAGAAGATCATGTTAAAGTAGAAGAGGATAAGTTTACATGGGCACTGATTTAGTTGAACAAAATGAGTTAGAGATAGAAAAGCACTTCCTTCAGAGAGAGAAAAGCACCTTGGAGAGTGAAAAATTAAAAAATAGAAAGGGTATTTAAGGAGTGTATCTAGAATTACAAAAGGTAAAATAGAACAGAGGTAGCAGAGAGAAAAGGATATATTGACTTACAATGCTGGAAACATAAAACAATGCTCTTGACTTGAATGGGAATTTGGATGAGGGAAGATCCGACTCCAACCCAGGATCCAGTTGATGCCGGTCATGCAAGTCCGCTGAGAGTCTGATGAAAGGGACATAGAGGTATTTATTTTCAAAAAAATTATTTTGTAAAGGTAGTTAACCAGATGGGGTAGCCAAAATTAGATCCTGCTTATGCACTGCACCCAATTTTGCAGAGTTCATGAAGCTTATGTTATGCCATCTGGGGAGAACATGAGATCGCTAAAGTCTACTCTAGGAGCTTATGAATTGATTCTTGAAGCTTACAGGCAGACATTTTGGAGCCTTCAGAAATAGCCTGGGCAGACACAGGGAAAGTTTGAGAGGGTTAAGAAAATGATCTTTGATCATTGGATGCAGAGACTACACTTGAGGCACTTAGGGAAATAACAATCTTGAAGAAATGCAAGAATTCATTCCTTTCAATAGTAAAAACCCACAGAGAAATGGAAAGGTTCAACAAACAGCACAAACTGAAGTGGCAAATGATTTTGAACTTATTCACAAATTCAAACCCTTCTTCTGTCACTTCACTGTCCCCCTACTAAACCAGAGAGGCAGAGAATGTGGGTGGCCAAAAGGAAGGCAAATAGAAGGAAGAGCTGGGAATGTCCCAAAATGATCTTTTCAGATCAAAAAGGATGGTACTGGGGTGGAAGGGATGTCCATTGCCATAATGTAAGACCCCTTCATGCAGAATGATGGAAGCTACAGGCTAAATCAATATATCTTGTTGGAGTATGGAAAGTGAATGCAGAGAAGGGAGCCATGACTAAGAGGAGATTATCCAGATTGTAACTCTGACTACAACCTTGAGGACAAGAACAAAGACCATACTGAGGGCAGGGGAGGTGAACAAAGTGCTGAGACTTACATTTGATACATGATATGTAGACCCATAGAGAGAGAGGTGACTACTGCTTCAATCTTTGCCCTTCTCTCAGCTGCTTCTCATTACAACCAGGCTTTTGTCTCCTTACTCATTAGGATACATTAAAACCAGTTTGCGGCAATGGAGGTTCAGTGATCAAAAAAATGTTTGCATTAATTTGTAGAAGTTGTTTGCTATTTCCCCAGCAAATGGGAGAATTTCAAAAGGGAGATGAATAGGGTGCAAGCTAGGTACATACTCATGAGAAATAAATATGGTGTATCCAAAGCTAGAGTACCCTGGATGACTAAGGATATTGATGAGAAGCTAAGGGATAAAAAAAGCATAGAACATAGAACATAGAACATAGAACATTACAGCGCAGTACAGGCCCTTCGGCCCTCGATGTTGCGCCGACCTGTGAAACCAATCTGAAGCCCATCTAACCTAAACTATTCCATTATCATCCATTATCAGCAGGTATGTGATGCATACTGGAATAATAACGTCAATAGAAATGAGGAAAAGTATCTCAAATACAGGAGACAGGCTAAGCTTGGAATAATGAAGGCTAAGAGGAAGCATGAGGAAAGGATGTCGGGTTGTGCTAAAACCAATAGTAAATTTTTCCTCAAACATATTAATAGCAAAAGATAAGTGAAGGACAGGGTGGGGCCTACAAGGAACAAGCTGCTCACTGAAGCAAAGGATATGGCACAGGTACTGAATGAATATTTCATGGCTATATTTACCAAATTAGAAGATGGTGACAATGGCCCAGATGACAATGTGCATATTGAGTAACTGAGCAGATAGTGATGGATAAAGAGTAGATGCTAAGTTATCATGCCCAGATGGAATGCATTCTAGACTGCTGAGAGAAGAGGAAGTTGTGGAGTAGTTGATGGTAATTTTCCAGGCCTCTCTGAACACAGGATCAGTCCCAGGGGACTGGAGGATTGCAAATATGACACAGTTGTTGAAGAAAGGGACGAAGGATAACCCAGGAAACTTTTGACTTGACAGCTTCACATCAACAGTTGGAAAACTGCTGGGGGGCATAATGCAGGATAAGGTAAATATACACTTCGAGAAAAATATATTAATACTAGACAGTCTTCCTGGCTTTGTCAAGGACAAATCGTATCTGACAAATTTAATTGAGTTCCCTGACAAGGTGACACAGGCAGCAAATGAGGGTAGTACTATGGATACTGTATACTTGGACTTCCAGAAAGCATTTGAAATGGTGCCACATAGCAGTTTGGTTAGCAAATTCGATATGTTTGGGATTGATGGGTCCTTTGCAGCATGGATTAGAAGTTGGCTAAAAGATAGGAAACAGAGGGTAGGTATAGATGGGCATTAGTCAAATTGGACATGAATTGAAAGTGATGTTCCACAAGGATCAGTGTTGGGATCCTTGCTTTTCTGATTTGTGTAAACAATTTGGAGATGGGTGTTGAAGGCGGCATCTCTAAATTTGCAGATGATACTAAGCGAGGGAGAATTGTGATTTGTGAGGATGATGCTGAGCGACTTCAGAGGGACATTGACAAGTTAGTCTATTGGCCAGATATCTGGCAAATTAACTTCAATGTAGGGAAATTTAAGGTAATGTTTTTTGTTAGGAGAAACACAGAGAAACAATACAGGTTCAATTGTACAATTTTGAGTGGAGTGCTGCAGCAGAGGGACTTACAGATCCATGTGCACAGTTCGCTGAAGATGGCCAGGCAGATTGAAACAGTTGTTAAGAAGGCTTATAGGATCCTTGGGTTTATAAATACAGGCTTAAGAGTATAAAAGCAAGGAAGTGATGCTATACCTCTAGAAATCATTGGTCAGACCATACATTGTATTCAGTTCTGGGCACCTTATTTAAGGAAGAATGTTAAAGCCCTGGAGAGAGTGCAAAGGAGATTTACTGGAATGATAGGAACAAAGAATTTTAGATACAAGATTAAAGAGATTGGAGTTATTCTCCTTGGAGCAGGGAAGATTAAAAGGTGACCTTATTGAGATGTTCAAAATTATGAACAATTTTGACAAGGCAGAGAAGGATATTATGTTTTGTCTAATTGGTATGCTAGGGGTCACAATATGAAGATTGTCAGCAGGAGAGCTACAAGTGAGATGAGGGGAAACTTTTGTTTACTCGGAGAGTTGTCAGGATTTGGAATGCACTGCCTGGGAAAATGATGGAGGCAGATTCCATAGGAGGTTTCAAAAGACAGCTAGATATATATTCGAAAGTGATGAAGTTAGAAGGCTACGGAGAATAGAACTAGCTGGGTAGTTTTAACAGGAGCCAGTACAGACATAATGGGTCAAATGGCCTCCTTCTGTACTGTAAAATTCTATGATTTTATAAGTTATCCAGCAGAGATTTGCCAGTGGTCCAAAAGGTACTTCAAATATTAGACAGTATGCAACTTCAGAACTATCTTTAAACTATTTTAATCCCAGTCTGCCTTTAGTAACTCCTGTGCCTCAAATGTGGCAAGTCGATTTTTGTTATAATTACAAGCAAAAGGATCACCTAAACTCTTTTGTGACGGAAAGGAACAACTTTTCCAGCTGACAAAAAAAAAATGCTCGGGCTTTATTGAACAGTATCGGTGGGAATCATACACCTATATGTGGAGTGTGACCTAATGTCACAACAAAGATCAATGTAGTTCAAAGAGATAGGGGAATATTTCCTTCATGTGTACTGGCTCGAGCAATGGCTAAACAACACTGGAGGTCAAATTGGCATCACAGTTGTTTGGCTGTGTGAAATTTTCTTTGGGAATTTGCTATTGTTAGTATATGGCTCATTGATTCCGTGGTGTGTTGTACGCTTGACTCTTGACTCTGAACAAAGATTTTATTTGACCATATGCAAGAACTCTTTGATAATGGAGTTTACAATATCTGTTTATAGCTGTCAACCTCACGAAGGTCCCTGTTATCTTAACCCTCAGTCTAGGGTCTGCCAATTTCCATGGTGACTCAACCAACATATTTGACCTACAATTTCTCTTATCTCCTTTATCTGTGCAGCAATGAATAATATGCTTATATAGGCTGTTATTGTTACAACTGCTGAACTAACATTCCCAAAGCCACCAGTGGTCATGTATCCTCTCATACCGGGAACAAATCAAGCAGAACTACGATACTTGTTTCATGACTAACATGCAGTTTAATTTGAAACTTAATAACAATAAAACCCTTGACCCTATTTCAAGGACATTGCAGTGAGTATGCTTGGAGGATGCAGGGGAACCATGGAAGGGTCAAGGAGCGGAGGCCTTTTAAATACAACTTTTATAAAGTTCCCAAACACAAACCATGGTTAATGACTATTGTGAGGGACTGTAAATACTATGACCGTGCTGCAGGCCAGAAGCTGGGAATTCTGTGATGAGTAACTCATATTCTGACTCCCCTGAATCTTTCTATTGTCTACAAGACACAAGTTAGATGCATGCTAGAATAATCCCCACTGGCCTGAATGAGTATATCTCCATTATCATTGAAGAATCTCAATGACCATCCAGGACACTGCAGCCTGTTTGATTGGCCCTCCCCTTTTGGTATGTTAAAAATTTATTTCTTCTACCTGTGACATAATGTGACTCTTGAAAGGACCATTTACAGGATGGATTGCAGCAACTTGCCAATAAAGGAATTTGGCAATAAATGCTGGCCTTCTTTGTGAAGTCCACATCCTGCGAATAAAAAAAACATCATGGTATCCATCTTCAAGCTTGTATAGATTCCCATTCGCCCTGCTGGATATACAAAGCTTTAAAAAAGATAACAGATGCAAGTAAGCAGAGAAACAAGGTGCAGAAATAATAACCAAGGCCGGTGATTTATAGTTATCAGAACAATTCATTATAAGAAAATATTTTAAGCTCTAACAACTACATTAAAATATTTCTCCTGCTCTTTTTCCTCAAACTCACCGGCAATTTTAAATTGATTTCCTATTGTTAAAGAAAAGACATCAAAGGTAATAGTTTCTTTCCTATTCACCTTATCAAATCCATCCATGGTGATATGAAGAAACAGAATTTCCTTAATTGATTGTTACAAGAGTAAAGAGGTTGAACTGGAGGTGAATATAAGCTCAATTTTTAACCTTTGCACCAAAGTTTTTAAAAAAAATACCTGGGTTGATAAGTAACATAATATCCTTCTCTGCCTTGTCAAAATTGTTCATAATTTTGAACATCTCAATAAGGTCACCTTTTAATCTTCCCTGCTCCAAGGAGAATAACTCCAATCTCTTTAATCTTGTATCTAAAATTCTTTGTTCCTATCATTCCAGTAAATCTCCTTTGCACTCTCTCCAGGGCTTTAACATTCTTCCTTAAATAAGGTGCCCAGAACTGAATACAATGTATGGTCTGACCAATGATTTCTAGAGGTATAGCATCACTTCCTTGCTTTTATACTCTTAAGCCTGTATTTATAAACCCAAGGATCCTATAAGCCTTCTTAACAACTGTTTCAATCTGCCTGGCCATCTTCAGCGAACTGTGCACATGGATCTGTAAGTCCCTCTGCTGCAGCACTCCACTCAAAATTGTACAATTAGACCTGTATTGTTTCTCCGTGTTTCTTCTAACAAAAAGCATTACCTTAAATTTCTCTGCATTGAAATTAATTTGCCAGATATCTGGCCAATAGACTAACTTGTCAATGTCCCTCTGAAGTCGCTCAGCATTATCCTCACAATTCACAATTCTCCCTTGCTTAGTGTCATCTGCAAATTTAGAGATGTTGCCTTGAATACACATCTCCAAATTTTACAAGTGGCAGGCAATGACTGGGTCAACAAGAGAGTTTAGATATCTCCATGACATTGCCATCATAAACTTCCTGGAGATTCCACTGACGATAAAATTTACGCACTACACTTGTCTTAGGTTTGTTTGTGGACATCAGTGAAAAGGCCAGCATTTATTGCCCAACCAGAACTGCCATTCAACACCGTGGTTTACTAGTTGATTTCAGAGTGCTGCTAAGAGTCATTGAGTGTATTTAAGGCAAAAATAGACAGGTTCTTGATTCTTAAGGGGATCAAGGGTTACAGGAAGAAGGATGGAGGAATGGGACTGAGAAACATATCAGCCATGATCGAATGGTGGAGTAGACTCAATGGGCCAAATGGCTTGATTCTGCTCCTCTATCTTATGATCTAACTAAATTGCTATGGGTCTGCAGTCACATGTAGGCCAGACAAGCTAAGGATAGCAAATTTCCTTCCCTAAAGGGTATGACCGAAGCAGATGGGTTTTAATGATAATGTACGATAGCTTCATACCTCTCTGATACACTTTTGATGCTCCAGATATATTCATTGATACCTGAAGGCTACCAGCTGCTATGGTAGGATTTGAACCTTTTATCAGAGCAATAGACTAGACCTCTGGATTAGTGCACAGTGGCATTACCATTAAACCACCATCTCCCTTTGTCCCCAGATAAATACTGTGGCTATTAAAGTAGGGCAGAGGTAGGGAATTTTACAGTGGGTAACACACCTCCTTACTCACAAAAACCTGTACACCAAGACACCAGTCAGGAATGTGATAAAATGCTCCCCACTTTCCTTGACACAGTTCAAACACCATCCATGAGAAAGCAGTCCACTGGATCAGCCCCTATTTATCACCTTAAGCGTTCACATCCACCATCATAGTACAATATGGCTGCATGTATGCTAAGTACAAAATGTACTGCAGCATTTCAATATGCTACTATTGCAATCACTCCCTGGAATAGATTCAGAGAGCTGTACAGCATAGAAACAGACTCTGCGGTTCAACTCATCCATGACGGCCAAACATCCTAAATTAACCTAGTCCCATTTGCCAGCATTTCGCCCATATCCCTCTAAACCCTTCCTTTCATATAACCATCCAGATGCCTTTTAAATGTTGTAATTGTACCAGCTTTCACCACTTCCTTTGGAAACTCATTCCAAACACGCACCACCCTCTGCATGAAAAAGTTGCCCCTTAGGTCCCTTTTAAATCTTTCCCCTCTCACCCTAAACCTATGTCATCTAGTTTTGGAGTCCCCTACCCTGGGGAAAAGATCTTGGCTATTTGCCCTATCCATGCAGCTCATGATTTTATAAACTTCAATAAGGTGACCCCTCAGCCTCCAACCCTCCAGGGAAAATAGCCCCAGCCTATTCAACCTTTCCCAATAGCTCAAACCCTCCAGCCCTGGCAACATCCTTGTAAATCCTTTCTGAATCCTCTCAAGTTTCACAACATCCTTCCTATAGCAGGGAGACCAGAATTGCACAGTTTTCTGAAAGTGGCCTAACCAATTTCCTGTACAGCTGCAACATGACCTCCCAACTTCTGTGCTCAATGCACTGACCAATAAAGGCAAGCATGCCAAACACCTTCTTCACTACCCTATCTACCTGTAACTCCACTTTCAAGGACCTATGAACTTGCACTCCAAGACCTCTTTGTTCAGCAACACTCACCAGGATGTTACCATTAAGTGTTTAAGTCCTGCTCTGAGTTGCTTTTTCAAAATGCAGCACCTCACATTTATCTAAATTAAACTCTGTCTTCCACTCATTGGCCCATTGACCCATCTGATCAAGGTCCTGTTGTACTCTGGGTAACCCTCTTTGCTGTCCACTACACCACCAATTTTGGTGTTATCTGCAAACTTACTAACCATATCTCCTACACTCACATCCAAATCATTTATATAAATGACAAAAAGCAGTGGACCCAGCACGGAGCCTTGTGGCACACCGCTGGTCACAGGCCTCCAGTCTGAAAAGCAAACCCAACCACCACCTTCTGTCTCCTACCTCCAAGCCAGTTCTGAATTCAAACGGCTAATTCTCCCTGTATTCCACGTGATCCAACCTTTTTAACCAGTCTACCAAGCAGAACCTTGTCAATACCTTTGGACTGTGGGAGGAAACTGGAGCACCCAAAGGAAAAGCAAGCAGGCATGGGGAGAATGTGCAACCTGTACACAGACAGTCACCCGAAGGTGGAAGCGAACTCGCATCCCTTGTGCGGTGAGGCTTACCACTGAGTAATTCTGCTGCCCCTTTCCGACTTGGAGGTGAACTTGAAGGTGGTGGTGTTCCCTTATATCTGCTGTTCTAAATGGGAGTGGTCATGGATTTGGAAGGTGCTGTCTAAGATACATTGGTGCATTTCTGGAACTCCTGGGTGGTGGAACCCGGCTTGGTCTCTCAACAGCTTGTGGTGAGTCCCAGCCTGGTGTCTTGGTGACGTTGCTAGTCTCAGCCTGGTCACTCTGTGGCGCTTGGTGGGTCCCAGCCTGGTCTCTTGGCAGCTTATGGCTGTCAGGAAAGCAGGTGAGTGGGACCACTAGGAAGGTCCCTTCTAAGTCACACACAATCTTGAACATGTCTCTGAGTCTTCACTGGTGCTAGATCTAAATTCTGGAGCTCCTTATTTAAGGAACTGTGACTTTAACCTTGACTATACAATTTATCAGGAAAGTGGTTCCTCAATACTGTCTGAAGAAATATCAGGAATTAGGAACAATGCCTGCTCACATGCTGAACATGAATAATTTCAACGTAACGCTACTTAATCCCTTTACATTTATTGAGGGATCCATCTTTAAATTTGGTTCGAGTATTTACACATGACTCAGATGGTTTCCTGATTAAAGTTCGGTAAAGTAACGCCCTTGACCAGCAATCAAGAGAATAAAAGCAAAATACCGGTGATGCTGGAAATCTAAAATAAGCAAAGAGAATACTGGAGGAAGCTCAGCAGGAATGGCAGCATCTGGGGAAAGTTCTGAAGAAGGATCATACTGGACTCAAAATGTTATAACTCTGTTTCATATTACTAATCCAGAGACATAGGCTAATGCTCTGGGGATACGGGTTTGAAACCCACCATAACGACGGTGAAATTTCAATTCAATTAACAGCTCTGGAATTTAGGGGAAAAAGAAGGGTCTAGGCCCGAAACGTCAGCCTTCCTGCTCCTCTGATGCTGCTTGGCCTGCTGTGTTCCTCCAGCTCTACACCTTGTCGTCTAAACCCATCTGGGTCACTAATGTCTCTTAGGGAAAGGATATCTTTCATCCTCACCTGGTGAGTCTTATGTGTAGCTGTTGACCCATAGTAATGTGGCTGACTCTTAACTATCCTTTGAATGAGCTGAACAAATGGGATGGACAACATGGTCATTGCTATAGTCTTACCAGACCACAGGTCTGCTCACTCATGGAGAGAAAAGACTGGATGGTAATCACCACACCTCAGGTAATGGGAGAGATTGAGAAGGAGAATCCTTCATGGTAACCTCAGCCAGTGCAGGGACTGAACCTACACCAATGGCACCACATTGTGCCACAAACTAACTGACACTGCCTTGCCAGTGACACCCACATCCATAAAGGGATAAATGAAAAAAAAATCCATCAATAGGTGGCCATCCTTTCACCTGTCAAGACCATGAAGTTTTGGAGCTCACTTCCTAAACTCCGCCTGTCTACCTTTCAGGAATTACTTAAAACCTACCTGTCTGACCAAGCCTTTGATTAGCATCTCCAATCATGACTCACTGTCAAAATTGTATCATAGTGCTCCTGTATTGTTGCTTGACACTGGAAGCACTTAAAGGAATCAAAAGTTACATCAAGTTAATGACATAATTTCAATAGGGAAGTGAGTACAGTGTCAGATTGGCTTCGGGTCGTTCTAGTCCTGGCACTGTTGGACACAATGAGCTGAGAGTCCCCCTTCTGTGAAAAATCCAATGGTCCTGATTAGTTTAGAAATGGAAATGGACTAAAGTGAATGGCTTACTGCACAAAGACGTAGCATTATAGCACCTAGAGTGGGAACAATTGGTCAATTAGCTTCCATTCACAAGAGATAAAAATTATTCTCACAATTCAAACTGAAATGCAACAGAGGAATGACATCGATGAAAATATTTGAGCGTACGTGGCATTTTTAAAATTACACATATTAATCTAATTTTTCTGAAATTATTAACTAAGCTGTGTTTCCAAGTGGCTCAACGTTCGCCTTGAATTTCAATATACGAGTTGGATAACCAATAATAGTTGGCATTGTTATGGCACACTAGGGTCCCATGTTTTGCCCCCCAAATGGGTGTGCAGAGTCAGCAGAAATCCCGGTTCCATGAACCCCAATTTTAAAAATGGTCACCCACACTTCTGGTGCTGGTGTGGTGGAGGGGGCTGCCAGTTCCAGAGGTGGGCTGTTTGGCAGGACTGTCTGGGGGCTTCAGCATTGTGGTCAAACTTTGAAAATAAAAATCAAGAAAAAACACCCCTCCCGATCATTTTCCCTTACTCCAAAACACTCCCCATTCATGCCAGCCTCTACTTCCCTCCTCATTCCGTTGGGTCTCACATCCCCTGCACCACCTGATGCCAATCTACCCATCCCCCATGATCTGTTATAGCCCCCATGCCACCCTGTGATATCTATCCACTCCTGGCCCTTAATAGCCCTGTGCCACCTTCTGACAGTGTACTTATGCCAAAAGCGCCCCATACCCACACGACACCAAATATCACATTATAGCCCCAATACTAACTCATACCCAGCAGGCAACTACTCTGAATCACCGACTGACCACTATTGGTAAACCTCAGGGGGCATGCTGATAGCCTTCATCAGAGACACTATTGGAAAGATACATTCATTGAGAACAAAATAAAGTCAATATGTTGAAATTGCTTCAACTAAACCCTGATGAAAACAAACATTTCACTTAAGTGCTTAACTTTTTTTGAGGTTGGTTGGCTCGCCGAGCTGGTTTGTTGTTTTGCAGACATTTCGTTACCATGCTTGGTAGCATCCTTAATGCATCCTCAATGCTGCACTGAGAATATCACCAAGCATGGTAATGAAACATCTGCAAAACAACAAACCAGCTCGGCAAGCCAACCAACCTCAACACCCACAACCAGAGCTACAGATCTACTCCAAAATGCTTAACTGTTTCTCTCAGCAAATATTTCCATTCAGTAAGTAATTAGAGCTGTCCATCAAAATGGTCACTTGATGAGAATCTCTTTGTGAAATTATACTTTGAGAAATCAGTCATGTAGCAAAATTCTACAATAATTTAGTTGAACAGCGTCTCCTGAAATACCTAGTCCTGCCTTTTTGTCATTCCACACATATTTGAACAGTTTCTGGACAATGTCACCAGTTCCAATGAATTCTTGCACTTTTTATGTACAAGATGTCCTTTCACAATCACAAAGCATGCACCACCTCCTCAAAAAGGTGCTTTGCCTCTCCAAATGGATGCTTTGCCTCCATAAAGGTATTCCACAACTAGATCCAAAGGGATTCCTTTCCTATCCAAAAGGGCAGAACCAGAAACCTTTCTTTCAATCTTCATCCTCCTTACTACCAATGCCGCACCCATACAACCTAATGCCCCCAGTCCATTTCCCATGGTTCCTCATACTTCTGTGCCAACTTTGTGCCTACATCCTTCCTGTACCCTTTCCCCTTCACCTACCATGCCAGTACTTTGAATACCCACAAGTATTCACACAGAAAGGAACAAAAATCTAGTTCTATAATTGAAGACTTTTCTTCACAGACTATACTCTATTGAGAAAGGCGCTCTCAATCTACAATCAAACTTTGTTGCTTTTAGATAGTTGACACCTCTTGACAGGTTGACACCCCTTGAGGCTGATACTTGATGACAGGTCTTGACAGGTCGCAACTTGTTTATACTTTAAAACGCTTTTTAACATGTCTTGACTAGTTTTACATTTCCAAAGGCCTTGTCCACCTTTAAAGCACAATCCTCTCCATAGTTAATCATCTCAAATTGCAGCAGACAGTCCTCAAAGGATCCCTGAGCCCTACCTCAAAGGGATCTTTGGACAATATCAACAGGGGTATGGCAGGTCTTCAAAGGCATACTCCAGCTACCCAAAGAGAAATGCTCTGAAAATAGACCTGCTCTTACCTCTACATTCCAAGTTCCAAACTCCACTGCCTCCAAAATGCGTTTTCAGCTGCAATTTTAAATTACCAGCTCCCTCCAGAAGCACATGTGCGAATTATGGCCCACCCACAGTAGAAATGAGAAGTGACACAGTGAGGAATGGGACTTGTGATTCCCAACTTCTTGCGGCATTTTCACCAGGACGGAGACAAACTCTGTCATTGCAAAAATCAGGGTCCAGGTTTGTGAATCAGGGTCTGTTTCCATGATATATTACTCTAAGACATGAAGAGGTTACATTTTATTTAACAGTATTATCTAACATAATATGTTAGAGTAAGCCATTCAGCCCAGTCATGAGAGCATGACTGATGCGATAATTCTGAACTCCACTTTCCTGACTTTTCCCCATAACCCAAGATTTGAATATACTTAGTGTCCCAGCTTCAACAGTAAAGAATTTCACACATTCACTACCTTCTGAAAGAAGCAATTTCTCCTCATCTCTGTCTTTGAGCCTTGGTTAATATTTCATACATAAATGTGGCTGAAATCTTCCAAATAAGAACTGCGCCTACGCTTCAATAAGGTAAAAGCAGATAGTGTGAATGATAGGTCGTAATGCGCTAATGCAGATCAAGCCATTTAGACAAAGATGACATTCTGAATCCAGGTTTGTTGGTTTTGATTACGTTTCTTTATTTTCACACAATGAATAACATATGAACAGATTACTTTTCAGTAAGTGCTCTATTGCTAACCTGGTTTCGGCAGCAAAACAATGAGCTTCTTTCAGAAAAAAAGTTTTAAAACCAACAACCATATGTAGAAGCATGACAATCAGCATGCCAAATACATAAGCGCCAATCAACAGCAGTTCATATCTATTCAATGTACAAAAATGCTTCATGAATAAAAACTGTTACAAAAAACATTTCAAACAACAATGTACAAGTTTGCTCTATGTTTAATTAGAATACAAATATAATATTTGTCTAAAATATGTGTACATACAGTCAAGTATAATAACATGCAAATACACTCTAAAAAAGGTTTAAAAACACTATGAATACAGACTAAAATAAGCCAGCACTATGTAAAAGGACCTTGTGCCCCATGTTTAAAGATACATTTTTGAAACTTCATTTGCAGTCTTATCAATTTTCAGCAAGAAATTGCTCTTTTTTCTAAAAAAAAGCAGAGTGAAACAAAACACTGGGATTTGACTAGGACACCCGTGTAGACACATTTGGCAGCTCTTTCAATGTCTCTGTATTGTTTTAGTGTTACAACCTTGGCAGGCCTTTCACTAGTTATGATACAATACATTATTTCACATCAGCACTACACCGTGCTTTATCAGACCCAAAATTTACTGTACCTCCATGCTGATTACATTGTTAATGCTGTGGTCCACTTTAAACAATTGTCATTGTCATTTTAATGGTTTTGCTTTTGCGACATCGCATACCAAATTTTAAAGGCGAGGGTTACTTTTAGAACTTGTATGTCATAGAATATACAAATTCCCTGCCCCACTACCCACCCCACAGTCCAACTTCAATTAGCACCATTCCCAAACCCCAGTTGCATTAAAACAAGTGTTTGGCATCAAAATGAATTGTTAAACTTGTTTGAAAAACAGTTAAAATGACAATTACACAGACACGATGATTCAGACAGTTTGAACCCATGCAGGTCAAAGATGTGTAATTACATTATATACAACAGGCTACTGTTTTGACTGAATTAAGGCTGCCATGATATAAACATTTTGCCTAACTATAACTGCAGTCACAATTACTCGTTTTGAAAAATAATTGAAAATATGTTTTGGATTATCTTCATAAGAACACTTAATTTCTTTTTGCATAAGGGGAAATTAAATACAGAAATTTCAAAGCTTAAGGTAATAGATTCTCCAGAAAGAAAGAAAATGCACAATTACCAGGATACAAGACAATCACAAATCTGGGGATACATTAAAACAGCCAAGTCTTTGATATTAAGTATTTGATTATTTGCATACAATAGTTGGAAAATAGTGGGTTACAACTTTTACTGTTAACTGGGACATGGTTAAAAGAGATATTCCTTTATAGGAGAACTGTAATTATTACTGATTGACTCAGTTCAGAATGACAATTTATGGATGGAGTTTTTACCAGTTAACAAAGATGATCAGATAAATAAAATAATTTCTATTGTCAGGCCATCCCAATGATAACAGTTCTGTTGGCTACAAATTCTGATGTATAATGTTCTGTATCTTCTCAAAGTCAGTATTTCTGTGGTCCATATTTTGTGTGCATTCAGGGTGAAAATTAACTCTGATGTAATCGTTTGAACAAATTTGGGACATTTTTCAGAGTGAATTTTGTAATTTGAGAGAACTGTCATTGACGTATTGCATGAATAAGCATGCCTTGAAATTTATATAGCTGTGGAAAATATATATTTTTTAAAATCTTTGTTAACATCTATTTACTTTGGAAAACTGTAAGGCCATACAGGAGGGCACACAATGTTATATTTTTATATGATCTAAATTACAACATCAATTCCTACCTTTACAGAAAGTCACTTGTGAACTTAATTGCTCAAATTTTAGTGACAAGTGCGGGAGTTGAAAATCAATTATTATTTGTTTTAAAAAATTGAAATGCAATTATCATCTTTAAAAGAGTAATTTGATTGAATTTCTTTTTACTGTTTTGTACAATATTGCTTTCAGAAGGAAATGCTCAGTGATAAAGGTACAGGTGTAAATAGGAAATCCAGCTGATCCCTTAAGAAGTTCAGGCTGAATCTGTTCTGCGCTTTGCACCTCTTTCTGCTCAATGTTACTTTCTGACAGCGTTGTCCATCAAGGCGGGAAAATTTATTTTCACTACATAAAATAAACCTGGGACACTTATTGATTGAAAATGCCCTTTAATGACTTTGTTTTCTATTTCTGCTGAGTTACCAACAGCATATGTTGAACTGAAGCAGAAAGTGCTTTATGTGGATAACACTTTTGCATTTAAGGCTCTGTGAGTACAGTATTGCCTAAATGACGGCAAGAATATTTTTAATTTGTTTTCTTTCCTTCTTTAATTGACTAGCATATATTGATTATAAATTCAGTATATAAGAAATGCTGTTGCAAGCAAAATGTTATTGCTGCCTGCCTTCCCAAGGATTATTTCATTAATACATTCTTCTAACAGGATGCCAAAAGTACTTGTACGAACTTACCCTTTTATATGCCATTACATGTTGCCCACTCGCAAATAATGGGTCGGTGGTAGAGCGCGGTTAACAGGGAGAAGGAATGTTTGTACAAAGTTGTGAAACTGAGTTGATGTATTACAATACCAGCCACTGAGCGCAGAGTCTGGTTTTTGTAAAGAATGCAATGAATGCTGGAACGAGGCCATCCATTTCATATAATGAATTAGGTGAGAAAATGGTTATTATTTTAAAATGATCCAACATCTGAGTTTCAGTCATTCCCTTCTCATTCACCAAGTAACGTTAAAGTGCAGGAAGTTATCAGTGATTGGAGGCTGTCGATTGGTAGCTGGTGGTGGAGATGGTCAAACTGTTGTACCTTTTAGAATTTACGGTGATTGCCTCGTTTTCAATTTCTTTGGCCTTCCTGTGTCTCTTCACTTTCTGCTCAACTTCTTCTTTCTGCTTTCTCTTGGTGCCTTTATCTGACTTAGGCTCCTGTTGCTGTACCATGCAGATTACAGCTTCTATTGTGTCCATGACAGTGTCCTGATTGGCTGAGGCCAGTGTCTCGGGGGCTAAACTGTACCTCAGACTCCTTTTACTGGGAAGATCCACGCATTTCTCCAGGACTGGCATCTGGTCTGTGAAGTCGTCATCTAGTGGCATTGGGTGCTTTCTTGGACGGCCTCTCCTCTTTTTCACTATGTTGTTGCCAGTTTTTGACTGCCTTTGCAGCCTTTTGGCTTTCAAGATCTTGTTGACATGGTCCAAGTTCTTTTTTGTCGCAAGAATTTTATCATAATTGCACATCTTCCTGACTTCACGTTGAATAGCTTCAATTTCCCTCCTCTTCAGCTTTCTCCTTGGTGAAGAACTGGGACTTTGAACTGAATGGAGGGAAGCAAAAGGAATCGTTTTAATCACCAGATGTACATGATCACTTAATTAGCTTCACAGCATGAAACTATACACTGTCCAATGCCAGACTGATGTTAAAATAGCTTAAAGATGCTTTTGAAGTTACAGACAGTTTAATATTTGAAGTACCTTTTGGACCAATGGCAAAACTCAGCGAGACAACTTGCTCAGGAAATAGAATACAGCTTCTACAACCTAATGCAAAAGCTTCTTTTTTTGATCATGGAACTTCCGTTGCCACAAACTGGTTTTAATGTATCCTCATGAATAAGGACATAAAAGCCTGGTCATAATGAAAAGCAGCTTAGAGAAGGGCAAAGGGTTAATGCAGTAGTTATCTCTTTATGGGTCTACGTCACGTGTTGAAGGGTTCAAAATCATGTTTTTTTTATGCACACTTATACCAGCCTTATCCCAGATTAAATTATCAAATAAATGCTTGGAAAACCGGTGTTTAAGATTGGTTTCTTTGACTGACCAAATACTATTCTCACTTGTAAAATCACATACGGAACACAGTTTGTGTTGTTACAAACCAGGTTCGCCTGTGTATTGCTGCGAATGTAGAACTTGAAGTCATAAAAACTGTACTTTGCAAGAGGCTGGTATTATCATAATGTGACAGCTTCAGATGCACAATCATATACCTTACAAAGTGTGGGAATTTTGAAGGCATTAACTATTCACATTTTTCATGTTAAGCAAAAGTGAATCATCCCTCTTCCAATATAACAAATAACCAGTCTGTAGAAGTCAGTGAATGTTGGTCATGGTAGGGCTGTATTTAATGCAGGGCTTTGGGGGGTCTGGGGAGTATGAATATGGTTCCCTTCCTGGCCTCCCCACAATCGAGGAAAACCAACCAATGTTAAATAAGGTTATCCTGCAGCAAGAATTGGGCTATGTAATCCCTAAGCTGAGGGTTGGGCCTCTTTCCCCCAGTGGCAAAAACATCTGCCTTGAGAACTACCAGCCTATCTGACTTGGCAATAGCTCCAGCAGCATCACTGGTATTGCGACTCAGCAGTGTGCGATGCCAAAATCGTAGGAGGAGCCAGGTTGAAAAAGCATGTCCACTAGGAGCTTAGGGAGGGGAAAGAGCATGTTGGAGTTGGAGGGGCATGGTTGGTTTTGGAGGCCAGGTGAGGAGGTGCTCGAGGGAGTTTGTGTTCCCCAATCCACATAAGACAACTTTAAACTGTATTCCCCATTTCTTTCCCAAATTCCTGGCAAATTTGTTAAGAAGTGGCTTCTCCCTCTTGCCTTCCTCTCACTTCTCAGTATATTATTACAATGGAGGGACGTTGAGAGGCTTGAGTAGACAACGACTGGTAACTTAAGAGACTCAACAGGCCCAACACATTTTACATCTCACCTCTTTGAAGAACTTAAATGGCAGGAGATTATAAAATCTAGCCTATAGGAGTAAGAACTTGAAGAATGATGCCTTTAAAATTGTGACGCCCTTTGAGAAGATTCAACTGTCGCTCACTAATGTACATTGCACTGGACAAATGTATCTCTCAATGTTCACATGAAGAGGACACGCAAAAAAAATCTCAATATTTATTACAGATGAGTAAAGCCATTCTAATTGCCTTAATTCCTCCACACAGAAAGCCTCACAGTCCCTCCATATCACTACCTCATTTAAAAAAATAAATGAGTTCAGGGTTTGGATCTCATCTACAAATTTAAGTGGAAAGCTTTTGCAAATGTTGATCAGTCTTCATGAGGAGAATTGCAGAAGTACAAATTCTGTAGAAGTTAAGCTATGGAGTAAGACAAATGTCACTCAAATATCGAAAGAAGTTTTGGTATTGACAAGGTACTCACGGGATAAGGCCTCAAAATAAGGAAGGAAGACACGTTAACAGGTTTTAGAAAATATATTTGAATTAGTGGAATGCAAATTTACCAAAACAGGGTTCACACTTCTGTAGACAAACGTATGATAAAGGTTTCAAATCTGCCAGACAGATATATCGAATGTCAAAACATTGCAGCCATTCAAAATGCAGCTGGACTTTATAATGGGAGAGTTGGGCTACTGAAAGCTTTAAAGGTATTTTCTTATTCATGTTTATTTTATGCTCTCACAAATTGCATTTGTACAAATTTAAACTCAAATGTTTGTATTTAATTGTGGAATTTGTTTATAAATATGCAAAAAGCAGTGCAGTGACTTTTTGATTCGAAGGGTGGCACATTATTCAAAGTGATAGCACTATTTCAGGTGCCAGCAATGCACAACATGTTTTCCTTGCTGCCCAATATGAAATATATTAGCAGCAGTGTCACATAACAGTGCTCCATTTCTATGTCTGTAGCACTGGCTGTGGGCAGAGTGAGGGTGATTCATAGACCTTTAGAAACCAAAGGAAAAGTATTTTCGTTTGTTAACGTTTGCAAAAAGACCTGTAAAGAATTAGTAACTTTTTTTAAACATTGATAATTAAAACAATCCTTCCTAAATGTAATAAGAACTGCTTCAAAACATGAATCACTTAAAAAATATAGGAATGCAGTCATTTTATTGCAAAACAGGTCATGTTTCAGTCTTGCCTAATTACTATCATTATTAAAGCCTCAGTATGCTTTCATAGATTCCCACCAACTTTATTCCAAGTTTAACTGAACAGCTGGGTTCATTTGTAGATCTCTTTCCTCCCACAAAAAAAAAAGTTTTGCTTAAAAAAGGACTTTCAAAGGAGCCCTTATTATTGACAGGAAATTCTCAGAAAACTTTCATTCTCTCATTAAGACAACTTCTTATGTTTTTTGTTCATTACCCCAACATATGGGATGTAGAGATGCAGCTCAGACTGGATCACTCTAATTAATACAAAAGTCCCTTTCATAGTCTTGTGGTAAACAGATGTAAACAGGTCTCAAGAAAACTGAACACTGGTCCTGAAGGCGAAAGTATATTCTTGTTATTCTACTTGGGGAAATGGGGACATAATGAACAAAGTCTTAAGTGAAGGAATGGACTACCACGGGAACATTTTTAAACATGGAAAATAATAAAATGTCAAACTGTCATTATGCAGTTATATCGATAATCAAATCTTGCAGCAAAGGATAAGAACAATTGAACAAAGATGCGTAAAGATTACTTAGTTCCTATTTAATATTTTCCTTTATTCTGTAATTATGTGTAATCTTTCATTTGATACTGATGGGTTTTTTTTCAAAAACAAATGTCTATGTGCATGCTCTATCAGTTTTTCCAGTATAAGTTCTTAAGTCCATGTTTAAAATGGACACATTAGGCTAGATTTGCAAGAAACCATGATTCAGCATATGTGCCTCAGCTTAAAGGGCCCTGTCAGACCCAATGCTTGCTCCGGAGAGGTGTGGTGTGATTGATTCAGAGCAACTGACCTCATGAGCAGATCCTGGGTCGGAAGAGTACTAAGGCAGGCTTGTCAGAAGGTGTGACATGGTTCTCTAGGACTTTATGTAGATCTCAGCACTCATTTCCCACCCTCCTTTCATTGGCCTTTATAACCTCCTTTCTCTTTTTATATTCCCATGTCACCTCCATAGGCACTTACCCAGTCTACACCAGGTGCAAGACCCAAAAGCCAGATGGAGATGCAAAAATATAAGCTCAGCCTCATACACAATATTTACCTTTCTTCTCATCTTTAGTTCTGAAGGTAAGGCCACGGACCTCAATTGGATGGTCCACAGTTACGGGGAAAGTACGACGGCAGGTTGCGTGATGGAAAGTGTATAACATGTACATATCACTGTAGTTTTTGGATTTAAAATAGGGGCATAGAGCGCTTGGTCAGTTCCATGAAAGTTATTTTTAAAAGGTCAGAAAGTCATTCTGGAGCAGTGATCTAATAACATTAAAACCAAGAAAGCATGTAACTATAATCACGTTCTTGGGCTTGAACCAACCCCTGTACTGTTAATGGATAAAATGTTTGTACTGGTGAGTTTATGACAGGTAGAGAAAATGTGTTACTTGTATGAATCATGTGACTAAGCATTACATTAACTAGCTAAAAAATAAACTTATGATGTATCAAGACAAGCTTCATTCTGGGACCTGAACTGTCCAGTAATCCAGCTGGCATCATAACATTTGGTATTGACTTCTCCAGGACAGCTGCCTAAGACACTATCGGCTGTGACATTATCTGAAGGATCTAAAGGCTGATAACCTGTTTTACCATGTTACAAATCCATTTTCCATGGGCAACAAGTCCCAGAATGGAACTTAAACATTGGATCTTCTGCCTCAGAGGTAAGCATGCTACCACTATGCCATAAAACCTCAATTAGATAGTGGAAAAACTCCAATTCATGAAACCCATTGAAAGATTTTAAATTTCTACAAATGATTAATCCCTTATAAAGACAAACAATCTTTTCACAGCCCATGTCAAAGACATCTAGTACTTCAAATGTACATTTAAACTTTCATTCCAACTGAGAACTTCTTGAAATAATTTTACCATTTTAAACTCTGCCAATCATTCATAATGTCATAATTCCAGCCCTTGAAAAATGTCAACAAAGATTTCTACTGAACTTTTACCAACAAAAACCAATTCTAACTAACATATACTTGAAGGACTGCCAATTAAAGCAGTTTGATTCCAATTGTCCAGCTGTGTTCGAGTTTCTCTCCTGTGCAATTACCTCCAGCCACTTCCCCTGCTGGCAAAACTAAAATCTGTTGGAAATTGGGTTAGGATTTCTGCATCTTGGTCCCAGCCATTATTTTTATAGGACTCTGGAATCTTCTCAACTCTGAGGATATCTGATCCATTGACTCACTTGCTGTTAGTTAGTCTGACACTGCAATGCAGAAGGGAGGGGATGCTGAACTGGTTGAAGATTTTAATTTTTTAGATGAAGCCTTTCACCTGCCAACAAATGTGGATACATGCCATGCCCACAATTCAAAGAACAGCAAGAGTATTCTTTGTTGTCCTGGACAACATTTATCCCATGTTTCAAAGTCACAATACCAGATTTCCCGGTTATTTATCATACGGTGCTCTGTATCGACTTTACTGCACAGAAATTGGCTGCTATGTTTTCTCATGTTAAAACAGTGACCATACTTCAAAAAAATGTTGTTGCTTAAAATTGTTTTTCAGTGTTCTGGATTCATGAAAGGGATTATGTAAATGCAAGTCCCTTTCATCAATTTTCAACGCATGGCAGAAACTTTCAATAAAAAAGGATTTGCCAATTGACTATACCAACATCAGTGATGTTAGTGTAGCTGAGACTGTTCAGTCCCTCAGGTTATTTAACACTCTCGATCAACCAAATAGGTGACAATGTCCTGAATCGGTCAATGCATATGTGGACCAGGCTTCTAACGGAATCAGCTGAGTCAATTAAGTCATTCAATAATGAACTAGCATTTCTTAGACATTGGACATGAAACTATAGATACAAATATTCACTGAAATGATTAATAGCTTCATGGAATACATGGGAATTTAGCAGATGGTTGGAGTCTATAGACTACAGATTGACTTAGCATCGTTATGGCTCTATTAGTCACTAGAAAAGTAGGATGGAGGCCCTATTACCGGTGTTGCCAATCATTTCTTAAAGAATAATACAATTGGACCTAATCACTGAACTATTATGGAAATGCATATGTGCAGACAAGTTGGTTCATTTATAAGTTTTGTTTGAAGCCAAACTCAAATTTCTAATGCAAGTTTTAATTCTGTTGTTGCATAAATAACCATAGGTTAGAATGAATAAAGCTTGGCTTCCATCCACTAAAGTTGACCAACATTGTCTGATTTGTTCACAAGTCAGCAAATGGAAGGAGCCACAATTTAGTTTGCAAGAATCCAAATAATAACACTGAGTTTTGAATCAATTTCCTAAGCAGCTCTGCAGACCTGTGCAATTGTTGTTAACACTGTCAACTAACCTGATTCGCACGATGGAGATGGGGAAGGTAGGGGAGATGATGCCAAAGTTGACACTGTAATATTTTCAGTAGAAACAGCTTTCTTTCTGGTAACAATGGAAAGGCCACTATCATTTTTGTGCAACGTCATTTGGTCCAGCTTGGAGCGCGAGCTTATTAAACCTAATGGGAGTAAATAAAACATACAATAAACCATAGATATTTTCGAAGCTAGGACAAAGTGGCAAAATAGTTCTTGGCTTGGAATTCATGAGCATTGTGATATGAGGTTAGTAAGTTTATTGTCTCATGTAGAACATACTGATTAGGAATGATATCTGATCTCTAAACAGGCTTAACTATTTCGGTTGGGGTGGCAATACTGAAACAACTGATAATGAGAATGATCATATATCTGTGACAGCATTGGATTTTTAATCCAGTGCCCAAGACTAATACTCTGGGGATATGAGTTTAACTCCCATCATTGAAAACTGGGGAAATTAATATTCAAGCAATATATCAGTATCAGTACTCGTGCTCACGAGCATAAAAATATCAGATTGCGGTAATAAAAACATTGGTACAACAATGTCCTTTCAGGGAAGGAAATCTGTCATTCTTGCCTAGTATAGCCTACTTAGGACTCCAGATCCGCAACCACACAACTGATTCTCTACTGCCTTCCAAAATGGTGAAGCGAGGAACTGAAGTGTAATCAAACTAGTATACAAAAGTCAAATAACAACGAATCCAATCATACCATCTAACTTTGATCTGATCACCAGAAATGACTAAGGCTCACCCTGCAGTTCTCCTCACTAACATCTGGGAACTTGTGCCAAAACTATGACAGCTCTCTCACAGACCAATCAAGCAACAGGCCTGCTATTGTCATCACATCTTAAGAAATGTTCCATATTCTTCCACAGCCATCTCTGGGTATGTTTGTTCCCGCCAGAAGCTGTAGTACATGGTCAGATGCTAGTGGCCCTGCAAAACCTTAATAATGACTCTCATTTCGTGAGATCTTATGATGCCAAATCAAATATGGCAAGGCAATTTCTGGTTTATTATCACCTAGTGCAGCTTCTTACCCCCTTCAACTGGAATCAGATGTTCTCCATGTTGACCACACTTATAAGAAGCATTAAGGGTAGCAAAGGCACTGAGACTTTGCTATGGTTTATTGATGCCACCCTCAGTCAAATGCTGCAGCATGTCAAGAGCAGCCACTCTCATCTCAACTCTGGAATTCAACTCTTTTGTTCGTGTTTGACCCAAGGCTGTAATGAATGCAGGAGCTCACTTACTCTGGATGAATCCGAACTAAATGATTTAATACAATGTAAACAGACAGAACCACAGAGAAGACTTCCAGTCTTTTAAAAGCAATTTCTTTCATCCTGTAATTACCATTCATATCATAGTTGTAAACAGCCATAATGAAAAAAAATCATTTTTAATGCTTCCCTTCAAAGTGTGAAAGCGATTCAGTTTCAAGATTTGAAAGATATGCTGTCTGTCTATGAGCTGATAAATAGGCATTGAAAATAACACATTGTTTATCCAAACAGTCAGAGTTATTGAACTCATTTGTTACCTAGCATAAAAATGTAATGCATAAGGGCACTTCATAACTTTTAGGGATTTGATTTGGCCCAAGTTGCTCATTTAATGCTACTTAAAATTCATTCCCTCATTAATAATGCAGCTTATTTAATTCTTACTTTAGCTGTTCTGGAAATAAAATAGAAGGAATGAAAATGTCGGAACATTTTTCTGAATATCAGGTTTTATTGTTTAACAGATATTCAGGCTTTAGCAATAAAGAAAATGGCATACATTTACAAAACAATGTTTGAAAAATAGCTGGAGGTGTACTTTTCAATGTAATACCAGAACCTGCCACAGAGAACAACCGCTTGTGAAGAATGCCTCACATTGAAAAAGTTGGATATAGACCATGAGGTATTAAACACAATTTATGTAAAGCAATTTAATGCTGCTCAAAGGAGTAACATTGGTAATTTGGTGAAGTTCTCTCACTTTCGGCTCTAGTGGAAACACAGTGCCACATTTATGCCTATTAACCTTCTGAGATTGCCCTAAACTTCTGTCAAGCGTAAAACCTTTCTTGAACCATGGCACAAACATAGCCAAGCTGTATACTTTCAAAAACCAAACGTCACAAATGATTTATCTGTTTTCGTTAGAAAGAAGGTTAAGAGGTGACTTAATAGAGACATACAAGGTGCTCAGAGGATCAGATAGGGTGGACAGTGACAGCCTTTTTCCTCGGATGGTGATGGCTAGCACGAGGGGACATAGCTTTAAATTGAGGGCTGATAGATATAGGACAGATGTCAGAGGTAGGTTCTTTACTCAGAGAGTAGTAAGGGCGCGGAATGCCCTGCCTGCAAAAATAGTAGACTCGCCCACTTTAAGGGCATTTAAATAGTCATTGGATAAATATATGGATGATAATGGAATAGTGTAGGTTAGATGGGCTTCAGATTGGTTTCACAGGTCGGCGCAACATCGAGGGCCAAAGGGCCTGTACTGTGCTGTAATGTTCCATGTTCCATGTTCTATGACAAAATCTACTTACACAGGATGGTCACATTAGATGCTTGATTTATAGTCCTGAAAAAAGCACTTTTACATCCTTTTGTTCCATTATTCTACCCTCAATCACGATTCAACTATTCATTGATCCAGTCCAAAATCAAACAAAGCTCTTCATTACAAATGCCATAGATACACAAATGGCCTGACTCCTTCTTTGGTTAACAAGCCAATTGGCATGAGCTACCTTCGAAATGGCCGCTTAGAGGTGGCACCCTACCCCTTTAACCAGCTGCCGCACTAACCCCACCCTTACCTACATGATTACTCCTTCATTGCAGCTGTCAAAATGGCTAGATTTGCTGCTGGACATTTCAAACACTCTCCCCTGCTTTAAAGAAAAGGACCTGGTTTAATTTCAGGAATGCTGCACATTTCTGAAGCAGGTGGCATCAGAATTGCTAGACAGAAAAGCAGAGTTCAGTCCTTATGGGGATAAAAAAGGAGTGGAGAGGCAATCTGACAGTGAGTGCCACTCCTCAGAATATACAGGTCAATGTTGTCAATACTACAGGTTTCTTCCTTAAATTCAATCCAACTGACTTAACCTAGCTTAATCTTTCTTTAGCTGTAGCTTTAAGTAAAAAGGGCGTTTAAACATACTCATTCTCTGGAAGGCAGTTTCACTTATTCTGGGTCTGTTAGTACACATCTCAGCTCTCTTCGCCCTTCCTTATGTTTTTAAAACCAAAACCTTGCAGTCACAATAGATACCACTCCCTTGGTGTCTGTTCAAGAGCTGCACTTCTCTTTTGGTCTGAGCCAGTTCTCTAGAGTACACTATTTCTCTCTGCAAACAAACAAAGCTGAATTCTTTGGTTAAACACTGCAGACCATGTTTTTTCTTCAGCCTCTAGGTTCAGCCTTCCTCTGCTTACAGATTTCTGAAATGAAAAGAAAAGCCATCTTGTATTCAGGGCATGATTCTCCGCTCAAGAGATTATCTCTAGAACAATTTTAGGGATTTGTTGCTTCTCAGAAGCATCTCAGATGGTTCAAACATTACTTGTAAGTACAGACAGGCATAATAAATGGAACTAAAATTGAACAATCCCTAATTCAACTTAACCTGAAACCAAAACTCTACATGTGTAACTCTTAATAAAACACACAATAAATACGGGTACAACAGCCTTCACCTGAACTGCACTGGGACTAGCAAACTGTAGACATAGAAATACAGAAAAACAGAAAACAGGAGCAGGAGTAGGTCATTCAGCCCTTTGAGCCTGCTTTCTCCCCATTTCTTTTAATCCTTTTAGCCCTAATAACTATATCTAACTTCTTCTTGAAAACATTCAATGTTTTGGCCACAACCACTTTCTATGGCAGAGAATTGCACAGACTCACCACTCTACGGGGTGAAGAAATTTCTCCTCACCCCATTCCTGAATGGCCTACCTGGGATCCGTAGACTGTGACCTCTGATTCTGGATTCCTCAGACATCAGAAACATCCTTCCTGCATTTATCTGGTTTAGTCCTGTTAGAATTTTATACGTTTCTCTGAGATTATCTCCTCAGTCTTCTAAACTCCAGTGAATATAGGCCCAAACAATCCAATCTCTCCTTAAGTGTCAGACCAGCCAATCAAGCAATCAGTCTCATAAACCTTTGTTGCGCTCCATCCACAGTCAGAACATCCTCAGATAAGGAGATTAAAATTACACACAATACTCCAGGTGTGTTCTCACTGATGTCCTGTAAATTGCAGGAAGACATCCCTGCTCCTGTAGTCAAATCCTCTCACTATGAAGGCCAATATACCATTTGCCTTCTTCACTGCCTGCTGCACCTGCATGCTTACCTTCAGCAACTGCTGTAGGAGGACCCCCAGGTCCCGCTGCACACTCCCCTCTCCCAATCTATCACCTTTCAGATAATCAGCTGCCTTCATGTTTTTCCTACCAAAGTAGATAACCTCTCACTTATCCACATTATACTTCATCTGTCAAGCATCTACCACTCAACTTGTCCAAATCACAGAGGCTCTCTACATCCACCTCACATATCACCCTCCCACCCAGCTCTGTGTTACCTGCAAACTTGGAAATATTACATTTATTTTCCTCATCTAAATCATGAATGCAGTTTGTGAATAGCTAAGATCCAAGCACTGATCCCTGTGGTACCCAACTAGTCACTGCCTACCGGTCAGAAAAATAACCCACTTATTCTTATTCTTTGTTTCCTGTCTGCCAGCCAGTGCTCTATCCATAATAAAAACCGAACAAACAGCAGATGCTGCAAATCAGAACAAAAACAGAAGTTGCTGGAAAAGCTCAGCAGGTCTGGCAGCATCTGTGAAGAAAAAATCAGAGTTAACGTCTCGGGTCCAGTGACCCTTCCTCAGTTCTCAATCCATGTCAGATTACTACCCCTAATCCCATGCGCTTTAATTTTACATGCTAATCTCTTCTGTGGGACCTTACTTAACACTTTTTGAAAGTCCAAATAAACCATATTCCCTCTTGTCAACTCCACGAGTTACAGTCTCGAAAAATTCCAATAGATTTGTCAAACACAATTTATGATTTGTAAATCCATGCTGACTGTGTCCAATCCAGTCACTGTTTTCCAAGTGCTTTGCCATTAAATCTTTTATCATGGCCTCTAGCATTTTCCTACTTCCAATGTCAGGCTAACTGGTCTATAATTTCCTGTTTTCTCTGTACCTCCTTTTTAAATAGTGTGGTTACATTACCTACCTTCCAATCTTTAGGAAATGGTTCAGAGTCTGTAGAATCTTGAAAGATGCATCCACTATTTCTTGGACCACTTCCTCAATTACTCTGGGATGTAGATTATTGGGCCCTGGGGATTTTTCAGCCTTTGATCCTATCAATTTCCTCAACACCATTTCTCAACTAATACTGATTTCCTTCAGTTCCTCTCTCCCACTAGACCATGTGTTTCACAACATTTTTGAGACATTATCTGTGTGCTCCTTTGTGATGACAGAACTAAATATGTATTTAATTTGTCTGCCATCTCTTTGTTCTCCATTATAACTTCTCCTGTTTCTGATTGTAAGGGACCTCCATTTGTCTTCACTAATCTTTTTCAATTCACGGACCTACAGAAGCTTTTGTAATCAGTTTGTACGCTCCCTACAGGATTAAAGCTCATACTCTATTTTCCCCCCTATTAATCAATCCTTTTGGCCTGCTTTGCTGGAATCTGAACTGCTCACAATCCTCAGGTCTGTTGTTCTTTTAGACCAATTTGTATGTCACTTCATTGCACAGAATACTATCTCTAATTTCTCCTATTAACCATAATTGGGCCATCTTACCTATTTTATATTTGTGCCAGACAGTAGTGAATAGTTTTTGCAGTTCATCCATGCACTCTTTAAATCATAGAATCACTATAGTGTGGAAACAGGTCATTTGGCCCATTGAGTCTACACTGCCCCTCCGAAGAGCATCCTACCCAGAACCAGCCCCCTACCCTATCCCTGTAATCTTACACTTCCCATGGCCAATCCACCCAACCTATACATCCCTGAACACTATGGGTAATTTAACATGGCCAATCCACCTAACCTGCACATCTTTGGACTGTGGGAGGAAGCCAGAGCACCCAGAGGAAACACATGCAGACACGGGGAGTAGTAAGGGCGTGGAATGCCCTGCCTGCAAAAATAGTAGACTCGCCCACTTTAAGGGCATTTAAATGGTCATTGGATAAACATATGGATGATAATGGAATAGTTTAGGTTAGATGGGCTTCAGATTGGTTTCACAGGTCGGCGCAACATCGAGGGCCAAAGGGCCTGTACTGCGCTGTAATGTTCTATGCTCTATGCAAACTCCACACAGACAAGTCGCCTGAGGGGCTGGAATCAAACCTGGGTCCCTGGCGCTGTGAGGCAGCAGGGCTAACCACTGAGCCACCAGGGGTTTGCCATTGCTAGGTCTGTAAAGGGGTCTTTAAGCTAAATGAGGGAGAGGTTCACGCAAGGGGAGATTTCAAAAGTTGAGAAGGAAGGACAAGGCAATAATGCAATACAGGTAATCAGTGTGCGAAAAGACTAATTTGTACAAACAAACATAAGAATGCAAATGGGTACAGTGAAGGGATAAATAGCAAAAATGTAGAACTAGAGATTCTTTACCTGTATGCACAAAGTGTCTGCAACATGACTGATGAATCGATAGCACAAATCGAAATAAATGAATATATGATGGTGATTACAGAAACATGGGACCGTATTCCACAGGGCACTATGTCTCTACTCAAAGACTAAAAAAGAGTCAGTCATGATCACACCTATTAATAAGCTAAATACCCTGAGGCTGTTTTGGCAACACATTAATGGAGACTTCTGAGGAGGAGCTTCTGCCTCAGAGAGATGCTAGTCAATCTCCTTCTTACCTAACAGCAGATGGGCCTTTTGAAGTGCTGGTCCAGTGACATTACCATGACACCACCATCCCTCTGTATTTATTATCAAGAAAGGAGGGAGAAAGAGTACAAAATTACAGGCCAGTTAGGCTAAGATCTATCACTAAAAATATCCATTAGGTCACAGTAGGATATTTAGGAAAATGTAATACAATTAAGCAAAGTCAACATCGTTTTATGGAAGAGTTCTTTCAGAAAGTAATAATCGAGGTAAAAAGGAACAAGTAGATTTAGTGTATTTGAATTATTAAAAGGAATTCAATAAGGTGCCTTGTACAATGTTACTACACAAGATAAGAGCTCACAGGATTGGGAGAGATATATTTGCATGGATAAGGACTGGTTAACTAGCAGGGTAAGTGGGTCCCTTTCAAGAGTGTAATGTCACAGGGATCAGTGCGAGATCTCAAATATTTCTGATCTATACTCATGACTTGGATGAAAGGGCAGGCTGTATTGTGGCTGAATTTGCTGATATACAAAGGTAAGTGAGAAAGTCAGTTGGAAGGAGGATGCAAAGAGTCTGCAGAGAAATATAGACAAGTTATGTCAGTAGGCAAACATTTGACAGATGGTGCATAATGTGGGATAATAGGAAATTATCCACTTTGGCAGGAACAATACAAATTCAGAATATTATTTAAACAGAGAGAGACTACTGCAATACAGAGGGATTGGTATGTTTTTGTCCCTGAATCAAAAAGAGCACAGGAAATAATTAGGAAGCCAAATTAATTACATTTACAGCAAGGGGAATGGAATATATAAGTAGGAATGTCTAGCTACAAGTGGGAAGTGCACTGGTGAGACTACACTAGATCACTCAGTATTGGTTTTATCACCTTACTTATAAGGGGTATCCTTGCACTTAAAGCATTTTGGAGGAGCTACACCAGACCATTTCTGGTGTAAATGAATGTTTTTTCCTTTATTCATTCAAGATGAGGATGTCGCCGGCTAGGCAGCATTTATTGCCCACCCCTAATTGCCCAGAGGGCAGTTAAGAGTCAATCATATTGCTGTGGGTCTGGAGTCACCTGTAGGCCAGATCAGGTAAGGATGGCAGTTTCCTTCCCTAAAGGACATTAGTGAACCAGATGGGTTCTTCCAACAATCGACAATGGATTCATGGTCATCGTTAGACTTTTAATTCCAGACATTTATTGAATTCAAATTCCACTATCTGCCATGGCAGGATTCAAACCTATGTCCCCAGAACGTTATCTGGATCAGTGATAATACCACTAGGCCATTGCCTCCCCATGAATTGTGTTATGAGGAAAGGTTGACCTAGTTGGGTCTGCGCTCTGCAGTTTAGAAGGATGAAAGGTGATCTCACTAAAACTTGAGTAATATTTGTGACTATAAAATGCATTTTTCAGTAAAATGTATGCCTGCTGATGTATCGAAATTGTAACACTGGGGCAGAAAATCACGACTCCTGCACAAGGCTGACGTACAGATTTGTGGAGCCTGTAATATTGCAAAGAATGGTAAGAGCAGAACTACAACTGCATTATTAACATATAGACTGCAGCAGTTCAAAACAGCAGCTCACTTTCACCTTTTCAAGGGCAACTAGGGATGGGCAATAAATGCTGGCCAGTCAGTGACATTTCCATCCCATGAGTTTATTGAAGAAAAGCAAGTTTTTCATCCCTTACGTTACATCTCTTTTTTAAAAGAAAGTGCCAAAACCTAATGTTCCTGGCAGCTATGGAGGAAGAAAGACAAAATTATGCTTTCAGCTTTTAAGATGCAAATTCCAACCATCAATTTAAAATAAAACCATTCTGACAATGTCGTTTTCATATTTCTCTTCAATATTTCAATTCTTGGGTCATGCATTCCTACACAAGAATGCATGTGTTATTCGACTTGCCTGCAACTTATCCAGCCTGGCAGCAAGTGTTCATATCTTGCTTCTTGGTGGACAATGAAATCAAAACCAGAAGAACTGCGGACGCTGTAAATCAGGAACAAAAACAAAGTTGCTGGAAAAGCTCAGCAGGTCTGGCAGCATCTGTGGAGGAGAAAACAGAGTTAACGTGTCGGGTCCTGTGATCCTTCTGAGGAAGGGTCACCAGCCCTGAAATGTTAACTCTGTTTTTTCCTTCACAGATGCTGCCAAACCTGCTGAGCTTTTCCAGCAACTTTGTTTTTGACAATGAAATCAACCTCTGCTGACTTTATGCATCAGCTTTTCAATGGAGATCCACAGCAAAACTATTGTGTAAATAGTGCTTTGACTACTATAGGTGCCAAACTGCAAAGTGACTATAAATATTTTTCACTAACTTTAGGGCAAATTTTCCCATTTACAGCTAAGCGTTATTTTCGGGGACTTTCATGTTAGGAATTGGCACAATCTAGATTTTGGCAGTGGATGGGAAAATTGTGAGCTGCATATAAATGAGGCAAGATTAGCTAATAATGAGATGCAAATGTATGGAAATAAGGTAGTCAATACTTATTCACAAGATTCAGAATTTGTCACTGTAATCTTAACGGGAAATTCAGAACTTATTTTCTCGACATTGAGAATCAGAGTTTTCCATCCTTGTTCTGTTTTCCCAACTTTCTTACTGTTGCCCATGCTGCTCAAGGAGTAGGAAAATTCTATCCATTAACTTTTTTTTCTCTCCTCAGAGATGCTGCCAAGCTCACTGAGTATTTCCTACTTTCTGTTTGCAGCTTAGATTACCAGCATCTGCAGCACTTTGCTCCCATAGGATTGTGATTCGTGCCTTGCTTTAGTTAATGTTTGGATCCTGCATCTTATTAATGACATTCAATACTCCCTTCAACACTCTTATAAGTCCGAACTAGCCAAATATGAGTTATAATGTTAAGTGGCTCTTAAATAGCTGTGGCTACATTACTTGTACTTGAATAATAATCGCATGTTAGAATTTCTAGACCTCAGTCTAGATCCAACAATTCAGTGGCATGACTCATATCGCCAAAAGGAAAGCTAGTATTATCTTTATGTGCCTAAGAGTCCATTTTTCTTCTACTTGGATGAAGTGTGCTGGTTTCATTTTGAATATTGGCTGCAATCCAATTATTTCTTTTTTTAATCATTGCACTGTAGTTTTACACAGTTTTACGCAGTAAATTTGCAAATGCATTAAGGATACACCTTTGACAAATAGGGAATTTAAGTAAGTAACCTTATGTTGTACTAATTTAGTATGTACTGTTTAATAAAGAGCAGTTAATTCTGTATGGTAGTTGAAATTGCTGAGAAAAAATATTCTGAGCTCAAATTAGCTTTGCGTGAACTGTTAGTGCGGTATCATTATAGACAGTTTTCAGGCTTGTCGGCATATTTCATTTTCAAAGCCTGAAGTGTTCTAATGGCTTGTCTGTATACTCTATTTTGCTCCCCTTTCAGAAAAAAAACTGACACTCAATTCTGCTATCATCCTTGGCAGTCCTTCATCAAAAGCATAAGCACATGTAGTGATCATTCAAAATGCCAGACAGAAGGTCTTGAGATTTGAGTTACCTCTCTTCATTGACACATCCTTCAAAAAAGCTGTTATTATAAGTTAGCTTCAGATGACAGCTAAATCACTTTAAAAGAAGGAGCAAATATAGAGGGTGTGCTCCTCTCAGCTGGGTAACAGTGTTGACGTGTGTCACCTGGAAGATCCATTTTTGGAATTTTAAACTGCTTCACCTTAGCACACCAATTTCATGCCTAATAATGACAACACTATCCTGTGATTCTTGGTTTCACTGACCTTCATCCTGTCTGATTCTCGACCTTCCCTCTCTGATTCAGAGGTTTCAAAACTGGGAACATATAATGCCATACAAAATTGCTGCATAAACCCTGTATCACCATCCCCTGGGGATCTGCCATATCAGGCCATCACACAGCTGGAAACTGTTTCAGTAACATCAGTCAAAGACACACCAGCACTCAGCTGCTCACTGTGTATGCACATCCAAAATGGTGGAATCTCCAGAGGATGAGAAATATAATTTAAAATACAAATGTTTCTTACCAGCTTAGTTAACTAGGTTTCTAGCTGATTTATCCACAAGTTTTGATTATTACCTCGACAGATATTAAACACTCTTTCCTACCACTTATTACCTTTTTAGCCCCAAACCATCTGACTTTAAATTGTCACGTTCTGCATTAGAAAACCATAGATAAGCATGAAACTACTTTCTGTAATATAGACTTCAGCCACTAGTTGTCACTATGATACTTTAAAAATCTACACAATGGTCCCAGGTTGTCCAAGTTGATACCTGAAACTTGGTAACCAGCCACAAGATCAAAGCAACTCAGTTCCATTCCACACTTATTACTTGTAAATTGAGCCTGCTTAAAACTCACAGACTTTTCAAAAGGTCATTCTCAGGATGTGGGGCTCTTTGCTTCCCAATGCTGTTGTTAGGCAGGGAATTTCAGAGTCATTGGACTCAAAACATTGACTTTGTTTCTTTCCCTTCAGATGCTGCCAGACCTGCTGAGTTTCTCCAGCAATTTCTGCATTTCTTCTTTCTGGAGTAAAGTCAGCAAACATTTCTGCACTCCAATGATGTTGGAACTCTCTATGACAAATGACAAAATTTCAGGTCTAATAACTTTGTATCTGAAGTTGACAAATTTCTATTATCCATAGGGCCAAGGCGGGTATATAGACATGGAGGTCATTGAATGGCAGGACAGACTTAAGGAGTGAGTGGCCTACTCCTGTTCCCATGTAATAACAGGTAGGTTTGGCCAAGAACACCATCTTGATGATCTAGGGTTGTGATGATTGGCCTCCAAAAACAAGGGCGCATGTTCAGTCAGAGGGAGACTTTGCTTGAGTGAGACAAAGACCAAATGAGTATATCTGGGAATTGGGTCAAAGTAGGACTTTGAGACAAAGAGGCTTTAAGTTAGATTTACTGTAAGTAAAATAGCGTGGGGAGCTTGATGAAAGCAGGTTGGAGATGCTTTTTTTCTTCAACTCTTCCTCAATTTAAGTTTATTGGTTGGTAACAAACTGTTATTAGGGACTTGGAAATCAACATTGCTTCACTGTTGCTGGGTCAAAATTCCAAACTCCCTCCCTAAGAGCATTCTGGGTCAAACTACAGCACATGGACTGCAGCGGTTCACGAAGGCAGCTCACCACCACATTCCCAAGGGCAACAAGGTCAACCAGTGATGCCCATTTCACATGAATGAACAAAAAAAATTAGAGTTACTGTGCTTGATTGTGAATGCATTAAGTATAGTCAATAGGTATTACATTAATATTTTGCATTTGTCTTTACTGAGGTTGTACATGCATCCCATAAAGGCAGAGGAGCAAAACATTGGATAGGCTGTTTGTACTTAAGGTTAAACAGACACCAAGTTTGGGGTGCATTAAGCTTGGGAGGCAGGTTCAATTGAGGCATTTAATCGGGCCTTGTATGACTTTAAATAGAAACAATATGCAAGCGAATGGGAATAAGGCAGGGGGATGGACTAAGTTATGATGCTCATTCAGAGAGCTGCTGCAGACAGGGTGGGTCAAATGACTTCCTTTTGCACCATAATACTTCTGTGATTCACAACCATATTCCTTCGAGACAAGTATCACTCCAGCATGTGGAGAATATTCTCCTTATCCCCACTGATATAAGTTTTTACATCGGGCTTCTTGGTGTCACACACGGTTGAACGATGCCTTGATATCAATGGCAACTGTTCTCACCTCACCCTTCAGCAAGAGAGTTTCGTTTATATTTGGACTTTGGTTACAAGGATGTCTGGAACCTCACCACTCTGGTAGAAAGAGGAAGCAGAGTTTGTAATGGCTCAACACATTGTCCCTATGCCGTGGAGGTCATGATACAAATTAGCTCTGAATTTGGTGACTTTTATGGAATATGTATGTTATTGGTTAGGTAAGCAATTATTGCTATCCCTAATTTCCTTTGAGAAGATGGTGGGTAGCTACCTTCTTGTACTTTGACAGTTCACAGGGAGTGGGTATATCCAAAATACTGTTATGAAGGGACTTCCACAATTTCACCCAACAACAGTGAATGGTATGACTTTCGAGTCAGAATGGTGTGTGACTTGGACGGGAACTTGTTAATGGTGCTGCTCCCTTGCATCTGTTGCACTTCACCTCCCGGGGAATCGGGCTGATAGATTTGGAAGGTGCTATTAAAGGAGCCTTGCTAAGTGTTGCCAATGTATAGTGTGGAGCTGGAGGAACACAGCAGGCCAGGCAGCATCAGAGGAGCAGGAAAGCTGACGTTTCGGGTC
>NC_063332.1:51937370-52010444 GCF_021869965.1 Rhincodon typus | reverse complement strand
CTCCAGCTCCACACTGTGTTATCTCAGACTCCAGCATCGGCGGTTCTTACTGTCTCTGCTGCCAATGTATGTTGTTAATGGTGGGAGTAAATGTTGAATTTGTAATTTGGCAGATAAAAAATGGGAGGAAAGGCACACCAGGAAAGAGATCTTTCCTTTCATCAGGATGTAGGTTCTTTAAGGAATAAAACCTGAATTACATTCAGAATTGCCATTCACCATCTTGTGTAATGCAGCCCAAAGCAATTCGATGGATGACTTAGCACATGTAGCCCATTTTACCCAAGTCATTACATACTGAATGCGCAGCTCAGCATGAGGCTATTGGCTGACTGGGACACTGTCAGACTCACACTGGGAAACAAATGCAATCATTTTAAAGTGCACCATCACACATTGGCCATCATGGAAACCAGGCAGGAAGCCAGTTAAAGTAAGGCCAGTAACTTCTCTGATTTCGCTACCTTTGCACTGTGTCCCAAACATAATGTCCTCTTCAGTGCAAGCGAGTAGGGCATCTGAAGAAAGCCAGCGGGATCTGGCTTTAAAGGTGAAGACTGAATCCAATAATGTTATTCTGAAGTTTCCCTAACATCATTTCCACAGATGCTTTCTCCTTTACAAACTGTGAGACCATTCTCACAATTCCCCTGCCAAAGCTTCGTCTCCAAGCCAGCCAGTAAATTGTTATGGAGATGAGGATTGGCCACTAAGACTAGTTCTACCTCCACAGTTTCATATTCCAATTGCAGATACATTTCAAAAGAAATTAATCTGTATGTCATGAGAAAGCAAAAGGTTTGAATGGTAAGTTTGCAGCTGGAGGAACACAGCAAGTCAGGCAGCATCAGAGGAACAGGAGAATCAATGCTTCGGGCCTTTGTCCTGATGAAGGGTCTCGGCCCGAGACATTGACTTTCCTGTTCCTCTGATGCTGCCTGAGCTGCTGTGTTTTTTAGCTCCACACTGTACGGACTCTGACTCCAGCATCTGCAGTTCTTGCTATCTCTTGAATGGTAAGTGGTTTGATTTAGTTGGTTGGTTTAGTGGAGTAGTTGAATCACAGTGTATTTGGCAAATCTGGGAATTGCAAGCTGAAGTTATGGTTCAAATGATTTGGCATCATAACACAAACAACAGTCAATGGCAAATAATGTTTGAATGCAATAACGAAAGTTATTCACTCCACTCACTGATGAAAACCCACATTGAATAACAGACTTTCACGGAAGCCAGCTTTTAGTCACAGAATCAAAAATGTTTGCAATGAATGTCTGAGTGACCTAGTTAAGCATCCAGCTCAGCAATTTATATACACAATCCAAATTTTTGGAATGCACACACTACAAGAAGCAAAGCTGGTTTGGGTTCACTGGAGAAAAAGAATAGTAGCAGTGGTGAAGCAATCAGCAAGCGGAACAGTTTTACCTTTTTGATTGATAGCGTCTGATAATGTACTTAGAGACCCAGGATGCCAATTATCAAGCATTTGATTTTTTGCTGAATTACTCACTGCTACTTCTACCTAAAATAATAAATGAAAGGAGTTCTATGCTTGAATTTAGCATGGCTGGTGGTAAAATTGCTATCATTGTGATTCTACTGATAAGCAGCCAAACGTAAGTAATTCATTTTTAAATAAATCATTTGAGGTAGAGCAGTTCTTCCATTCTCTAACCCTCCCAAATCAAGTTTGTCATTTTGGCAGCTGACAGACCTGCTGCACTGTGTTCCTGCCCACCTGGATCTGGCTCCATTTTATGGAGAGTGAATAGTGCCGACAGGCATCATGTATTGAAGTATAATGTCAGTCCCTAAACAAAAAAAAACACCCATAGAACTGCCGATGCTGGAAATCAGAAATATAAACAGAAATTGCTGGAAAAACACAGCAGGTCTGGCAGCAAGCTGTGGAGAGAAAGCAGACTTAATGTTTCAGATCCAGTGACCCTTCTTCAGAAATGGAAAACTGCAGCCAGACCTACAGAGTTTATTTTCCCCCGCAATTCCTGCTATTGTTTATCATGTTAACCATCTGAATCAACATTGAGGTGACTGGATGCAGGGCTAGCCTGGGTTAATATTCTGGAATTCTCTCTCAAACACCACTGTGGAAGTACTATCAAAACAATAACAGCAATTCAATGGGTCATTCCAACTTTACCATCTCAAGGAAATTTGGTGAAAGGCACCATATGATGTCTTTACGATATCACCCACATATTTTGAGAAATATGTATTAGAACATGAATGTTCAAATATTCTCACAAAGGAAAGGATTTCCTTCAATTTGTATCATTTTTATAAGCGCCAAGACCATCTGAAATGCACCAAAGAATAAACAGAAGTATATTTTCAAAAATTGGTATTAATAGTAAAATTTCAAAAACCCGTCATGCAGAATTTTCGTATGATGCACCTTAATACTTATGACACATTACCAGATCTGAAGTTTAGGCAATCTATGCCGCAATCGATTTAGCTCATTCCTAAACGATCTATGTTCAAGTCTCAACCTTTATTTCTGACAAACTATATTGGCTGTTGACAATCCACCAAAAAAAGTAAGAATTTCCTGGCATATTCCATAAATTCCCCTTTCATAACCTTGAAACTTATAAATGCTTTTAAAATCCTCTGTGAGGCATTGTAAGTTCACACATTTCACATCTCTGACTACCTACTGTAGCGATTATAACAAGGTCAGCCATGGGGACTTGATAAAATGAGATCCCTGATTGGGGCTGTTAATCTGGTCTAATCAGGGAGCCCTGGCTGATAGATATAAACAGGAATGTCAGAGGTTCTGCTCACTGAGAGCTGGCTCTGAGGGACCAGGATCAGTGTCAAGGACTTTCCATGTGTAAATAAAGGGCGATTTGGTGATGAGGTACTGGCTTCTATGGAGTTATTTCATGGTAGAAGTGGGCTATGGTTTTTATCTTTTAATTGTAAACAGCCTGTGATTTAGCAAAAGGTTCCTTATAGAAGCTTTCTTCATAAATGCTAAAATAAAAAGTTTCCTTAAAGGAATTATTGAGTTGGATGATATCTGGTCTCTACTTGGAGATTTTGCACGATAACACATTTAAAATTGGAAGCCCAACAGCATCCTGGACTCAGCTTGGATTCAATCACAGATATGAATGCAGCATTGCTTATAAACTCATTCCATGATTAACAACGTGCTCCCAATCTTAGCTCACACTGTGATGGAGTTCAAAAGGAAATTGGCATCTCTTCTTCAAGGTACTAGAAGGAGCCTGGAAACAAGGTGTCCACCTGCCCTCTCTCATGTGCATAACATTTGGTCAGGAATGATGGAGAAAATAGGCACAGCTTACAATACTGATGCCTTGGAGTTCCTCCTCGTCTGACATGTGGAGTTGGATATTCTTGACATCATGCAAGTGGGACTAAAGGGAAAATCTATGGTTTGCTAGTGCACTCCTACTGCTGGAGAGGTTTTCCAGGAGACAATTGGGAAGAAGAGTGGCTGCCTGTGATATGCAGGCAGGCTGTCAACGAAGGTGATAAAGATCCCAATTAGGGATGATTTTCATGGCCCTCTTCACTGGCAGAACAGCCCAATGGAACCAGTCCCACAGTGGGATGGTGACAAAAGACTGTGATTATGGATGAACCTGATCTAACAAAGGGGTTTGCCCTTCATTTGGAAATACCAGTCTCTCTCTGCTCTTACGAAAGCCTGCTCTGATTGGGTTGGCAGCTTTTACAGCTAGTCTGGTGCTCTTAATTTCAGGTGAACTCAGAATTAGGAGGCGTCCTCTCAGATGGTTTCTAAGCTGGTCGGGTTGTCATAGAAACATAGCAAACATGAGCAGGAGGAGGCCATTCAGCCCTTCGAGCCTGCTCCGCCATTCTTCATGGTCATGCCTGGTTGTCCAACTTAACCTTTGATCCCATTCACCCCAAGTGCTATATCTAGTTGCCTTTTGAATACATTCAATGTTTTGGCATCAACTACTTCCTGAGGTAACGAATTCCACAGGGTCACCACTCTTTAGGTGAAGAAATGTCTCCTCATCTCCATCCTAAATTGTCTACCCCAAATCCTCAGACTGTGACCCCTGGTTCTGGACACACCGACCACTGGGAACATCCTCCCTGCATCTGCCCTGTCTAGTCCTGTTAGAATTTTATAAGTGTCTATGAGATCCCCCCCTCATTCGTCTGAACTCTAGCGAAAACAATCCCAACCCCAGTCAATCTCTCCTCGTACGTCAGACCCGCCATCCCCGGATTCAGCCTGGTAAACCTTCGCTGCACTCCTTCAAAAGCAACAGCATCCTTCCTCAGAAAAGGAGACCAAACCTGCACACAATATTCTAGGTGTGGTCTCATCAAGGCCCTGTACAACTGCGACAACACATCCCTGCTCCTGTATTTGAAGCCTCTCACAATGAAGGCCAACATACTATTTGCCTTCTTTACCACCTGCTGCACCTACATGCTTACCTTCAGCGACTGGTACACAAGAACACCAGGTCCTGCTGCACACTCCCCTCTCCCAATTTACAGCCATTCAGGAAATAATCTGCCTTCTTGTTTTTGCTTCTGAAGTGACTAGCCTCACATTTATCCAATTTACTGCATCTACCATTGATTCGCCCACTCACCCAACCTGTCGAGATCATGCTGAAGAATCTCTGCATCCTCATCACAGTTTACCCTCCCACCCAACTTGGTATCATCTGAAAACTTGGAGATGTTATATTTTGTTACCTCATCCAACTCATTAATATATATTGTGAATAGCTGGGGTTCCAGCACCGATCCCTGTGGCACCTCACTAGTTACTGCCTGCCACTTTGAAAAGGATCCATTAATTCCTACTCTTTGTTTTCTCTCTGCCAACCTATCCATCTCAATACACTTCGCCCAATCCCATGCATTTTAATCTTGCAAATTAATCTCTTATGTGGGACTTTGTCAAACACTTTCTGGAAGTCCAAATATACTACATTGACTGGCGCCCCCTTGTCAACTCTAATAGTTACATCTTCATAGAATTCCAACAGATTTGTCAAGCATGATTTCCCCTTCATAAATCCATGCTGTCTCTGTCTGATCCTGCCACTGCTTTCTAAATGCTCTGCTATAAAATCCTTGACAATGGATTCGAGAATTTTCCCCACTACCGATGTTAGGCTCACCGGTCTATAATGACCACCAATGCATCCACTATTTCTACAGCTACTTCCTTAAGTGCTCTGGGATGTAGATTATCAGGCCTTAGAGATTGAACTTCAATCCCAACAATTCTGCCAGCACCATTTCTCTACTAATATTGATCTCCCTCAGCTTTTCCCACTCACTAAATCTTGCATCCTCCAACAATTCTGGTATCTGATATGTGTCCTCTTTTGTGAAGACAGAACCAAAGTATGTATTCAATTCCTCATCCGTTTCTTTGTCCTGTATTATATATTCCCCTGTTTCTGTCTGCAGGGGACCTACATTTGCCTTTACCAATCTCTTTCTCTTCACGTATATACAGAAACTCCTAGCGTCAGTCTTTCAAGCTTACTTTTGTACTCTATTTTCCCCTTCTTAATCAATCCCTTAGTCCTTCTTTGCTGAATTCTGAACTGCTCCCAATCCTCAGATTTATTATTTTTCTTGGCCAATCTGTATGCTTCTTCCTTGGATCGGATACTATCTCTTATTTCCTTTGTAAGCCATGGATTGGCCCTCTTACCCATTCTGCTTTTGCGACAGACAGGAATAAACAGCTGTCAGCAAGTGCAGCCTTGGTACACCCATTAGGGCCCAACATCAGGGTCCCAATGTAAGCAGAATAAGCCTGTGATATTAGAGAACGGGAACTGCTTACGGAGTCATAGAGCCACCCCGCGGAGAAACACAGCTGAAATGATTGTGGAGGATGTGGTGCAATGTTCAGAGAATGGTGCCAACTCAGCCTGCTTCAGACCTTAACATTTGCTCAGTTACACCACTCAATAGTCAGTTGCACTATCATGTTCTACCATAAATCAGGTGACATTTTGGGTTTGGTTAAATGTAGGCCATTATTTCACTGATACCCACTGTCCTCAAAAAATTTGTTGTAGTGTTAATTATTCTTTTTTAGTAAATAGAGAAAGCATGAGTTTAGGTGAAAGGACCATTTAATGAACAGAAGACATTACATTTGATGTAACCCAGACAATTTGATGAATGACACTGGATTTCCATGTTGGTTCAACCTACCAGAAGCAGCACCTGGAGAAATCCTGTAACAAATGTCCAACCAATAGTTCTTCAGCATACCGGCAGTAACAGATGAAACATGTAGCCCAACACCCCAGTCATATCCGGAAGTCAGAGTGATTAGAGTGCTCTGGCTAATCTCAGCACAATGAAACTCAGTGCCTACAACATCATCACTAATCATTTGCATCTGGATCTGACATTTTTCTTTTTTGACCATTGACCAGTCACTGGCCCCTAGCAGAGCACGTTATGCCCTGGCTGACTCACTCCAGAAGGCACAGCATCATTCTTTTTCTCTACACTTACAGCCCTCAGTGATTTCCGTCCCATGATAGATCAAGAACCATTGTAACCTTTATTTCACTGCAGCCAAACCACCAGCATCTCAAACACCCTGCTGTTGGGTTTATCTGTTCAAAACTCTCTCAGTGCAGTGGAGATATTCCAATGAAGCATTCTCTGGCACAAAACAGGGGTGGAACTGACCAATTGCAGAACCCATTGGAAAAATACACGCAAGCTGCCAAGCTGCACTGATGAAAGATAATGGGAGATTGAATTTGAGAGGTTACTAACCTATGTGGAAAATCAAGGCATCAATAAAATATACAGTCATGGGCACAGTTCCTATCTAAGGCTAACGTGCCAGGTAAGAAGAAGGCTGTTCTGGTCAGTCCTCCAGGGCTGACTTTTCAATCACCCTTGAGAATGAGGGTGAAGCTAGGCCTGGAAAATAGTGCATTTAGAAAGTGTTACTGATTCCCCACGCCTCAGTGCTGAATGAGATTTTCAAAGGTGGAGGGAGCCAGTAACCTGCATACCTCTGTTGTGTCATTTGCTAAGCTCATGGTAAACCTCACTGGGGTATGGAGTACAAGCAAATGACCAAGATGGGGGAATATGCAAGATCTGAGCTTAGCTGTCTGGAACAGAGTGGGGAGCCAGTAGCACTCATGTACTACTGCAGTGTGAAAAGTGTAGGAAGAGTAAAACTCACTTGTTCATACAGTGGCTGTGAGTGTCATTGTTTGAACTGAAAGACTAGATTTATAAGGTAAGAGTGTTGAGAGGAATATGAGGCTTAGCATCAATGCCACCTCTAGCCATGTTTGCTTGGTCTGACTTACTGTAGCACTTCTTCCAGAGGGAGGAAAAGAGTACAGCTCTCCTGACTGCCTTGGTCTCAATTAGAGCCTAAAAGGAGGAATGAGAAAAATGCAGTTTCCCAGCCAGAGTAGCCCAAGCCATAGATGGCCTCTGCCCTCCCTGTTCATCCACTTGTAATAGCTATGGCAAGCTCAGTCAGGGCTGCTGTCTGCCTTTTAAATGATCCAGCCATGACTAATTCCGGCCCATGCCTGAAGCATCCAACTGGGTGACAACCTCAGCTTTTGACCAATGAGCAGCTGTTGCTTTGAAAAATCCACTGGATCACTGCAGTTGAAATGGTACAGGATGTGGGAGCAGAATCAGGTTCAGGTTCCTGATCCCAGAGGAAAACGTAGCCCCCACGCACCATGACAGTGTGAAAATGGGTGGGATGTTAATCAGACAGTGAGCTTAAACATGGTTAGGGAAAAACTGAACTTATGAAACATTCAAAATAAACCACCCAAAGTGTAAATAGTTGTTTGGTAGCACAGAACTTGGTACTGCTGAAAAAGGAGACACTTTGTTGTTGAAGGTTTTCATTTTGCACTCATTCAGACAAATCTCAAGAAATTTCAAAATACAGAAAAAGAACATGATTTTCTGGTCAGAGGAGAGGGCAGATTATTTGATGAGTGGATTCTGATTAGAAGAGACATTGTCACGGAGAATGCACCAGTTAGTGATGGCTGACAGTTAACTACAGAGTATTGTTTAAATTTTAAACTAGGCAGATTGACTCTGATTAGTCAAGAGATTGCCCAAAGGAATGCCCCAGAGAATGAATGTCATCTATTCTGTTATGTTGAAACAGGCACAGTATGAGCACATTCTCTCTATTAATAACAGATCTCTGTGTATTTATATCCAAAGTACATTAAAACCCAACCTCCCCATAGGCCTCAAACAACAGTCCCATGACGCCACCTCTCCATCTCAGATTAGGTGGTGTCACTGAGAACCCTCTGAATCAGGTTTGACCATGTAATGATGCACACATTAGGATTAGCAGGAAATTTAATCTTCATCTCCACAACCCTTGCCAGGAACAAGACTCTCCTCTTCTCCTGTTCGTACACCTCACTTTCCTTTTGATAGGTCTTTTTCACATTTTTTTCTTTTTTCATATGATTTGGTAATCAGTGGCTGGGCCAGCATTTATTGCCCACACCTAATGTGCCGTAGAAAATAGGGGCGAGCTGTCTTCCTGAAATGCTGAAGTCCTTAGTTGGTGTAGGGACACCTGCGGTGCTATTAGAAAGGTACTTCCAGGTTTTTGACCCAGCTACAATGAAGGAATACCAATGTATTCTCAAGTCAAGATGGTGTGAGTCTTTTAGAGTTGGTGGGGGGGATAGTTTTCAGATGGTGGTGTTACCATGCATCTGATGCCCTTGTCCTTCTATATGGTAGAGGTTGGAGGCTTGAAGATCTTTCTAAGGAGTGTAGGTGATGTTACATATTGCTGCTGCAGTGTGTCAGTAAATGCTGAAGGCGGCGAATGGAGAGCAAATAAAGCGGACTGCTTTGTCCTGGATGGTGCCAAGCTCTTTAAGTGTTGTTGAAGCTATACTAATCCAGAAAAGTGGCAAGTATTCCATTACACCCTTGACTAGTGCCATATAAATGGTAGATAAGCAATGGAGAGATAACAGGGGACTTGTTCACCGCAGAATTCGTAGCCTCTTGCCTGCTTTTGTAGCCACAATATTTATATCCTTGACTTCCTGACTCATAGACCGCAATCAGTAAGAATAGGCAACAACATCTCTTCCTCCATATTCCTCAACTCCAGTGCCCTGCAAGGCTCGTACTCAGACCACTACTGTACTTCTTATACATTCACGACTGTGCGGCCATCCCAACTCCGTTTATAAGTTTGCTGACGACACCACTGTTGTAGGTTGGATCTCAAACCACGATGAGACAGAATACAGAAGAGAGATTGAATGCTTGGTGGCATGGTGTAAAGACAACAATCTCTCCATCAACATCAGCAAAATGAGGGAACTGGTCATTGACCTCAGGAAGCGAGTGGAGGGCACATCTCTGTCTGTATGAATGGTGCTAAGGCGGAGGTGGCTGAGGGTGTCAAGTCCCTGGGAGTGATGATCACCAACAATCTGTCCTGGTCTGCCCCCCTCGACGTGATGGTCAAAAAAGCACAACAACATCTCTACTTCTTCAGGAGGCTAAGGAAATTCAGCATGTTCACAGGGACTCTTACCAATTTTTACAGGTGCACCATAGAAAGTATACTATCTGGATGTATCACAGCATGATATGGCAACTGCTCTTCCCAAGACCGTAAGAAACTACAGCCCAGTCCATCGTGCAAACCAGCCTCCCATCCATTGGCTCCATCTATACTTCCCACTGCCTCAGGAAAGCAACCAACATAATGAAAGAACCCATCTCATCCTGGTTATACTTTCTTCCACCCTCTTTTGTCAGGCAGAAGATATAAAAGTTTGAATATACATACAAACAGATTGAAGAATGGCTTCTTCCCCGCAGTTATCAGACTTTTGAACTGACCTCTCAAAAGTTAATGTTGATCTCCATCTCTCTCCCCACCTTCTCTGCATCTATAATACTGTATTCTACACTTTCTACACTGTTCTGTTATCTCGATGGACTTTGTATGGTATGATCTGCCTGTAGAGCATGCAAAACAACACTTTTCACTGTATCTCAGTACATGTGACAACATTGCACATTCTCCTGGTGTCTGCGTGGTTTTCCTCTGGGTGCTCTGGTTTCTTCCCACAGTCCAAAGACATGCAGGTTAGGTGGATTAGCCATGCTAAATAGCCCATAGTGTTCAGGGAAATGCAGACTGGGTAGGTTAGCCATGAGAAATGCAGGGATAGGGTAGGGGAATGGGTCTGGGTGGGATGCTCTTCAGAGGCTTGGTTGGCGTGGACCCGTTGGGCCGAATGGCTGTTTGCGTTTGAATTCTGGTCCATAATAACCTGCAGGATATTGATACTGGTAGGGTTTCAGCAATAATAGTACAATATTATTGTATTGGGTCAATGGTTAGATTCTCTCTTGTTGGAGATGGGGTCATTGCCTGGCTATTTTATTGCCACTTATAGCCCATTTGATTTATTTTATAACTGTGTGATATTACTTCTATAACTGAACTAAGAATGTTTGCTTTTGACAGCGAGTCACGTGAGAAAGGACTTTCTTCCTAGTGAAGCATTCTTCACCTTGATTAGCTCGGGTCCTCACTGAAGATAAATAATGGATAGCTAAGCATGAGTGGGAGCAATCTAACAGAAGAGTTTATGTTATTATAGACTAGCAAGTAAAGGTTGAGCAGTTCACAACCATCATATGAACCCAGAACACAGTTTACAATGGTTAAAGTACTCCCTGACTCCCATCACTATTTCAAACATATTTATCAAAATAGTATATTGTAAATGTGTATTGCATTTTCTTTCTTCCTTTTCTTCACCAGATATAGCTTAGGGTGTTAATTTTCTGCATATTGCCCACTCACCATGAGTCAAGAAGGCCCAATACTCTGAACAGATTGGTCCTCCTGTCAGCACTAACAGGTCAGAAAGTATGTTCCATCATATACTCCCCTGAAAACTATACGCCTGGAAAATTTACATTACTGTTTCCAGGCAGGGTCATTGAACTGGCAGTTAAATAGGAACCCTGGTTAATTTTCCCTATCCCAAGTGAAGGGACAATTTTGGCAACCATTACTGATAACCCAACCGAAAACGTTACCTCCACATCCGACAGAACCATTTCTGTTATTTGATGCACAATGGCTGCAGTTTCCATCGAAAGCCAAGTTAATGGGAGTTTTTCAAAATTGTCAAAGATAAATTTACTCATAGAATGCCTTTTTCAGTAATACAAAACTAACATGCTAAAAGTCAAACTGTTTTCATACAACTGGAAGGAAAGCAGTAACAGTCCGCAGTTTAAGAAGCTTTGTAAGTGCACTCAATGCTTCAGCAAATTGCTATTTCTTGCTGTCTCCCAAAGAAAACTGCCAAAATATTCAAAATGAGCAACTTGTGACAAGTGAACTTAAAGGGTCAGCTTTACTACTTTAAGTGTCAGTTCAACATCCAGTCTCCTGATGTAAGAGAGTTTACTTTCACAGAGGTATTACAGCACAGGAGATCACTGGTCCATTATAACTGCTGGTGTCAGTTGCAAAATGTAGCTGTTGTATCACCACAGTGGAAAGCCAACTTTCATCCCATTACCTTGTTACCCCGCAGATTCCTTTTAAATCTTTCCCCTCTCACCTTAAACCTGAGCCCTCTAGTTTTGGATTCCCCCTACCCTGGGAAAAAGACCTTGACTATTCACCTTATCCATGCTCATGATTTTATAAACCTGTATGAAAACAAGGTGAGAAATAAATTTGTCTGTACTCTCTAATGATATCATTTGACTGGCTGAGGAGTACTTATTGTACTTCTTGCATTTAATTCTTTTCCTCAAATATTTATCTAATTTACGGAACAGAGTGTGTTAAATGGATTCAAGGCACAGGCCTGCAGAGCGTGTGGTCAGGGGCACCAGATAAAATTAAGCGGTTTCATTTAAATGTTGCATATTGTGGAGTGATCTTAATCAATAGTCCACTCTGTAAATATTCAATGGGCTTGCATCTTCATTTAATTGACTTCATATTTTGTTTCAAGAAGTACAGCAATTGGGCAATTTTGGGAAAGCATGCAGAAGGTACATTCAAACAGTCTTGATCCCCCAAACTCCAAACTTACCTAATCCAGTTCAGAATTCATTATTTTTTCCTTATAATCTAAGAAATGTTTCTAAAATTCTGCTCCTTTATGCTTCTCGTACTGATTGAGTCATATCTGTCTTACATTTAGTGGACTTCAGGGTACTGATAGTCCTTTCTCTGAATACCTGAATCAAACATCATTGCTTACAAAACAATTACCTCTGAAGTATATATAACAGACTTTTTAAAATAAATGTTCTTTAAGACCAAGGGTAATTGGAAAAGAACTTTTGAGTCATCAAACCTGTTCCACACACAAGCCACATACAGAATCTTTGTTATGAATGCTACTCAATTCTGTTAATCTCACAAGGGACTAGTCTACACAATCTCTTCAAAATAGTCTACAGTTCTGACCAGTAATCTAGAAAACTTCACAGTATAAGCTCTTCTCAGTTACTTCATAATATGTCCTGCATTCCATCAAGAAACGTGTCATCAAGAACAACCCAGATTCACCATAATGAAACCTCCCAAGGCACTTTCTGGGACCATTACAAAATCAAATATGACACTGAGCCATATAAAAGTTCATGAGTCAGAAGACAAAATGTGTGATCAAAGAGAAGTGTTTAAAACAAGACAAGCAAGGTAGAAAGTTAGGGAGGTGTAGGAAGGGCATTTTTTTCCCTTTATTCATTCACCAGATTAGGGCGTCGCTGCTAGGCAGCATTTATTGCCCATCTCAAATTGCCCAGAGGGCAGTTTAGAGTCAACCATGCAAACGTGTGCAAACTGAAGGAACAACACCCCATAATCTGCCTCGGGAACTTAGAGCTGATGGCCTCAACATAGAATTCACCAGTTTCAAAATCTCCCCACCCCTGACCTCATCTCATGTCCAACCCTCCCTCTCATCCCTTCCTCCTTGACCTGACACAACCTGCCCATCTTCTTTTTCAGCTATCCGTCCCACCCTTCCCATGACCTATCTCCACAATCCCCTTCCTGCATCCAACTATCACCATCCCACCTACCTTCCCCCCGCTCCACGCACTTTCTTCTATCTACTTCCGAGCTCCCTTCCCCCTCCCCAGTCCTGATGAAGGGTGTAAACCCGAAACATGGCTTTCCTGTTCCTCTGATGCTACCTGACCTGCTGTGTTCTTCCAGCTCCACTCCATTGTCTTGCATCTCCTTATTTCTTGGATCTCCTTCAAACTGACGACTTTCTGAGATTTAATGGTCCATTTTCATAGGAAGCATGAGGATTGGCAATATAAAGGGTATAATTCTAAACAGATTTTGATTTGGTGCGATTTATTTTTGTCAGATGTACTGAGATACAGTGAACAGTATTGTTTTGTATGCTAACCAGCCAAATCATACCTTATTATGTACGTCAGGGTAATAGAACAGAATACAGTGTTACAGCTACAGAAATAGGTGCAGGAGAAGAGGGACCTGAGGTAGATGTGCACAAATCATTGAAGTTTACAGGACAGATTGAGAAAGTGGTTGATAAAGCAGTCAGGATTCTTGGCTTAAGTAATAGGGTCATAAAATACCAAAGTACAACATTATAATAAAACTTTACAAAATAACGGTTTAGCTTCAACTACTTATTGTGTCCAGTTCTGGGGACTACACTTTATGAGGGGTGTTTAGGCATTGGGAAAGCTACAGAAGTGATGTGCAAAGATGGTTCCCTGGATGAGAAACCTCAGTTATCTGGATAGAATGGAGAAGTTCTGTCAACTCCCCCGGAAAGGAAAGGATAATGAAGAGAATTGAGAAATGTGCTCAAAATCAGTAGGGATCTAGACACAGCGGATAGAGGGAAACTTTGCCCATTGGCCAAATAGTTGAGAATCAGATAATGCTGATTTGAAGTGATTGATAAAAGTAGCAACGATGAAGAAAACCCTTTTACACATCATGTGGTTAGGACTTGGAATGTCTTGCCTGGAAGTGTGGTGCAGGCAGACTTAACCATGGCTATCAAAGGGAATTGGATAATTATCTGAATAGAAAATAAGTCGGGATACAGACGAATGGCACTAGGGGAGTTGCTGTTGCAGAGAACTGACAGAGATATGACAGATCAAAGGGCCTTCTTTTGTGCTGCCACGGATTCCGATTCCAAATTTGCCTGTTTGTCCTTGCGTAAACAATATTCAAACAATACTTCAAAAGGATTGGTTTAGTACTGAAGTATTTTAGACCGCAGCGGTATGCGTAGTATGCAATCCAGCCTCCCAAACCTATTCTGTCATTCAATTGGATTGAGGTTGATCTGCAACCCATCAGTTTCTGATATTGTTCCATATGCATTGACAGCCACACAGAAAATCAATTTGGAACTTCCAAGTCTTTCTTTTTACATTCCATTGTGGAAGAAAATGCATCCAAGACTAGTGCAGGTTAGGTCATTGGCAGCACTAAACTGTCCTGCAGTGTCCAGGGATCATAGAATCTCTACAGTGTGGAAACAGGCCCTTCGGCCCAACAAGTCCAAACTGACTGTCAGACATCCCACCCAGACCTATCCCCCTATAACCCACCTAATCTACACATCCCTGAACACTATGGACAATTTAGCATGGCCAATCCACCTAGCCTGCACATCTTTGGACTGTGGGAGGAAACCAGAGCACCTGGAGAAAACCCACGCAGACATGGGGAGAATGTGCAAACTCTACACAGACAGTTGTCCCAGGGTGGAATCAAACCCAGGTTCCTGGCGCTGTAAGGCAGCAATGCTAACCACTGAGGCAGGTTAGGTGGAGTAGCCATGGGAAATGCGGGGTTACAAGGATGGGGGAGGGTGGTTTGGGTGGGATGCTCTTTAGAGGGTCAGTGCAGACCCAATGGGCCAAATGGCCTCTATCTGCACTGAAGGGATTCTATGATTCTATTGAGGTACTTTTCACATTCCATTGACGAAGAGAAGAATGAGTACAAGACACATATTTAAGCTTTGCAAACTTAAATAAGGGTCATAATGAGGACACAAAGACAGAGCTTTCTAAAGTGACTGTCAACAAGGTTAAGGGATAGGGCAACAGACATGCAACGACAGACATTTACGGGATAGTTTGGTATGTGTAGAATAAAAATACATTTCAACAAGGGAGAAAATTCCAAGTGGAGGACCTGCCATCGACAGTTAACTTACAAAAAAAAGTTACGATAATATCAAGCTTAATGAAACAGCCTACAATACCATAAAAGTGGGCAATCAATCAGAAACCTAGAGAGAATATTAAAAAAAAGCAAACACTGACTAAGAGATTACTGAGAAGGTAAAAGTTAGAATACAAGAGAAAGCTCACTAGAAATATAAGAAACAGATTATAAACATTTCTAAACATGTTTATAAAGGAACAGTGAACAAATTGAATGTTGATTCTATAGGAAGTGAGCATGGGGAATTAATAATGGAAGATAAAGACAGAGAAGAGTAGATACTTTGCATACGTCTTCACAATGGTAGACACTAATAGTAACCCAAAAATATTAAATTTTCAAAAGGCAAAAGGACAGGAAATAAATAAATTAACTATTACTAGAGAAAAAGTACAAGGGAAAGTAACAGGGCTAGAGATTGCTAAGTCTCCTGGACCTGATGGAATGCACCTTCAGCTATCAAAAGAAATAGCTATAAAGACAGTGGTTATACTGTCAGCAATTTTTGAGGAATCTTTATATTCTGGAAAAGTCCCAGAGGATTGGAAAACTGCCAATGTAACACCTTTAATTAAAAAGTGAAACAGACAGAAATAGGTAACTACAGGGCAGTTTGTCATTTGGAAAATGTTAAAGTCGATTATAAAGGATGCAATAGCGGGCATGTAGAAACTCATAATATAATCAAACAGAGTCAGAATGGCTTCTTGAAGGGGAAATCATGCCTGGCTAATTTAATAGAATTCTTTGGGGAGGTAATAATCAAGATAGATAAATGGGAAGCTGTTGATATTTGGATCTATTTGGATTTTTGGAAGATATCTGTTAAGGTATCTCACATTAGGTATATAATAATAAGAGCCCATAGTTTTAGAGGTACAGTATATTAGTATTTCTAGAGGTTTGGTTAACTAATAGAAGGCAGAGCATTAGGATAAGGGGGACATTTTCAGGATGACAACCCTGTAACTATTGGTGTACCACTGGGACCAGTGCTGGGTCACAACTATTTACAATATATATTAATAGCTTGGATGAGGGAAGTGAACATAGTGTAGTCATGTTTATGGTTGACACAAAAATATATGGAAGGTAAGTGGTTAGGATGACACAAAGAATTAAGAGGGCTACAGACAGTTAAAAGAGTAGGCAAAATCTTGGCAGATGGAATATAATGTGGGGAAATGCAAGGTTATGTACTTTGGCAGGATGAATAAATAAACTGGATAAAGTTAAATGGAGGAAAACTTCAGAAAGCTACAGAACAGAGAGATGAATCACAAAAAGCTTGTATCTAATTTCAGCGGGCAATAGGGAAGGCAAATGGAATGTTGGCCTTTATTGCAAAAGAAATGGAACATAAAAGTAAGGACGTTTTTCTAAAAATGTACAAAACATGAGTCCATCTTATGCTGGAATACCACGAACAGCTTTGGGCCCTTTAGCTAAGAAAAGATGTATTTGCATTGGAGGCGGTCCAAAGAAGGTTCACGAGGTTGATCCTGGGTATGGAGGGACTGTCTTAGGAGAACAGGTTGAGTGGGTCGGGCCAGTATCATTGGAAGATAGAAGAATGAGAAGTGACCTTATTGGAACATATAAGATTCTCACAGGACTTAACATGGTAGACATGGAAAGGTTGTTTTCCTGGGGCAAGAGCATATAATCTCAGAATAAGGGGCTACACATTTAACAGAGAGAGGAGGATGAATTTCGTACCTCGGAGTGTTGTGAATCTGTGGAATTCTTTGCCATGGCTTATATTTCAATCGTTAAGGGAATCAAGGGTTATTGGGAAAAGGCAGGAAAATTGAATTGAGGTTTATCAGATCAGCCACAATCTCAATGAATGACGAGCAGACCCGACAGGCTGAATCATAGAATCCCTGCAATGTGCAAGAAGGTAATTCAGCCCATCAAGTCCATATCGACCCTCTGAAGAGCATCTCTCCCAGGCCCACCCTCCTACCCTATCCCTCTAATCCTGCAGTTCCCATGGCTAGTGTATCTAGCCTGCACATCCCTGGACAATATGGGAAATGTAGCATGGTCAATCCACCTAACCTGCACATCTTTGGACTGTGGGAGGAAACCGGAGCAAATCCACGCAGGCATGGAAAGAATGTACAAACTCCACACAGACAGTTGCCTGAGAGTGGAATCTAACCCTGACTTTGTGAGGCAGCAGTGCTAACCACTTAGCCACTGTGCTGCCATGGCCTATATTTGCTCCTACATCTACGGTCTTACAAACTGAATAACAATTTTACATCAATATTCACTGTAGAGGACACAATTAACATTCCAGAAAAAGCTGTAAAGCTGAAAATGGAAGAGAGGAAAGAGCTCAAGAAAATTACAGCCACCAAGGTACTCAGCAAATTGTTGGAGCTGTGGATTGACTGGTATCTGGGTCCTGATGACTTAATTCTAGGGCCTTATATGAAAAGGACAGCAAGGTAGTCAATGGTTTCATGTGAGCACAGCTTACTGCACAGCATGAGGGACAAAGGCAGCAGATAACCATGATGGAGCCTGCTGCTGCAACTTGCAGAACTGAGTAGGCAGCACCTCACAGGGTCAACAACACAAATGTGGCTATATGGCAAAATAAGAGGTACTGATGCAAGATCTCCCAGGTCTTGACATTTTCCACCTTATAAAAATAATGTTCACTTCTCCCCTCATTAAACCTGGCAGCTGTGCATACTAACAGGCAGTAAACTATTCAGGGTCACTGATTTCCAGATTGAAAATTCCATTCCCGTCCTCCCCGGCCATTAACAAGCTCCTCAAAAGTTTAATGAGCCATTATTTGGAGGCAGGCAGGTTCAGACTTGCTCCCCACCTCCCAAATCAGAGTGTGTCCCACCAAAGTCGAGATCTAGAGCTGTTTTCTGGGTGTGCAGACCTGTTTGTGATCCTACTGATAACTGAAAATCTGGCCTGTTAATTGGCTGTGCAGATGCTGCCTGAGATGCTGAGAATTTCTAGCACTCTGTTTTTTCCTCAGTTAGTTCACCCTCATCCCTCTTGTCCAAACAAGGTAAAAGGTACATTTCTTTGCAAGATCCTTCTTCTCTATTCTGTCAAAGGAGTTGACTAATCAGTGTAGGTGAGGTTGCTACATGCTCACACTTTAGCTTTAATGATAGTGATTGGGATCTTCCATGAAATGCACACAATCCAACATAATGTTTAAAACTTGTCACATCTCACTGCAATTGCTTGCTATGGCTGCACCAGCAACTTGCTTTGATGGACTATGTTCATATATACTTTCCTCAAAAGCACACTGGTTTATTTTTATATCACTGTGGACTCTAGGGATCTGTCATTTCTTTTTATTTGTTCATGGGATATGGACATCACCTGCTAGCCCAGGATTCACTGTTCATCTCTAATTGTCAGAGGCCCAGAACAGTTAACCACATTGCTGTGGGTCTGCTGTCAAATGTAGGTCAGACCAAGTAAGGATTGTAGATTTCATTACTTGAAGGGCATTAGTGAACCAGGTCGGTTTTTACATCAAACGATAGTGGTTACATGATTGCCAATAGGCTATCTTCTTCTCTTCCAGATTTTTATTGGCTTAAATTTCACTGTCTGTGAAAGTGGGATTTGCACTTATGATCCCAGAAAATGAGGCTGGGGTTCTTGACTAATGAAAGAATGACATTAGCACAATGCCTTTGCCTCCCCCAAGTGAATGCATTAATTAAAATCGGGCGAGGAATAAGAATGATCCACAAAGAGTATGACGGTACTTTTTAAGTACAAATCTTTGATCAAATATGATTAAAAACGTGAAGAAAAATGCACCACTGTGAATCTCACTGACTAAATTGTACTGGGAAAACAAAGTGAACATCTTTGATCATTTTACAGTGAGAAGCCACAAAAACATTCCGAAGATACAAGTCAAAAATCGTCAAGTCTCCAAATGTTGTCTATACATGGCAACTACATACATTGTCCATGGTGGTCTGGCACCCAACACCTGCTTTCTTGAAAAAAATTAATGTAAACACAGGATTAAAGAAGAAACAGCCTCAGGCTATGAAAAACAGCTCTGTTGGTTGGCAACAAACGGTTTCTGTCAATTTATCAAATGACTCTGACGTGAAGTCTATAGGATTTGTTTCCAGGTGCTTGAAAACAAAAGAAGTACTTATGCTCTGTGACCTCAGATAACAACAAAGGTCATTAACAAAGCCCCAGTCACCAGGAACACGTCTGTGTGCATTAGCAGCATGATCAAAATTTTCAACCGCAAAAGCAGATTTGCAACCTGCTTGACAGAAAGCAATTTCACTTTGGATTATACCATATAAATCTCAGGAGGCTTATTTATGCTCTTGCCCATTACTGCAAATTTTTGCAGTCTGCCTCAATCTATTGGTTTATGTTGTTGCCAGAAACCATGACCATACTTATCTGAAAAGAAAATTTTATGCACATATCTCCTCCAAGGATCTGTGGGTGGTGAGCAGTGTTAAATGTGGATGAGGGGGGAGTCGATCTAACACCAACAAAATAGTTGGTTGACGACTATAATATGTTAATTGTATCAAATGGGGCAGAGGCGTTAATATCAGTATCTCAGCCAGGACTGGATACATATATTGGTAGCAATCATTGTTTCGTCCATTTAGAACAGTACGTTAAGGTTACATTTCACAGTAAATGCAATTACTGTCTGGCACTACACCTGATATCAGCAGTGGCATTCAGCATCAATCAGATATAATGTTTGATGTGCAACATTTGGCAAGCAATTATCATGGTTTGCTTTTATGAAATGCCATGTACTATTGCTTGCATTCTTGGATTCTTTACGTTCTTCAGTTTTGTCATGCATAAACTTGAAAAGGAACGTGGAACCATGCACAGATTCTGGGAGACAGAATTTTAATTCAATAATATTGGAGCTGGGGTCCTCAAAAGAACATATTTTCCTGAATGTCCTGTTACGTGTCTAGCAGTGTCATAGAGTCATACAGCACAGAAACAGTCCATGTCGAATATAACCCCAAACTAAACTAGTCCCACGTGCCTGCTCCTGGTCTTTATCTCTCCAAAGCTTTCCTATTCATATATCCATCCAAATATCTTTTAAACGTAATTGTACCTGCATCCACCACTTCATCAGGAAGTAAATTCCACATGTGAACCACCCTCTGTGTAAAGAATTTGCCTCTAATGTCTTTTTTAAATCTATTACCTGTCACCTTAAAAATGTGACCCTCGTTTTGAAATTCCCCATTTTAGAGAAAAGGCAACTACCATCAACTCTTTCTATACCTCTCATTATTTTATAAACTTCTATCAGGTCACCTCTCAACCTCCCATGCTCCAGCAAAAAAATAGTCCCAGCCTATTCATCCTTTCCTTATAACTCAAACCTTCCATACCTGGCAACATCCTGGTAAATCTCTTCTGAACCCTCTCCCTCTTGATAATATCCTTCCTATAACTAGGAGACCAGAACTGGACACAGTATTCCAGCAGAGGCCACATCAATATGCTGTACAACCTCCTACCCTGAAAGGACTGTGCAATGAAGTACCTGCATATGCTGCACATTCCTTGCTATGGACAGCAGAAACTTTTAAAAAAAACAAATTTTGTCACTTTGAGTAATGATTTGACTGCCATGATGAGTGGATTGACTGCAATTGTCCAAATTTGCAGTGAAGAAACTGCAAATGTAACACTCTGGTTCAAGAACATAAGAACTAGGAGCAGGAGTAGGCCATCTGGCCCATCGAGCCTGCTCCACCATTCAATAAGATCATGGCTGATCTTTTCGTTGATTTAGCTCTATTTACCCACCCACTCATCACAACCCTTCATTCCTTTACTGTTCAAAAACCTACTTTTGCCTTAAAAACATTCAATGAGGTATCCTCAACTGCGTCACTGGGCAGGGAATTCCATAGATTCACAACCCTTTGGGTGAAGAAGTTTCTCCTCAACTCAGTCCTAAATCTGCTCCCCTTTAGTTTGTGGCTATACCCCCGAGTTCTAGTTTCACTTGCTAGTGGAAACAAGCTCCCTGCTTCTATCTTATTTATTCCCTTCATAATTTTATATGTTTCTATAAGATGCCCCCTCATTCTTCTAAATCTATTCAGTATAGTCCCAGTCTACTCAATCTCTCCTCATAAGCCAACCCTCTCAATTCCAGAATCGACCTAGTGAACAAATGGCTCCCATCCAAATTTACAAGATTGGTGATTGGGACAATCATAAGAATGTGGAATGGTAGGAATCCCAACAGGGATACTGACCACTGAAGATAGATTTTTGGGAGCCAACAGTAGAGAGCTCACCCCTCCCCGGTCGATTTCGCAAGGAAAGGCAGCTGATTTGATTGTTCCATTTCAAACATGAATTTAAGCACAGGATGAAATCCATTAAGGCATGTAAGGAAATCTTATATGCATTTGCAAATTTCACCATAGCAAACATACCTGCATATCTGAAATATGCAAGGTGTAGGAGATTAGATGTCGTTCCATTGAAGGTACATTTCTTATGAAATCTCAATTTTCCTTACGGAGGGATATATTTCAGAGAAAGTGGGCTGATCCCAGGGGTAGATTTATCTTATGAAGAAAGGTTACACAGATTGAGCCTCATTGGAGTTGAGAAGAATGAGTAGACGCTTGACAGAGTGGATGCTGAGAAGATGTTTCCCGTGCTGGAGAATCTACAATTAGAGGATATAGTTTTAAAAAACGGATCCTTCATTTCATGTGGAGATGGGAAGAATTATTAAAGCAAACTTCTGCAGATGCTGGAAATCCAAAACAAAACCAAAAGGCTTTCAAAAACTCAGTAGGTCCAGTAGCATCTATACAGAGATAAACAGAGTTAATGCTTTGAGTGCAATATGACTGTTCTTCTGAACTTGGATAACATGAGACATTTCTTCTCTCTTCCTTTGCTTCTCTTTCTTCTTCTAAGGCTAGTTCCTGGCTTTAGTCCTGTACTTGTGTCTTTACTTTCTCTCCAATTCCTCCTTATGCCCTTGCCTAAATCATAAGACGTATCTCTTGGTCCCTCAACATGTTTCCACAAAACTGCCCAACTTCCACTTATGGGGGCCATATCAGCTGATTTTTTTTTTACGATTCTCTCTCTTCAGCTTTATTTCTCTCTTTGGTCTCAGTTCTCATCACCTTTCTTTGAAAAGGAAGCCCTTGGCCCAACGGCCCTTGTAAATTAGATCCAGCTCCAACATCTCTACCCTCTCCAAAGTCTTTGATTGTATTGTTGGCTCCCAAAATCCATTGTGATCTTCTGACTGACATTGATTTAAAGTTCATACATCTCTTGAGCCTTTGAAATAGCCAAATGGAGCCCAACTTCTTGATTGAAAATTGATCTATTAAACCAATGAGAAAACAGAAGGTGTCAACCTTGACCTCCAAGCCAACCCTGTCACTTTGCTAGGTACTGTGCAGGTGGTGATGGGATAGAATGTTGATGCAGATTTAATTCAGAGCTTAAAATGTGATGTTGGAAAATGGGAAGGCTTGTAATTCCTGACTTTATAATGTAAATCTGCACCTTGATGTCCAATTTCAGTCTGAGATAACCTAACGGCCACAAACATCTGCCATCATTAAGACGGCCTACTTCAATTTCTGTAACAGGATGTGATTTCACCCGCCTCCCCCTCTCTCTCTATTTATTTCAGAACCCCCTTCCCCTCCCCCATTTCTAAAGAAGGGTCTAGGCCCGAAACGTCAGCTTTCCTGCTCCTCTGATGCTGCTTGGCCTGCTGTGTTCATTCAACTCTACACTTTGTTATCTGTGATTTCACCCGTTTCAGTTCAGCTACTGCTGAAAGGCTCAATTTTGCCTTTGTTACCTCTAGCCATGACGATCCCAGTGAACTCCTGGTTGATTTTCTTCAGTCAACTCTTCTATTCTTCAAAAACTTGAGGCCTCCAAATGTCTGCCTCCCATGTGTAGAACCTTCTACTCTTGCTGGTGGCAAGCATGGGGTAGGAAAGGCATTTAATTCAGCAGAGCAGGGAGGGGTCGCCAACTTGCTCTGCAACCAGTGGAGGCCTTTAAGTAATTAAATAATGACCAATTAAGGGTCTTATCCCCTCACCACATCTGTTAATACGGAGTGTTTGGTGGTGGCGGGAGTGAATGTTTGTGAATGTGGTATCAGTTAAGCACGCTCCTTTGCTCTGAACGGTGTTGAGCTTCTTGAGTATTGTTGGAGCTGCACTCATTGACGTAAACATGGAGTATTCCCTCATATTTCTAATTTAATTGAAAATTGGGAAGGGTGGAGGGCATTGAAACCCATTCACTATCCTTGCTGCTGAGGTCCCAATATGCTTCTGCCCATGACCTCCATCACCAAATTACTCAACTGCGGTGTGTGTTACTTCACGATCCTCGGAATCTTGTGTTCATCTTTCCAGCAGTAGCTACAGCCTTCCACCTAGTACTGTTGAGCACAAGAGCTGCCAGCAGCTTTCAGTAGGAGCTCTCCCCTTAATTGGCCATTAATTAGTACTTTTATTTCAGGGCAAGGTCAAAAGCTGGCCTAGTCATTGCCTGGTTGGTTTGTGGTTTGGTAAAGCATTCCTGTAAAGAGCAGGGCAGGTCTGTCTCCAGCTCTCCAGCCAGCCGGCACGAAACTCAACATCCCTACAAGGTTGTCCCACATGTTGGCACTTGCACAAAGTCTCATTCACATATCACTCTCTGTGCTCACTAACGTACATTGGCTACCTATCAAGTAAGTTTGATTTTAAGATGTTCATTCTTGCTTGCAAATCACTACATGGCCTCTTGCTCCCGCACACCTCTCCAGCCTCATAACTGTCAAAATATCTGGGCTCAACTTAATTTTGGCTTTTTGAGATCTCCAATTTGGTGATCACACCCTCAGTTGCCTACAAACTCGGCTCAGGAAATTTTCTCTGTACACCTCTCTACCTCTTTACCATGCCTTCCTACTTAAATTCATTTAAAACCTATCTCTGTCACCAAGTTTCAGTGTTATTTGTCTTAGTATCTTCTTATGTGGCTTAGTGTTTTACTTTGTTTTATAACATCGCTATGAAGCACTCTGGGATGTTCCTTTACATTAAAGACACTGTGTAAGTATAAGTTGGTGTTTGTCCCTGTAATTTTGGAAGGCGTAAGGGCTCATAATCTAATTGTTTTAGGGCTGGGGAGAAAGGTTCAACTTCCACTCAGTATTCAAAGATAAAAATTTTCAAAAACAAAGTATGGCAGTTTCTTGAGAATAATACTGATCCATTTTGAATGACTGTGAATTAGTTAGTTAATTCTACAGTTAGTTAGTTTTATGCCAAAAGCAATGCTGATTTTGAGCATATTTAAGAGAAAAAAAACCCTAGTAAATTAAAGATTGCCACAATGCTCTGTTGTTGACAGTAAACCCTTTGTACACACTCTGCCACATTATGCTGGATCTATGTGTGTAGAGAGCAGTCAGAGCACCACATGGTGTAATGCATCATTAGTTTCAATCCGAGGAATAAACTGAGTTTGTGTTGAAAAGTTAAAACTATAATACTTAAAAGATAAATGATTTCCAATAAAGTAATTTTTAAGACAAAATAAATGGAGCTACAATTTATTTTTCAAATATAAAGTAGCTCGCCACAGTCTCGGTCTGATGTGTGACAGCTGTGAAGCCAGTTAAAGTGGTTGGAAGGCTCTTGGGAAGGCAGGCATGACAAGTACAGGGGGAACCTGATCAGCATATCATTGCTTAATACTTCAAAGGCTAATTTACAGAAATACGTTTTTAGAAAAATGCACATGGCATGTCCTCTTTGGAACATAAGGCTCAGAAAAAGTAGGCCGTTCAGCCCTCCGACTCTGATCTGGCTACGGTCTCGATTCCACTCTCCTGTCTGTCCGCCATAACTCTTGACTTACTTGAGTTACCAGAAAAGATTAAACAGAGTTAAGGCTGCAGGGATCAGTATGTTTGGTAAACCCAAATAAACTTCTCAATCAGGAGTTGTGATCAGATTACTTTCCTTCTGTTTCAATGTCCAAGTTCCAAAACAACACAGGGGTGAAATTCCTCCTGCTGAAAACTGGACTAAAGAACTCAGTGCGAGTAAAGAAACTGATATATTTTAATTTCTACCTTTATTACATGTGCAAATTTAATAAATTAATAGCAGAATTCTCACATTTTTGATTTCTGGACTTATGGATTACGCCAATTTCTTTCATTTATAAGCATATTGGTGCAAATCATGATCCTAGATACAGTGCCCTACAGTTTGAGATAGAAAGTCTTTCTATTTCAGTGCTGAAAATGCTTTGACAGCATAACAGCCTTAGAATATTGGGAAACAAGTACACAACAAAGCAAGCTCTGATTGATATGACAAGGTGTAGAGCTGGATGAACACAGCAGGCCAAGCAGCATCAGAGGAGCAGGAAGGCTGACATTTCGGGCCTACACCCTTTCTTCAGACCCTGTGTTCATCCAGCTCTACACCTTGTTATCTCAGATTCTCCAGCATCTGCAGTTCCTACTATCTCTGAAGCTCTGATTGATAACATTTTGTCACACTGTCTTTGCTCCTTGCAAATCAAATATCTGCAAATGATTATTTGAGATATGTAATTCATTAGAAAGCAGTAAAATCAGAAAAGTATAGGATTTTAGTCTAGCAAGAATCTTTTAGAAAGATAGTTTCAAAGCAAAAACAATTCTGCTGACCATCACTAGGCAAAATTAAAAATTGATCATTCTCCAGTTACATGGGAACATTTCACCATCTGTCTAGAGAGTTTGCAGCATAGTATAAGCAGATATGTTAAATTTTAAGTATTGGGCATTTACAGCATCGTGTGTATTCCTAGTTTATATTTAAGGCTGAGATAGACAGACTCTTGATCAGTTGGGGAACCAAGGGGCAAGGGGAAAGAGTAGGAACGTAGACGTGAGGAACGTCAAATCATACTGAATGGCAAAGCAGCTTCAAGAGGCTGAATGGCCTCCTCCTGTTCCTATTTGTTATGATCTTATGGAATCATACAGCACAGGAGGAGGTGGTTCGATCTGCATGCCTGTTCTTTCATATAACCCAGAATCATTTACTTAATGTTCAGCATGGAGGCGAAGAAAGCCATTGGCCCTGTATGAGTTGGCTCTTCCAAATGTCATCCAAAAGCAAATCTACTGTTTCACTCTGATTTCAAATCATCATTTTTCTCTCTGTTTGAAACGTTTTATCAACTTTTCCCTGAAAAGATGTCATCATCTCTGCCTCAACTCATTTATGTGGCAAACCATTCCATGGTCCAACCATGTAATTTCCCAGAGTGACAATTCTTAATCGTCTATCTCTCAGATCATCACTGACTCTTCAACCAGAAGAACTGTTGTTTCAGATTTGACCTTATCAAATCTGCTCTATCTCTTCTACTATCATGGAATTAACCCTCTTTCCTCAAGGGTCTGCATGTATCCACACTCTCTCCTTGGAGATTATGCTGGTGAAAGTATACTGTACTTTTTCTAGCTCCAAAATTATATACTGTACTTTAGCCAGTGTCTCATTTAAGTTATCAGTACCTATTTGGCCTTGCACTTTCTGCTTCTGTTTATAAAGTTCAAAATGTGACTGACCTTTTTACGGTTGCATAATTCACCCATATTCACACTTACAAGTAATTATGTATTTATAATTCAAGGTTCAGAATCTTTTAAGGTTTATTGGATTTCATTGTTTTGAACCTTAAAAAGGCATCATTTCACAATGCTGACAAGTTGCATGTGCCACTTGTGTCCCACTCGTTTTTCTGTATCTTTCAGAAGTTTTTGTTTGCTAATTAACCAACACTCCCCTGATCCTGACCACTATTTTTGTGACATCAACAAATACTGCACTCCTTATACTCATATCTAAATCACAGGTCTTTTGTCACACAGAAGAAAAATACAGGATGGCAGTTCACTGAAAGCTGTACTTTAGAAGCAAAACAAGAGACTGACATTTGTATGTGTTGGAGGTGAGCATGGATATTAAAACACAGTGTGGGAGAGAAATGATGAATGATTTTTGTACAGTCTTGCTATCTCGTGTTCTATCAGGGGTCCTGTCATGCAGGCATCTGTATATGTTAATGTGGCAATTCATTACTTTATTCAGCAAAGTTCTGGTGAGCTTTTCGTGTTAGTAACAATGCAAGGCTCTTGGGGATTTCCAGCAACATTTGTCTGTACTGAGTTTCTTCTTATGTGTAACCAAGTCAACAACATCAAAATGTTTCCTAAATGATCATGAAATCGATTGGAGAAAGCCACCAAAAGCAGCAGATCAGTTAATTCTCTAGAGATAGTAGTTAATTCTCTAAACTGAGTTTACTTCTGAAACCTCCTTCAGTCAAATTGGCATAACAGACCAGCAGCCTTTAGGACTAGTTTAATTGTACACTTAATCATTGGCTTCCTACAATCAGCACCTAACATTTGGTTTCTTTCTGTTACTGAGATTAGGTGAAGGGAAAGTCAAGGCCAGATAAAGTCTGGAGGCTGCGGAATGGTAGATGGGGCCACCCAGACAGTATTATATTCCTGTAGTTGAAACACATGGGACCTGGAGCTGCCTTTTTAGCATGTTTATAGGAGCAACTTGAGAAGGGAATCAGCAAAGGTGAAATGCTAAAAAAATTTGTGGAATGTGTTGGAGAAACAAGTCAGTTTGAATTGATTTGAAAAGTCAGGCTTACAATTCTGTAAAGAAAATAATAATTACAGCATGCCTTCAAATGAAATACATATTTTCGTAAAAAGGTTAGACAAATAATGTGTAAGTCAAAGAAAATCTAAACTGAAATCTAATTTTGCATTTGAATTGCACTAATCTGAAAAAAACGTTTAAATTTAATGAAAATGGGGATGTTAAGAATTAAAGAACATAGATCTGTGTTTAAATGAAACAAAGTGCAGTAGAAATGAAACAGGATTATTTAGTTGTGAAACTTGTGCATAATATAGATGTTATAACACAGGAACAGGCCACTTAGTCCAAATAGTCTGTTTTGGTGTTTACCTTCCACATGAGCAACAAAAATAAAAATTCGAACAGACGTATATTTCAAATTCAAGATTGGTCCCCCATAGGGCATTCTCCCAACAGATTTTGCATTAAATGCAGATTAAAGCTGACACAGCAATCCCATGGACAGAGGTTGCTAATCTAGCATCATATATAACATTATAACAACATAACTGTCATGGACAGAGGAATATTGTCCAATAATGATGGAATACTGATGCTGGTCTGTGCCTGAGAATGAATGTTGAAAGTGAAGGACATGCTGTTAAATATTGTAAGCGTTATTTTTGAAAAATCCCACTTGAAACTGCAGAGAGAATCAAACGTAGAATGTTGTACTCAACAGATTAAAGTCTACAAGACACAAGGGCAGAAGTAGGCAATCCAGATCATAGAGTTCACTCTGCCATTCAATGAGATGATGGCTGATCTGAGAATCTTCAACTCCTACGTTATCATACTCAGTTCCTCCCTATGTGCATTTACACCACAAAAAGTCTCCCTTCTCTCCTCCCCTCCACCCAGTAGTGGAATGAAATGAGACACTTGACTTAATGTACCCCCATGACTGACGAGGGTCTCCCTTGATCCCACTAAGCACTGGTCTGCTTTAACTTTGACATATGGCCATTTGGTTGAAGCACACGCTTTGTATTTTCCACATAAGCTCCTGGCACATGCTGAAGGGGTGACACTGACGTAGGACAGTGCCATACAGTATCATGTCCATGAGCTTGATTGTTCATGCTTCAAAACATAGCACATCAAAACTTCTCCCTATGCATTAAAAAGGAACGCTTGACATAAATGTTGGCAACTTCCAAGAAAGTGCAAACCAAATGAGTGCTAAGAAGTGAAGCCGTTGGATACATCCTGCGTAGATGCATGTCTGGCCTCCAAGTGAAGTCCTAAATGACTGAAGTGGTTCATGAGTGAATCTGAGAGTAGGCATGAAGCTGTATTGAGACTGACTTGCTCAGATGAAGGATGGCAGAGGACCGTGTCCATAGAGATGAACGCAGGGACATTGTGGTGAAGACAGAGTTAGATGAAGGCCGGGAGACACAAACAGCAAGGCAACCGTTCTCACATTTGTGTCGAGAATTGGTGCCATCAAGTTTCTTCTAAGGTAAGGCACAGAAGGTTTTTAGAGAAGATGTGAGGAAAACCTTTTTTCACCCAGAGGGTGGTGGGAATCTGTAACTCACTGCCTGTAAGGGTAGGAGATGCAGAAATCCTCATAACATTTAACAAGTATTTAGATATATGCTTGTGATGGCAAGACATATAAGACTTTGGGCCAAGTGCTTGAAAATAGGATTAGAATAGTTAGGTTGTTGTTTTGGCTTTTTCTGTGCTATAGATGTCTATGACTCTTTGACAAAGGTGTGGAATTAAAGTAGTCGCCATTCGTTAGCAAGCTTCAGAATGTTCCATCTAAACCTGAAAGGGAAAATCAGAATTTATTTCCAAATGTTGAGAATTTTTTTTTTAATTTTCACTGTATTTTCCCAATTTCTTGCCACTGCCCATTCCACATAAGGGAACAGAAAATTCTGTCTAAGAGTCTGTAACACAAGGACTTTACAAGCAGTAAGTTAACCTTAGATAGTTCTATACTGAGCTTTCAAAAAAATCTGGGAGATTACATTTTTTAAAAACTTCTCCTCCTACAACACTCAACATATTTTCTAATGATAGGCTTAATGAGCATCATGCACATGAACAAATGTGTGGGACCTGAAGAACATTTAACGGAGCTGGAAAACTTTTAATTAGCACCAATTATCTGCAATTTTCATAGAATTAATGAAGGAGGTTCATTAACTAAAAACTGAAGAACTGCTAACCTCGCAGGGTAGAGCATTCTTTTAAATAAAATGAGTTTCCTACCCAAGCTATTCTATCAGTATTCATTAACTCTAATTAGCATCTGAAAAACAGATGCATTATATAAAGCTCCATTAGAAACAACAAAGAAAATTAAGACACCTATAGACATTCAGCCTAGGCCAAGCTCTGTTAATGAGATTTCCAATGCTAAAAAGGTAATTAAGATTTATTAAACAATTGTCTGGTCAATTTTCTTCAGTATGATAAGCTGCGATACACAGGTACACCATTTCAATCCATCCACTCCATTCTCAATGGTAGGTAGCTGTTCAGAGACAGTTGTAGCCATAATCCACTTGAAGTTTCACTTTGTAATAATTATATTAATAACTCCAGCGATCGTTTTCACCAATAATTCACATTCTTTTGGTAATTGTTACTAAAAGCTACAGTACTTCGATTGACTTGCTCCATACTGTATAGAATATGATTACACTATAATTAGATCTACAGGCCGTCCCCAGGTTGGGAACAAGTTCCACTCTTAAATCCATTCACAAGCTGATTAGTATGTAAGTCAGAACATAATGCAGGACAATACAAAGAAGCTGTTCATAAAGAGGAGGAAATATTTACATGTTTGATCTTTAAAATTACACCCCGGTATGAGATCACATTTGTAAGTCAGATGTTTGGAAATCGGGGACCTGCTTTACTCACTGCTTCAAGGTGGTTCTATTAAAATGTTCACAATAAGGATATTGTGCACTTCAACTGCATTTGTGAATAAAACTGATTACAGATATACTTCTACATGGCAAAGACAGGTATTGCAGTGCAACGATCAAGTCTGGGCCTACAGCAGAACCAGTAGTGGCCACCATTCCCAGAGATGCTGCCCTCACTCTTGAGTTACCAGTTCCTGATTGCCTGACAGCTCTCGGAGGACAGAAAACTCCACATGAAGATTTCAAAGGCACCACTGCCAACCAGATAAGTGCCCAAATGGCATTAAACCGGGTGAAGAAGGCACAAAATGACTGGGGTGAGGTTTGTCAATGCTCTCAGCTAGGAATATTTCAATTCATTTGTGGGACATGGGTGTTGTTGGCTGGCTAGCATTTATTACCCAACCCTAGTTGCCGTTGAGAAGGTGGTGGTAAGCTGCCTTCTTGAACTGCTGCAGTCCATCTACTGTAGGTTGATCCACGATGCTGTTAGAAAGGGAATTTCAGGATTTTGACCCAGTGACAATCAAGGATTGGCAATACAATTCTAATTTAGCATTTATTGGTTTATTAGCGTTTTTTGCCCTTGAGAAGATGGTGATGTGCTGCCTTCATGAACTGATGCAGTTCATGGTGGCTAGACGTACCCACACAGCTGTTAGGAAAGGATTCCAGGTATTTGATCCAGCAAGTTTGAAGGAACAGCGATACAGCTCCAAGTCAGGATAGTGCTGGCTTGGAGGGACACTTGCAGGTACTGGGTGTTCCCATCCATTCTCTGCCCTTGCCCTTTTAGGTGGTAGAGGTTGAGGGTTTGAAAAGTGCTGTTCATCGTGAGTTGGTGTGGTGCAACTGATGATGGTGCATACTGCTCGTCCTTGTGCATTGCTGGTGGAGGAAATGAATACTGAAGGTGCTAGATGGAGTTGCCAATCAAGCAGGCTGCTTTATCCATTATCAATTAACTGTAAAGTTCTTTGCACATTCTTGGGTCATAAAAGGGTCAAAAAAATTTAAGTTCATTCTTAAAGAAATTTTTATTGGTATTTTTTATTTTTTTCATAGAAATTATTTGCATTTTTGTATTATTTAAGGCAAAATTTATTTATACAAAGTTAGAAAAGAAACTGAGATAAAACTTTAATAAGCAAATTTTCCAAGTTGCTTGCGGAATGACTGTAAACAGTGAACATTTATTAACTTGTGAGGTCCATCAATGAACATTGGACACCCTTTGTTCTGGGTGATTCTATGGCCCTCCGCTCTCAATAAGGATTGTGAAGCATAAATGTGCCTCATCAGTGAAATAAATGACCAAACTACAAACAAACACCTATTAGAATACTGAAGAAAGCAGAACCACACTGTTAATTTTTCTTCCCAATTCCCTTGGGTTCCCTTTCAGTTGTCACTTGTTACTGTTATGAACTGTGTGTCTACTACAAATCAGAATGTGCCTTCATCTGTTCAATATTGAGGTAAATAAGGGGTCAGTCAACTTTGATGGCTAGTTTGCAATGCAGAGTGATGCTAACAGCATAGGTTCAATTCCTGCACTGGCTGAGGTTACCATTAAGGACTCTCCTCAATCTCTCCCCTTGTCTGAGGCGTGGTGACCCTCATGTTAAACCACCACCAGCTGTCTCTCTGTAGTGATAGAGCAGCCCTGTGGTCTGGTAGGAATATGGCCACTTTACTTTATGCAAGACTTGAAGTCTGAACAGAGAATTTGTTGATGCATCCCAGCCAACAGATATGTGTGTGTTCTCCACATCTGTGGCAGGCAGAAGAATCCATGTTCTCTTCAGGAAACATTGCTATTTCTCCTGAATTTTCCAGGAACAGTAAACCTTTGGTCTCCAAACAGCCACTGATTAAAGATGTGTGACTAAGGCCACAGCTTCATGGCGAGTAAATAAGTTGAAATCTCTTCTGTGTTTGGGTTCTGGGTTATGTCTTCCATTCTTAAAGGTGTGCAGAGTCTTTCTGGCTCCACAAAATGTTTGGCCCCATATTTAAATGACATTTCCATGTCCAGTCCTAAGATCTTTTAATTCCGTGAGAAACATGAAACCTTTCTATCTCAGACTTAACTATATTCAACAATGGAGCGGCCACAACCCTCATGGAGGATGGAGGTTTTGTGGACTCTTCTGGTTCTGGAAGCTATGGGTCTGTAGGCGAGAAAGCAACTTGGCTAGGTACCAGCTTGGGGGTAGATGATATCTTTAATGCGAGATTATTAACCCAGACACCCAGGTAATGTTCTGGGGAACTGGGTTCGAATTCTGCCATGGAACATGGTGCAATTTAATTTTAATAATAATCTGGAAATAAGAGTCCAATGATAATGATGAAACCATTGCCAATTGTCAGGAAGAACCGCATCTGGTGGACTAATATCCTTTAGCGAAGGAAATCTGCCATTCTCATCTGGTCTGGCCTACATTTGACTCCAGACACACAACAATGTGGCTGACACTTAACTACCCTCTGGGAAATTAGGAATGGGCAATAAATTCTGACCTGGCCAATGATGCTTCCAATTCAGGAATGAATTAAAAGAAGGTGGTGCGGTTGTGTGCAAGTATCTTGCCATCTCCCAAAATGGAAGGTTCTGCAGCTTAATCCTGTTTCTCTTTCCATAGATTTGACAGACCTGCTGTACATTACTAGCATTTTCTGTTTTTATTTCAAATTTCCAGCATCCACAGCATTTTACCTTTTGTTTGTGCTAATTTTCTGTGTTCCTTTTATGAATACACTGGATGCCCTTTAAACAACAACATTTAGAACTCTCACTCTTTGCCATAGTAAACTTCATCTACTACCTCTCACTCATTTAACCTGTCTATTTCTTCTTGCAGCTTTGATGTATCCTCACAGCTTACATTTCGACCTAGGTTTGTATTGTCAGAAAATGTGAATGCATTATAACTGAGATTTTTTATCTAATATAAACGTTAAATAGTTGAGGCTGCAGTTCCCAGCACTGATCTTTATGGGACACCATTAATTCAGTCTGCCAACTTGAAAATTCACCATCCACTCTTACTCCCTCAGTCCCTGTCTATTAATCAAAATTCTGTCTACGCTATATATCCTGCAATAGCTTAAGCCCTTATCCTGCATATTAACCTTTTGTGTGGCCCATAATCAAATGTTTTTGGAAATGCAGGTATCTATGGCATCTGCTGGATCTTTATTAACCTTACCAGTTACAATCTCAAAAAACTCTAATAATTCTGCCAAACATGATTTCACTTTCATAAAATTATGTTGGCCTTATTTGGTCATATTATGATGTTTCAAGTGCATTGTTAAGACACCTTTAATAGAGATTCCACCACTTCCATGATAAACAAACTGGTCTGTTGTTTCCTGCTTTCTCTCCCCTTTCTTGAACAGTGGTGTTCCATTTACTGTGAATCTGCTCTGAAATCTTGGTAACTTGGGAAACGATAATTAATGAATCGACTGATTCAGCAATGTTCTCGTGCAGAACCCTGAGATGTAGGCCATTGAGTCTTGAGATTTGTACAATTTTATTCCCTTAAAGTCTCTGTAATACTCCTTCTGTGCTGATATTAATTACCTAAAGTTCCTGCCTCATATTAGCCTCTTGATATATAGAAAGTGATATTTACAATGGGAGTGCAATGGATCACAAGTCTATGATTTAAATGGTGACGATGCCTAATAATGCAATAGTTGTACTAAGGGGAATAAAATTAAAATACACAAATGTAGATTGTTTCAAATTGCTTATTTTTGATCAAATTATGTGTTGTTTTGCTTCCACATGTGTTGCTTGGCATGTTTCAAAATAGCTCTTCTGGCATTCATGAATGAAGTAGTTTTAAGCCAAAGAGTCACAACTGTGCTCCATTTTGAAATGTCAAATACTAATAAGGAGCTGGAGGCACGTAAGTAAATAAACAGTGCAGAGTGAGGCATTTAAGGGACATCAATGGGCTGGGCAATACTGAGGGATACAGGCAGGAGCGGAGTTGTTGGCTGGGGTTGGAAAAGAAAGGCAAGTTTAATGGATAATGAGTTATCAAAAACTCTGGGAAAGGATCAATTGAAATAAGGATGGGGAAGGTTTATATTATTACTATTTGGGAAATTGGATTCTAAGGTAGAGGTAAATGGGTTTTTGATTTTAGTTCTCTAAAGATAACCGATTCCTTTAAAGGCCTTAAAGTCATTTTTAACAGTGAATTCAAATCAGCATGTCTAAGAAAGTATGTGACTTAAGCTAAATAATGAGGTAAGCTTCTTGATAATTAATTCAGTTTTTATAAAATCAAACTTTTATGACCCACAGAAAGAAAGGCCATAGATCACAAAAGAGTTCAGCTCAGAAGAAGGAAGAGATCCATACCAGTTGCTGGAAAGTTTATATTTGATAATCTGGGAATGTTTTAGCATTTCAAGTAAGACACAGCTGGAAAAAGCTCTGAAATTTTCTGAAAATTCTATGACAAAGGCCAATGGGTTAACCTGTCTCTGGGAGAGATGGAGAGAATCACATCTGGTGACTGTGCACTATGTTGCTGAAAAGAAATGCTTGTGGCCTTGTTAATTGAGTAAGAAATTAATGAGCGAAGGTAAGAATAAAACTTCTCTGAAGTTGAGTATCTGTAAAGGACATTGTTGGGGAAAGGGCTAAATCTCTTTCTTTTCTGCTAATGATGAGGTCTTTCCAAATTGTTACTTTGCACCTTTTCTTTTTCTTTTGTGTAATCATGTTATAATGTTCCTTTGCTAAAGTATATTGGCAGCCTTTTGTCAATATGTTCAGTAATTGAAATTATAAAAGTTATGGTCTATCAGTTCAGGTTTCACTCTGGAATCTGACTTGATCAATATTACCAATTCTAGGATCAGAACATAGGTCCTGAAACACAATCTCCTACCTTCCTAACTCTCACTGTGTTTGGAAAATCTCATCATTGAAAATTTTCCATTAATTACACTCATTAGTGGACCTCTGAAAAGCTCTTCCTTGGCAGAATGACATTAACAAGCAACTTGTGATAATACTAAATTTTAAAATATATTAACTATTAAAAAGTCTTTAACAACAGTACAGCAAAGAAACTAAACTAAGATCGATGTCAGTTTTTTCAAAGCAGGCTAGCCACTCTGGTTAAAAATACCCTTTTTGTGATAAACTTCCCCATTTTCAATTCATGCATAAACCTGCACCAAGTCACCATTCTCATATATATTCCACAACAGAAATAAATTAATTTCCAGAAAACTGCCTGGTTGTAATGGCTGAGGGTGGATTTTAGATTCGAGGATATGCAAAGATGAGAAAAAAAAACCCTCAAAGCTGAGTGCGATTTGCACCTAGATCTCCAACTATGCTCAGAGTGGAACCATTCCTCCTTATGTATATGCAAAATATTTTGTCCACTTACTCACAATTTCCTCATTTTTTTATGCGAGTCCTGTGATATTCCAAAGCTCTGTGATAATGAATATGTTTTCCGGTTCAAAGTTTCCAAAAGACAAAATGTCGCAGAGATAACTACAAAGGTTCCTTTTCTGCAAAGCAATAAACCATCTTTCTTACTCACTGAAAACTTCCAATAACTAATATTATTATTACTGAATGGAGGGAAGGTCTTACGAGGAAAGGTTGAGAGAGCTAGGGCTTTTCTCTTTAGAACGACGAAGGATGAGAGGTGACTTGATAGAGGTATACAAAATGATCAGAGGTATAGATAGAGTAAACAGCCAGAGACTTTTCCTAGGGTGGAGGTAGCTATTACGAGGGGGCATAGTTTTAAAGTGAGTGGAGGTAGATATAGGGAGACGTCAGAGGTAGGTTCTTTACTCAGAGAGTGGTCGGGTCGTGGAATGCATTGCCGGAGCGGGTAGTGGAGTCGGCCTCATTAGGGGCATTTAAGCGGCAATTAAATAGGCACATGGATGATAGTATAAGGTAGGGGTGGAGGTTGGACAGACCTTAGGATTAGGGTAAAAGTTCGGCACAACATCGTGGGCTGAAGGGCCTGTACTGTGCTGTACTGTTCTATGTTCTATGAAATATTAAGTTGTCATCTGGGTTTGTTGTTTCTAGCAGATAACTATTTGACAACAGCTTTGTAGAAAATCTATTAAGACTTTCAGGAGGAAGATTATGATGCTGCCAATTTTGGGGAATAACCCTGGCAGTAAGTATGGCAATGGCATTCTGCACAGCTTGAATTCCTGGGTGGGCTGGGAAGTTGTGGATTTGCTACTTCAACAAGATTGATTAAGAGTTGCCAATGAACAAACAAATACTTGCCTAGAATTGCTTGGGGGTAGAAGTTTGCAGCTCCCAAAAATTATGACAAAACAGTAAAAGTACTGTTCATTCTGTGTTCCTTTTAAATTCATGTCTATATTACGCCATTACATACCATTTTACTTCTGTATTCTATATCGTTGAAAAATCTTAATTGTACTCTGTAGTGCTGCCAACACTCATGACAGTTTATATGCTCCGCTCAGAAGTTATTCAAAACCATCATCTGCTATTGATGTGAATTTTCACCATTTACTAAGGACAGATAAAATCTATAAATAGAAATAGAAATAGAAATGACTGACAGGAAGGGAAAAAGGTAGGCTACAATGCTTCATGTTATCATAGAACCATACCGCACAGAAGAGGTCTTTTGGCTCATCAAGTCTGCACTGACAAAAAAACTACGCTAAATATACACTCATCCTACTTTCCAGTACTTGCCCTATTGCCTCAAACATTATGATATTTCAAGTGCTCAGCCACATCCTTTTTAAAGATTGAGATTTTCCACCTCGCCTACCCTCCCAGGCAGTGCATTCCAGATTCACACCATCCTCTAAAAACAATTCCCAAAATCCCCTCTGAACCTCCTGCCTTTCACTTCTGCATTATGCCTTCTTGTTATTGACTCCTCAACTAAGAGGAAAATGCTTTCTTTCCACCGTATCCATGCCCCTTGTAATCATATATACCTCGATAAGGTCTCCCTTCAGTCTTCTCAGCTCTAAAGAGCGAAACTCAAACCTATCCAGACTCTCTTCATTTCTAAGATGCTCTATCCCACTCAACATCCTGGTGTATCTCTTCTGTACCAACTCCAGTGCAATCATATCCTCCATAGTACTCAATCTGTGACCTATCCAAGGTTTTGTACAGCTCCAAAAAAACCTCCCTGCTCTTGTAATCTAGGCAACAACTGATAAAGGCTAGCATTCTGTATGTCTTCATAACCACGCTATTAACAGGTCCTGCCACCTTCAGGGATCTGTGGACAATCACCACAAGATGCCTCTGTTTCCCTGAGTTTCCCGTGTCCTGCCATGCACTGACTACTCCCTTGTATTTTACTTCTTCCAAAGTGCATCGCCTCACACTTCTCAAGATTAAATTCCATTTGCCATTGATCTGTCCATCTGACCAACTGGTCTATAAATTCCTGTATTCTTTCTCAGTATTAGCCACTCGGCCAATCTTTGTGTATCCACAAATTTACTTATCATCCCCTCTAACAAAGCCATGCTGACTATCCCTGATCAAACTTTGCCTCTCCAAGTCGAGATTTATTCTCTCCTTCAGAATTTTCTCTAATTTCTCTTGATGTGACACTCACTAATTCCCTGGTTTATCTCCACTACCTTTCTTGAAAGGTAGAACCATATTAGCTGTCCTCCAATCTTCTGGCATCTCCTCTGTGGCCACTGAGGAATTAAAATACAATTCTCTCACCATTTATCATGTTTATCAAGCAGGAGTTTAATGAAGCTTGATTTCACTTTCAAGCATAAGTCTTATAAGTCTGTCTATATCTAGCTGTTTGGTGTAAATCATTGACAGTTTTGGTATTTGATTATTAATTTATCATTGTTGCAATGGACATATATAAACATAAACCCTTTCCAAGAGAGGACAGATTTTCCCTACGACACTGAAGTGAACTGTTTGTAAACAATTACTGTTTTAAGCATCAGCGATACCTAGACGGATAAGACTAAAAACACAGCACATTCAGCCCAACCAATCCATGATAGGTTTACACACAACTGAGCTGCTTTTGCCTTCCCCTATTAAACATGATTAGCATAGTCCCCTGCCAATAATGGAGAATAACCCTGGCAGGAAGTATGGCAGTAGCGCTCTGCACAGCTTGAATTTATTTTTTAATATTCCCTTGCCCCTCGTGTACTTGTCTAGGCTCTCCTTGAATGCATCTGTGCTACTTGCCACACCTACTCTTTGGAGTAGCAAGTTCCACATTGTCACCACTTGCTGGATAAAGAAATTTCTTCTGAATTCTCTTTCTGATTGTTTTAGTGCCTATCATATATTGACTGTCTCTAATCTAGCTCTCCACCTACAGGTGGAAACACTCTTTGTGTGCTTGTGATACATACAACTTCATCTCATGCTTCAAAATCTAACTGAACCACCTAATAACATGCCATGATAATCCCATTATGTTTAAAGATATCCATATGTGGTGCAATGGTAGTTTCTCTACCTTTGGGCAAAGCAATCCAGGTTCAAGTCTCATCTCCGCAAGGGATGTCATAAAATATCTGGACATAAGCTCAAAATATCTATAACTAGTACCAGCGAATAAGTGGCTCCCTTATGTCAAACATTTTCAGTTTATAAGAAATCCAGAGCAAGGACACATGGTGAAGGACATCATCCAGGTTGAGAAAATAGAAAGCTCAGAAAACTAAGTATTGACATCATGACACCTAGCCGAGGGAGTCATAAATCTATGAATTGTAAAGGGAAGGAAGAGTGATGAAGATAAGGAAGTTGACAGTTTTGAAATCCTACAAAAGAAAGAATCAAATACGAGATGGCAACCTTAATTTCAATACACTGAATCAGAAAGGCAGTGGAAAACACAGCGTTTTTGAAGAAAGGATAAGGGAAAGTGCAGAGCAGCAATATTTAATATTTGGGATTTATAACATTGAGAGCAGAGATTACAATCAATTTCTAGAAAAAGAATGTAATTACGTGGAAGATGTCTGCTAATTCACAAAATTGGCATCCAATCCAATTGCTCAAATGACATCATATGGTGCAACAGCATGTTTGAGGCTTGTTTATCAGCTGAACCTAAAGATTAGATTACTGCCTACACCCGTCTGACAAAGTTACATTATTTTTATTCTAAATATCATCTCTAATGACAGCAACGTCTTTTAATATTGTGATGTATGTCATGTACCTCTCAGAATATCAGGTTAATCTGGTTGAAGACATTTACAAAGGTTTATCATCTTCTGCCTGATATTGTATCAGGCAATTTAACAGAAATGTGCAGAACAAATCTGTAAAGGCCGCTCTCTAAATTACAGAAGTACAATCAAACCCCAAAAAATAATGTGTGCCGGTTACATCAAAAAATTATACCAACTATACTTTAAATAATGGTTGCTGCTAAATTCTGTGAGGTTTCATCTTGTCTTTAAGGCACATTTCCTCACAAAGATGCGACTTACAGAGTGGTTTAATGTTACTGTGAATTGGTGTAGGTGTGACCATAATGATAGCAGATGCTGGGTTGAATCTTACCAGAAATGGACAAAACATCAATTTTGGCTTTCTCTACTTGAGGCTTGGCGACTTTTCTCAAGGCTATATTCCCAAACTCACCTCATTATCGATGTACAATGTTCCTAAGTCACCACTTGTCATATTCCCCCACTCGCTGTAGGTGGATATACATGCTGGTGCTTGGACAGTGCAGGATCCCTGGTGTCAGCACTCTATTTAAAAGCTGTTGTGCACCATGTCAAGCATTGGTAATATGCAGCCATCCTATACAGAGTATATATAATACGCCCTGATCGTCGGAGATAAGAAAAAACTGATACCCTTCTTTGCAGGTGGGGGACCAGAGAATAAAGGGGTGCAGAGAAGGGCTGTTGTCTGCTCCCAGGACCTGCAGAGGAGACTATGACACTAGACCCTGCCAGCCTGGTACACATTGCCAGACAGGTTAGTGTGGTGTACACAGTCCAGTAAAATGTCCAATGAAACACTCACACTACCTCAAGAAGACAATGCTCCAACAGGATATTTGCCACCATCTTCTCTCTGCTACCACAAGGTCCATGTTCTACCAGTCTCATTGTATGCAACATCTTTCCTCACTCACTCTCACCCATCCCCCACACCACCAAGCCTGCCTTCAGCACTAACCCTATGTGCCCTCAGCACTGCCAACTCACTCACTCAGGATGTCTCCCCTACCTCCACCTGCACAAAGAGCTGTATCATCCACTTTCATCTCACTCAACACTTTCTCTATCTTATTCCGGGAGAAAACAGCTCACAATAGGGGGCTAAAAGATATAGGGTCTGGCATCAGATTTTCAGCTCCTCACCCCCTACAAGGACTGAGGTGTAGGACTGAGATGGCTCATGTAGTGATGCTGAAATACCCATGTCTCAACAGCCAAGTAAGAAGTGCTGTCTGTTAATGCGCTGCTCTCCCATTATCCCTACTATGAATGGACTCTTCATATTGCCAAATGTTTACCCATTGTGCATGATGTATTCTCTCTTTTGTCTCCTGCAGACACAAGGGGCACCTGCATGATCAAAGTGGCCAAGAGGCAGGCCCTGTAACATATCTGCCCCTCTCCCTCTGAGGAAGAAGCATCAATCCTCAGAGGAAGCATTAGTGTAGCTGTCTCCTGCACCCTCCACTGTCTCACATACTGATGTTGCGATGGGTATTTTAGCTCCTGTTGGTGGGCATGTCACTGCCACCTCCCTGCAGGAGAGGCTGAGGAAGAAATGCCCCAAGCCGCTGGCACTAAGAGAACTGTCAGAGACCAGAATCTGGTTCGGACTGGGCAAGAAAGGAACCCACTTTGGCATCTAGGGTGAATGTTTCCGGGCAGTGACACATTGCTATTCTGATTCTTGATGCTGCATGACGTGGTGCACAGTGCTTAGGCCAGGATTTGTAGTCAACACAATAGGTTCATGATGATTCACACAACATATAGTGCTCATGCGTAGCAGAGGTAGGAAACCTCACAACCTTTGGAAAGTTCTTAGATGAGCACTTGAAATGTCTTAACATTCAAGACTGTAGACCAAGTGCTGGGAAGTGTGACTAGTGTAGATGTAGTGTAGTTTTTCACCAGTACAGACTCGATGGGCCAAAGGACCTCTTCTGTCTTGTATGATTCTGTGACTTGATGACTATTCCCCACAGACTTTGAGACATGACGTTTTGCTTGAAGCCCATGTAACGTGTTTGTCCCATTAGCTGCTGGCACATGTTACAGCTGCGAGCCTGATGTAACATAGGGATGTACAGTAACATGTCTATCCCCTTGACAGATCATTTGTGACAACCATGACAGGCAGAGTAGTTTTGTGTCTATGCTAATGAACAAGTTACACCTGATATACCATGAGCACTTAAGCTATGTTGTGGATATCCAAACAGATGCAAAGTGAGTGAACACTGAGAGACCAAATGAGGATCCCGGAGGTGCAGCCTGTCCCTGTATGTAAATTGTCCTGGCAGCAGTATGGCAATGAAAGGTGCTGGTGGGCTCCAAACTGCAGCACTGAACCGTACAACTTGTAAGTGGTTCGGCCAAGTGCCATGATGGAGCAGTGAGGCTGGCTCTTGTTTTCAAGAAAGAGTTAGGTGTCATTCTAAAGGCAAAAGAGATCAAAGGAAATGGGGAGAAAGCAGGAACAAGGGACTGAGTAGGATGATCAGCTGTGACCGTATTGAATGGCAGAGCAGGTTTGAAGAGCTGAATGGTCTACTCCTGCTCCTATTTTCTATGGTACGTCTTCAATACAGAAGTTTATTGGCCAAGGATGCTTGTAGTCGCTGCTCATGCAGTGTACACGGACATGTTGGTGACTGGTGTCCAAGATTCAGCTCCAGAGGAGCAAGTGGCAAGCTGGACTCGCCAAGCAACTGCTCTGATTTTCATGTGGGGATTGAATCCACCTGTTCGGACATGTTGTGACACATCTGGGGAAAAGGTGGGACATTAACCCAGACTTTCTGACCCAAAGGCAGACGCAGGCCAACTATGCCACTAAAGCCTACTTTTGATAGGTTTTAGAAACCTATCTGGTTCACCAATGCCCATTCAGAAGGGAAATCTGCAGTGCCTGCCTGGTTTGGCCTACATGTGACTCTTAACCCACAGTATGTGAGTGACTTTTAACTGCCTCTGATGTGGTGCTGGTGAGCCACTCAGATCGAGGGGCAACTAGGGAGTGGGCAACAAATGTTGGCCCAGCCAGTCATGCCCACATTTCAAAAATTTCATCTTGTTCCAATCTGGTGTGTGAGAAACTGCATATTAATGAAGTGAGATTAAGTAATAATGAGATGTTAAAGTATGCTAATACATGCAAATAAGCATCTCACCACTCTCTGGTGAAAATCTTATCATGCAGTTTAACAGTTGGTTGGAAAACATGTTCTTGCCAAAGCCCATGTCACCAATGCCTGGGAAGATTCTGCCCACTGTTTCTTTCATATTGATTGTTCTTCCTTCATCATTCTCTCTTCATTACCTCGAGTCATGCTGCAGCAAAGCTCTATGCAAGCCACTCTCTGAAATATGCACTATTTGGTATTTCTTAACATATGTAAACTGAAACATCAGAAATCCTTTTCCTCTGGTAAGTACTGAAGTCAACCCAAATCCTGCACACATCTGGCATTACACTTGCATTGTCCACATGGACCACTGAACAGTGATGAGGAACAGAAACTGACTTTTACCTTCCTCCGTCACAGATAGGGTCAGAAAAATCTGCAGCACGCAGAGAAATCCTTTCAAACCATCAGGGCCACACCAGTCAAAAACAATCACCTAATTATTCTGAGTCCTGATGAAGGGTGTAAACCTGAAACATTGACTTTCCAGCTCCTCTGATGCTGCCCGATCTGCTGTGTTCCTCCAGCTCCACACTGTTTTGACTCTGCAGCATCTGCAGGTCTTGCTATCTCCACCTAACTATTCTGTCCCCATTTTCCAGCACTTAGCCCATAGCCTTCGATCACTTGGCATCACAACTGCACATCGAAATAATAAATGATACTAAATGCTAGATGACAAGGCCATAAATCATAGTCACCCTGGGTGAGACTGGCTTAGCAGCACAGATTTGGAATTGAATGTAGGTTTTTGCTGATCTGACTAATTCAGTGTGTAACAGGCATTGAGAGCGCCAATACAGCTGCCAAGTGAGAGGTCAAGTTATTTTTAAAATGGTTATCCAGCCTAAGATATATCCATTCATCCCTCATGCCATCAATAGTTGGGAAAGATAGCTGACATACTTTGCTCTAAATTAGCTGGAGAAAAATGTGCAAATGTGATCTGCAGAAGAAGTTCCATCTAATTTTCCTTCCATGTGTAAACAACATTCATTACACGTCAAAATTAATGCAATGGCTATGAAAAGCTTTAAGATCTTCTGAGGACTTAACAGGTACCATATCGACATGAGCTTTCATTTTGTGAAGTTATTTTTCTGTCAAACATTTGGGCTAGATTTCACAGCCCCTGTTGGCTGTAGTTTTGGTGGGGGAGCATGTAATATATGTTGCGAGGTGACTACCTCCTGGCCAACCCATAGTTTGGTCCCTATAAAACAGGCAGGCTGGCCATGAAATCAGTAACCTGCACACCATTTTTAACCAAAAATGAATGGACAATTGAGCTCTTTTTTAACAATCCAACTAGTCCAAATAGAACGCTGCCTGTACCATAGTGCAATTGGTATCGCAGTGGGGTGGAAACGGAAGGCTGGTTTTTAACCCAATTCATTAACAGGCAGGAAGGAAAGGCGGTTATATGTTCTTCAAAGGTGCTGTGAGTGATTTAGGTTCAACATCCAAGATGTTAGCCCCACTTTGTCCCTTATTGCCTGGCCAAACAAAAACAACTTCTCACACCCCGCACAACCTTGTCACCTTGCCCACTACCTCCCCACTCAAAATGGCAGGACCATCTGTGTCTGGGATCCATCTTCAATGTGGGTCACTTTGCAAGTTCTACTCAGGGAGTGATGGGGCTGTTACAGCTGCCAGCCAATCAGATTGGATGGTAAACTCTCGCTTATGGGACCTCTTCCCCATTGATTGGTAGAAGTCCAGGTCTTACCTCATTAAGCCTGCCAACAGAGGAGCAGCCTTTTTTTTTAAACATTTGTCTGTTTTGCACTAAAATTCGTTCCTGGGACAGGGGAACAGAGACACCTCTATAAAAGGCAGCCTGTGGATCCAGTATCATTAAAATAAGACTTTAGGTGAGGCTAGTCAAGCTGAAACGGTGCTTTCAACTACAGAATGCTCAACTCCAAGCCGACTGACAGATAGCGTGAATACCTGTCTGAGGCTTCTTTTATTTTGACCAAAAATAGTCACTAATGGGAATGAAAGAGTTTCAAATCCTTTATTAATATGGGAGTCTTTGAGACTTTCTGCCTATCAGGCAGACAATCCCATGGCAAAACAGAAGACATTAATCTCCTCAGAAAAATACTAGCAATGACTGCTCATCTCCCCTTCACAATTTCATAACAATTGTCTTTCCATCAAACTCTGACATTCATTGCCTGGGGATCACACAAGATAGTCATCAAGTGGCCATAAACTATTAGCTGCCATCATTTCCCTCCTGAGCTTTGATGGGCTTTTGAAGCTCAGACTGATTTCATTTTCAAATGTCAGCATAGCAAAAATTTTATGACGGGAAAATGCCACTACACAATGAGAGAAAACTCAGGCCAAACAGGTAGTGATGTGTTTGAATTCTCGCGCTATAAATTATTTTCACTGTAAAAATGTAAACAGTTAAAATTGTAAATTAAAATAAAGCATTTTCGAGTATCATTTTCTTTGCAGTAAGTATAATTAACCTGTGAGTTGTAAGACTAAGGTCAAAAAGTCATAATCATGTTATAGTTATGTGTTAAATCATTTTAGAACAAGTACATTTGACTATGACAGCAAGATGATTATACATTTAGAATAACTAACAGTGTTCCCTGAGCTCCGTCTTACACCAACTCACCCAGAATTGCATTGCCAGACCTATCCTATAATATCTCCGACACACTTATCACCAGAATCCTTGGCAATATCTAACTCGGTGCTCAATGCTAGAAAACCTACTTGACAATCTTGATCCTCATCATATAGGTGACGGTATCAGTGGGAATGTAGTTAGCATTCACTGAAAGTATGCAAGGTAGGCAGGCCATGACATCAGATACCAGCACTACCATTTTGGAGCTTAATGAAATGACCAATGCATTCTATCATGTGCATATGGTTGAAGATACGTTAAGCAACAGGGAGGGCCCCCTCCCCACCAATATCAAATAAAGGTACCTTTAGTAGTTTCACCTCAGTTGCTGATTGATTTCTACGAAATGTCGCTATGATTGCACAAGCATCTGGTGCTTTTTACACAGCTTTAAGTTGGAAAGTCCACAGGAGACAATGTGGTAGCTGCTGAAGATACTGGCCCAGACTGGAAGACTTTTGTACAAATCAGCTGGTTGCAAACTAGCTTGCAGTAGTAGCATTCCCCTTCAAATATAGATGACTATAAGAATGAGCAGAGGACACGAAGACACACACCTGCAAGATTATTGAAGAGGAGGGGGGAGGATAAGGAAACAGGATTCAATAGGAGGCTATACCCATCCAGGGGGTTCTCCCACCAAACCTGAACAATGTCCCAAAGATCTGTGTTTTCAATCCTTCCTGGAGCCTGCCAACTGCTACAGCCACAAGGATAACTTTACAAAAGGGTTAGGACCACACTGTAATAGCTGTGACTGCAGCCATGAACTTCCAAGTGTCACACTTGCTTAGCTTAACCTGGAGACTGTAGCAATATCTGCAGTTTGCTGCCCACTGTTGAGTAAAGGACCTCTGTTCAAAGAAAGCTGAATACATTTCATTTTCTCTGGCAGGTCAGAGAGCAGCAGGTTTCAGGGAGCAAGTAACTTCATATAGATCACAGCCTTTTCCAAGCTGTAGGGTGTCACAGACTACACACACATGGTTGACATACAGCACCTGCAAAACAATGTAATTTACTGTGCAATATTGGAGAGATCCTGCTCTCTTGACATCTAGCAACAGGGAACTGTGTAGCTCAATGCCTGGCATCCTGGTGGTAGTTATTTGATGCTTTCAAGCATCATTTGGATTTCAGCCACCACACTAAACCAAAAGGTGGCTATGAATAATTCAGGGCGATCCGTTAATGATGCGGTGAAATATTCTGGTGTGCAACACTTGCAAGTGTGGACAGCATGCAATGAAAGCCAGGCTGCCACATGCCATGATTGAGCAGGTCACAAAGTGAGAAGGAGGATTAGTTATGAACTTGTGTGTTCATGGCGGTACCAATAATGACAACAAATGTTTCCTCCCTGAGATTAAGTATTGGTGGAGGCATCCGACCATACAGGCCGGCAACTGCTGCCTTGGATTGTGTGCCACCTTGCCCTGCAAGACTGAGGGAAAGGTATCAATGTGTGCGGTGCATTCTCCTTGGGTGATGTGGCTGTCATGGTTGAATAGCTAGCAGTGGCTACAATATGTGAGGTGTGGGTACCAGACTTGCAGCAGCACTAACTAAGGGAGAAGTGAATCCATTAAAAGTACAATGTGTCGTGATTGATAGAAGTTTCTGCTAAGCATATGACTGGGGTATGGTGTATCGAACAGTGTCGGAGACTAGGTGTGTAGCTCATGGCTTGGGGTATTTGAAGATTCATACATTATCATTGACCTGTTGTGTGAGGTCACTGAATTTCTTAGTGCACTTCATCCAGATGCTCAGGTACTGACCACTATGGTTATTTACAGCCATTCTCTCCTCTGTGTGTCTGGAAGCTATCTAGACCCCTGTGGACAGAGAAGCTTACTTCCCCCAACTCCAGCCCCACCCCCACTTTGCTTTCTCAGCTAACACCTCCAATACAGCTTTAGTAAAATGCAGAGCTTGTTGGGTGATTCCAGAGTCTTTCTCAGGTTAGAATCAGTTATGGATTGATTTTCAGCAGCTGCTCAAGCCCATGATGCCATTCCTTTTCAGAGGTCTACACTGGTTTCAAATAGTGCACGTTTGTTTTAACTACTGCCAATCTTTTACAGTGTTTGTCCTCTGCTCAGGTGTGCAGTCACCTGACAGCAGTTAGCAGTGCCTATGGGGTACGATGATGCCTACTCAGCATGAAGTTGGCATTCTGCCTGCACCAGGAGTAACAGAAGTGGGTCAAACAGACGTGTGATCCCTACTCCTGTTTTTGGAGCTTATCATTATTAACAGCCATAATATTCATGCCCTGCATTTGTTGCTTTTCTGTTTACATAATCTCTCCTCATAACTTAACAAGTTGAGTCTGATAACATTTTAATCACTTTGCACTTCTTTAAAGGCTTGTTCCCTACTTAATCATTTATGGAATGTGAGTGTACCTTTTCCATAATCCATAATAAATAGGAAAAGGAGTAATCATGTTATAGTTATGTGTTAAATCATTTTAGAACAAGTACATTTGACTATGACAGCAAGACGATTATATATTTAGAATAACTAACAGTGTTTCCTGAGCTCCGTCTTACACCAACTCACCCAGAATTGCATTGCCAGACCTATCCTATAATATCTCCGACACACTTATCACCAGAATCCTTGGCAATATCTAACTGGGTCCTCAATGCTAGAAAACCTACTTGACAATCTTGATCCTCATCATATAGGTGACGGTATCAGTGGGAATGTAGTTAGCATTCACTGAAAATATGCAAGGTAGGCAGGCCACGACATCAGATACCAGCACTGCCATTTTGGAGCTTAATGAAATGACCAATGCATTCTATCATGTGCGTATGGTTGAACATACGTTAAGCAACAGGGAGGGCCCCCTCCCCACCAATATCAAATAAAGGTATCTTTAGTACTTTCACCTCAGTTGCTGATTGATTTCTACGAGATGTCACTATGATTGCACAAGCATCTGGTGCTTTTTATACAGTTTTAAGTTGGAAAGTCCACAGGAGACAATGCGGTAGCTGCTGGAGATATTGGTCCAGACTGGAAAACTTTTGTACAAATCAGCTGGTTCGAAGGTTCGAAGCTATTCGAAGGGTCGAACCTGCTTCACCATTCAAAAGGATCATGACTGATCCGACATTCCACATGTTTTCTTTTCTTTGCTTTCCTTGTAATTGTTGACTCCACTACTGATCAAGAATCTATCTATCTCAGTCTTAAATAAACACAAGGACTCTGCCCCACAGCTCTCTGTGGCAAGGAGATCCAAAGACTCTCAACCCTCAGAGAAGAAATTTCTCCTGATCCCAGTCTTAAATTGGCACCCTTTATTCTGAGACTATGCCCTCTGGTCTGAGATGCTCGAATGAGGGGAACATCCTCCCAGTATTTACCCTGTAAAGTCCCTTAAAAATCCGGTACGTCTTAATGAGATTACCTCTGCATTCTTTTAAATTCCAGTGAGTAGAATCCTAACCTGTATAGCCTTTGCTTATATGATAATCTCTCTATGCCAGGAATCATCCTATTGAACCTCCTCTGAACTGTCTCCAAAGAAATAATATATTTCCTTAAATATGGGGACAAAAACTGCTCACAGGACTCCAAATATGGTCTCATCAGCACTTTGCACATTTGCAATAAGATTTCCCTACTCTTATGCTCCAACCCCTTTGAAATAAGGACCAACATTCGATTAGCTTTCCTGATTACCTGTTGCACTTGTGTGCTAACATTCTGTGTCCCTTGAAGTCCGTTTGTCTTGCAGATTTCGGCACGTTTTCTCCATTTGGATGATACTCGAAGGTGCAGAGCCCAGAACTATGGTTCAAATAGGGCTTTGTATAGCTCGAGAAAAACTTCTTGCCCTTTCTATTCTGGGCCTTTTGATGTAAAGGCTGATAAATTTCCACATGACCATACATTTTAATGATGCATGGATATCTAAATTTCTTTGACCTCCATTATACCTAGCTTTTCACCAGTTAAAAATAATATTTTGGTCCAAAATGGATGAAGTTGAGTTGAAATCCATCTGTCATAGTTATGTACACTCATTTCATCTAACAATTTCTCTTTAGAATTCTAGGCTGCCATCCACACTGTGGACAATGCTACCTCAAGGTTATCAGTGAAATTAAATTATATTGTTCTCTATTATTTTACCCAACAAAGTAAAAAATAAAAAACAGTTGGGACCTCTGCACAGACCCTCTTGAGATATCAGTAGTTACTTCCATTCAATTCAAGTACATACCATTATCACTTTGGCCTATTTTATCTATAAAACAGAGTAGATAAGCAGCATCAGTTCCCACTCATGAAAGGATCGAGAAGTGGAGAGGGAACAAATTTGAAGCAGTTCATCAAAAGAAGCAAAAGCAAGCTAAGAAAAGTCTTGTTCACTCAGTGAGTGGTTAAGGTCTGAAATTCATTGTCTCAGAATGTGGAGCATTGTAAATGGACTTAGACTGTTATCGGCTAAAGTAAAATGTACAAGGTTACAGGGAGGTGGCAGGAGAGTAGCATCAAGTGAATTGCTCATTTAAAGAGCCCGTGCAGACATAATAGGCTGTAACAATCCTGTGATTCGGACAGAACCAACCTCCTAACCTGGTCAATAATTTGCGTTCAATTCCATGAGCTTTACTTCTGCCTGAGAATCTCTTGTGGAATCTTACCCATGGAATCGTAACCTTTGCCTTCTGGCACTTGTATCCATATACAATGTAAACTTGGACAGTCCTTTCTCTCTCTCTCTCTCTACAACTTTAGTTACTACCTCAAAGAAAATCTCAGTTTATTTAGAGCCTTTACATATCCAAATCCGTTCTCTCCATCAGTTCAAATTTCTTTGAGTGCTCAGTCACTCTGTTCTTAATTACAGATTCCAATAATTACTCTACAGCAGATATTAAACTAACAGGTTCATGATTTCCTGGTTGCCTTCTTTCACCTCTCTTGAATACTGGAATTAAATTTGCGATTTTCTAATCTAAAGGGATAATTCCTGAATCAAGAGGGCTTTAGATGATTATGGGCAAAGCAAGCACAATTTCTTCATCTACTTCCCTTAAAACCCTCCTGTTGAAACCATCAAGCCCTCAGAAGTGGCCAGTCTTTCGCACAATTATTTTTACCATATTATTAAAACAACTTTCCTGCTTACTTTAACACTACTGAGTTCCACTTCTTGATTTATTGCTCACTCCCCTGGAATGTCAGGTGTATTATCCTCTTACTCCACTGTGAAGACTGATAGAATGCAATTTATTTAACAAGTCTGCCAGGTACTGTGAAACAAGTCATGTGGTTGTTAATTTCTTAAAAAAAAGATTTACGAAGGAGTTTTTAAAAAATAAGGCTATGGAGCTCAAGTGCAGCTTGGAGTCCACTACTGATTACAGTGGATGCTTGTGGTCATTTAAACTGCTGTGGAATCTATTAAGCACAGGCAAATTCTGTGTTGGAATCACTGCTGACAAAATAGTGATATGCCAATATTCTGTGATTTAATGACTCTTGCCCACTCTACCTTGGCCTTTTGAAGGCATATATCAACCTCTCAAATAAATTATGATATCTCTGATTATTACATACTGAGTGGGCAGAGTATGTTACCAGAGTAGTAACCCAGAGGCCTGGCTAAAGATCTGATGACATGACTTCAAATCCCAATCACTTAAAAATAATTTGGAATAAAAAATCTACTGCTATCAGTAATCATAGTGGTGAAACCATTAGATTGCTGTAAAAAACCATCTGGTTCAGTAATGTCCTTTACAGGAGGAAGTCAACCTAGTTTGTGTGTGTCCAACAATACTACAACTGACTCTTAACTGCCCTCTGAAATAGATGAACAAGTTGCTCAGTTTTCTCAATGGTATTAGAGATAGACAATGAACACTGTTAATGTCAGCAATGCCTTTCTTCCATGAACCAGCCCTTCACACCTATTCCTCCATTGCTTCTCTGCCATAGCACATAATTCCACTGTCAATCAAAAATCAGTCTAATTCAGCCTTTAAGATCTTCAAAGACCTAGACTCCCCTACTCTCTGAGAAAAAGGATTCCAAACATTCATGACCTCTAGAGAGAAGAAATTATTTCTTAAATGGGAAATCTTTCATTTGTAAACTGTGTTTTCACTTCTAGTTTTCCTCATAAGGGGAAACATCCTTCCAACATCTACCATATCAACTCCCGTTGGAATCTCTTATGTTTCAATAATATTACCTTTCATTCTTCCAATATTGACTATACATCCAACCTGCTTAACCTTTCTTCACAACGCAAACTCCTTATTTCAGGAATCAGCCTAGCGAACCTTTTCTGAGCTACTTCCATTGCAAATGTGTCCCTCCTTGAGTAAGGTGACCAAAACTGTACACAGTACTCTAGGTGTGGTCTCATCAATGTCCTGTGGAGTTTTAAGAAGACTTCCCTTATTGTTGTGCTCCATACAGCTCGCAATAATTGACAACATTCTATTGCCTTCCTGTATGTACATTCGTTTCTGTACCTGAAGTTTCTGGCAGATTTTCTAATTTATGTACAAGTGATTTATCAAAAATCAAAATTTCCCCACAAAGAATCACAAATACCAGCCTCTCAGTCATCATGTCCCAAGCATGCTACATCCAGTTTCAGATGGAGCTAAATTTTAAACACTTTGAGATGTCTGAAAGACGACTGTAGAGAAGACTGTATTCTTTTGCCAAGCTAGGAATAGTGATACAATAAAATGTATCCATCACTTCACATATGTTACATGCTGATAACGTACAGATAGGTACAGATCCATCTTAATTCATTGCTTCAAATCATCTGACTGCATGTCTTTATAAGCTCAATATTTTCAATCTCTTTAACGCAATGCAATTCCTAATAATTGTGATTCACACTTTAGTGCATCACATTGGCTGTCAGAATTAGCTACAATGATAAGATAGCAATCTTACTAACAATTTCATAATTTCACTTTAAAGAATAATTTAATTTGAAAACCAGAGTCCTGATTAACATGCTAAGTTGAAGAGAAAGTAACATAATTCTGAACCTCAGATTGCTATTTGGCAGATCATATCACATGGCTTAATGTCTGATCAAAGTTATATTAAAAATCTAAGTTATTGCTTATACATTTTAGACATATTAAAATATACAATTACCTGGTGCTGCAGGGGTATTATATGGACTTTGCCCCCAGTCCTTCCTGTTAGTCCTTAGCACAGGTCCATTCTTCTCCCGATATGATCCAAAACCCTCAAAGTGCCTTTTTCTACTCCCACTTAATTCACTTTCCCGCTTTTCAGTCATGCTACTTGCAGACTGCAAATCCCCATACAGGTCCATGGAGGTCTCCCGTCGTGTACGGGTCTCAGTGCTCGTGAACCTTCTTACACAGGCGTCGATGGATTCACTGACAGGATCATGCTTCTCTGTAGTCCTTGTCCATTGCGGCAAGTCAGAATGGGCCAATTTCGATGAGGCTTCCATGTCAAAGATATTCTTTGATGCTTTTTGCCCTGTTGGCTCAATATACTGCTGCCTCAGTTTCTCCTTAGGTTTTCCTTTGTCAGAACCCAGTGTAACATCTTTGTCACAGCTGTCTAGTTTCTGATGCACTAAAGTTTTAGCAAAATCAGATTTACACCCAAACAGCTCACCGAGGTCTGGTGACCCAATGAGCCGGTCATCTCGATGTTTATGTTTGTGCTTGTGTTTGCGCTTATGAATTCGGCTGCTGGGCATTCCAGGGCCACCACCTCTTTGAGATGTTAACGAAGGCTGTACGGTATTTAAATCCATCCCTATCGAAGGCTGTAAATGCATGGCATGTTTTACCTTGTGTTTGGCAGTGGTTGGCATTTTTAAGTGGGAGCTGGCATGGTACTGGGGTGGAGGCATCGCTGGCCTCATGAAGGGAGTTGATGACCCAAGTGCATGAGACAAGTAAAAAGGAGCTGAATATTGCCCATAATACCCAAGGTTCATCATACCTGCAGCAATAGGCATTGATGTATAAGGCATGCCGTAGGGTGCATAGTAACTCCCGCTGGGTAATGGGTACCCAAAACCCTGTAAGAAAGGCACCTTTGTCATAGTCTCTTGGGCTTTAGGAGGTCTACCACGCCTTTTCTTGGACTTAAGATCAGCTGTCCGGCGTAGATAATGTAACGGATCATAATGAATGTATGGCACAGGGTAATAATGATCAAAGTTGACCCGAAAAATACTAGGATATGGGTTGTCAGCATAAAAAGAGTAGCTTCTGTGAGATATGCGGAATATTTGGAACTTTGCAATTAGTTCTTCTAGATCTGCTATGAACTGCAAGTCATCCCTACTCTGCATCTGCAGGCTTTTTCTCTTCCGTCTATGCTTCTGTTTCTTCATATTTTCATGAATACGGTAATCATCTAAGAGCAGATGTTTCTGTCTGTGACTGTGTTTTCCTTTTGCACCAGGATCCACAACTGCACCTTCGGAGGGATCCAGTGTGCAAAAATCAAAAGAGTATTTGCGGCGTGATTCTGTACTCTTCTCCGCTTGGTCAGAAGTGCTGTTATTGTCTGTTCCAATTCCACTATCGCTAGGTATTGTTTCCTCGCTGTGAGACTCACTGATAGGTGACAATGTAATCTCCTTCAAAGAAGCTGCCTCAGATAAATGAGAAGGAGAGTTTGCCAGAAGCCTTGGTGGAGACAACTTCCAAGTGCTTGCATGCAAGCTTTTTGGGGTTTTTATAGGAAGTGCACTAATTGGCTGAAGGTTTGGCATTGCCTTTGACTCGGATAAGTTGGCCTCACTGCTGACAGGGCTAAGGTTTCCTGTAGGCCCCATGACCTGGCAGGGTGATGTTTGGGCAGCGGCTGGTGACACTGCTCCAGTCAGCTGTGAACCAAAAGGCACAGTCGGATTTTCTGAATGGGCAGAAATTGGCTTCGAATACTTCTCAGCACCTTTGTTTCCATTTTGCTGCAGCTGTACCATGGCTTTTGGTTTTCTTCCTCGTTTTTTGCCAATATAAATAGTCCCTCGCTTGCTAACATTGATCTGTTTCCCTAACTTGCTCTCAAGCACAGATGAGATTGTTGAAACAGCACTGGAGGACTGCACTTTCTTTTTTAGCACTGTGTTATTAGAACAGGACAGAATTTGATTTAAAATATTCTTCCGTTTCATGGTTTTCATTTTATTGATAGTTTTGATTGTTTTCTTATCAAGAACATTTATTTTCCCATCCTTTTTGGGAAATGATGTTTCTTTAGGCTCTAAGGTGACAGAATCCATTGGTATCAGTTTAGCAGGACTTTTTCGTTTCTTTTTCTTACTGCCATTGGGAGACCCACAACCGATGGGGCTAACTGGGCTGGTGGCAGTCCCTTCGTGTATAGTCTCAACTGTAAGTAAAGGCTGCTTCTTTGGTCTTCCCCGTTTCTTCTTCATAGGAGTAATGACTGTCAAACTATCCGTGTTAGAATATAATGGACTAGCAGGAGTTATGGGATAGGCTGAAGGAGGCTCTATAACTGTATTTTCTTGCTGTGCAACACTGTTTTCCTTCAGAAGACTTAAGGTCTTACATTTGGCAGAAATGGTGCTGTTTTTCATTGAATGTTTCGAATGCTTCATTTCTGTGGAGCCTCTTCTGCTTTTGGTGGGATCTACAAATACAGGTGATGCCAATATTGCTGTTGGTTTCCGAACCCGATTCCCACTGTTTGACAGGTCAGCTAATTCACCAGCTCTGCCCACAGCTAGATTGATTTGACTGAGTTCCTTCTGCATACTTTTACCTTGCTGCTTGATGACCTTGCTGCTGACCTGGCCCCGACCATTGCCTACACTATCTCCAGCATTGGGAAAGTTGTTACTTACAGCATTTTTAACACTTGATTCAGCACACGCTGGTTCTGATTGTGCGTTTTTATCCACGATTGCTTTTGATAGCCGCCCTTTTCTTGTTCTGGTGCCAGGAGACACTGTAGTCTGTGGTTTTATTGGGATTCTAATCATGACAGAACTTGAATCCTTTTCCTGACTACTCATTGTATTGGGCCTGCTGGGAGATGCTGTCGATGGTAGTTCTGTGTTCGCACTGAGACCTGCTAAAATCTCTTTCCTGCCTTTTGCAGTTCCATGCAATTCTAAGTCTGTTCCCTTTTGACCATTTTTGTCCCACCCAACAGAATTATTCACTATCTGATTTCGAGAGCACTTTGAGTCTCTTTTGCAGGATTTTCCTGTTCCACTACCACCCAGCTGCTCCGTGGGGTCTGAATACTCTTTGCATTTATCTGTTGATTTTGCTAGGTTACCTGTGGATTCTGGGTGACCAATGGACTGGGACAATTTTGTAGTTACCAGGCGGTTAGCATTAGCAATGGCTAGTCCAGCATTTCCATTTATAAACTGATTCCAGGTACAGCCAGGAACAGGCCTGCTCATTTGTGAATTCGCAAAGTCACAGAATTGATCTGAAATGGAATTTGTGTTAGCTGCGCTCGTTACTTCCCTTCTGGCATCAACATCTGTTGCATTACTCTGGAAAGCAGGGGAGACCCCAGAAGTCGCAGACCATTCAAATTGGAGCTGATTAACTCTCTCCTGGTACTTTGGTTTCACACCATCAGAACTGAAGTCATGTTGTAATCTTGAGGGAATCTCAGTGAATCGCACTTCAGGTTGGCTGTGAGACCTCGATGGACCCTGTCAAAAGACAAAGTAAACTCTTTAGTAAATGTGACCTCTTCCGATGATGAATTACAGAAAGCACTAACATCAGGCTGAGAGGAAGCACAAGCAACATTAACGGACATCAGACATCAACAGAGACGATATGACTAGAGTGTGACCAGCTTCCAAATGTCATCAACATTCAGGGTGGATTTGAACCTTGAATTCATCTTTTGATGCTGGTTACTATGTACAATACATACCTTATTTGATTAAAAAATAACAGTCTGATGAGATGTAGCACAGCAGGTTGATGCAACAACTCAGTGTGTACACAGCACGAGTTAGTGCTGTCAATTCCTCGAAGAGTAAGTTTACAAGCACAGTCATGTCATTATAGAGAAGATGCTTGTACTACCATATTTAGAGGTCAGGACAAAAATTGAAAGGCTAGGACATTCATAGTCACTCTTTCACATTTCCTAATGCATTATCACAAATTGACTTGACTAATGGCCTGCAGGGAGGATGAGGATAGCGGACATTTGGTCAGTCTTCATAGCTATACTTGGCTGACTCCAAAGAAAAAATATACCAAGGAAAGGTGATATTTTATGGTGCCAAAAACATGTCCAAAATAATATAGCACTTCCTATTGTCAAAAATGTTACAAAATTATCGAAAATGATATGTGCTGAATTAATGATATCAAAAATTCTTGGTGCAAGATTAGTATTTAAAATATAAAATTTGACATTGCGAGTGTGCACCCAATTTAACTGCCAATGTGTGCTATTGTTAACACACTAGCTTTGAAAAATGGAGCAACACACAGCGTAATAATACGTTTGCAGAGAATTTATATTGCACCAGCTTATATTGTCGTACGTTAACAGCCTGTCCAGTTTAGGTAGCGTTGAGCTATTTTAAATGTGTAATTAATATTACACATATTGACATATGCAACAAGACTAACTTTGGATTCACCACATCCTACGATGAAGTATCCAATCAAAATACATCATTTTTTACAGTATTTCAAGTTATTAAAATTTATCTAGGTGAGTTTAGGTGCAGTTTAAATAAAAATGAACAAATATATTATTGTCACTATGCACAGAATCTAAATGGTGCAATTATACAAAATGTATAAAAAATGAGGGATAGACTATGGCATTAACTACATGAAAATACAAGACTTCCTTTGAATAAAAAGAAAACATTGGAGGACACTTCAAGGAAACAATGGCCTCCTCTAATGGTTGGAAAGTCAAGGGCACTTCAGCCCAAGAGGCAATGCTGGGCAAGCTAATGGGGCTAAAGGTAGACAAGTCTCCTGGCCCTGATGAGATGCATCCCAGGGTACTAAAAGAGGTGATGGGGGAAATAGCAAATGCCCTAGTAATTATTTACCAAAATTCACTGGACTCTGGGGTGGTTCCCCCAGATTGGAAAACAGCCAATGTGACGCCACTGTTTAAAAAAGCAAGTAGACAAAAAACAGGTAACTATAGGCCAGTTAGCTTAACTTTGGTAGTGAGGAAAATGCTTGAATCTATCATTAAGGAAGAAATAGCAAGACATCTGGACATAAATTGTCCCATTGGGAACACCCAGCATGGGTTCATGAAGAGTAGGTCATGTTTAACTAATTTGGTAGAATTCTTTGAGGACATTACTTGCATGGTGGACAATGGGGAACCTGTGGATGTGGTGTATCTGGATTTCCAGAAGGCATTTGACGAGGTGCCACACCAAAGGCTGCAACATAAGATAAAGTTGCACGGTATTACAGGTAATGTATTGGTATGGATAGAGGATTGGTTGACCAGTAGAAAGCAAACAGTAGGGGTAAATGGGTGTTTTTCTGGTTGGCGGTCAGTGGCTAGTGGTGTGCCTCAGGGATCAGTTTTGGGACTGCAATTGTTTACAATTTACATGGATGATTTGGAGTTGGGGACTAAGTGTGGTGTGTCAAAATTGGCAGATGACACTAAGGTGAGTGGTACAGTAAAGTGTGCAGAAGACACTGAAAGTCTGTAGAGGGATATAGATAGTTTAAGTGAGTGGGCAAAGGTCTGGCAGATGGAGTACAATGTCGATAAGTGTGAGGTCATCCATTTTGGTAAGAATAACAGCAAAATGGACGATGTCTTAAATGGTAAAAAATTGCAGCATGCTGCTGCGCAGAGGGACTTGGGTGTCCTTGTGCATGAATTGCTAAAAGTAGAATTGGAGGTGCAGCAGGTAATGAAAAAGACAAATGGAATTTTGTCTGCCATTGCTCGAGGGATGGAGTTTAAAAACAGGGAGGCTATGCTGCAGCTGTATAGGGTCCTGGTGAGGCCACACCTGGAGTACTGTGTGCAGTTTTAGTCTCCTTACTTGAGAAGAGATATACTAGCACTGGAGGGGGTGCAGAGGAGATTCACTCGGTTGATTCCAGAGTTGAGACGGTTGGATTATGAGGAGAGACTGAGGAGACTGGGATTATACTCATTGGAATTCAGAAGAATGAGGGGAGATCTTATAGAAACATATAAGATTATGAAGGGAATAGATAAAGTGGAGGCAGGGAGGTTGTTTCCACTAGCAGGTGAAACTAGGACTAGCGGGCATAGCCTCAAAATAAAGGGAAGCAGATGTAGGACTGAGGTCAGGAAGAACTTCTTCACCCAAAGGGTTATGAATCTGTGGAATTCCCTGCCCAGTGAAGCAGTTGAAACTACCTCACTCAATGTTTTTAAGGCAAGGCTAGATAAATTATTGAACAGTAAAGGAATTAAGGGTTATGGTGAGTGGGCGGGTAAGTGGGGCTGAGTCTCAAAAAGATCAGCCATGATCTTATTAAATGGCGGGGCAGGCTCGAGGGGCCAGATGGCCTAATCCTGCTCCTAGTTCTTACGTTCTTATGTTCTCAGCCAGACATGGAAATCCTGACTGGAATTTGCGATCCTCGGGCAAGTAACTCGTTGAAGTGCTGGAATTTATCGTGTTAAGGATAAGGTCCTACCCACGAGAGCCACCACCAATTAGATGGCCAGCAGCTCATCCATCTCAGCAGCGGCCACGGCGAACAGTGGCCACTGCTAGTATTACAGCAGGCTGGACAAGTCACTAAGAAGCAAGCCTGGGATCAGAGTGAGTTTCTAGGCTCACTGAAGCCTGTCAGATGGGCCCCAGCAAATGGGGGAGGGGTGGGGGGGCGCAGGGAGTTGGAACTTGAGACACTGGTCTTGAGGGCAGCTGATGAAACCGTTGGGGGAGTGGGAGGCCCCCCATTAGGTGCAGGGTACCATACTATGAGACCATAAGATATAGGAGCAGAATTAGGCCATTTGGCCATTGAGACTGCTCTGCCATTGGATCATGGCTGATATGTTTCCCAACCCCATTCTCTTGCCTTCTCCCCACAATCCATGAACGCCTTACAAATCAAGTACGTGTCATCTCTGACTTAAATACACTCAATGACTTGGCCTCCTTAGCCTTCTACAGCAATGAATCCCACAGATTAACTACACTCCGCTGAAGAAATTCCTCCTCATATCTCAACTCTAAAGGGCTGTCCCTTTACTCTGAGACTCTATTAGAGGCAATATCTTCTCCACTTCCACCCTGTCCAGGCCTCTCAGTATTCTGTAAGTTTCAATCAGATCCCCCCTCAGCCTTCTAAACTCCATCAAGTATAGTCCCAGAGTTCTCAACTGCTCCTCAGATGACAAGCCCTTCGCCCTCAGGATCATTCTTGTAAAACTTCTCTGGACCCCCTCCAATGCCAGCACGTCTTTCTTTTGATATGGGCTCAAAACTGCTCATAATATTCCAAAGGTGGTCTGACCAGAGCCTTATATAGCTTCAGTTCTTGCATTCTGGCCCTCTTAAATGAATGCTAACATTTCATTTATAAACTGCCAACTGAACTTGCATGTCAACTTTAAGAGAATCCTGAACAAGGACTCCCAAGTCCCTTTGTGCTTCAGATTTCCAAGCCTTTCCACATTTAGAAAATAGTCTACACCTCCTTACTTACCAAAGTGTAAAACCTCACATTTTCCCACATTGTATTCCATCCGCCACTTGTCTGCCCACTCTCCTAGCCTGTCCAAATTCTGCTGCAGCCTCCTCGCCTCCTCAAAACTACCTGCCGCTCTATCTATCTCTGTGTCATCTGCAATATTGGCAACAACGTCCTCAGTCCTTTGTTCAGATCGCGAATGTATAACATGAATAACTGTGGTCCCAACACTGACCCCTGCGGAACTCCACTCTTCACTAGCAGTTATCCTGAAAAAGACCCCTTTATCCTCATTCTGCCTTCACAATGGAGTATATTTCAATTTAGGAACAAAATCTAGACATTATCAGCAATTTGACACAAAATATGCCCAAACTTGTGCCCATTTTGAAAGCTGTTTCCTTCTTCTCTTCATTTCCTGAACTAGTACAGTGTTTTCACATGTAAGTTTTAAAACAATAAGAACTTTATAATTATTCTTTAATATATTTAAGAGTGGTAGTATCAATTCACCGCCTGTGGATAACCTGACTTTAACATTAAGATCACGGGATCTAATGGGATTTGCGGAGTGCGGGGGGAGGGCTAAGAACATATCACTCCCCTCACCTCCACCACCAACCGAAAGATAGTCATTATCATACACACCAGCCTTTGAAAGGCCTGTCCCAGAGAATTGTAGACAGGACAAACAGATTCAGATTCAGACTCCAGCCCCTCAATCAACAGGATGTCCCACCCTTGACAGCTGATAGCCCATCTGATTGGCTGGCAGCTACAGCATACCCAGCAGCACTAGGGTTCAATAGTGGGGAACGGCTGCTGGGCCCACAATGAGGCAAAGGAAGAAGAGAATATGGTCACTATAGCAAAGCAAGTCTATGGTTTTCAGGTACGGAGGGATGGGACAACACAGGAGTGAAGAAGAAGGGAATGAGGAATTGGGATCTGTGGGAGGGATGGAACAAAATGGATTAACATCTTGCCGGAATGGGAGGGAGAGACACCCTGATATATACAGAACATCCTTAGCCTTCTACAGTAATGAATCCCACAGATTAACTACCCTCTGCTGAAGAAATTCCTCCCCACATCTCAACTCTAAAGGGTTGTCCCTTTAGAATGGGAGGGAGAGATGCCCTGATATATGCAGAACATCCACCAACTTGGATTTATTTTGCTCTGCTTTCTTCCTGCCTTTTCAAAGTAGCCCTTTCAAAAGTGGCCTTTGCATTGTGGCCTGCCTGCTGCTGCCTAGCTTTCATGGACAAGAAGAAGAATTGAGGCCCATAACTGCTAATGAAAATGGCAGTTAAGGCATTCGACACGCCTAATGACTGAGGCCTAATGAGTGCCTTACTCAACCCCAAATTAAGGGGAACACACTGAGGTCGAGCACCAAACAGATTTTATGTGCCTTCCCCATTCTCAGTGAAAACATACCTGGCAGGGGATGTAAAATTCAGCCCTAAATTACTAAAAGTGACTTTTAAAATAATTTACAAAGCTATTTTCTAGTTAGATTGACGAAGTCAGTTCCCTCGTAAATATTTTTGTAAATTCACTCACGAATTTCAGGCCGTACATGTTTAATTTGGAGTCTCCCTGAAAGCCTACCAATGAGCTTAATTGGTGGATGCTCACCCTTCGGGGGCATGACCAGTTTTCTGGGTGCATCCTGCTAAACTGACGTTTCTAGAGGCAGCACAAATTCTCACAAAAGTAGAATTGCGTTAATTGCAATTTGCACTTAAAATTTCATGATCTTTGTAGCACTGTGACAGTATCAGATGAATTGTGCAGGAAACAAAAAAGCACATTCAAGGGAAGCTCCAGGCACTCATGTCATAACGTTTGCCAAACTGTGTAATTCGGAGCCATATCATTTCTAGAACTATCCAACAAGTGGGTTTTCAAATATTAAACAGAATTCCAAGCCAGCAGCACTATTCCCTTGAGACACACATACCACAAAGCATGGAACCCCGCTGATACCTGCCACTATGCCAAGTAGCTACTGCTTGTCTAACACCACCAACAGTCAGAATGATATTAATGGTACTTTTATCCCTTAATTTATCTTCTTTCCTGAACAATTCCACTGTTGCGACCTGCACTCAACCACTTTCTCATTAGTTATGCTGTATCTATTGTATTGTTAAACTATAAGAGTTGTTGGTCTTTTCAACTCCAGATGATGTCTAAGTTGGGCCTGATCCAATTCATACCAAATATCCATGAAGATGGCCTTTCCTGCTAAGGTCACTAGACAGTGACCAGGTTCTAATGCTTGGTTTGTTTCTCTGAGCCCAGCAGTGATAAAACTTAGTGTAGATCAGCTTACATAGCCCAGACAGGGAACAAGTGTGTGGACATGCGTTGCCCTGAAGATCTTAGTACCACATCAGGAAATCATTTTGCCCACAAGATCATCAAGGGATCTGTGGTTTATATTTTACACAGAGCAAGCTGTACATTTGATAACCAGAGGAGGATGAAAACACAGTTACTCGGTGCCAATAAACTAAATACAGTTACAGCCAGATTCCAGTATTAAATAAATGGATTGTATTTGACTCCAAACAAACTCTTGAGTTTTTTTTTAAACTTATATACTTTGCGAATCATCCACACTTCCATCTGAGCAGTTTATTTCTCAAGCGAGATCCGTTATTAAAGGCCCGCGTGAATTGAGATAAGCTGTTGGTTAGCGTGCCTATAATTGCTTCCTGCTGTGATTCTCAAACATCTGAACCATGGCTCTATTCATTTGCATAAATTAATAAATTTGAAACTTAAAACAACATACACTGCTGATTGTTCTTCTAGGTTAATTACAACATGCTCTCCATGTGGAGCCATATTGAATGCAGTCAGATGTTCAGAGCCATCCATCAGCAAATTTGTTTTTTAAAAACTAATAACATTAGTGACTGTGTCCTGATCTGCAGCAAGATACATCTCCCGGGAGCTAGCCCTCTTTCAACACCCTTTCTTCTAAAACAAAACTGATAAAAAAAATTATATGTGAAAATCACTTCTTAATCAAAAATACCACACACACAATGACTTCCAAATATTTTGCTCATGACTGATTACCACTGGAAACCTATCTTGCTCTTTCCAGATACTGTTGGACCCTCTGGGCATTTAGTAGAATTTCTGTTGTACTATAGATCTCCATCAGCCTCTTCACTGTTCAAAATATTTGACATTTGTTCTGATTTTCAAACTTTAGATTATGTGCTTATTATAGTTATTTTCTGGAAAAATAATTGATTACATTGAAAGTTGCAAGAATTGATTTAAAAAAAAGTTCATTTGCAAAATTGTATTAAAACAATCAACATTTGGTTGCTGAAGTTATAGAAGCTACTTACAGGATTGTTGACAGCCTGCAGAATGCTGGGATTAAACCTTAGCTGACAAATATCAAAGTCTCACTGTCACAAAGACAGGTAATTGTCTGTTAAGTTAGCCAAAATGCAGAGTGAAATGCACTTCACAGTCTGATTTTTCACAGCCGTGACTGTTTATAGCATAGTTTCTTCCTGAAGGGATCATTTTGAGGCCTCTCAAACAACAGATTTGGTTGCAGATATCAGGAATTAATTTGGATACACCCCTACAATCGTGGCATGGCCTGAACTAAGTGCAATGAAGGAGATGGGGTCTGGGTGGGGAAAGACAGTGGGGCAGAAACCAGGTGATCAGGCTTAAGCCACTCACCTTGTCCTTGTCTTCAGAAAGTAAACACAGAACAAAAAGACAGTGGCTGTTCCTGCAAATCAGTGGAGCTCTTAATCTGGCAAAATCACAGAGAAACTGAGAAAAGAAGATTTAGTACAAATGCAGCCAGTCATCTTCCAACGGTCTCATTATTTCTGAATACGACAAGCTCCTGCCGCACTCTGGCTTTCCTACTCCTCCCCCACCACCCCTTAACTCTCACACTTAGCATGCAGTACATGTCAGAAAAGCTGTAATCGGGCCAATAAAAATGCCTGCATGTTCGCAGGGGTCACGGTGATGCAGTTGTTTGGTTGTACAGTCTATCTGCTGTGGTCGAGTTTACTGAATTATACCAGCTCTGTTATGGGTCTCCAAAACACACAGAAAAAAATGATTACAAATGACATCTGAAGCCTTAATGTTAACCTTTTGTCCTGCTACAAGACTCATTTGGACACAACTACCAAGTTAATTAGTAGATGAGGCAGCTGCTTTATTCAAACTGCAGAATAGATATGCATTTCTCACACCTCAATATAACGTGGTACAATTAAAGGTATTGTATGATACAACAAGAACTTGATACCACAATATTTTGTACAAAAATGCAACTTTCATACCCAAATAAAACAAAATTAATTCAACTAATGTAACAAGAGTCATGCAAAAGTGTTCTTATTTATGCACAAAGGAAGCTGCTTACAAAGACCAGCAAGAACTTCAATGGGCAGGAAGTGGCTTCAGCTCTCTGTTGTACCCTTAAATACACCATCACTCCAAACCCAATCTGAATTCATATGCGATTTCAGCTCCTTCATTCCATGGTAGAAGATAATAGGGATTGCTTGTTCATGGATGTAGTATCAGTATAATTTGCTTGACTGCTCACACCAGCACTGGTACCCAGGGCTCTGTAGATTGTCAATGACTGACACCCTTGTGACTGCAAGGTAAAGATGCCACACTCAGACTGGTTCCTTAAGTTGGTGAACATCAAGTACGAATGAATGACACATTTATGCACTGTTTACAACAGTTTCAAAACCACTAGTGGCCAATTAAGAACACAGCTAAACCACTAAACAATATGATTTGATCCACTTTCTCATTAGGAAAACAGAAAACACTAAACACAGTGGAGCTGACTTTTCATGCTAGAAGTGGGAAGTAGGAGATGGCATTTGTCCTGCATCGCATCCCAAACTCCACTTTGACTCTACAAGAGTGTGGGATTTTCTGGAGGACAGGTTCAAGGCAGCCCAGGTGTATAACAGGTTGGTGAAAAGATCCTGTCTCCATTCCCAAACAAACCTCAGTCCAGCAGTCTTATGCAAACCTCAGTCTTATGCAATCAGCAGTTAATGCATATGTAATTAAAATGCCTGATGACTGTAACACCAAACCCAGCCAATCCCCACCACCTCTTCACCTATTATCCACTTCATGAACAGAACTCATAGTAGTTGGGTATTGCTGAATAAACCACAAACCACCCCTCCCACGCCCCAGTAAACTTCAAATAGCAGCTATGTAAACTGACTTTTGTAAAGTGACTTTTCACTTGTATGTGATACCATTATGCAATAATTTTGCAATCAACAGCCCATGAAACTCTCCAAGTAAACAAAGAGACTCTTGTAAGGGGCCCTCTTGTGGCACAGTTCAACTTCCACCTGCTCCAGAGGTGTGTAATAACAACTCTGAACAGGTTGATTCTAAAAATAGGTTAAATGAAAAAAACTGTTCAAACGAGCTGTGCAAACAAAGCCTTGCATATGTAGCCAAGTGCCCATAAAATTCCCAAGCAACAGACTTCAGAACTGCTATCTTGACAGATGTCTTGACTGAATACAGAAAAACAGTTCGAAAAGAATAAAAACTGACAAATAATTATCATACCAGGCTAACCTTACAGTATGAAATGTAAACTTTTTTTATCCTTTTCTGAATTAGACTTTTCTTTTAACTCATCAAAAGTCTTTTCAACATTTCATCATAGAATCCCTACAGTGTGGAAGCAGGCCCTTCGGCCCAACAAGTCCACATTGACCCTGAGAGAATCCCACCGAGACCCATTCCCCTATAACTGACCTAATCTACACATCCCTGAACACTATGGTCAATTTAGCATGGCCAATCCAACTAGCCTGCACATCTTTGGACTATGGGAGGAAACCCGTGCAGACATGGGGAGAATGTGCAAACTCCACACAGGCAGTCGCCCAAGGCTGGAATTGAACCTGGGTCCCTGGTGCTGTGAGGCAGCAGTGCTAACCACTGGCCCACCGTGCCACCACTTTCACTTGACAGTTTATCATTTGGCACTAGCAATAATTGAGGTTGCAGACTTGCAGACTTGCACGCCGAGCTGGTATGTTTGATTGCAGATGTTTCGTCACCCTGCTAGGTAACATCGTCAGTGTGCCTCAGGTGAAGCCTTGGTGTTCCGTCCCGCTTGTTATTTATATGCCTCGGTTTGCTGGGGTGGTTGGCATTACTTCTGGTTCTGCTTTTCTGTGGTTTGTATATCGGGTCCAGTTCAATGTGTTTGTTGATAGAGTTCCAGTAGGAATGCCAGGCCTCCAGGAATTCCCTGGCATGTCTCTGTTTGACTTGTGCTATTATGGATGTGTTGTCCCAGTTAAATTCACATCCTTCTTTGTCCATGAGTATTGAGACCAGTGAGAATTGGTTATGTCTCTTGGTGGCTAGTTGGTGTTTGTGTATCCTTATTGTCAGTTTTCTTCCAGTTTGGCCGATGTAATGCTTCTCAGAGTCCTTGCATGGTATTTTGTATTTTACATTAGTTTTATTGGTTGTGGGTATGGGATCCTTTACGTTCATCAGTAGCTATCGCAGGGTGGTTGTTAGCTTGTGGGCTACCCTAATACCTAGGGGTCTGAGTAGTCTTGTGGTCATCTCTGATATGTCTGTGATGTACAGTAGGGTGACTAGTGTGGCTGGCCGTGTTGTGTCTTCTTGTTGTGGTCTGTCAGGAAGGTAATGGCGGATTGTGCTTTTTGGGTACACATTCCTTTTAAAAACTCTGTATAAGTGTTCCTGTTCTGCTTTGCACAATTCCAGGTTGCTGCAGTGTGTTGTGGCTCAAGAACATCTCAGAGTCACCATTTACAGACACTGAGAAGACCGTCCTAGTACGCGGACTGAAGTATAACTCAGACAAGCCGAAAAAACTGACTTCCTGGCTGCGCTGGAATCGACACTAAAGAGCAATGGACCCATGGAGGAAATACAACAGACCATCAGATAGACGATAGTCCCAACACTGAGCAGAAAAAGTAAGTGGAACACATTTAACACAGAAGAGAAGAAAGCCCTGGAAATACTCAACATCGTAATCTTACCAGCCGACAAAGGATACATGACAGTAATCCTGAATAGAACCCAATTCATTGAGAAAGCTAACGCATGATTAACAGATACCAACACCTATCAACACCACAGTTAGTGACCCGGATCACAACGATCATGAAGAAATTACACATCTCAGGAGATATCAGCAAGACAGACTACCAAAAAATGAAGCCAGCAGGATCCAATACACCCCGCTTCCATTCACTCCCTAAGGTACACAAGCCAGGGGACCCCTCAGACCCATTGTCTCACTACCAGGCACACCAACATATGGACTAGCCAAAGAACTATAAATGGAAAATGAAATACTTAGTTGACAACACTACCCGCTCCATCCATTCCTCCCAAGAATTCCTCAATATCATCAAGGACACCAGAATACTAGGGGATGAGATAATGATATCCTTCGATGTAACAGGACTATTTACATTTATAAGCTTTGACTTAGCCAAAGGAACAATTGCCACACTGCTGGACGAATCAGGAAGGCAGCACCCTACAACACCCACACCATCAACAAGGACAGCACCCTGAAACCGCTGGATCTGTGCCTCACAACCCATTTCACCTTCAACGACTATATATTCAAACAAATCAACGGAACGCCAATGGGATCCCCAATATCAGGGCTGATTGCAGAAGTGGTAATGCAAAGATTAGAATGGACGGCACTCCCCACGATCCAACCCAAACTCTGGGTCCACTACATAGTGACACTTTCATGATTATCAAACACACAAGCCTAGAAGAAACACACTGACACATAAACAGCATCCTCACCGAAATAAAATTCACAGAAGAAGAAGAGAACAATAACCGTCTACCCTTGCCAGACTTAATGGTGGAACATAACAACGGGGAACTCCAGAATAGCGTACACAGAAAGACCACACATACAGACCAGATACTTATTTACACCAGCAACCACCCTAGCACCCATAAACGGAGCTGCATCAGGACATTATTCAAATGAGCCACAACACACTGCAGCAACCCAGAATTGTGCAAAGCAGAACAGGAGCGCTTATACGGAGTTTTTAAAAGGAATGTGTACCCAAAAAGCACAATCCACTGTTACATCCGCGACAGACCTCAACAAGAAGACACAACATGGCCAGACACACTAGTCACCCTACCGTACATCACAGACATATCAGAGATGACTATTAGACTACTCAGACTCCTAGGTAACAGGGTAGCCCACAAATCAACAAACGCCCTGCGACAGCTACTGACGAACGTAAAGGATCCCATATCCACAACCAATAAAACTAATGTAATATACAAAATACCATGCAAAGCCTGTGAGAACATTTCATAGGCTAAACAGGCAGAAAATTGACAATACGGATACACAGACGCCAACTAGCTACCAAGAGACACAACCAATTCTCACTGATCTCAATACACACAGACAAAGAAGGATATAAATTCAACGGGGACAACACATCCATAATAGCACAAGCCAAACAGAGGCATGCCAGGAAATTCTTTGAGGCTTGGCATTCCAACCTGGACTCCATCAACAAACACATTGAACTGGACCCGATGTACAAACCACTGAAAAACAGAACTGGAAGTGATGCCAACCACCCCAGCGAACCGAGGCATATAAATAACAGGCAGGATAGAACACCAATGCTTCACTGGAGGCACACTGACAATGTTACCTAGCAGGGTGACGAAACATCTGCAACCAAACCCACCGGCTCAGCGAGCATGTCTACAACCTCATCCATAACCTGAACTACAAATCTTTTCAAAAACTTTAATCAAGCTAGAATTTGATAAACAAATTGTTTAATGAGTAGCTGCATCTTCCAATCACAATTTGGTCATGAGTCATTTTAATGAACACTGATATAACTCAAGCTGCAACACTTCATTATGAACAGTGAAAAAGGCAAATCATTCTATTTGCCTTTTAAATTCTACCCACTTCCAATTCATGGTTCACATCTCCAGACTGTTTATATAAAAATTAATGGCTGCTGAAGTCCAGCCATCTTCATGGAAATGAAGAAACATGCTGGATATGGACTATCAACAATTCCACAATGCTGACACGTGCCTCTTTAACAGGAGCAGGCAGTTTCCAGGGTCTTCTCCCTCTCCCACCCTCAGGAAAATAGCTAAGAATGAGAGCTGGGTGTGTGCTGCTCACCAGCTATTTTTCTGTGAGAATGCCTCTGTTTGGACTTGATTGGGACAATAAAAATCTGGCCACAAGCATAAGAACAAAGCAGTTGTCAAATTGTTGCCTATGACATGTCTTTGAAAAATTGATTACTGCAGAAAATGAACATGGAAAACAGATTGTAATCTTCTAATCCAAATTTAAAGTCTTGCTTGGTCGCAAGAAAAACTTAAGAGTAGTGAAAGAGAAAAGGCAAAGGTGTGCATAAACATTTCAGTCCCAACAGGTTAGGGTAGGGCTAGACAGCTACTGTTTCATGTATGAAATAAGTGACGTTTGGGTAAGATCCCTGTGCAAGGTCAAACAACATTCTTGCTTGGAGACAGTAAGGGCTGCTGATGCTGGAAGCTAGACATGTGGAGCTAGATACCCACAGCCAGTCAGGCAGCATCCAAGGAGCAGGAAAATCAACGTTTTGGGCCGAAACCTTTCGCATTCTTGCTTGTTTGATCCAGTTCTAGTGTATGGGGAGGGACAGGAATGGACTCAGTATTAAAAAGGCAGGTATTTTAGTTAGTACCAAAGACAGTAACTTCAGTCTTCCATTTAGTGATGTACAGAAAGTTTGTAACTTATCAGTTACTTGATATCAGGCAGCAACCTAAACATACATAATGCAGTCAAGAAGCAGTGGTGAGGGATACCTGGGCCATCCCCAAGCCTGTGAGTAATAATGTGGAGGGCAACATGAAGACAAAGGAAAAGAGAAGGACAACAGTAAAGCAATCCTGACACTGACACAATGCAGGATGTTCAGAATCCATTGCAGGAATTGCAATAGCTGCAACAACAGGAATGGATTCACACAGAAGCAATTCAAAGGAATCTGATAACAAAGATAGAAGAAGATGGTATTACAAACAGGGAGAATGTTGTGAAAAGGTCAAGGAGGAACAGTTAGACAGGGAAAAGTTAGAAACATAAATAAGCATCTTCAAGAACAGAAATAACTCATTGTTCATACTATTAAATGTGTTAATCTAACCAAGATTCAGTGCTGAGCATAACCTTATCAACAGAATTTCCTTAATTGCTTGTTTAGAGTTATAATCCAGTAACCATATACATAGCCCAACCAGGTTACAGTCCCACGGGTTTATTTGAGGAGGTGATGACCTACTGGCCGTATTATCACTGCACTCTTAATCCAAAGACCCAGATAATATTCTGAGGACCTGGGTTTGAATCCTGCCATTGCAAATGGTGGAATCTGAATTCAATTAAAAATCTGGAATTAAGAGTCTAATGATGACTGTGAATCCATTATCAATTGTTGGAAAAATGCATCTGGTTCACTAATGTCCTTGAGGGAAGGAAACTGCCATCCTTACCTAGTCTGGCCTACATGTGACTCCAGACCCACAGCAATGTGGTTGACTCTTAACTGCCCTCTGGGCAATTAGGGATGGGCAATAAATGCTGCCTAGCCAGCGACGTCCTCATCCCACGAATGAATAAAGAAAAGAAAAATTCCAGCCCACTTATTGGGAAATATTCACTGACAACCGGCCCAACAGTTAAATAGTATGCCCTGAAGATTGAGTTTTTGTTTAGTAACCTAATATTGAACTCTACTAGAGTTAATATAGATGTTAAAGTCAACTTTTTAACAATTAAACAATGTGAAGGTGAGAGATATAGAGCTGGATATTCAAAGAAGTGGGAATCACACACAGAGCCACTCTTATTTTTTTAATGTGTAGAAAGAACTCCACATTTCTGATGAGATTCCAATTAGGACCCCTTCAGAAATACGGAGCTGTACTTTCATTCTGACAAGTCTCTCATAGTGCAGAGCTGTGATGTGAAGGCAAACCAGTTGCTCTATACTGTGATGTAAAGGTTCCACATCACATAAAACCACTTTAACAGCTCCTTTGGATGGGTAAGTACATGTCTAACTGTGGGGTTTGGTTTCCACGTGGATATGATGTCAGGTGGGTAAGACGCCAGGTAGATCGGGTGCCACTTGAATGGCAGGAAGGGTGCCAGGTTGATACAATGCCAGGTGTGTACGGTGTCAAGGCACAAGATGGTAAACAGAAGTGTTGCTGAAGGAAATGCATTTGATGTGGTCTATATGGACTTTAGCAAGGCTTTTGAGAAGGTCCTTCATGGCAGACTGCTCAATAAGTAAAGGCCGTGGAATCCGACGCAAAATGGCATTCTGGATCCAAAATCAACTGAGAGGCAGGAAGCAGAGTGTGTTGGTAGAGAGATAGTTTAGTGACTGGATGTCTGATTCCTTTGGGGGTTCCATTCTGGTCCTTGCTATTTGTGGTATACATTAATGATTTGGACTTAGTTATAAGTGGTGTGATCAAGAAACACACAGATCATATGAAAATTGATAGGGTTGTAAATAACAAGGAGGATAGCAATGAATTGCAAGAGACTATCAATGGACTGGTCAGGAGAGCAGAGCATCGGAAAATTAAATTCAAATTGAAAAAGTGTAAGGTAATGCACTTGGGGAGGGGCTAACAAGGCAAAAGATTACATAATGAATGTAGGAGCCGATTATTTACTGTTTGTATTTTTAACTCTTGATTGCACTCTGTTTATTCTCCCCCAAGCAGTCAAAAGAAACAAAAGCATCCATCTCAATAATGTCAAAAATCACACAATTTCAAATAAACCTGTTGGACTACAACCTGGTGTCGTGTGATTTCTGACCTTGTCGACCCCAGTCCAACACCGGCACTTCCACACTATGTCTCAACAACAACTGACAGAATCTAACAACAGAGTTAAGTTCAAATAACTGAAAGCTGATTAACGGTCTGATGTTCACTTCCCTGTGTTCAAACAAATCTGTGATCATGCTGTGATTAACCAAATTGTTTTGGATTTATTGAATACAATCCTGTTCCAGTTGGTGAAGTATGAAGCTAGATGCTAATACTTTCTGTAATAATGGGTTTATTTACAGAATGCGGAATTACTTACGTCAGCTTCCTACCTACTACCCAAAGTTCCAGTAATCTTAGACAACAAGGTGCAGGGCTGGATG
>NC_063332.1:51932573-51934370 GCF_021869965.1 Rhincodon typus | reverse complement strand
GGTATCATCAGCTGTGATCAGAAAAAAACAAATTTATGTCCTAAGGTGTACTATTGAGTATTGTATTTTAAGTATTGAAAACAGGAACCCTCATCTACTTGGTCTGAGATGAAGTAATGTTTAAAAATAATAATATTTCAAAGCGAAACTTTGACTTACAGTTACCAGCACAATTGTTTGTTAAAATAATTGGCAGAATATCTTTTCATTTCTTAAAACGAGATTAGTCATTGAGAAAACTTAACCGATGTAGTGAAAAGGTGGAGATGGAGTGATACAAGGAGACACAAAAGAACCATTCAATTCAGCAGGACTTTGTCGGTGGGGGAAGGGAGAAAAGCACAATTTTGGCTCAATCCAGCTCAGTGATGCCATCAGAAATTAAAGCAAAGGCTAATTACTTGGCAAGTGGCAACTTGCACCATGTGGGGATAAAAAGAGATGGAATTTGCATTTAGATAATTAGTACACCTTTATTTTTCACCCAGGGTAGACTTAACGGCCTTTTAAAGTATATTTATGGATTTTCCCTTCGGTTTAAATAAAAAAAACCTTTTAATGTCACATGTACAGTAATTCTGGCATTTGATCATTTAGGTAGCTGATTCAGGCCACAAACCTTAGATACATAAGTCAGAACTAAACGAGAAAATTTCCTAAGCATTCAAATGCCACTATATTCATTGAAGCCAATAATGCAATGGGAGTTGTATAGTATGCTGCATTCCCAGGCAAAGAGGTCCACATCCTACATGGACAGGGCGTGCTCAGCACCTAATAGTGCAGGCTGAAACCTCCGCTGGTACTCAGTTTACATATCTATTGAGCTCAAGTCTGATTAAGAGTTGGAATTATAAATCCCAAAACCCTTAAATCAGCACCTGAGCTGTGTTTCAATCAGTGCCAATAATAAACAGGCTTTGCAAGGAAAGTTGTGGCAAAAAATAGTTTTCAACACACCCCATCCTCCTGGACACCACCCCAAGGCCTCCTACCCTCCCTCGACCTCTTCATTTCCAACTGCCGTTGAGACATCAATCGCCTCAACCTCTCCACCCCTCTCATCCACTCCAACCTCTCTCCCGCAGAACGTGCAGCCCTCCGCTCCCTCCGCTCCAATCCCAACCTCACCACAAAACCCGCGGACAAGGGAGACGCAGTTATAGTATGGCGCACTGACCTCTACATCGCCGAGGCCAGACGCCAACTCTCCGACACCTCCTCCTACCGCCCCCTTGATCATGACACCACCCCTGAGCACCAAACCATCATCTCCCAAACCATCCACAACCTCATCACCTCAGGTGACCTCCCACCCACGGCCTCCAACCTCATCGTTCCCCAACCTCGCACTGCCCGCTTCTATCTCCTTCCCAAAATCCACAAACCTGAATGCCCTGGTCGACCCATTGTCTCCGCCTGCTCCTGCCCCACCGAACTGATCTCCAACTATCTAGACTCCATTTTCTCCCCCTTGGTCCAGGAACTCCCTACCTATGTCCGTGACACCACCCACGCCCTCCACCTCCTCCAGAACTTCCAATTCCCCGGTCCCCAACACCTCATCTTTACCATGGACGTCCAGTCCCTCTACACCTGCATTCCCCATGCAGATGGCCTTAAGGCCCTCCGCTTCTTCCTGTCCCGCAGGCCCGACCAGTTCCCCTCCACTGATACCCTCATCCGCTTAGCCGAACTCGTCCTCACACTCAACAACTTCTCTTTCAATTCCTCCCACTTCCTACAGACAAAGGGGGTAGCCATGGGTACCCGCATGGGCCCAAGCTACGCCTGCCT
>NC_063332.1:51758122-51929573 GCF_021869965.1 Rhincodon typus | reverse complement strand
GAAACGTCAGCCTCTCTGCTCCTATGATGCTGCTTGGCCTGCTGTGTTCATCCAGCCCTGCACCTTGTTGTCTGCAAAAAATAGTTTGTCCATTTTTATCCATCAAGTAAAACATCCTTATATTAACCACCTTTCCTTGCTTCAATTCCAAAGTCCAATCATTGAGTGGGATTAATGAGCTGCCAACAACTGGACAGGGATAAAAAACTGAACCTCATGAAGGACCTTCAAATAAGTATCCAAAGCCCCATCTCTGTAACTCTTCAACCGTCGCAGAACTTATTGCTATTTGCAGGTAAAATATGGTAATTAAGTGGCCACATGAGGTTCTTAGTTGGTCAGATTTAAGAACATAAGAAAGTATGAAATAAGAGCAAGAACTGAGCATACAGCCCCTGAAGCACAGTTCATCATTCAACATGATCCTGGCTGATCCTTAGCCTCAAGTTAAGAGTGTGATGGAATATTCCCACCTACTTGGTTAAATGCAGCTCCAACACTCAAGAAGTTTGAACCCTTTCAGGACAAAGCAGCATGCTTCCCTGGCACCCTCTTAATATTCACCCTTTCTATTACAGGTGCACAGTAACAGCAGTGTCTACCATTTACAAGATTTACTGCAGCAACTCACCAAAGTTTTGTTCCAGCACTGTCCAAATACTCAAACTCTCCCAGCTGGAAGGACAAGGACCTGCAAGTTTGTTTTCAGAATATTTTACATTTTAATGAGATCATCTCTCATTCTTCTCAACTCTAGAGAGCATAGGTCTAATTTACCAGCCTCCTCAGGAAGCAGACGGGTAAACTATCACTAAACTCCAACGTAAATATATCATTCCTTTGGTGTGGAAACCAAGTCTCCACAGATTACAATGTTCTGTGACCGAACTTGGAGCAAGGTTTCCTCATTCTTGTAGCCCGATCCCCTTGAAATAGACAAACATGGCGTTTGCCTTCCTAATTTCTCGCTGTACTTGAATAATAATTTTTTGTGTTTCTGGCAAAAGTACACCCAAGTCTTTGAAAAATCAACATTTAGTCTTTTAGCCTTTTGAAAAAAAACTTTTCAATTTTTGGTACAGTTTCCCACATCACCTGCATTGTTGCCCACTGACTTAACATGCCTTTGTGCCTTCATTACAACTTACATTCCTATCTAGTTTTGCAACCTTAGAAAACTTTGTACGCTATTCTGTCTTTTCATCCAAGTCATTAATATAGATCATAAATAGTTAAGGCACCGGCATGGATCTTTGCAGAACTCCAATAGTTATGCCATGGAAACTCAAATATGCCCCAATTATGGCTGCACTTTGCTTTCTGTCTATTAATTCTCAATCCATGTTAATATATTAACCCAACACCGTATTGTCAGATCACTAGTTAACCCTGCAGCATTAGACAACACTACGTCTAAAATGGCTCTAGTTGGCTCCACAATGTATTGCTCCAGGAAACTGCAGGAGTCATGTATGTTGGACAGCAATTTCCTGATTCCCACATTTAACAGCGCATACGCAGACACCAGAAGTTTCTGTCCAATAAAGGCTTCAATAACGGAGTGCTTATTCACTAGCTGTTCTACCTACAACAAAATCCAAGCCATTCTTGTTTCACAAAGGACACTTCATACAGTGCAATATAGAGGCAGCAAATCATACCACGTGTTGAGTAAGTATTTGTAGTAACGTGTGTCACGCTGCACAAACACATTCCCTGCTAACAATGTCAGTTCTGTTATGTCGCCTGGCCTGTGTCACACATCAAAGACATACAGCACATTGTCAGCTGCCATCTGCACCAGAAACAGATAGTGACTCAAAAATGAAAGCCAGCCTGGATAAAACTCCAGCCTGGTGCTAAGCAAATCTCCACAGAATTCCTGAGCTACTCCCTCCACAGCTGAATTCAGGATATGAAGCCATCTTGGAAAATTCCTCAAAACAAGCAAGTCAAGCTCAGCCGTCCTCAGGAGAGCTTTAAACCAATCAATGTCTACTGAGCAAATGAGACAACACTGAATGTCACATTATGCTCAACTTCTATGACATTAAGAAAAGGTCATGTCAACTATCAGCATTTGTACATCTCAAGGATACCATCCAATTTACGACTAATGCAGACTGCAGAAATGAAGGGAGAGAGGCATTTATTACATGAAATGCAGTGAGGAGATATGACACATTGCTACAGAATCTCTGTTCAAATTTGCAGCAGATGCAAAACTTAATTCTGCAGATTCAAGCAGAGCATTCCATTTGAACATCCTGTATTTCCCACTACATAATTCTTCAGTCTCCATTTCTACGCGTGTAATACTGACACAAGCTGCTTCAGGAAGCTATAGCTTGATTAAGTAAGGACAGCTCTAGCTGTAGACCTGGTAGAGCTTGCTATCAATAGTATCTTGCTGACTCTCATTTAACCAATATATTGCATTCTGCTTATTGTTACGAGATCAGCAGATGTGTACGAGAGGCACGTGAATTGGAAATCTAGATATTTTGACCTTTTTTTTCCTGAATAACCAAGTCAAAAATACCAAATGGTAAAACAACATCTCAGTTGCGACCATGCTTGTATCTATTATCTGTCAGTATGATTACAAACAGCTTCCAGTGCTCTGCATTTTCACCCTTCAATGTGAGCTGTTGAATCTGAAGATGTTTGTGTGGCAGGAGATTCCATTTTCATGCCACTGCAGCTCTTGTTGGCACTCATTCAGGTTTTTCTTGTCTTTCTAATTCCCTCCTCTCATCAATCCTCCTCACAGTGCTGCTGTGCCCTATGTCTTATTTTTACATTTGCAGCCGAGCCGTGCTTCATTTAGAGAGGATAAAGTATGACACACTGCAATACTTAAAATAACTTAAGGTCTGATCAAGCATGAAGCTTAATTTTCTCACTTGGTTTAAAAGTTAAACCAATACCTGACAGATTTCAGTAAATTAAAAGTGCCTGCATGTGTCTCCATGTATATTATCAATGATAAGAGATAAACATAATCTGCTTGCATGTAATAAAATAATTTTAACTTGCAAACGTTGAACAGAAATCACTCAAGGTCATCCCTTAATGGCTTTTGCAAATATGTGACTTCTTCAGTCACTGTCCAACCCCTTCTAAACTTCGCTTTCCCCACCATTGTTGCAGCCACCACTCCTCCCCTCCCCCATCCTACCAAATGGAGCCAAATGGAATACAGAAACAACAAGATCGCACTATAAGCATTTGTAAGCTGGCTAGCCTCATTTCTAATGACACAATGAATGCAAATATGCCAACACACATGCTCTCCTCCATGACTATTAATTGCAAAAATGTACATAACTTCACCTTTAATTGATATTTTGTTCTGACACAATACACAAAAAGATAGGGTGGGGTGGCGTATATTGAGTGACTTACAAGAAGCAATACTGCTGTGGCAAGCGAAAAGCATCAGAGCAAAACATAACCTTTACCCGAAAACCAACGTTGTACTTGTGCGCATGCCAAGTCTAGCTTTTGTGGCTTCTATTTACATAAAAGCTGAGGGGGAGGGACACAATCTTACCACATAAAAGAGCCTAAGCAATCCAACTTTCAACAAGCTATAAGACTTTAATTAAAGCTCCGCTTACACATGTGAATGAACACAAGAAAGAGGTGCAATAACTCATAGAAGGCATGAAACATTCACACAGTTACTGAATAAAGCCCCCAAATATTTTTCCCTTCAAAAGGAAAATCTTGACATTAGAATTTTTCTCATAAATTTACCACAATACAAAGCTTAAGATATTAGGTGACGGATTTATATTGTGAAGACAACAAGACACAAAGGAAATCATTGCTTGAAACACATTCTTTTTTAGTCAGTGCTGGAATTTTGCCACTTTGCAGAGAGCTAGGCCACATACGATGCATATGAATGGTGTAAATTTGAGGATGCATCACACCACCTGCCGGATATTCCTCATTCTGTGATAAAGCATCACAAAGCCAATTGAAAGCACTGATGTCATACTTTCTAAACAAGTACTCCAGTTAATGTGACTGGTAGAATTTTCTCCGAATTGTATAAATCAAGAACAATCTGTGTGTCCATACTACAGCAATTTTAGGGACGTTGCAGCTTTCTGACATTTCCAGCTTTCCATTCACCAGTGAAACATGGGTTTGGGCTTGTCAGACTGTCCATGTAGTGTCTTTGTTGGATGCATTAGGGAAAGCGGCACCAACTATGCCAGTCTTCAGAGGGAAGAGGGAGGTATTTTTAATTGTGTAAAATTTACACTCCCCTCAAATCAGGTCATTCAGTTGTCCCCTCAGTTAGGGAAATATAGCACGGAAAGACTGGCACTTTTTTAAAAAGAACACAAAATAGGCATAATTGCTGAAGGCTATCAGGAACTGTGCAGAACATATCTGATCATCCTTAGAACTTGTGTAGGTCTCAGTAGCCTCCACCCAAAGACCATGTGACATCATTTGACTGGGTACAACCAAAACAGTATTAACATTTATTCCTTCAGAACGATTACCTCATAAAACAGTATGTAGGTTGGTGTGGATTTCATGGACAATCTGATATATTTCACCAGCTCATTTCACAATCTGCTCAAGCGTTCATTTTCCAGATAAATGAAAATGAAAATGAGCAGGGACTTAGCGCCATCAAAAACTCCCGGTTACAATGGCAGTGAAGGTTCCTTCCTGATTTTCCCTTCTGCTCCAAACCACCTCACTCTCTTCATTGCCATCTACTCCCCTGTGAATTACCCTTTCCCACACAGCCACTCATTCCTTACTTCTATTTGTTTTATCCAAAAGCTGCTGCTGATTGCAGACAGTAAATATCAAATAAGTGCCTCTACCCGGTCACAACTGATTCTACCATGCAGTTTTTGAACATCCATTTTACCAAGTTAATCTCTTCATTCATGATCTGTTTCCAGTCCATACTCTTATGCTGGAATAAGTATCGCATCTTCTCAACTATACACTAAATATACAGCAAAAAAAAGACTACTTGACCCAGCCAGTCTGCATTGATATTTATAGTTCTACAATTCTTTGTGCTTTATCTCAGCTTCTCACAAAGATTCCGCATGATAGCAATAACACAGATATAATTAGGACCCTGACACAATTTTAGTTGGTCAGGAGTAAAGTGCTGCCCAACCACCAACTAGGCAAGTCAATCCTCTTGGGATTGTCTTCAAGCACCGATCAATTGACTGGAAACACCAGAAAGAGAAACTCGGGTACAGGCCTTCTTCACACATTGGGATCTCTTATCTTAGGAGCTTTTAAATAGATTTTGAGCATGGCGTTATCCTGTTTCTGTAGAGACTGTTTCTGTGGGGATTTGATTTTTGACTTATGTACCTGGAGCAAGCTTATTGTAGGTACCATTTTTAATTCATTCCTTTAAGTGGAAGGACAAATACAACAAGAGATGATGCTGCAGCAGCCTTAAAACCTAACCGGTAAGAAATTAAACGTAAGAGTTTTGCACCCTTTCTTCAGTTATCAGTATACCAACAATTTTAGGGGCGGCAATGGCCTAGTGGTATTATTGCTGGACTGTTAATCCAGAGACCCAGATAAAGTTCTGGAGACCCAGGTTCAAATCCTGCCACGGCAGATGGTGGAATTTCAATTCAAAAAAAAATCTGGAATTAAGAATCTAATGATGACCATGAACCCATTGTCGATTGTCAGAAAAAACCATCTAGTTCACTAATGTCCCTTAGGGAACGAAACTGCCATCCTTACCTGGTCTGGCCTACATGTGATTCTAAACCCACAGCAATGTGGTTGACTCTAAACTGCCCTCTGGGCAATTAGGGATGGGCAATAAATGCTGCCTTCATCCCGTGAATGAATAAAGGGAAAAAAAACAGAAAACCCACAATACTTATCAGTCACCATCCTGGATGTGGCTGAGGAGCATTGCATCAGTTTCGTCTCCCAGGCCGTTGCTATCCGTGTTGCCAAATACAACAGGTAATGCTATATCAGGAAGGAAAAACAGAAGTTGCTGGAAAAGCTCAGCAGGTCTGGCAGCATCTGTGAAGAAAAAATCGCAGTTAACGTTTCAGATCCAGTGACCGGACCTAAAACGTTAATTCTGATTTTTTCTTCACAGATGCTGCAGACCTGCTGAGCTTTCCCAGCAACTTCTGTTTTTCTTCCTGATTTACAATATCCACAGTTCTTTTGGTTTTTATTAGGTAATGCTATGTGCTGGGCAGGAACCCATTCACTGACAGTGGCATTATCACCACTGCCCATAGATCTTCTTTCCCTTGCTCTTTTCAGGTTGCTATTGGAGATAACACCGGTATCTCTCAGACTACAGGCTGAAGCTGCAGCAACCAACTTATGCCTGAATCTAAACCAGGGAGTTCGATACCTCACATCTAAGACTTAGGACAGGCATTCAACTTGCCTCCAACTGACTCCTGATTTAAAAAAAACAACCTAATCGTTTCAGAAAGCATTTTGTAGGTATGGTGGGAGCTAATGGCCAGGTTGTGGGTGTGGAGTAGGAGGGATGACAGCGCTGGCATCGTTGATGATCAGCTGGCTCAGGACTGTTAGACTCTCTTTAGGCTAGACCTTTCTCTTTTTTCTTATTCTTAAGCCATTCAAAATGGCGGCGGATCATGGTGACAGTGGAAAAGTTTTTCACTGTATTTTACTATTTTTCTCACCATAAAATACATGTGACAAACATTCATTCCTAAAACTGTGGATAACGTAAGCGATACGAGAAAAAGGCTTGATGCAAATGATACGGCAATATGAGTAATAACTACAACTGAAAAGACAAATGTAGGATGTACTCACAGGTGCAATCTATAGCAAGTAAATTGTAGGCATGATAGCATAGCTTTAATGCAGCGTACAAGACTTAATAGTTCAGTGAGGAAGGTATTTTTCAATACACAGTAAGTTTGTGAGAAAAAAAATTGAATCATAGAACGGTTGATTTCCCAGCAGTTTGTCAGTTGTACCTGTGCAAGCCCTCTACAAGAACAACCCACCTCATGCCTCTTTCCTACCTTTTGTTTTAATTCATTGAGAGGATATGGGCATCATTGGCTAGGCCACCATTTATTGCCCTAATTGCCCAGAGAGCAGTTCAGAGTTAACTCCCTTGCTGTGTGTCTGGAGTCACATGTAGGTCAGACCAAGGAAGGACAGCAGATTCTTGTCTTTTCTAAACTAAGATGGCGCCAGAGAATGGCGACTTTGTACACTTTTCATTGTACTCCTGTATTCTTGTACTCAAGCACACATGACAATAAAATCCAAACCTAAATCTAAACCTACTGACTGAGCTGGTTGAGTCCTAAAGGACACAGCTGCTAGACTGGGTCTGCAGCAGATGGTGAGGGAACCAAGAGGGAAAAACATACTTGACTTCATCCTTACCAATCTGCCAGCTGCAGATGCAAACTGCATGATCTGCCACGGCGCCATTAGAACCTGGGTTGCCAGACCATTACCTGGGTCCCGGCAATACTCCAGCAATAATACTACACCACACCATAGCTTTGCTCTTCAATTTTCTCCTCAACTAATTGTCTAAGTGATTTCTGAAAGCCATGATTGAATCTGCCTCTACCATACTCTCAATGTAAATATTCCAGATCATAACTACTTAGTGCATAAAGCATTAGCGTTCCAATTCACCATTGCCTCTTTTGCTAATCACCTTAAATGGGTGTCCTCTGGTTCTTGATCCTTTCACCAGTGAGAAGAGTTTCTGTCTGCTCTGTCAGAGTTCTCATGATTTCGAATACTCTTATCATATCCCTTCTCAACCTTCTCTTCCCCTAGGAGAAATTCTTCAATCAATCAATGTAATTGAAGTTGCTCATTACCTGGAACCATTCTTATGAATCTTTCCTGCAACTTGTTAACTTCATATTCTTCCTGAAGTGCAATCGCAATAATGGACCCAGTGTTCCAGGTGAGGGGAAACCAGTATTTGTTTTAGAGATTGATCATAACCTTCGGAAGGTTTGTGGTGCAGTGGGGAGGTTCCCTGCCTTTAAGCCAGAGGTTCTGTGTTCAAATCCTACTACAGGACTTACTGTCCAAGAAAGGTTCAAAAAGTCACAAAAATGATGAGTATCAACTTGTAAATCTTTCAAAAATGCCATGGGAGGTAGTAACAGTGGGAGAGATTCCTGGTGAGCCGATAAGTTGGACAGATATTTGGAACATCTGCCCTCACTATTCATGGCTTCAGACTACAGTGTGTATCTTGTTACAGAAACACAAGCTCCATGCTGAGTGAAGCAGATAGCTGGATAGCCCATGTGAACTGCTGCCAACAGCACAGCATTCCATCCCTATTTTGTCTGTAATGGATTGAGGACCTGCCTCCTTACCTTATCTCTAATGGAGATCACACACACTGTCTTCATTCAGAGAACAGAAGATGAATGTCATAATATCCTTGCTTTAGTGCGTTGTGTTCCTATTTATAAAACCCAGGATCCCATTGATGTTTTTAATCAATCTATTCAGACATATTATGATACATCTCTACAACAGGTAGGATTAGAATCCAGGGCTTCTAGCTCAAAGGTAGAGACACTACCACTGCACTACAAGAGCCCTCCTAGGATCCTGTATGCTTTATTAACCAAACTCTTATCCTGCCCTGCCTCTTTCAGTTATTTGTGTCCATATAGCCTTAAGTACCTCTGTTTCTGCACCTTCTTTCAAATTATACCCTTTAATTTTTATTTACTCTCAATTTGGCACTTAATACAGCAGACTTTTACCAATGGATCTGATGGGGGTTCTAACTGGGTGAGACCCACATCACACAAAGGCACCCCTGTTCCCAACTTTTCATTAAGAGACCATTGGCCCAGGACCTTTGAATTCCAAACAGGCTCTCACCTCCCTGTGAAAAACAAATGAGGAAAAGAAACAACTAGAATGCAGAAAATGTTCATTAAACTATCAATATTCAACATACCATGTGATATGGAGCAAGATAAATTTGAGTTACAAAGGAGAATTAATACACAAATGAGACAAATAGTTTCCAGTGTTAAAAGCCACAATCTTAACTGTATCCAAAAACTGTGCACTTATACCAGGGCAGCTGGCCAGTAAAATATAGCTGTGATCTTAGCACCAGCTGCATATGTACACTGTCCAACTATGCCAGATATAAACACTATATGGCCTAGCAAGGCTATTTGAGGTATATTTCCTATTTTTTGTCAGCCCTTAAGCAAACTGGTTTGCGCCATACGCCTTTGGAGTTTCATGACCTGCATGGCCATGGCATACTTGACTAAGCTGGTATTCAATGAAGTTTACTTTCCTTTTGATTTCAACGCAGTAAGCAAGGAGGGTTATTTGAATTTGCATGCAGCCAGTTGGAAAGAGCTTGTTAAAATAAGGTTATTCTTTAGCTGTTTTTCTCCCAACTGTCATGATTGAAATTAAAAACTCACTACATGCTTCCCATCAACCCAGCAAACTGCAGTATTCCTGAGAATGGCCCTGAAACAGACACTGATAGGCAATGTGGCTCTCAACAAAACTATTGAGCAACACTTGGATTAGACAGTCCTTGTGCCTTATCTCACAACGCAGGAGGGATCATTGTAAGTCAATATGCATTTTTTAAAAATCATTCTCAAAGGTAAAATGAGCTTCAATTCAAGAGGAACTTACCAATTATAGGATATTGAAAGGCTAGCTAAATTCTACCCATAGGAATAATTTACTTAGGCTCTTACTCATGTATGTCACCCATTGGCAAGGGCTGCAGGAATTTTTCACTTTTAGAGAAGCAATGTTGCTTCCCTGAGCTTTAAAAATTATGCATTACTTTTGGAGAATAGTCAAAAAAGGCTCCCACTGGATAAACAGCAGCATCAATAGAGCTTCAAAATGGGCAGGTGAAGTGATTGACATCAGAATTGGTGCAGCTTTATAGCTCATTAAAGATGAAGCTCAGTAATACAGTTCATGCTCAGTATTTCAAATTACGTGAGCTAATTCAATACATTGTTCTCCAATTGTGGAGGGCAGCAACTTAATTCAGTGTTTGAACTGTTTTATTTATGTTATCCAATAAATGTCCAACAAATATATGGACTACATTTCTAAGCATGTTAAGAAACACTGAGACTGATAAATGTAATCCTGCCTGTGCAGTGAGTGCTGACCGGCCTTTGCATTGCAGGATTGGCTTCTTGTAATATTGAATGGTTGCCCTGGTGCAAAATGTGCAATAGTGAGTCTCCAAAGTGTGATTGGTTCAGCAGCACATAAACAGGAGCTCATATGTTACTGGCTAGAATGGACTTACAGTCAGGGAAGGAATTCAGCACTGGAAGAAAATCAATCTGTTAAAGCCCAGCAGATATTTTAGGGCATTCCCAGACAATCAAAGAAAAAAAAAGACATATCGGCACTGGCCCTACACTCCAGATTGGTCTGGAATTTACTGAGATCAACTTTCATCTCAATATTGGGTCAGAAATCCAGAAATGGCAGCGTCGGATACTGGTCACAATCTTCCTGGAAGCAGCAGATTAAGAAGCCCATCCTTTTCACGGCAGTAGGAGTCCGAGAAAGTAGCACGCCCAATTAGAGGATATCGGACTGGAAATCCCAACGGAAAAGGTGGGTGCTTCCAATGTAGCCAAGAGAAGGTTAGAGGGCCTCCATGTTAGTGCTCTCAGAATAATTATGAATATGTTAAAAAGGGATTTCCACAGCTGTGGCCTCTAGCACTTATAGCTCTTAGAAAGGAGGGCAAGGGGAGAATGTAAAGGTGACCTTGTTGCCTACAATCAAGGGCTTCTGCCACAGGGGAACTATCCATAGTCCGGAAGTTCCCAGCATCCAAAGAGCTCCTAAAAGTGACTCACTTTAGTTGCTTATCTTTGTCAGATAGACAGCCATTGCCAATCAGACCCCATCTCTGGAAAGATGACTTGGAAATAGGATAACAATAGGATCACAAGCTGCTCCAACTCCAGATTCTCAGTTTGCTCTTGGCCCTGTCTTCAAGACCATTTCCAGCTCATTAAGAAGACAGCCCAAATTTAAAAAGGAATTTTGGGTGCTCCATGCACCTAACACACACACTAAGCTTAGATTATTTCAGTGAACAGGAAGTGATTTTAGAGCATGGAACAGACCCAAAAGTGTTGCCTGTTGCATGTTCCCTGAATCAGTTCAGCAAGACATTCACCAGTTACTGCTTCATTGACATTCCTGATGGGCATGCACAGAATATTTCTTTTCTGCATGTTGTCTAGTGTAAGAATAAGAATGAATGAATGCGTGAATGAATGAATTAACGATTTATTGTCACATATATCTCGGGACATACAGTGATAAGTGTTCTGTTGCCACAATCTGGCACCATTCTGAGGTAGACGAAGAATAAAAGAAAATACTTAAATACAGCACATCTTCATTGGCCAGGGGCCCAAACATGGCTCCCGGACTTCTGTAAGAACCCCGCTCTGGGCCTACCGCAGCCCAGAGTCCCCACTCCAACATCATTTCAGCTGACACCTCGCCTCCATTCCAGGAATAAATACATTGGGCCTACAAAGCCAGGAGCCCCCACCGACACCACTTCGGCTTCCCCGCAACATTGGGACGATGAAGGAAAGAGAAAGGAAAAACAGGCAGAAAGGAGACAGAAAAAATGAATGCAGCTGGCCTGGAGTGTACGGGCTCAGTCCGAACACTACCTACCCCTCGTTTGCCAGGAGACTTCAGGCTGGGGAGGAGCCGACAGTGAAAGAGAGGAACAATACGTGTGAAGAAGGAATTTAATGAGCTTTTAGGTTGTCAGTTTACAATCAGAATATAACAAAATAAACCCAAAGTGGCAATAACACTGGGCTGGATTTTACGAAGATTGTGGGACCCTAACTTTGGGTTAATTCCAAATTGGCCATAGTGGGACACTGGTCACAATCTTACGTTGTTGAGCTTGAGTAGATTAGAGACAGCCAATTGCTAGCAAAATAGAGAAACCATACTGAGAAGGAGAAATTCAATCAGCTTTTAAGTTGCCCGTTTACAATCAGAATATTACAAAAAATCCTAAATTAGCACAAGCCAGGAACTACACCTAAGATTAGTTATGGTTTACACTGATGCCAACTCCAAATAATAATTCCAGAGACTCAGACTGACAGGTTGGGGCCAAAATCAGTGACTGATCTTTTTTAATCCATTCACAGAATGTGGGCATCATTGGCTAGGCCAGCATTTGTTGCCCATCCCTAATTCCCCATAAGAGTTTATCATGCACATTTGTAGAGCCATGGTTTAGCACTTGACAATTACCAAAATTACACATCATGAATTGCTGTACAATTACAGACGGCTCCATGTGGCTGTATAGTCCTGGCTGTATTAGTCTATTACTGTACAATTACCACATTTTATACCAGGTATTTATCTGGTATTGAATATATCTTCACATCCCAAGTTTCTGTGACTTTTTAATCTAATTTTACATAATAATAAGGATATGTAAGAATACAATTTTATCTCCATATACAAACACAAATATGATTACTATTGACTTGGCTTGGTCATGACACTACTGCCTGTTGGTCAGAAAATTGAGGGTTTTAGCTCGACACCAGACCTTGAGTATGTAATCTAGGTTGGCACTCCAGTTTAATCTCGTTTCTATTCAATGAAGCATCAGAGTCCAGCAATCAATTTGAGGAAGCACATTCCAAAGTTGCAAATCAGACTTAATTCTATATCCCAGTTCCCTGGTCTATCTTCATTCAAGTGTAGAAACCAAGCATCTGAAATTTTACCTTCACATGACATTTTACGAAGATCCTCTCATATGTAAACGTTTCTCCCCACCTTCACTTCCCACCTCCTTTCCTCAACTCTTCCTGCCTATGACTTATAGTTCCCAGAAGTTTGAGGTAATTATACTTTAAGACTCAAATTCTGGAGCTTCATTAGATGTATTTCTCTGGTCATGTGTGCTTGTGGTGAAGCAGTGAGTGAGTGATACTGTACTCTGGATACTTAAAGATAAATATGAGGAATATATAGCTCCTAAGTCATACTGGAATAATATAACAACACAGACAAAGCTCCAGAAAGTAACCATTTTGGGCACTGAAGACAGAAGGCTTCGCATCAAGGTCAATTGCTACACAGCAGTCAGAAATAGAGAAGTACTCTCACTTAAAGATAAGTTAGTGTCAGGAAAACTGATACACAAATTAAAAAGCGTCTTAGATCAGAGATATGCATATAAATAACTGACACAAATGAGAAAACACTGCATAGAGAGAAAATGCTGCTGCATTTGCACAACTGAGTCTAAAACACAGCATTCAAGTCGTAGTGAAAATACATTTCACAACATAATCTTAGCAGTAAAATTAAAAAAAATATTGTGAACTATTCCTTCAAAGTTGCAGATTTCTTTTCTCTCTTTACAAGACAGCCGCCAGCCCCATACCGGTATAAAAACTCTCACCCACTCACTGGCATGCAAAAGTGTTAGTGAATGACATGTTGGCAGCAAAGCAAACTTATTCACACATTCTCTTATTCTGCATGACAAGACTCTACCCAGCAACCACTTCAGTTGCTATGACAACAGTTAGTCTCCAGTGAATGAAATATTTGAAGGATATAAGATTGTGAAAATATACTCCAATTTTTTTTTCAATCCAAATAAAAAGCTTTCCATTTTGCAGTTTTTAAACATGTGCTCTCGACGCTTTGTAAAATTTTTTTCCTGTTATGCTCTTTTTCAAAATTCCTCAGGGACATACACAACATGTTCTAACCAAGCAGTGCTGAATAATGAACTTGTTCGTCTTTTTAAAAAAACACATCTTTGAGTTGAATTTAAAATGAAACTGATTGATATTTGTTTCACACAATTCTGGCCAATTTTTAGATAGAAACAAGCTCATTCCCTCAAGAACTTGTCCAATTCCAATCTCAATTCACACTGCAAACTTGAAAGTGTAGCCAGTGGGCTACAGCACTTCCAGCAGATGTTATACAGTCTTAATGCCTCACAACCATAAAACAAGCATTTTTTTATTGTTAATGGTTATACTGAATTGTACAAGAGGTAACTCGTTTCAACGTGTCCTACATCTACATCTAATGGAGGATTTCTCTGTTTTTGCTCCACTGGGACAGTCTTGACAACACAATTTTGGGCACAAAAGTACCATTCGTATTGTTCATAATAAAGGTAACCAGACTGCACTATCATTGGAGCGAAATGACTGGTGGTTTAACCTGAGGGTCACCATGACTCAGGGAAGGAGAGAGTTTGAGAAGGTGGACCATTCATAGTAACCACAGCCAGGAATTGAACTCACTCTGTTAGCATCACTGCATTACAAGCCAGCAATCCAAACTAATCAATCCCCACCTGTAATAAATAGCACCACACAACTCTGTTAAACAATTTCAGAGAATTAAATGATTTTAAAAGACTATTGTCATGTACCGTAGTGGTTCTGAAAGGGTCAATGCAGAAGACAGCATTAAGCTACACTTGAAGCAGGACAGCTCTGGATCTTACAGCAGACAGACATACCATCTACAGCTCCTCACAGTTTTAGTAACAAAGTGTATCATGCCAATTAAACTTGTAATACATTGTTATCATGAAATAAACTACACCTTGATTATGACATAGAACATAGAACATAGAACAGTACAGCACAGTACAGGCCCTTCGGCCCACGATGTTGTGCCGAACTTTTACCCTAATCCTAAGGTCTGTCTAACCTCCACCCCTACCTTATACTATCATCCATATGCCCATCTAATAGCCGCTTAAATGCCCCTAATGAGGCCGACTCCACTACCCTCTCCGGCAATGCATTCCACACCCCAACCACTCTCTGAGTAAAGAACCTACCTCTAATGTCTCCCCTATATCCACCTCCACTCACTTTAAAACTATGCCCCCTCGTAATAGCTACCTTCACCCTAGGAAAAAGTCTCTGGCTGTCCACTCTATCTATACCTCTGATCATTTTGTACACCTCTATCAAGGCACCCCTCATCCTTCATCATTCTAAAGAGAAAAGCCCTAGCTCTCTCAACCTTTCCTCATAACATCTTCCCTCCATTCCAGGCAACATCCTGGTAAATCTCCTCTGCACCTTTTCCAATGCTTCCACATCTTTTCTGTAATGAGGCAACCAGAACTGGACACAATACTCCAGATGTGGCCGAACCAGGCTTTTGTACAGCTGGAGCATAACTTCATGGCTCTTGAACTCAATCCCTCTACTAACGAAAGCTAACACACCATACGCCTTCTTAACAACTCTATCCACCTGGGTGGCAGCTTTCAGGGAACTGTGGACATGAACCCCAAGATCCCTCTGCACCTCCACACTACCAAGAATCTTTCTGTTAACCCTGTATTCTGCTTTCAAGTTTGTCCTTCCAAAATGAATCACCTCTCACTTTTCAGGGTTAAACTCTATCTGCCACTTATCAGCCCAGCTCTGCATCCTATCAATGTCCCTTTCTAACCTAGAACAGCCCTCCGCACTGTCCACAACACGACCCACCTTCGTATCGTCTGCAAACTTACTAATCCACCCTTTCACTCCTTCATCCAAATCATTTAAACAATCACAAATAGAAGAGGACCCAGAACAGATCTTTCTGGTACACCACTCGTAACTGAGCACCATGGTGAATATTTTCCGTCCACTACCACCCTTTGTCTTCTAAGGGTCGGCCAATTCTGAATCCAATCTGCCACATTTCCCCCTATCCCATGCCTCCTTACCTCCTGCATGAGCCTACCATGGGGAACCTTATCAAACGCCTTACTTAAATCCATGTATACCACATCCACTGCTCTACCTTCATCCACGTGTTTAGTCACCTCTTCAAAGAATTCAATAAGGTTTGTGAGGCATGATCTACCCCTCACAAATCCATGCTGACTATCACGAATCAAACTGTGCCTTTCCAAGTGATCATTAATCCTATCTCTCAGAGCCCTTTCCAATAATTTGCCCACCACTGACGTAAGATTAACTGGCCTGTAATTTCCTTTATTGAGCAAGGGAATGACGTTTACCTCTCTCCAATCTTCCAGCACTATACCCGTGGACAGTGAGGACAAAAAGATCATCGCCAAAGGCCCTGCAATCTCTTCCCTCGTTTCCCATAGAATCCTTGGATAAATCCCATCAGGCCCAGGGGACTTATCTATCTTCAACTTCCTCAAAATTCCTAGCACATCTTCCTTACTAACAGCAACCTCCTCTAGCCTACCAGCCTGTTTCACACCGTCCTCCTCTACAACTAGGTCCCCCTCAGTTGTGAATACCGAAGAAAAGTATTCATTAAGGACCTCTCCTATCTCTTTAGGCTCCGTGCACAAATTCCCTTTACAATCCTTGATCGGCCCTACCCTTTCTCTGGTCATTTTCTTATTCCTCACGTACGTGGAAAAAGCCTTGGAGACAATGACCTCTTTGTGTTAAACCATCTAGTGGTTCTCATCTACTACATTAGACAAAGCAGGCTCTGCAGACCCCAACCTAAAATGTGGATGCTGGCAGCAAATCTTCCTGTGGTATCCAACAGTCAAGTTAGTTCAAAGACAACAGTGTCAGTGGTTAATGTCTGAAGATTTAGTTTAGTCACCGCATGAGATAAATAAGACTGTTTTCGGCACATCTTGTAATAATTTTAGAAGACATTAGAGAGATGTGGTAGCACATTGACAAGTTTGATTTAAAAACAACATACAAAATTTTTAAAAAGGGTGAAGAAGTGGAAAAAGTACAATTAGTATGTGGAAGTATAAGAAATAACTAGAATCAGAATGTGTTGTTGGGAATTGTTCAGAGCCCCCCTTTCTGTACTTTCAGACAGGGTATGATCAAGAACTAGGACTAGTTTGCAACAAAGGCAATACTATAGTCATTTGGGACTTTACTCGTCATGGAGATTAGACAAATCAAAACAGTGGTTTAGAAGTTAAGTTTATGGAACACATTTGAGGCAGTTTCAAAACCAAGAAAGTCTCGGTATCACCCAGGAAAAGGCAGTTTTAGATCAAGTTTTGCGTCTTTAGGATAATTAGTAATCTCATAGAAAGAGATCATGTGAGATCCTAAAACAGGCATTGAACCAAGCCAATAGTATAGGTACAAACTGGACAATAGAGAAAGTTCCCAAAAGGTGTCTTGAGGAAATGCCAGCTACACCCTGGCAATAGATGCCTTTGTGGTACTGGGACAGCACAGTAAGGGCTGAGGATGTTCAACAAGACATTGAGAGACCCACGCCAACCTCGGCATCCTCCATTTCTCTGCAGCTGCACTGCAGCTCCCACAGTCTAGCCCTGCTGAGATGCAGGCAGTCCAGTCATAGAAAGGGCCCTGGTGGGTCCCTGCATTATGAGGCCACTCGCCACAGTCCTCACAGCCACATTGCCAGAGAAATGAGAAGGCTACCTTCACCTCCTCCAGTGCAACACACCAAGTGATACAGTCATACATCATCAGAAACTGATCCTTTGATTCACACCCTGACCAGACATCCTAAATTAATCTAGTCCTATTTGCCAGCATTTGACCCATATCTCTCGAAACCCTTTGTATTCATATGCTCATCGAGATGCCTTTTAAGTGTTGTAGCTGCACCAGCCTCCACCACTTCTTCTGGCAGCTCATTCCGCACCACCCTCTGCATGAAAAAGTTGCCTCCTAGGTGCCTTTTATGTCTTTGCCCTCTTACCTTAAACTTATGCCGTCCAGTTTTGGACTCCCCTACCTTGGGGAAAAGACCTTGAATATTCACCCTACCAATGTCCCTCATGATTTTATAAACCTCCTTAAGATCACCCCTCAACCTCCACGTTCCAGGGCAAATAGCCCCAGTCTATTCAGCCTCTCCCTATAGTTCAAACCTTCCAACCCCAGCAACATCCTGCTAACTCTTTTCTGCACCCTTTCAAGTTGAAAAACATCTTTCCTCGTAGCATGGAGACTAGAATTGAATGCAATATTCCAAAAGTGGCCTAACCAATGTCCTGCACAGCCACATCATGACCTCCCAACTCCTATACTCAATGCACTGACAAATAAAAGCAAGTGTACCAAGCGCCTTCTTCACCTACCTGTCAATCTGCGACTCCACCTTCAAGGAACTATGAAGTCCAAGGTCCAAGGTCTCTTTGTTCGCAACACTCTACAGGGCCCTACCATTTATTGTATAAGTCCTGCCCTGATTTGCCTTACCAAAATGCAACACCTCACACTTATCTAGATTAAACGCCACCTGCCACTCCTCAGTTCATTGGCCCATCTGATCAAAGTAGGCAGAATCAACACAAGAGGAACGTCATAGAATTGTCCACATCGATATGGCACCACGGTGCCATGAGAACTGAATGAGTCAATATGGTGAGTTCTGTATGTATTTGTTCAAAGATTGTGTGATTCACTGTTAAATTAACTGGTTTATGCAATGTTTGCTCTGCTATTTATGGTGCTGTACTAAACAGTATTTAGAAAGTAAACATAATTCATCAAGTTCTGATCGGTGCCAGTGGAGACTGCAGCCAGTAATCTATTTATATTCAGCAGTTGCAGCGTGAAGGATGTTGGTTTGGTCAATCTCCATGTGCAGGCTCAGGTTTCTTCTGTGCCCAGGCATGTGGTTATCACCAGTTACTCAGGGTTCTTCAGCTGAACCAACTCTGCAACAGTCAGTCTATGATACCAATGAATCCTGCATGAGGCAACTTTAGCTTTCTGGGCCCTTCCAGCATCATATCTCCAAGGTCTACTCTCTAATCGGGAGCTCCTTTCCTCCAATTCACCATACCATCCTTCTCCCTGCTTCTGTCCCCAGTCAGTTGAGATGTGACCTTTTTTGCATTCTGTAAGCATTACTCCTCTGTTCTACGTCCTATTGTGCAGCATATGCAAGATCCTGAAGGGCATTTATTGTAGGGGCCCAAAACAGCAGGCAAGACATTGAAATCTCATTTTGAATAAACTGAGTGTTGTGGTGTGAAGGTGGCTCTTGGCCTTCTGTTATTTGTGCTTTGTTTGAGGATTTTGTGGGGAAGATATGAGCCACTTCATATCACTTTTGCTTCTTTTACAAACTACATTAAATCTATGCCGTCTCATTCACAATCATTTCATGACAAGCAACAGTGTCATCCAATTAACTTTGTCCAGATCCCTCATTATTTTTAATACCTCTATCTAGCATAAAGTTACGCAAATTACATGTTCTACTACAACAATTGTTTCTGCAAGGACCCGAGCAAAGAAATTGCTGTGGCAGAAACAGGTCTGTGGTTGGTTTATACATACGTGAAGATTTTCAGAGTAACCCACACATTTCCCTGTGGGGCCAAGAGGTGCATGAAGCTAAGTCACATAGAAAAAGCATCATGGGCTCCCTTGCCTTGGATTTCACCCCGTCCCTGCCACAGCCCCTTCCCACGGATCTGCTTTCTATCCTCTTCACTTCTGTTCTTTTTAGTAAGTGGTCCATTTGAGTGAAGCTCGGTGCTCAGGAGTGATGTATTCATAGGTCAGATCACCTCATTCAATAACTAAGTATAGTTACTCTTATCTACTATCATTTATTTCAAGCTGTGAGGAGGGTGGAGGCATCATTTAGAGGTATTGACTATCATTGGCACAAAAAAATCCAATGTTCTTTGATGCAGGTATGTAACTGATATCAGCAATACCCTAAAGGTCTAAGTATCAAACTTCAGACCATTACTTGTACCACTGATATTCTTTGTGTCACTCCATCAAACAAAGCCAATTAGTAGTCAGACAGCATGCCTAATTTGTTTTCAATAAAAGACTTTGCCAGACCAAAACCAACGCATACCCATGGAGGAGAATTAGAACGTAGAACTGTACAGCACAGGAACAGGCCCTTCAGCCCATCATATCTGTGCTGACCATATTGCTATTCTAAACTAATTCCATCTGCCTGCACATGGTCCATATCGCTCTACTTTCTGTCTGTTGTGTGTCTGTCTAAATGCTTCTTAAATGTAGCTATCATACCTGTTCAACCACCTTTCCGGCATCTTGTTCCAGGCACCTACCACCTTCTGTGTTGAAAACTTTCCTTGTGTATCTCCTTCAAACCTTCCCCCTCTTACTTTAAACCTATATGCTTGAGTATTTGACATTTCCATCCTGGGAAAAGGTCTCTGACTATTCATCCTGTTCACGCCCCTCATCATTTTATATACTTCAATCAGGTCGCCCCCCCCTCAGCCTTCAACACTCTAGCGAAAACAATCCAAGTTTGTCTAATCTCTCCTTATAGCTACTACACTGCAATCCAGTCAACTCCTGGTAAACCTTTTCTGCACCCTCTCCAAAGCTTCCACATCCTTCCTGTAGTGTGGCAACCAGAATGCGTATGACATTCCAAATGTGGTCTGACTGAAATTTTATACAGCTACAAATTAATGTGTCAATTTTTATACTCAATGTCCCGACCGATGGAGCATGTTGCATGCCTTCTTTACCACCTTATCATTTGTGTTGGCACTTTCAGGGAGCTTAGACTTGCAATCCTATATCCCTCTGTGTATCAGAGCTCCTAAGGGTTCTGCAGTATACAGAAATCATACAGAACTGGACTTTGTGACAGATCTAGTAAAAGAATGATAGGGTTAATTTGACTAGTCTGCAAAACCGATCATGGGGATCAAGTCACACAATTCATCCATGTCCACTGATGGCCACCAACTTTGTGCTACCTGCTCTTTTACATGACCATAGCATTCAGCCAGCTCTGCTATTGATTGGTCATGTACTATGGCTCATTCCGATTAAAGTTCACCTACACTTCTTAAAGTAAATCTGCACCACAAACCAACAGCCACTCTGCAACAGCTACTGACAAACGTAAAAGATCCCAAAACCACAACCAATAAAATTAATGTAATATACAAAATACCATGCAAGGACTGTGAGAAACATTACATTGGCCAAACTGGAAGAAAACTGACAATAAGGATACACAAACACCAACTAGCCACCAAGAGACACGACCAATTCTCACTGGTCTCAATACACACGGACAAAGAAGGACACAAATTTGACTGGGACAACACATCCATAATAGCACAAGCCAAACAGAGACATGCCAGGGAATTCCTCGAGGCTTGCCATTCCAGCCGGAACTCCATCAACAAACACATTGAACTGGACCCGATGTACAAATCACTGAGAAACAGAATCAGAAGTGATACCAACCACCCCAGCAAACTGAGGCACATAAATAACAAACGGGACAGAACATCAACGTTTCACCGGAGGCGCACTGACGATGTTAGCTAGCAGGGTAATGAAACATCTGCAACCAAACACACTGGCTTGGCAAGCCAGGCTACAACCTAAATCTGCAACTCCGAACAAGGACGTATCTTGTGTGATACAGCAGGGTCTACAACTCTTTTGTGCTGGGACACTTAAAATGAAGGGTGTAACATTTGGGAGTGGCATAATGGCTTAACATGGTTGGCTAGTAATTTGAAAGGTTGTTGATTCCAGACCATCCAATGTTTCTGTAGTTGTCTTGTTGGTCCAGAGGTATGATTCTTGCTTTGGGATGTGTTATACAATGGTATGTGAGAGATCCTGGTTCAAATTCTGAACCAGCCATTATTTACTGCTCCTTGCTGTGCAAGTCTTCAGTTTTCTTATTGAAATATAAAAGATTCTGAAGGAACTTACCAGATTAGATGCAGAATAGTTGTTTCCCCTTGTAGGAGACCTTAGGGCCAGAGGGCATAATCTCAGAATAAGGAGTTACCATCTAAAACAGAGATGAGAATAATTTATTTTTCTCTTTTGAGGGCTGTCAAGGCTGGATCATTAAGTTTATTCAAGGCTGAGAGTGACAGATTTTTATTCAGTAAGGGAATCAAGTGTTATGGGGGAAAGGCAAAAAAGTGGACTTGAGAATTATCGGATCAGCCTTGGTGGTGGAACAAACTCAATGGGCCAAATGCCTACTTCTGCTCTTATGTCCTACGGTCTTATGAACACAGGTTCCCAGCATTTTAGGTGATACATTGGAAGACACAGAAAAGGACATGCACAAGAAGAGAGAGGTCTTACATATAACAAAGAAAAGAACAAAGAAAATTACAGTACAGGAACAGGCCCTTCAGCCTTCCAAGCCTGCACTGACATGCTGCCCGTATATCTGCAAAGAGACAGGAGGACTCCCCAAACACACTCTCTGAAAAGAGTTGGTGCAGATAACTATCAATGCCAGGGTATAAGCCCTATGAACCTAGAGGCACTATCATAGTGCCATGAGAAGTTAAATGGCCTCACACAAATGGTAAAGATCAGAGAATGTAGTCTTGAATACCCCAACATACTAACTCTATAACTAGCCTCATGCCACAACCCTATCACTGACCTACCAAGAATCTCCAATTGTTAGAACTTTTTTTTTCCTTATTCATTCATGGGATGAGGGTGTCGCTGGCTAAGCCAGCATTTATTGCCCATTCTTAATTGCCCAGAGGGCAATTATGAGTCAACCACATTGCTGTGGGTCTAGACTTACATGTAGGCCAGACCAGGTAAGGATGGTAGATTTCTTTCCCTAAAGAACACTAGTGAACCAGATGGGTTTTTCTGACAATCAGCAATGGATTCATTGATTCTTAATTCCAGATATTTTTATTGAATTCAAATTCCACCATCTGCTGTGGCGGGATTCAAATCCAGGTCTCTAGGTTAACAGTCCAGCGATAGTACCACTAGACCATTGCCTCCCCCATGACTGACATTATCTCATATGTTCCACAGTGCCCTTGTAGACTTGAAACAGCTGCAAGCCTAACACTCACATTTCACAGCTCACACATACTAGTGAGGACTAGGCGCTTAACATTCACTGTTATGGAATGTTCAGAAAAGATAAGGAAATAAACATATGGAGGTAAAGTGACAGCACGGATTAGAAAAGACACTGTAGTGTTGGAAAGAAAACATGGTCTTTAGGAAGTGAAGACAGAATCCAATTACTAAATGGTAAAGAAATCAAAAAAAGATATGATCATGCTAATGGGAGTCTTCTATGACCCTCCAAAAAGGTATGGAGGACCAAATCAGCAGGCAAATCACAGAGCTTTGAGGGACTTGAATTATTGAAATACTGATTTGGATAAAGGTAGAATAAAGGGTGAGGAGCAACTATTTCCCAAAATGAAAACAGAGTGCTGGAGAAGTTCAGCAAGTCTGACAGCTCCCACAGGGACAGAAGCAGATCTAATGCTTCGAGTTCGATATGACTCATCTGTGGAACTGAATGGAGTTGAAAAACGGTGGCAATTTCTTAAATGTGCGAAGTTCCTTGATCAACATGTTCTTGATCTGATTGGGACGGAGGCATTGGTGGACCTGGCACGAGGGAATGAGGGGGCCAGTTTGTCAACTGTCCATGTGAGAATATTTAGTCAAGGGCGATCATTGTATCATAAAATTTCAATTAATAATGACGACGGGCAAGGAGCAATCTAAAGTAGACTATCTAAATTGAAAGACAACGACTTAAACAGAATGAGAAAGGAGTGAGCCAAGATAAAATAGAGCCAAAGGCTGACAGGAAAAGCCATCAAAGAACCATGGGAGGGTCTCCAGGCAAATTCTCCAAACACAATGGGCTAGACAACTGGTCAATGGCAAGACTGCAACCCTGAGGTTCTGGAGGTCACGTTGCAAGGAATTACTTGTCACATGAAGTGGTCAAGGTCAGTGATTGCGTCTTCAAATGCCATATCCAATCAGCTGCATCACTATGCTTGCACAATGCTCAATATACCAACACTCTTCTACCAATAACCTCTGTCAACGAAGAGACAAAATCTATTTTCTCGGCTCAGAAATTCACTGTTTATCTCCATTGTTATTCTTTCACATATTTCTCAGATACTCCTATTGTCCAGATTTCAGAATTTTGAACAACTGGTTTCAAAGAATAAGAGATTTTTGCTTCAACATTAAGTTTGAGAAGCTGCTGTTATCCTCCCTGGAGCAAATGAGCAATCAATATCCAAAAAAAGTTACCTTGGAGAAAAGGGCCCTGTAGTCTTTCTTCAGCAAGCAAACTTCTTTCTGACCAGCAACTTGAAGAGAGATGGAGTGTTGGAGTACGGCTGCTCCTCAAGAGGTCAACAGCCACAGACTTAGAAGCCCAACCCTGACACTATTGTAGGTATAAGCAATTCAACCAGCTCGGATTTCAGCCATGTAACTACGGCAAGCATTTCAGGTACTGATGGTGAGATAACTGGAGGGTTATTAAGCTAGTGTGTAGCTTTACTCCCCCATTCAAGTTTCCGTTGTGAGGTGACAAAGTAACTGTAAAAGCATTAGCTCTCTTTTAACATCAAGGGTCTTGACATCTTCCATTGTCCAAAGGTGCCTGGAAGCAGACAGCTCACCTCCAGCTTTTTTGTGTGAGCTTTAGCTAGAATGCCTACACAATGCAAAAGAGTCAGAAACATTTGAAAATGACTGAATGATCAGCCTTGACCATTTTACAAGTTCAGCGAGGTTGCCCATTTTTAAAAGAAACAGAAAGTAAACACAAAAAATATAGACGAGAGTGCAGTTTTTGTTTGAAACTTTTCTTCATGCCTACTGGCTATGACATTTGAAATAATAAATTTCTAGAACTACGGGAATAGAGCAGAGGGATGGGCCTGACCACATTGCTCTCCAACAAGTTGACGGCAACTCAATCGGTCAAATTGCTTTGTTCTGTCCCATCCTATGAAACTGCTAACTATCCAAATGTGAGAGCCACATCAGCCAAACTCTTAGCGCAATACTGAATGACACAGTTCCCTCTCTATTGCAGAATAAGATGGCACATAACTGAAGGCAAAAGAAGCTAACCAGAAGGGTTATGACTGCATAAGACTGCATTTGTGCCATCCATGGAGGAGAAATTACTGCCTGCGATTGGGATGGTCATCGGAGATAATGGCCAGTGGAGGGGCCAAAACCTTTTTGGCTGTAACCAAAAGATAACTGTGGATGTAAATTCAGTGACTGGTAGAGTCCCAGAATGGAATGTCATTCCTGGACAAAGTCAAGGAAACTTTAAACTGAGAGACTAAAAAGGAAAAGATGATGAGAGGCTCACTATTTACTACTGCTCCTCTCAATAAAAGAAATCATCCTCTCAGCAGAAAGCCATCTCCTATAAACATGTTTGTGTTTTAGGAACAAAAACAGAAGTTGCTGGAAAAGCTCAGCTGTTCTGGCAGCATCTGTGAAGAAAAAGTTGGAGTTAACGTTTCGGGTCCAGTGATCCTTCCACAGGTGACTCCTGATAAAGGTTACCGGACCCAACACATTAACTGATTTTTTCTTCACAGGTGTTGGCAGACCTGCTGAGCTTTTCCAGCAACTTTGTTTTTGTTCCTGATTTACAGCATCTGCAGTTCTTTCGATCAATATTACTGATATCATGCAATGCAACTGCCAAAATAATCTGCTCTTCACAAACAACTCAGAGATTGATCCATATTTATTTTAGTTTTTATCTTTTTTTGGACTCTCTTCTTATCGTTAATCTGTTTCTTCCTGCAGAAATTCACTCTTTTGTTAACTCAAGAAAGCCTGGTTAAATTGGCTCCTTTAAAATCTAAATTCCTTAGATCTGGGAGAGTAGGGAACCTTGTTGCGACCAAGCAAGGGAGTGGATGAATAAAAAAGGTGAGCAAGCTGATCTCTCCTCACACAGAAGCTGAACTATTTGTGGAATCCTGCCTGGAACCACAATGAACTTGAGGACCTCAGTGGGGGACTGCACATTTGTCTGGTTGCATACTGCAGTCATCAGTCTTATGCACAGTGGTTAGCCCCTGTCGCATTCTGGCTTATCGTAGTGATCAAATCTATCTTGCCCAGTGGACAACCCCAGAAAGAGCATATTGACACTGCTACAAGTACATCTGTATGATCTTTGCACATGGTGACATTGTAGTTGGAAGTTTAAGAAGTACAATCCCTTTTGGTTGCACTATAAGGCACAGTTGATGGGTAAGTCCTGCAAAGTGACATGCCTGCAGTCTATAATCCTAGTTAATTTTCATGTTCACTTCACTTTTTTGTCTCTGCAAAACAGAATGAAATGTAATTAGCGCTTTTTGAATGGAGTGCCAATGACCTCTCTCATGCAACAATGGACTGCAAACTGCAAAATGTTTCAAATTTCTCCTGCTCCCCTTTGAAGGAACCCAATGCCTAAAAGGTCATGGCCATGGTCACCTTCACCACTACTGAATATTATCTCTTGAGAAATTAGCCTCAAGGTGAAGTATGGTCAACTGGAAGAGATAATGAAGAGCATCTGGTGATGTGGAATTCCACTCAGCATGCGTTGGTGCCTTCAGGAGAGAAAATTGGAAGGGAAGCAAGTTTATTTTTTATTTCCTACATAAATGTTGCCAATCAGGCCTGGAAAGTGGCCCAACTGATAATACTGCCAGTGCTCCACCTCATTCCCTCCTATTCTCTTTTGTAACTACAAGATGTTGCATCCCTAATGGTTCAGCAGGGATTTGAAGGGAATCAAAAAAGAATGCTAGGTTGCCCTGTGACCAGAACTAATGACCTCAATGTTATGAAGTAAATTCACTCACTTTCATTGCTCAGACCACTGAGGACAGGAGTTGAAACGTCTTGTTGCAGTTGTACAGGACGTTGGTGAGGACACTTTTGGAGCACTGTGTACAATTCTGCTAAAGGAAATTGGAGAGGGTGCAGAAAAGATTTACAAGGTGTTAACAGGACTGGAGCTTTTGAGATATAAGGAGAGGCTGGAGAAGCTGGGACATTTTCCACTGGAGCATGGCAGGTTGAGGTTTATAAAATCATGAGGGGCACAGAGAAGTTCAATAGCAAAGGTATTTTCCCTAGAGTAGGGGAGCTCAAAACTAGAGGGTATATTTTTAAGGTGAGAGGAGAAAGATTTAAAAGGGACCTGAGGGGCAACTTTCTCACACAGAGGGTGGTCTGTATGTATAACGAACTGCCAGAGGAAGTGAACGTTGTAGGTAAAGTTACAACATTTAACATACATTTGGACAGGTACATGAATAGGGAAGGTTTAGAGGGATAAGGGCCAAACACAGGCAAACGAGACAAGTTTAGACTGGGAAACTTAATCGGCATGGATGAGTTAGACCAACAAGTCTGTTTCAGTGCTGTACGCCTCTATGAATCAATGACTGTATAAAATGCTAACCTTCTCTCACAGGTCAATCAGTTCATCGATAAAATGGGAAAAAAGCAGCTTCATAAATATTTTGCCTGATGTCAATACAACAAAGAGTATCACCTAATTTATTCTACTTTAAAGAAAACATGCACGTGTTTCAAGTTTTAAACATTTACAGAAAGAATGGAATAAACTCAACAGTGCTCATAGCACAGTACAAACAGTAACAAACTTTGACCAACATCAAATAACTTTAGTCAATAACATTTTGTATTTTGATGAGGATTATGGGGTAACTGGAGTATCATGGGGAATAGATGCCAAAGTGGAGTTGAGGATGAGATCAGATCAAATGACCTAGCAGTCTCAAGACTATCCTGCTCATATTTCTAATGTTCACAGGTGTAAACATTTGAGATAAGTTAGTTCATCATTTCTACCAGGTTATATCTGATTTAAATATTTGGCAAGTTTTGAATGTCCAAATGCATAATATTTAGATCAAGATACTTGTGACAAATGTTTCTGAAACAGGAACATAGAACATAGAACATTACGGCGCAGTACAGGCCCTTCGGCCCTTGATGTTGCGCCGACCTATGAAACCAATCTGAAGCCCACCTAACCTAAACTATTCCATTATCATCCATATGTTTATCCAATGACCATTTAAATGTCCTTAAAGTTGGCGAGTCTACTACTTTTGCAGGCAGGGCATTCCACGCCCTTACTACTCTCTGAGTAAAGAACCTACCTCTGACATCTGTCCTATATCTATCACCCCTCAATTTAAAGCTATGTCCCCTCGTGCTAGCCATCACCATCCGAGGAAAAAGGCTCCCACTGTCCACCGTATCTAATCCTCTGATCATCTAACTTTTTCGAACAGTGGCATTAGAAATATTATGCAGTACTTCAATTTCAAAGGTGACTTAAATTCATCAAATTGTACATGTAACAGAGGCTAATCCATGTACTGTGCCACAGAATCTACTACTCAGACCATACAATATAGCCACTTTAAGCCACTAAATATTCAAGCTTAACAATACAGTAAAAATAACAGGAAGTACATTCCTCTAAAAGCATATATGGCTTTCTGCCTTTGCTACTGTTCAATTAATCATTTTCCCAGCCTGCATCACACAGCAGGGGCTTATGCACTCGCCCTGTAGGGCAAGTGTCAAATTAGCATAACTTGCCTATATCTCAGTTTTTTTGGCTGCCCGGGGCAAAGAGTTAACCGAACAAGATCCTAATTTCTCACAATCTCAATACTTCAGTAAGGCTGTACGCTCAGTAAAATAGCTAATGCAATCTGCCTCTCAGTTTGAAGTAAATGGAAAAGCTTGAATGTTACTGAGTGTAAATAGCTTCAAACAGCTTTTTCAGGGCAAGGTCACAGAGACGGTAACATGCGCTACTAAATCATCTGAAACTGCCATAAAAACAAATTGTTTAACATAATCGTCAACTAGCCTTTAGGGGCAATAGCAGTTGGGTAATGCACATTTCATATTTTTCATATTGTTCACACCCTTCAGATCTCAACAAAACCCTCTGAGGATTTTGTTTTATTATTATCAAGTAGGCACAGTCCCAACAAAAGCTACATATTAAAAACAAAAACCTGAAGGAGTACAGTAGCATGCACTATACTTTCCTGCGCACATCAGAACAATCAATTCAATACCAGTAATTTTCGGAAATTTAGAAATTAGCTGCTGTACTTGCCTGGGTCTGCTGATCATAGGAGACATAAAATGTAGAAAGGAAACAAAATTAGAAGGTGAACATCCTCATAAATAAAAGAATATCAGAACTCTGAATTTATACGCCACAGAAGACATCATATTTTGGTGGAATTACCCTGTAATTGTAACAGATCTTCGAACAATCAATTTGAATTCAGTGGTAAAATCCAGTTAATTTAGTAGATCTTAAGAATACTCAGACCATCCAACTTGAATCCTGCAGCTGTGAGAAGGACACAAAGATATTTCAGTGTGATCTTCATAAGTTGAGTAAGTGGGCAAACGTATGGCAGATGAACTATAATGTGGATTAACGTGAGGTTATCCACTTTGGTAGCAAGAACAGGTATGCAGATTAATATCTGATCTGAATGACTATAGACCGAGAGAGCAGAATGGGAAACAAGACCTGGGCAGCATCGTACATAAATCTCTGAAAGTAAACAGACAGGTACAGTGGGCAGTGAAGAGGCAAATGGTATGTTGGCTTTCATAGCAAGAGGATTCAAGTAAAGGGGTAGGGATGTTGTGCTGCAATTATGTGAGGGCACGCCTTCTATATTATCTGCAATTTTGCAATCCTTTGTGGATAAATCATCAAGCTTGTGAGGCACAGCGTCATACAAACCAAGAGAAGCTCTGATTTGTAAAGGGACATCAGCTGACTGAAGTGATGTGGGATCTCAGCCTGCTATAAAATGGGACAGGACTTTTTTTTAAACGGAGCCGATGGCATAATGGTAGTGTCACTAGATTTACTAATCCAGCACCCCATTTAATATTCTGAATCATGGGCTCAAATTCCACCATGGCATATGGTGAAATTTGAACTCAATGGCAAATCTGGAATTGAAAATGTCGTCTAATGATGACTACGTAACCATTGTCAATTATTTCAAAAATGCATCTAATTCACTAAAGCGCATGAGAGAAAGAAATCTGCCATCCACAGCCATATGGCAAACTCAACTGCTATCTTGCAATTCAGGATGGGCAACAAATGTTGGTGTAGCCAGCAATGCCCACTTTTCACAGAGAAGGTTTTTAAAGAAGACTGGGCACTAGGCATGGGGGTTGGCTCCAGTCCCAAACCTGCTGGTCAGTTTTAGGTCTGCCCAGCCAATTAATAGCCACTAAACACTTCACTGTCTGGCCAGGAATCAAACATATATTTTAAAAAATCCAATCAATGACCAATACGGGAGCTGGCACGTGAATATGGAGTGAGAGGCGGTTGTGAAGTAAATTTATTCTTTTTTTTTCCAAGGCCACTGCTGCTGTAATGGGTCATGGGAAGAGTGTCTTCTACGATTCATTACTCTGCCAATGTGACATCTTCCACCTGCATACCCAAGCCGACTAGCTTGGCCTGGACATGGTCTAAATAAGCTTGGGTCACCTGCATTGCTGAGTAGGAACATCTGTCAGTGCAGTCAAGGGGCTTAATTTGCAGCCTCCCATTTCCTGATGGGGCAGCCGGTGCAATCCAATGAGACCTCAGTGGAAGTGGTAGGGATCTGCCAAAGGGGCAGTGAACAACTACCCACCTCCAAGCACTATCCTGATCCATTTAAAAACCCCAGCCATGGTGTACAAAAGCAGGAAAAATGAATGAGAGTGGAGAGAAAGAAGAAAGGTACACTAAAGAAAATGGAATTGTTCATCGAACACTGCTAGTCGTCAAACTTAGCCCAGTGTCAGAACTCACCTTGGGTACATAAAAGGTTAGGAAAACTGGAGGGAAAGAAGCCCACTAGAAACATTTAAAACAATTACATCACTTTAAAATAAATCAGCATGTGACTTCTGCAGTTTGCTGACCTGTAAGTAGCAACATAGTAGATGCAATGTTCCATTCCCACTGAGGACAAGCTGGTGAAGGCTGTAAAGACGCTATAACTAATTTATAGTCACTTTGTTAAAAGTGTTCAAGCTAATATAAAGCTTTGTTTATAGACCTCTAGAGTAGGTGCGCTCTTAGTGAAAAGTCTATGTGCCTTCAGGACGCTGACAATCTAAATCAATCCATCAGATCAGAGCAGAACTTATAAGCCATGGAATCAGGAAGATAAAATAAATCTAAATTATCAAAAGATATAATACATTATTCCTTAATTTTTTAATTTAGCACCAGGATCCAAAGACAATATATGTGATTGCATTTTTTAATAGCAAACTGATTGAGGTTCACAAATACAGTGACATATGGTAATGTAATTTTCATTTGAAACAATACCATTTTAGGTGTAGTAAGTTTAACTTGCAGAAAGTGGTGTCCCTATCCAACCATTGCTCTTGTTGGTGGCAGAAAGATTTCAAAAGTGACACTCAAGAAGCCTTGGTAAGGTGAAGCAGTGCACATTGCAGATTGTGCACACTGCTGCCGCTGAGTAGTGAGCGGAGTGAATTAATTGTAAAACAGGGATGGGAATTTGAAATAGATCTGTTATTCAACTGGGAGGTCAGAATTCCAGGAATGATGAGTGAAAAGTACTCAGTTAGGATTAGCAAGTTATGACACAGGCAACAGAGCTTTACTTTACTTTTAGACAGTGTAATGAAAATTATTATACTGTACGAAACTTTATTTGTATTCTTTACTATAAAATGTGTGCTAATCCAGGAAAACTACCTATTTCTCGTGCATTACTGACACAAAGCATCTTCACTGAGGAACATTATGGCAGCAGTGACACAAACCGCCTAATGCCAGGGTATTACATAAAATATAATTGATGATGGGAATTCCCAGTGCAGTTTCAGGTCCTGCCTCACGACCCTGATAATCTTTGCTCAGGATGAAACCAGTATGGTGAATAATGGCTAATGCCACATACCCTGATGTCTTTTGCATCTTTGACATCTTCATTAATATCTTTGGTCAAAGGCCTGTGCGTAGTGAGAAGCCTAAGGCTACATTCTGCTTTCACACTGTAATAAAGGTATAAAAGTGCTTCATGAGGCATCTCCCTCCTTTGTTCTGTACTAATTTCATGACTCACGCATGCAAAATAGAGCAGTTTTTTTGCCCATTGTTCCTTCAACATTTTCCTTCTGGGTCTGAACAGTTTTGATGAAGAGTCATTGGACTCAAAACATTAACTCTTCTTTTCTTCCCACAGATGCTGTGAGACCCACTGAGTTTCTCCAGCAATTTCTGTTAATATTCAGATCTAGACTGCCAAGTAGCAAGTTACATTCACATCTTCTATGTGACACATAATCGAGGTTCTGAGAGATAGACTTTAACCATCACTTCTTGACATTTAATAGCATTATCATCACTGAATCCTTCATTTTCAGCATCCTCAGGGATTACCACTGACCAGAAAACAAACTGGACCTGCAAAAAAAACCGTAGCTACAAAAACAGAGCACAAGCTTAAACAAACGGAGCTCCAATAACACTCAAGGAGCTCAATATCATTCAGGACAAAACAGGCAGTTCAACTGGCAACACAAATACCACTTTAAATATTTACCCCCTCCACCACCAATATACAGTTGGAACGGTATGTATCATTTACAAGATGCACGCAGCAGCATATCAAAGTTTCTCTGACAACACTTTCCAAACCTGTGATTCCTACTAAAAGAAAATGGGAAGGTCATCACCTGCAAAATCCTTCTGAGTTATCAGTAATCCTGACTTGGAACTGTATCACTGCCCCTTCCCTGTTGTTGGGCCAAAATCCTGGGACTTACATCCTAACATCATCTTGGCTTAACCAAATTGCATAGACTACATTTGCTCAAAAGAAAGATCATTGTCACTCTCTAAAAGGCATTCAATGGTCGAGTCAGCAATGCTTACATCCCATGAATGAAAGAAAAATAGATACCCCAGAAAGACCATTAAACCTCGTCTAAGCAATCAATAAGGCTGTAGTTGAAATTCTACACCAACTCATCATTCCTACTTTATCATCATATTATTGACTTCCTGAATGCCAAAAATCTATCAATGTCATCTTTGTGTACACTCAACGACTGTGCATCCACAACCTCTGGCAGAGAATTCCAAAAATTTATAGTCCTCTGAAATGTTATAAATAGCTAAACCTTTAACTGGAGACAATGATCCTTGTTCTAAACTCTCTAGCCAGGGACAAGAACTCTCACCATCTACTTCTTCAAGACCTCTTGGAATTTTATACGTTTTAATGCTATTACTTCTCATCCTTTTAAATCCTAGACAGTACAGACCCATTCAATTCAATTCCTCCTTCTAGGACAACCTTTTCAATGCAAGAATCAAACTAGTTAACATTTTTGAAGCCCCCTACAGTGAGAAAAACCTTTCTTCGGTAAGACAACCTAAACTGTACCATGTGGCTTCACAAAAGCTCCAAAACGAAATGCAGCAAGACTCCCTTGTTCTTTTATTGCAACCCCATTCTTAATTGTTGCTCGACATGCATATTAACTCCCTAATAAAAACATTCAAATAAATCTTTCAGTTCTGAGGAAGAGTCATATTGGACATGTAACATTAACTCTGTTTCTATCTCCACAGACTCGACCAGGCTGCTGAGTTCCTCCAGCACTAAATATTGTTAACTTTCTAAGTTTCTTGTAGAAGGAAATCCAAGTCTTCTAGCATTTACTGTCTCTCATATTTTAAAAATATCCCACTTGACCACTGTTCATATCCAGGTGTATAATTTCACATTTCCGCACATCATATTCCTCTGTCACCATCATAACCAGGCAATATTTCATTGCAGCATCCTCACAGCTTGATCCCTGTAGCTTCATATCGTTAGCAAACTTTGACATACATAAAGATCACATCTTTCTATGTCTCAAACCAGTGACTGACAGACTGAACAACTAATACAAAGAGCCAAGTGTCTTCTAAGAGGATGTAGAACAAAGAACATCAAGGGTTCAGGACTTGAAAGAAGTCAAAGGACACTTCACAGAATCCTGTGAAGTGCTGAACTGTGTTCCCTAATATTTTATTCTTCGCCCACAACATTTATGGAACCGTAACATTGTAGGGTGTTTACTGTATGGAACGAGGCCCTTCAATCCAGCTGTCCATGCTAGTCATCAAACATCCATCTGTTATCATCTCATTTTCCAGTACTTGGCCCATAGTCTTGTGTGCTGTGACACTTCAAGTGCCCAACTAATTGGTTCATAAATGTCTTTTGGGTTCCTGTCTCTACCAACCTTTGAGGTAGTGATTTCCAGATATTCACAAGCCTCTGGGTGAAAGAAAAAAAAAGAAAAAAGAATAAAGAAAAAAGAAAAAAAGAAAAAAAGAAAAAAAAAACACAAAGCCCCCCTTAGGCTCCTACACCTTATTTAAAACTGTGGCCCGGAGTTATTGACCTCTCTATTAAGGGGAAACCATCCTCCTTATCTGCCCTATCTACACTTCTCAGAATTTTATACATCTCAATCAGATCCCCATCAGCCTTTTCTGCTCTGAAGAAAACAACTGTAGTCTATCTCATCTCTCTTCATAGTTGAATTGCTTCAACCCAGGTAATATCCTTGAGAATCTCTTTTGCACTCTCTCCAGTGCAATCACATTCTTCCCTTAGTGTGGCATCCAGAACTGAACACAATATTCCATTTGTGGCCTAACTAACACTGTATACAGCTCTATTATGAGCTCTAAGATAAAAGAAAGAACTATGGATGCTCAAAATCTGAAATGAAAACAGTCCTAAAGAAGGGTCTATGACTTGAAACATTAATTGTTTTCTCTCCACAGGTGCTGCAAGACCTGTTGAGTTTCTCTATCAATTACTGTTTCATTCTATCATAACATTCTTGCTCTTATATTCAGTGCCTTGACTAATGGCCCACGTTCTTTCTTAACTCCCTTATCTACCTGTCCTGCTGCCTTCAAGGATCTATGGACATGCACATGAAGGTCCCTCTGATGCTCTGTACTTCCTCCATACTTACCATTCAAAGTGTGCTCCATTGCCTTGTTAGTCTTTACACTTTTCAGGATTAAGTTTTATTTGCCACTGTTCAGCCCATTTGACCAGCCTGTCTATATTACCCTGTAGTAGACATCTTTCCTCTTCTCTATTCAACGCATCAGCAATTTTCCTGTTATCGGTGAACTTAATTATCAGACCTCCTGCGTATTGGCTACGTGTTTTTGTCTGTGTCTGCCTGTATGGGTGTGTGGGGGTCAGTGGCAGGCAGACTCATGGATGGTCTTCCAGTCTCACTACAATTAATGCCCAATTAAGGGCCTCATCTTGATAATGGTAACAGAAGGTCTTTGACAGGTGGTTGCCAAAAAGATAGGAGCTCATGGTGTTAGTGACAAGGTACCGTCATAGATAAAGGATTGGCTGACTGGCAGAAGACAGAGAGTTAGGATAAAGCGGTCTTTTTCAGGATGGCAGCTGGTGACTGGTGGAGTTCTGCAGGGGTCCGTGTTGGGACCACAACTATTCATGTTACACGTTAGCGGTCTTCACATTACACATTAACGGAAGAAGGAACTGACAGCATTGTTGCTAAGTTTGCAGATGATGCAAAGATAGATGGGGAGACAATAACTGAAGAGAAGACGGCAAAGCTGCAGAAGGTCATGGACAGACTTGGAGAGTGAACAAAGAAGTGGCAGATGAAATACAATGTGGGAAAATGTGAGATTATGCACTTTTGTAAGTTCGAGGTGTAGGCTATTTTCTAAATGTTGAAAGGCTTTGGAAATCTGAAGCACAAAGGAACTTAGGAGTCCTCGTTCAGGATTCTCTTAAAAGTTAATCTGCAGGTTCAGTTGGCAGTTAGAAAGGCAAATAAAATGTTAGCATTCATTTCAAGAGGGTTAGAATGCAAGAGCAGAGATGTACTGCTGAGGCTGTTGAAGGCTCTGGTCAGACCACATTTAGAATCTTGTGAGCAGTTTTGTACCTCATATCTAAGGAAAGATGTGCTGGCAATTGAGGGGATCCAGAGGAGGTTTGCAAAATGATCCTGGGGTCGAAGGGCTTATATGAAGAACGGTAAAGGGCTCTGGGTCTGTCTTTGATGGAGTTGAGAAAGACGAGGAGGGATCTGATTGAAACTTACAGAATACTGAGAGGCCTGGATATAGTGGATGTGGAGAAGTTGTAGCCATTAGTAGAAGAGATTAGATCCAAGGGCACAGCTTCAGACTGAAGAGAAGGCACTTTAGAACAGAGATGAGGAGAAATTTCTTCAGCCAGAGGGTGGTGTGGAACTAACTGAATGTGGAGGCCCAAGTCATTCAATATATTTAAAGCAGATATAGATAGGTTCTTGATTGGTAAGGATATCAAGGGTGGTGGGGAGAAGGCAGGAGACTGGGGTTGAGAAACTTATCAGCCATGACTAAATGGCAGAGCAGACTCAATGGGCTGAATGGCCTAATTCTGCTCCTATGTCTTCTGATCTTGTGGTCTTACAGTTGTTATTAACTGATGTGTTTTCCAAAGTTTGCTGCTTGCATAGCCAAGTATATGTGAGGTGTTCCATCTGCCTCTGAAATTGAAACCAATACATGGTTGTGTAGATACATTCCATTATTGATGCAAGGATACAGATTTACCTGCACTTCACTCAATCTGGTTCTACTGGATTCACCGCGCACAAAGTGGTCTCCGACAAATTGGGAGACAAAATGCAGACTGGATGACCGCACTGCAGAGCACCTACGACCCCAAGCTTCTGGAAGCCTGCCATCATTCACATGACCATGTTACCTGGCCAACATTACTCTCTCGGACCCGATGCAGTGTTCCAATGAAACTCAGCACAAGCTGGAAAAACACCACCTCCTTTTCTGCACGACTGCCATTCCTGCTGCTATCTGACACGACCTCAAGTTGGCTACTATTTTATGTCTCCGCTCACCCTTGCCACAATTCAGGTCCTTAAGTTGTTTAAGAGGGGGTGCTGTCCACCAGGAGGTGACGTCACAACTGGTCCAAATGGGTTCAGATCTTAGGCTGAAATGGGTTCAGAATGTGCTTCTCGTATTTCATCTGTTTCCACATCGGATGCACCGCCCCAAAAAATCTGCCATCCACTTTAGCCTCCTTCCCCCTTTAGCCTCTCTGTCAACTGCCCCACTCTCCTACCCAGCCCTCACTTCCCTTCCCTGCTGTGAGAACCCCAGTACTTGCCTAGTCCTGGAATCTGGGGCTTAAAATCTGGGAAATATCTGGGCCACTGCTGTCGTTGACGAGCAGTTCTCTGAGGCAGAGTAATGCCCCCACCTGGGCCAATGTGTGGGATAGCTGAGATCGGTCGGGGTCCATTGTCCAACAACACTTTAAGTGGTGAGAGCTCCCAACCCACCATCTGAGAAATCCTACCCTCTGTTTTCATGGGCCTATGTATAATGTATAGTAATTTTATGTTGTGTATAATGTTATATATTAAAAATAAGGTTTACAGCAAGCGATTTCTGAACCAAAAATTGTGGGAATAATTCAGTAAACTACTTCCTTTGGTGGAGGAATCCAGAATCAGGTGATCAAAGTTTAACAATAGAACCAGGCCATTTCAGTGTGAAATCAGGAAGTGGTTTTTCACATGCAGGATTTTGATCATTTGAATTCATTTGTAGGAAGTGGGTGTCACTGGCTAGGCCAGCATTTATTGACCAAACTGCCCAGGAAACAGTTAAGAGTCAACCCCACTGCTATGGGTCTGGACTCACATGTAGACCAGATCAAGTAAGGGTGGCAGATATCATTCCCTAAAAGGCATCCGTGAACCAGATGTGTTGTTTGAACCATCGTCCGTGGTTATATGGTCATCATTATCTTAGCTTTTTCTTTCCAGATCTTTATTGAATTCAAATTTCATAGTCTCTCAAAGTGGGATTCGAGCGCATTTCCCCAGAAGGTCAACTAGTCCAACGGCATTACCCTATGCCACTGCTTCCCAAGGGCACTCATAGATGCTGAGTCAAATTTTCAAGATAGGACTTGATAAATCTTTGCTTGTTAGTTATAAGGGACTATGAACCAAAGAAGATAAGTGCAGTTGTTTCTACAGCATTTGACATTCTCTTTATTTTTCTCTAACAAACAATTTCACATTACTTAATATGATACAGCAACATTTTTATGAACTATCAAATGGAATGACTGGATATTCCTGGCTCTTATCCAGAGTACTCCGTCACAACATCAAACAAGTAGATGTTTTGCCTTGAACAGGCCAAATTCCTGAAAGTTTAATCCGTTATTCTCACAGGTTACCTTCAGCAGTCTAGCAGACCATAAACACAAAGGGCTGAGCCTTACCAGAAATCGGCTGTGTCATTTTTGTCCACTTTCATTAAGGGTTTCTTATTGCGGGGTCTAATGAGTTTTCTCATGCTATCATTCCAAACTTCCCTCTAAACAGCTCCCTCGCCTGCTGCCAGTGCAATACTCCCACTCGCTGAAGACAGAAGTACTCATCACTGCTGGGACATCCCAGATTCCTGGAGCTGGCGCCAGCTTTAAAAGACTGTTGTGCACCTAATGAAGAGCTGGCAGTTTGGAGCTGCCCTGCAAGGTTCGAGACATTTGCCTCAGACTTGGCAGGTAAGGGGATATTGGCAGCCACTCTGCAAGAAGGAACCTGGAGGTCCTTGTGAATGGAGGGCAGAGAGGTAGACCATCCTCTTCCCCTAGCCCCAGTGAGAAGATGATGCCACCCGGTCCTGCTGGCCTCGTCTGAAATTGTCATCTTGGTCAGTGCTGTTTCGAATGTCCTCGGGAAAGCTGGTCAATGACCTCCTCCACTCTACTAGGGTAAGGCCTCCCATTTTTCTCTGCAACCTCACACTCGCTCCATGTCTCCTACTGCACCTACCTCTCACCAAGGTTCAAGCTCTGTCACTCTCACTATTGCATGCAGTATCTTCCCTCACTCAGTCTCACCTCCAAATCCTCAAGCTAATAACACTGCAGAATTGAAAGTCAAATCTGACACGAGGACTTGAACTGAATATCTTGCTTTTCAGATGGAGATGAATGACCAATGAAACTGTTTCACTGATGTTTAATGAAGGATTCCTGTTGGCCAGAACATCAGAACATTCTGCTTTTGCTTTGAAGAATGTCACAGACCTTCTTTTGACATATCTTTCAAAAGACAGCATCACAGTTGTGCGGAACTCCTTGAATACTCCTCTACATTGGGGAAACAAAGCGTAGACTTGGCGACCGCTTCGCAGAAAATCTACGTTCTGCTCGCAAAAAAGACCGTGAACTACCTGTTGCCTGCCACTTCAATGCACCACCTTGCTCCCTGGCCAAGATCTGTCTCCGGCTTGCAACAGTGTTCCAGTGAAGCGCAGCGCAAGCTGGAGGAACAACACCTCATTTTCCACTTGGAGACCCTACAGCCCTCCGGACTCAATATTGAGGTCAATAATTTTAGGGCCTAATCTCTCCCATGTCCCAGCCCCTTACCCCACACACCAGGCCTTGTTACCACATAGCCTGCCACTACACACCCCCTGCTGTTAGTCACTAACAGTCCCCATCAACAACTACTCACCCTCCCAGCCTGATCGTTAGCAACTCCTTTGTCTGTCCAACTGTCTTTCTCTCTCTTTGGGCTCTATCCTATCGTTTACTCCCTACCCCATCCACCTCCCTGTTTTCTGCATATAAACTGGCATTTTCCCAGCGACCACCAGTTCTGAGGAAGGGTCACTGGACCCGAAACGTTAACTCTGTTTTCTCCACCACAGATGCTGCCAGATCTGCTGAGCTTTTCCAGGAACTTTAGTTTTGTTCCTGATTTACAGCATCCGCAGTTCTTTTTGTTTTTATTTCCTTGAATACTGTGTTAGGAATGACGACTGAGCTTATGTGTTCAAATCCTGGAGTGGTTCAGAATTGAAAGTCAAAGCTGACACTAGGACATGAACTCAACATGTTGCTTTCCTCTTCATCTTTTATTGTGACACTCCAGGATTGGAGTGCGAGATTTAACATCCAAATGTTATTTAGTTGTCTGAGAAATTAAGCTACAAATTATAGTGAGGAATATTTTCATGTCAATGTTTAACCCAATTGTCAAGAATCCTTCTCTCTGATAAGTTACTTCTCTCAATAACCTGTTTACGTTCAGTGTGTTAATATCTATACTGAGATGGAAAAGGACAATCCTCTCTGGCAATATATTAAGTTGTATATGTGACCTGTATCAAACTAGCATATGATGATTCCTTGAAAATTACAAGGTATGCACAGAGGTTTAGCATTTTACTTCCTACAGGCACCTGATAATATACAATAATACCAACAAGTACAACGCATCAAAGTTAGCACCAGTCAAGCTCATAAACTAATGCCTAGGCAGAAAGTGACATCCAGGAACCACTAACATCAGAGAGAAAAAAGAAATTTTTAATTGCAACATCTTTAATATGAAGACTGATTTTCTTTAATTTGATATCAATCCAACTATACTCTATGCTGCAGGAACAGGTCTCACTGGAATGAGTTTTCTGATACCACATTAATAAGGTTATAGTTCAGAATAATGGGATATCTTTCGATTTTCTCACACTTTTATCAGTATAAGGATCACTTTCAAAAAAGTGCACCTGACCAATATAAGCAGTTGTTTTATTTTCCACCATGGTAAAACAAATGAGCTAGCCATAATCATGATTATTTTATTGCCAGGAATTATCACAACTAACAATTTTACTTCTTGATTTATGAGTTCATACTTCAGGCAAATGTAATAAATCTAATCTTAATTGTTGACGCCTCAAAGTCTTTTCTTCCTGGCAGTATACCAGAAAGGTCCAGCAGTTGCAGGGTTAAAATTTGCTGCGTATCTATTCTGTCTGTCAGTCTGATTTCTTTCCTTCATTTTTTATTCTTCTGAATTTAGGCTCTCCCTTTACCTCAGTATGGGTCTGGGCAGATGTCCAAATCCTGCTCCCATAAACAAAACAATTCCTCTACATCAATGCTGGCCCTTTTTTTACACTCTGCATGATTGATAACGTCCTCTCAGTTCCTTTGCTTAGAACCCCTCTATTGGGGATCTATCCTCTGTGGGAAACAAACACTGCAGACACAAGCCATGGAACCTCTTTGGCTCTTTTGAAACAGAACCTACTCTAACCACTCAAAAACAGGCCTGACAGGTCCAAAGCAAACAAACAATTGCATACCAACAGGATTGCTAGCAGGAAAAGACAGGATTAAGGCTCACACTTTTGTAAGATATCTCATCAATTCCATAGCCTACTTGCCCTCCAAAAAATTAAAAGATTTGATTTTTTTTCTGTCAGCTTGCTGTACAGTAATGATATCTTGTATGCACTTCAATACTTTCCCAGCAGCCATTCAGACACATTTAAAAAGTCCTCCATCATACCTGATTGTTCAAAACAGATTCTGGAAGTAAGGAAACGGTGTACCAATACAAACGTTGTGTCATAAAGTGCTCTGTCTCAGAAGATGGTTTATCAAGAACTAAACTCCTATATTTCACCAAAGACACAGAGTAACATTACCACTCTACAGCAATGAGGAATGGGAATAGAACTGTTTAAAACAAAACTTCAATAATAATGCACTTGATGTTATGTCTGTCTTTCTGTTGCACATTGTTGTACTTATATACAAATTCACACATTTGAAATTTTCAACATTTAAGATCCAAAATCGTCTCCCCTTAATTCAGTTATTTCACAATGTAAATTAATAGGATTTCAATCCTTCAAATGAATATCAGAATAAAATTTTTGAAGCCTTCAAAGCTAAAGTATTGAAGAAGCAACTTACCTCTAAAAAAAGTTGAATAATTTGATAAAATGGGAAACCTTGATTTAAGTGAAGGAGGCTTCAGTCTTGAAATGATGTAATCAGACAAAGGTGTAGTGTAGCAAAACCAGCCACAGACCAGCTTCATAGCCCATAAAATGGAAGTAAGTGGCACTTCAATGGCACAATGAGAAAAGCTTTACAACCTCAGCCCCATCAACACAGGGTGTCTGTTTTCATTGTGAGCCAAATAACAGACCTCTGAAAGGCCATAAACCACTTTCATTGTCTTAAGCAAAAGGCATTTACTCTCAACCTAACACAGTCGTCTCATAAGGGCTCTATTGTTCGAGTTGCTTTCAAAGAGAAAAATATATTCTTTATGTCTGCTCTTCACTGCATACATCTGTTACTTTAAGGAATTCGCTGCTTATCAACAGTGTTCATTTAGAAACTGAATCATCAGTGCGAAAATTCAAAACTCCAGAGAGCCTATATGAGTTTCCAAAACTCTAAAGAATGCTTCTTCTGTGAAATCTCAGCATAAGTAAGTAGTGAACATTTAGGTAAAATCTGCTACCTGTGTCTAGGCCCTAAAATTATCTCACAGTACTTGCAGCATATCAAACCTATCCTTTACCTGAGGGTAGTGACTCTGCTGAGACAGACTTGATAAATGGGTGAAAACTCCTCCAATACATGAATGTTGCAGCCATCTCTTATGCAATGTCTGCCACACACTGAGAGGCTGGTGCATCACTATACTGGCAAAGATTAGAACAGTCCAATAGAAAAGCACTTTGAACTGTGAAAGAAAACCCCAGGGAGAGTATTCAATACAAAAACTGAAATCTAGGTTAAGATCACCACATTAAACAACAATTACAACGCAAATAAAAGAATCCTGGAAGTTATCACACAATAGCCTTCCAAAGCCGCATAATATTATCACATGCGCTTCCTGTTGCGAAAACACTAGTAAAGGTGTTTCACTAATTATCACCACTATTAAATGTGACAGTGTATTTAGAAAACTTAAACTCCTTAAATGTTGAACGATTTCATAATGAGATACATTCGTACAGGCCTGGATGATCTAATGGTTCAGACACCAGTCCGTCTCATATAAGCCAGAGCACTACAATGGCTGATCAGTGGCAAATTAAATTTAGCAATAAATTTAAGACCTCCTTGTATCAATGTGAAACTTACACTAGTTATAGTGTAACTGTAGTCTTGTTTAACCTTTTAAACTTCAGTGATAATTTTCACCAAAACTAAAAGTTGATGAGATAAGAATGTTCTTCTATTTTTACACCATGCCTACTATGATTTAACTCAATTGTGGTGGATATCAGATGGCCAATCTAATCCAGACAGTTGCCCTTCAGTGGATTAGGCTGATATTATCCCTAATTTATGAAGTTAGACCAGACCAGATCAATAACCAGAAGGCACAGATTTATGCTGACTGACAAATAAACCAGAGGCATTGGGAGGAAACATTGTTTTCCCACAGCGAGTTGCTGTGATATGGACTTCACTGCCTGAAAATGTATTGAAAGAAGGTTCAATTGTAAACTTCAAAAGAGAATTGAATAAATACTTGAAGGAGAAACATTGGTAAGGCTTTCCAGAAAGGGGAGTCAGATCAATTGGGCAACTTTACCTTGTACTAGAGACACAATGGGCCAAATGGCCTCCTTCTATGCTGCATCATTCTATGATTATACTCTTGTTACGCTGTAGCTTCCATGTGATGCAAAACCACCTTCTGCAGGCGGTCTCAGATTGTCAGTTTTCTACTTAATCTGAATTCTTTTTAATGTTAATAGCTTAGATTCCATTTAGCTGGTTCACAACATTCAATTTAATTAACATCCAGATGTCAGTGAGTACATGCAGACCTCCACTGGTGCTGGGCAAGAGCAACCACAGAACATAACTCAGTTTTGAAAGCTTTTGGCTGTGCATGTATCTCAAGATAACCAGCTCCAAAATGAAAAGTCAAGTAAAAAACACGGGCACTGGTAATCCAACTTATGGCAAAATATGAAAATGAGACTGAACAAACATTAGCACAGTTCAAAGAGCAATTCTACAATCTCCTCTCCGACCAAGCATTTTATCAAATGCATCTGCCAGGCAAGTAATTGGATATTATCTGCTCTACACAGTGATTGAGGGCAAAGGTGCATCAATGATAGACAGATCAGATTTTCTATGGATCAACAGATCTGAAGTAAATCCCACCTCTGAATGAGAATAGAGATCAGAATGCTGTTCTACACATTGCCACGTGGTGAGTCACCAGTTGGAAGATGGACGAATCAGCCAAAAATGTAGCTGCAGGTAGGTTCAATGTTAATAAGAGACATGAAAAGCATAAAAAATAAAGACTTAGACTTTGCTGGATTGCACGAAAGGAAGAAATGCTGGTGACAGTATCAAGATATTAATCCTCAAATCATCAATGTACATTTGTCTTTCTAACTGCTTTCTGTAACATTATAAGTGTTTAAATGGCCAAAGTGATTGTGTTTCTACCATGCTCAAAATTATTTCAGCAGAAGATGCAAACAGCTATTAAAGGGTTAATCTAAATGCTGCAATAATGTACTCAACAGTTTAAAAAGTTCAACATAAGGCAGAAACTTTTTTTTCTGAATGAGAACAGGCCTTCATTGTTATTCCACATTTCTAATCTGAAATGACCACAATTTTCAGCCTCTCAAACACCGCTTTTAAATGACAAAGTCTCCATAGCTACTTTTGTAAATACCGAAGAACAGGGTCCAATTAAATACCTCAATACTTCCATAGCAAAAGCATAGAGATGATTGTCGACTAATGTTTACCACATGTTACCCTGTCACATGATTATGACAGGACTCAAGCATTGATTTTAAATTGCAAAATTATAATCATGAAGCTTTCAAACTATCTGTTTGATTAGTAGTCACTTACATAAAATGATTGGTAGTTAATACTGCACAGCCTGAAGAACTAATGATGAAGCATAATGCAAAAAGTATCTACTGTTCACTTAACAGTACAATAAAACAATTTGAATGCATTTGCCCCCTCCCCACCCCCATTTATTTTCAGATTCCTCCCTACTGCTGAATGATGCCAGTGACTTTGGGGAAATGTACTGCATGGTCTGGTTCTAAAGCACGGAAAAAGTACAGCTTCAATACCTGGTCGGTGCTGACCTAGCTATTTCTGGTATCCGTGTCTCAGTTTTACTTGGGTGGAGAGAGTGGGGGAAGGGAAGCAAAATAACACTAAGTCAATATTTCTTCTCCGATCATTATCCAGTGACTCCTGATGAAAAGTGTATGAATGCAATGAAGACATTACTGGGCTTGGTGATAATGCCGTCCCACAATAGTGTAACCCTCAGCAATATGCTGATCTCTAAAAAATTGCCTTTTGTATGGGTTACCTGAAAACTGCTGCCACTGTACCTTCTTTGAGTCAGCCCACTGAGAGTGGGGAAGGAAACTAAAGTAAATAAATGAATTAAAAGGTCGAAAATATCAACAACAAAGCGGCTTTCATTTCGAAGGTCTTACCTGAGGGCCTCTCAAAGGCATCTCAACAGTTCACTTCAAAAGACACCCAACACAACAAACAGGCTATCAAGTTTATGTGCAGCTTCCTCTAGCCAATCCTCTCATTTATACATCCTCCCTTAAGACACTACATTTTCAATTACACTAGCATTGGGCAATTTTTCAAAGCATACAACATAATTAAAACTGCAAATTGGCATTAAGAATGTAATGAAAAATATTAAATATTATTCAGAAAAGGCTCTGTTATGCCTGATATTATAATTGTTTTATTTAATATATCAATACCTGTATGACGTGACATAATCATGCTTTAGCCATGGATTTTAATCATTTTTCAAAGGAGAGGAGTTGAGTTTTTTTCATTAAAATCCTAGAAATATTATTCAAGGAATTACTAAAACAGCAATGTTTATTATATGGCAACAGCACTGCCTACAAGTTTCCCTCCAAGCTACTCACTATCCTGACTTGGAAATATATTGCCATTCCTTCACTGTCACTGGGTCAAAATCCTGGACCTCCTTCTCTAAAGGCATTGTGGGTGCACCAACAGCACATAGAAAACAGCGGTTCAAGAAGGCAGCTCACCACCACCGTCAAGAGCAACTCGGGATTAGCAATATATGCTTGCCCAGCCAGTGATGCCCACATCCCACGTCTGAATTAAAAAGAACAATACTTTGTACCAATGCTTCCGTGTAATTTCGATGCCGTACCATACTAATTATGAAATGTTATTCATTTATCACCTCATGTTTTTCCCACAGCACTGTTGTACTTTTCCATTTAATCAAGAAGATCTTTAGGTATTTTTTACAATTTAATTTGAAGTTGCCCACAATACATTTTCCTATACCTGACAATGAAAGAAAAAAAATCACAGCTATATGAAGACTTTACATCCATTTCTACCACATTTTACAGATATGATCCAAGAATAACAAGAAAGCAAACTGTCAGCAAGATTCCCACTTCTGAGTTTTGATGAAAGATCAGTGCACAAATGGTAGCTAATCTGCATAGCATTGACATCCAAATTTATTGAGGGAAATAATGATGGAAATTACCCTGTCCACAATCTTCCAAACCTTCTTGGCTGTGGGAAGATTCCAAATACATTAGACATGAGCAACTGTTAAAAAGGAGAGATAAACCCAGCAACTACAGACTTATTCATGGCAGGTAAAATATTAGGGAGTTAATTAGCATTTAGAAATTATGAGCTAATAAATGAGAGTTAACATAGATTCAGTAAATTCAAATCATGTTTGACTAACTCAATCAGCTTCTTTGATGAGGTAACGGACAGGATTGATGAGGGTCATGGCTAAGGGGCCTGAAAGTTGAGTGTGGTTTAGATAGTTGTTTTTCAGGTTGGCAGGATGTATACACTGGTATACCTCAGGATTCATCATTGCTACTGTAGGTATTGGTAATGTCTTGGGAATGCATTTCAAAGTTTGCAAACAACACAAAGTAAACAATGAGTCAGACAACAACAGGCATCAGAGGGTTACAGACAGACTGATGAAATGGACCAACACACGGCCAATGGAAATAAGTACAGGAAAGGATGAAGTGATACACTACTGGGAAGAACAAGATTATGTTAACCAACTGGTACATATTTAATGGGGATGCAAGAACAAAGAGATCTTGGGTGAACATAAACAAATCATTGTAGATTGCAGGACACATTGAAAAGCCTGTTATAAAAACAAACAAAATCCTTGTTCTTTTTATAGTACTTCATTTGAATTTGTGAAAAAAAGAAACACACACTTAAAGATTCTCATTTTGCACTAATGAGGACACACATAAGAATGCCAAATTTTAAAGGGAACAACAATTTATACTACATAAAAATGGCTCTGATTGGTTGGTGCCATTTTTGCATTAAACAAAAGAATGAGGGAACCAATGGGTCCCTATTGCATTTTCCAACATAACGGCATGACTAATCAGAGTTGGCTTGCCGACTACTTTGCACCCTTTCCTCATCCAGTATAAACTGTAGATCCCTTTGAAATGTCACATTCTTGCATCTGTCTGAATAAGTACAAGACAAAAGGCTTTGACAGTAGTTCTCTTTGTTTAGCAACATCCTTGGCTTTAGTAATACAGCCATAGAGCTCAAAAGCAAAGAACTTATGCCATGCTTACTTGTTGGACCCCAGCAGCGATAAGATGCTCCCTTCTTGGAATCACATATTAAGAAGAATGCCAAGATCTTTGACAGGCTATAGGGCAGATTTTCTACAATGATGGGATTTTATATGAAGGGAATGGAAAAACAGATGTTAGTCCCCTTAGAGCAGAGAACATTAATAGGTAACTTAATAAAACAATTAAAACTATAAAAGTTTTGGTAATGTAGATAAAGAGAAGCATCTTCCAGTGTCACGGAACAGAGATCATTGACATCTTAAATAATTGACAAAACTTTTTTTAACCCAATGAATAAGGCAATAAGATATGGGAGCAGATTTAGGATATTTGGCTCATCGAGTCTGTTCCACCATTCAATTATATCTGATTTGTTTCTCAAACCCATTCTCCTGCCTTCCCCCCAGAACCCTGGATCCCCATCCTAATCAAGAACCCATCCATCTCTGTCTTAAACACACTCAATGAATTGGCTTCCACTGCCTTCTGCGACAATGAGTTCCACAGATTCATCAGCCTCTGGCTGAAAAAAGTCCTCCTCATTTCAGTTCTAAAGTGTCATCCCTTCACTTTGAGGCTGTGCCCTCCGATTCTAGTCTCTCCAACTATTGAAACATCTTCTTCACATCTGCTCTATCCAGGCCTCTCAGTATTCTGTAAGTTTCCATGAGATTTCCCCTCATCCTTCTAAATTCCATCAATGACAGACCCATAGTCCTCAATCACTCCTCTTCGGTAAGCCCTCCAACATTGGGATCATTTCTGTAAACTTCCTGTGGATCCCTCCAAAGCCAGCATATCCTTCCTTAGATATGGGATCTAAAACTGCTTGCAATATTCCAGATGCTGTCTGACCAGAGCCTTATACAGCCTCAGCACTACATCTCTGTTTTTGTATACTGGCCGTCTTGAAATGAATGCATTTGTCTTCCTAACTGAAACTGCATGTTAACCATAAGAGAATTCTAAGTCCCTTTGTGCTTCCAATTTCCGAAACCCTTCCCTTTTAGAACTGCGGTGACCTGGGGTACACTGCCTGAAAGGGTGGTAGAAACAAATTCAATAACATTCAAAAGGTAATTGGATATGTACTTGAAAAGGAAAAACAGAGGGCTATGGAAAAAGCAGGAGCGTGGAATTATTAGATAGCTCCACAAAATAGGAGGCACAAGCACAAGGTTAAATGGCTTCCTTCTACATATATCATTCCATGAATCTATACAGAGACACTATTGCTTCTACTGTGGGAATCCAGAACAAGAAGGCATAATCACAAAACTGAAGTTAGGCCATTTACAGTGCAATCAGAAAACACAAATGATTTTGGAAATCCAGAACTCATTTCCCAAAAGGCTGCGAATGTTGGGCAAATTTAGATTTTCAAGACTGTTCAAAATATGCTGCAAGGGCAGGTTAATGGAGATGGAGTGCACTCCTGTACTATGTTTCTGGCATTTCAGAACAAATTGCTAAAGAATGAGTAACTATCCAGTACACGTACGTACATTAAAATAAACAAACCCTTGAAAATCCATCAAAACCGTTTGACGGGAAGAGTTTTGACAGCTTGAATACAGAGCGGAATATTTGTCTTTGTTTGGTTACATTTTATTGCCTTTAAATTATTCAACCATTGTAGCATGATCTTATCCACTGAAATCAGTGCACAAAATGCTTGATATCCTAGTGAAAAATCTTTTGAGCGAATTGACAGAGTGACATTTAAGACAAATAGCAGAGTTTCATGTACTTCATCAAATAGAATGTTGCCATTGAAAACCACTGCAGGCAGTGAGTACTGGAGAATTCCATACTCATCCACTGTTGCAAGTGACTTTACTGGCCTATAAATCTGCACAAGTAAATTGCAGTGCATTCACACTATCAGTGCTTGTACACACTTATAAAGGAATACAAGTTATTGTTTTAAAAGCCAGTGAGGAGTACCTGTGAGAACTGAAAATAATGTCACATTGGAATGGATCCGTCCTATTAATCAGTTTTATTTTAATTCTGTAATGTATAAAAATCTTCAAAATGTTACTTAAAATATATTTGATTTGATGAAAATATAAGCATTGATTGGATAGATAGATGCAGGAAAAGGACATGAAGGGAATTAGGAACAGTCTGGGTAAACCTGATTAAGACTATTTACCCAAGAAAGCAAAAAAACTGATACTGACCAACTGGACTCAAATGCCATGCTACCACGTTGTAGCTTTTACAAATTTCAATGTCTTTAGTCAGATCGAACACAGCCATTTTAGTCAATACTTTTGAAGTATCTCTCATATATTGCACAGCATTATATGCTCCTCTGCTACTGGGTTTGAAAGCAGTGGGCATGTAAAGGCCAGTGGAAGGTGGACCAGCCACCTGCTTGCCTGTGTCTACACCCCTTCCACCAAAACAACATTTATGTGCAGGATACAGAAGCTATCCAACAATTTTTGTATTATCTGCAAACTTACTAACCGGGCAATCTATATTTTCATCCAAATTATTTATATATATTACAAACAACAGAGGTCTCAGCACTCGTCCTTGTGGAACACCACTTGTCACAGACCTCCAATCAGAAAAACACCCCTCCACAACTATCCTCTTTCTTCTATGACCACGCCAATTTTGTATCTATCTTACCAACTCACCATTGATCCCATGTTATTTAATCTTCTGGACTGACCCACTCTAAGGATCCTTGTAAAATGCTTTAGTAAAGTCCACGCACAACATCCACTGCCCTCCCCTCATCAATCACCTTTGTTACTTCCTCAAAAAACTCAATCAAATTTGTGAGGCAAGACCTCTCCTGCATAAAGCCATGCTGACTATCCTAATAAGCCCATTCTTCTCCAAATGTGAGAAAATACTGTTCCAAAGAATATTCTCCAATAATTTCCCTGTCGGTGATGTAAGGCTCACTGGCCTATAATATCCTGGATTATCACTGTTGCCCTTCTTAAACCAAAATAACAACCTCCAGTCTTCTGGGACCTCATCTGTGCCTAAAGAGGATACAAAGTGCTCTGCCAACACCCAGCAATTTCTCCTTTCCCTCCTTCATTATCTGGGATAGATCCCCACAGACCCTGGACACATCCACCTTAATGTTTTCCAAGACACCCAACACCTCCACCTTCTTCATATCGATACGTCCCAGAATATCAACATACTCCTCCTAATCTTACCATCATCAATATTCTTCTTTTTGGTGAATACCAAAGCAAAGTACGCGTTAAGGACCTCACCCATTTCCTCTGGCTCCATTTATAAATTCTCTCCTTTGCCATTGGGTGGACCTATTCTTTCCCCAGCTAAATAAAAACTGAAAGAACTGTGGGTGCTATAAATCAGAAACAAAAACAGAAGTTGCTGGAAAAGCTCAGCAGGTCTGGCAGCATCTGTGAAGAGAAAGGGTCATCGGACCCGAAACATTAACTCTGATTTCTCTTCAGATGCTGCCAGACCTGCTGAGCTTTTCCAGAAACTTCTGTTTTTCTTTCCCCAGCTACTCTCTTGTTCCTAATATACAATAAAATGCCTAGGAATTCTCATTAATCTTACATGCCAAGGACATTTCATGGCCCCTCTTAACTTTCCTTATTCCTTGTTTGAGTTATTTTCTGCTTTCTTCTTATTCCACAAGGGCCCAATCTGAATTCAGTTCCCCAAACCTTACATACGCTTTCCTTTTTTTGACTAAACTTTCAATATCTCTTGTCATTTGAGAGTTCCTGGATCTTCCCATTCTTATCTTTTACCCTCATAGGAACATAATGGCCCTGAATTCTGCTCAACTGCCTTTAAAAGACTTCTACATGTCAGTTGTGGATTTACCCTCAAACAGCTGCCCCCAATCTAATTTCTCAAGTTCTTGCCTAATACTATTGGAATTAGCCTTCCCCCAGTTTTGTACTTTCACCTGAGGAGCAATCTTATCCTGATCTGTAACTATCCTAAAACTTACAGAATCATGATCACTGTTTCTAAATTGCTCCCCCGCTGAAACTCCGATAACCTGGCCAGGCTCATTCCCTAATACAAGGTCTAGTACAGTCCCTTCCCTTGCTGGACTATCTACATATTGAATAGAGAAACCCTCTGGATACACCTAACAAATTCTGCCCCTTCAAAGCCCCTGCAACTCAGGGGGTCCCAGTTAAGATTGCAGAAGTTAAAATCACACACTAAAACAATGCTGTTGTTTTTTCATCTTTCCATGACCTACTTAAATATCTGTTTGTCCATCTCCCACTGGCTGTTGGGAGGCTTATAGTATAACTCCATCATCGTGACTGCACCTTTCTTATTCCTGAGATCTACCCATATGGCCTCACTGGATGAGCCCTGCAAGTTGTCCTCTCTTAGTGCAGCTGTGATATTCTCCTTAGTCAGTAATGCAACTCCCTTATCCCTCTAACATCCCTCTCTATCATGTCTGAAACATCTTAACCCTGGAACGTTCAGCTGTCAGTCCAGGCCTTCTCTCAACCAAGTTTCTGTAATGGCTCTGACATCATAGTTCCATGTACTAACCAAGGTTTTAAGCTCACCTGCCTTACCTGTTATACTCTGTGCATTAAAATAAATACACTTCAGACCACCAGTCCTGCCTATTCATTAACTTGGCCCTGCCTATTAGACTTACTTGACTTAACCTCTATTTTCTCCTCAACCACGCAACATGCTAACCTACTGCTCTAGTTTAAACCCTCCTGAGTGGCACTAGCAAAACTCCTTGCTAGGATATTGGTGTCCTTCCAGTTTATGTGTTCCTCGTCCTACTTGTACAGTTCCCTCCTGCGCTGGAACAGATCCCAATAATCTAAATACTTGAAGCTCTCCCTCTTACACTAGCTCTTCAGCTATGCATTCAATTGTATTATCTTCCTACTGCTGGCCTTACTGGCACATAGCACAGGAAGTAATTCCAAGATTCCAACTCTAGGTTCTGCTTTTCAACTGAAATTCACTTTGCAGGACCTCATCTCTCTTCCAGCTTATGTTGTGAGTACCAAATAAACCATGATCTCTAGCTGCTCATACGTCCCTTCCAGAATATCCTGTGCCCGCTCGGAGTTGTCCTTTACCCTGGAATGCTTACCTGTGTCTCTGACCATAAAGTCCTCTGTCACTGATGCTCACCAACACTCTGACCCACCCTGCTGTGTTATGCCTCTGAATTAGTCATCCAAAAGGCCCGGCTAAAGATCCAGAGACTGGAATTAAAATCCCACCATGTCAACCAGGAAATTAATTGGATAAATCTGTGGAATAATGGTGACCATGAAATTGTTGTAAATTTTTCTTTCATTAATGTCCCCCAGGGAAGAAAATGTGTTGTCCTTACCTGGTCTGATCTATACATGATGCCAGAAAGCAGCTTGGTGTTTGATTTTTAACTGTATTCTGAAACTGTGCAGCAAGCCACTCAGTTGTATTCTAGAACACACTTCTCCATAACCACCTCCACAGCAAAATTGAAATAAGTCCGAAATGCTGACCTTGCCAATGACATAATGTTGTAAGAATTAATAAAAAGGACAATATTTATTCTCCATACTATATTTAACATTGACAAAAAACACTTTGGATTTAACTGAAGCTTTATCAGATAAAATGAATCAGGAAGCCAAACCAGAAAATATTAGAAGGGAAAGTTTGGTCAAAGAGATAGGTTGTGTTGAAAACACTGATGTGAGCAAGAAGACCTATTGAAGGAGCAGGGTATAGACAACTGAAGGCACGGCTGTCAATAATGAGACGAAGAAAGTGAGGCCAAACAGGAGACCTTCGCTAAAGGCAATTTACATTTCTAGAGGATTAGAGGATTGGAGGAGGTTAAAACAAAACAGGGAAGAGCAGTGCCGAAGGGATTTGACACAAGGAATTCCAAACAGTTTGGAAGCCATTGAAAATCAGCAAATAGAGGGTGACAGATGAGTAAGTCAATTCTGTTTAGGATACTGACTGCAGTGTTCTCTTGAGCAGCATTTTATGGAGTGTGAAATGGAAATTGAATTAAATTCTTGAGACTGTAGATGGCAAAAGCATAGATGAGGATTTTAGAAACTTGTTTGGGTGAGGAGTGGATACAGGCAAGCAATGAGGTGAAAGTGTGCAATCTTTTTGACAAGAAAGATATGGGGTTTAGTGCTTAGATTTGTTGCTTTCACTTGATGCCAACATTCCAACAGTTCAACCTGAGACGATGAACTATCATGTCATTCTTCGGTTGTTACCTTGACATGGTTGGTAGCATTCTGAGTCACACATCCAGTACTTTACCACATAGTCCAAGTTGAAACTCAGTTCCACACTCCGGATATATTGTATTGTTAAACAGGACGCCTTCTGACTGAGATATTAAATCAAGTCTTCATCCCATCTTTTCTTGCGATGCAGCAGGGCATTAAAGGTTGCATGCACCAGAGGAAGAAGTTTCCACAGAGATTTGGCTAACATTTCCGCACATCTATCTTTAACTTTAAGTACATATATGAAATAGGCAGGCTGGGATTTTTCATTTTGAGTTGAAATCTCCACCTCACTAACAACTATGAAAAAGTGCACCAGATCAAGTACTTATTGGCCATTTCAGTGGTCATCCATTAGGATTTAATGTGGATCACTTCCTGGGTGCTGATGTTCACGTAGAAGTGCATACATACACACACACATACACACACACACACACACACACATACACACACACACACACACACACACACACACACACACACACCATTTGATGTTTACTTTTGTGACTTTTATCCAAGGTGATCTTCATGCTAGTTTCTTGTGAAATATCACTAAAAACACACTTGTGTTTGATATTCACAGATACCTGTCCCTTTACCAGTCACAAGGAGGATTTCTACATTACACGTAGATCATTAAATGAAAATTTTCATCAAGGTGTCAGCATGAACAGACACTAATAGAGTCAGAGATTCATAAAGATCTACAGCACAGTAAAAGGCCCATCTGCCCATTATGTATACACTGGTCAAAAATGACTACTTACCTATTCCAATCCCATTTTCCAGCACTTGGCCCTATGCCTTGTATGCCTTGGCACTGCAAGTGCACATCTAAACACTGCTTAAATGTTATGAGGGCTTCTGCCTCCACCACCCTCATAGGGAGTGAATTCCAGGTTCCCACTATCCTTTGGGTGCAAAAGCTTTTCCTCACATCTCCTCTAAACCTCCTACCCTGATCTTAAATCTATGCTCCAGCCATTGATTCTTCCACCAAGGGATCTCTCCCTGTCTACCCTATCCATGTCCCTCAAAACTTAATAGATGTCAATCATGTCCCATCTCAATCTTCTCAGATCTAAGGAAAACAACTCCAGTTTGTCCAATCTCTCTTCATAACTTCATAACAACCCAGGCATCATCCTTGTAAATCTCCTCCACACCCTGTCCAGGGCTATTATATCCCTCCTATAATGTGGATTTCAGAACTGCATGCAATACTCTAGATATAGCATGACCAATGTTCTATACACTTCTTGCATAACTTCCCTGTTTTTAAACTCTTTGCCAGAGCTAATAAACACAAAATCTCATATAACTTCTTAACTGCTTTATCTACCTGTCCTGCTACATTAAGGAACCAGTGGACATGCTCACCAAGGTCCCTCTGGTCTTCGGTGAATCCCAAGTTCCTACCATTTATCATGTATTCCCTTGTCTTCTTTGTCCTGAATTCCATTTTCCATTAGTCAGATCATCTAACCAGCCCTCCTGCAACCTAAGGCTATCCTCCTTACTTTTTACCACCCCAAGTACTTTTGTATCATACAGACAATGCGCAAAATATTGTAGATTCTAGAAGGCATATTTTGGCTGTTAAGACGAAACTGCCTAAAGTTTTGTTGTAGAAACCACACATGTGGTTTAGCAGCAACTCAATGTCTCATAAAGCACGATGATAGATGAATGTTTGATTACCTCTTCCTCTAATAGACATTTACAAACTAACACATCATCATACCATGCATACCAGTTTTTGAAATCTGAACTAGCTACTCAGATGTCTCATCATTGCATTCTCATGAAATTGGTGAATCACCCATTAAGGTGACATATTAAATTTGCTTCAGTAACATGGAGGGTTGAAGTCCCAGTTTTATTTCTTACTGTGACTTATGCAGTTGCAATGGTGAGACTAAGGATAGGAAAAAAAATCTGTAACATGCAATACAATGAAAATGAGAACATTGTTACACTTTCCTACTCATTTTATCTGACTTAAAAATATTCAAAAATGTTGATCTATGCAAATCTATGCTGGTTTCAAAGACCTTTAAGAAATACACAATTAGGTTTGTCATAGTTTCCACTTCTGATCACCCACCAACAAACTGAGTAGGTGGGAAAAGCTGTGACAGAGCCAAGATCATCTACACACAAAGAAGGGCTATTTGATTAAGATACTCTGCCCTGTGAAATCATTTCCTTGTAGGATGCCCTTCGCAAGTTGGAAGGGGTGTCAGACTGAAGGAAAAACAGAAAACAAAAGGGCATTATTTTTGCTAAATTGTTCTTTATTCTGCGCAATGTTTGAGAGAGGGGAATGAGAAGATGGTCAATTTTGAAAAATAATCATGATTTCTTTTATACAGCAAATGTCACTACATTGTTAACATTGCACTTTTGATGTTTACTGCATAAAAATTTTGACCCATATTAAGAGCTAAAACTTTCCTCTTAAAGATACATACTAAAAAATAACTTACAAATTCAACATAACTGACATTGAACTTCAGGTTAAAATCAATTCATTTTCATCTTTGAAATGAAAGAACTTGCCAACAATATCACACAGCCTGGAATTAAGCTTGAAGCACAAATTCTTTACCTTATAGTCAACATTTAACTCATGCTGCTAATAAACATTGATGCTTGATGTCTCAAGCCATTAAAACTTAAAAAGCCTCCAGTTCTAAATGATCTTTCAATCTCAAGTGTGGACAAATATGGTACTGGTTCTGTTCAGACATATATATAATATATCCCTATTATCTCATCCATAAAGGTTGATTGACTGGAAGCTCCTCCAGTTGTATTCAGTGCTACAGCACAGTCAATAAAGCAAGTTAAAACAGAGGAGCAAGGGTGTGGGTGGAGGCTTTTGGGAAAGGAAACTGTACAGTATTTTGACTCAAATAAAATGAACTGCTAACTTGTTGATCAATTTTACTCAATGCTAACAGATGAACATCCATCAGGGACATAGCTTTAAGAGGAAACACAGAGGTAGCAATTTCAGAAAGAAATCATAATTGTCCTGCAGCTGCATCATTTTAAAAGACAGAAATATAAGTAGAATATTTATTTTTCCAAAGACTATGAAAATCTAAATCATAACCTTTGCATAAATAAAATGTATCTCAGCATTTTCTTAATCTTTTCTTTTCTGCTTTCCTAAACAGAATATTTCAAATCTCTGTCCTCACAATAATTGGAACAGGATCTGCCTTCATGAGTACAAGGAGATTAATTGTCAATGCATCGACTGCTTGCTGGAAGTCACATGACAGACATCATTATATAGCAATGTTTCACAAGCTTTGAATTTTCTGACTAATATCAAAATATAACAACTAAGTTCAGTCCCATCAATGAAGGATGTAGACATGTGTAACGGGAAGCATTCTTTATTGATATGAATCTCTTGACATAAGTGAAGCAATCTTAGTCTGTTAACTATTAACTCAAAGTGAGAGCAGGTCAAAATTAGCTCTACTCATGTGAATGTATTTTTCCAACCGATTGACAACATTTTCTTAGCAGTCAAACAGACTCCATCACATGAGCATATTCGAAAAGCTATCCTAAGTTCTCCTTTTCAGGAATAAAAGGAGGTGAAAGTTGAAACAAAGCAAATGAGCGAATACAAAAAGTTTGTTGAATGTGGACTTACTATCCAAATTGTCCAGGCATGATGAACATTTTTATTTGCACCTCAGAGCCACTATAGTATATGTAACCTTGCACAACAAATATAAGTGAAAGGTCATTCTCCCCAAGATTCTGTGGAGGCAGCAGCTTATTATGCTGTTTTGGCTGAAAAGCAGAGGTACATAACAGCTATTTATCAAACTGCTGAAAGACACTTAAATTTTGACTTCTGTTACAAAACTCAACAATATTAATATAAATTAGTTTACTCAAATGATTCTAACAAAACTTTGCGTCACAGTCATGTTCGTTACTCTATCCAAAGCACCCCAACTTCAATGAAATTGTTATGAGGCAGACATTTCTCACTTCCAAGTGAGAATTTCTGGCCAGCATTCAAAATAAATACTGTAACAATAACAGTTAAAACCTCAGAGACACAGACAGCAGTGTACATTAGAAAGTATTCAAGAATGTATTGTAAGCCGAAGGGAAAGAATGGAGGTCAAAATCAACTCCTGACAGTTGCCAGGTAGGAACATAGGAACAGGTTGAGGTCACAGCTGATCTGTGGCCTAACGCCATACACCTATCTTTGGTCCATATCCCTTATCACCTGTGTTTAACAAAAATATATCTATCTCAGATTTGAAACTAACAACTGAATCAGCATCCACTGATGTTTATGGAAGACAGTTCCAAACATCAACCATCCTTTGTGTATACCAATGCTTCCTAATATCTCTCCTGAATGGTCTTGCCCTAATTTTCAGACTATGCTCCCTAGTTCTAGAATCCCCAACTAATGGAAACAGTTTATCTTTATTTACTCTGTCTTTTCCTGTTAATATGTTGAAGATTTCAGTCAGATCACTCAACCTTCTAAATTCTAGAGAAAATATGCCTAATTTGTATATTCTCTTTATCTAAACCATGAAGTCTAGGCATCATTGTTGTAAACCTACGTTTTATTCCCTCTTTCCTAAGGTATGGTGCCCAGATCTGCTCACAGTACTCCATCCGAAGTCTTGTATAACTGCAGTATAACTTCTGCATCCTTATATGCCAGTCCTCTAGAAATGAACACCAGCATTCCATCAGCTTTCTTGATTACTTTCTACATGTGTTCATGTCATTTTAAAGATCGATGCACCCGAACCCCAAGTCTCTTTGGACATTCACTGTATTTAATGTCAGACCATCTAGAAAGTACCCTGATCTATTCTTTTTCAGTCCAATGACTTTGAACAAATGAATTTTTCATACATTAATTCCTAGGACAGTGAAATAAATACATAAATAAGAACATTCTAATATTTTCAAAATCAAATCAAAGATCTTGCAAAACCAAAATCTAATAATGATGCCCACCTAACCTGGGTGGGGGAAAACATTATTGTTTGAGTTAATGAATGCTGCCAGTTGCTGATGTACTAGCAACATGTATTTTATCATGGTTGAGTTAGTTAACATTATCATCCATACAACTGTGAACCAAAGGAAGCGGAGTTCTGAACTCAATGCCATGCACAGAAAGCTGCTCGCCAAGCTGGAGATTAGATCGTTTCTTTCTGATTGATCAGTCAGTTCTATTCAATCATGAGATATTGAAAGGCGAGAGCCTGCCTTGCCAGAGTTTTATCATTTGGTTTCATAGCTATTTTAGTCTGTCTGTAATTACAAGGCTTCAGCTGTCAGTTAAGAACAGAATAATATTTAAGAATAAGAAGCAACCATTAGGCACAAGGGCCAACATGTTTTGGAACGGTCTCCTGATGATTTTAATATTTGCTATCATATCGCAGAGCCCCAATTATAACCCACGCATGCTAAATATTGACAAAGTGGTGTCACTACAATTGGGTCGTTTGTTAGACTGCTTCAGATGATCTGGTATTTACATGGGCAGGACTTCCAAATGGTGGCAGGGTTAGGTATTAAGTAGGTGAAAAGGGGCAGGTGAAGGTATTCCAGTTAGGGTTCCCACCATGGCACGTGTGTTCTTCTTAAAGGTATATTCACATTCATCTCCCCAACAGATGGGAAATGCTGCAGTTCAGGCTGCTAATCAAGGACAGTTGATTTCCTGCTGTTCCAGCAATAAACTGTGGGGAGTGAAAAAAGATGGGGAAGCAGAGGATCAAGCAGTGCTGGAAAACCACTGAGCTCTTCAATGCAGGAGTCCTCACCTCCCTTGAGCTGCCATGTTTCCCAAGACCTAGGAAACCCAGCCGGCCGGCAATGGTGCACAACATCATTAAAAGAATTAATTGAGCAACGCACTTCGCTGGAGTGGATTAATTTTTTTACCTCCAGCTCGCTTTCATCGTAACTGGAAGGGGACAGATTTCAGATTAAAACCTACCTGATTTAAGAGATTAAAATTACCACTAGAAAGTTAACCACACTATACACTACTGGAGTCAAATGTAGGCCAGACAAGCCTACAATCCAGGCTCCTTTCCATGAGGATATTCATGAAGTAGTTGGATTTTTTATAATAATCTGGTTATTCTGTAAATATTCCCTGATTTATTAAGTTTAATTTTGCTAATTTTATGATGAGGTTTGAGCACATGATGCTAACTAATCCAGCCCCATGTGCAAAATACTATCAAAAATGAAAGAAGGCCTAAGGATGATGTCCCACAAACTCCCTGCCTTTGGAGCCAAATTATGAGTCTAGCTGGAGCTCAAGGTGAAACATAAACAGATATTCCTCTTGAATTTATCGTTGGATGAGTCTAAAATATTGACTTGACCAGCGTAAAGTCTGCAGCACACTCCCTTTTAGAATAGAATGCAAAAAACTAATCAATAGTGATCTTTCATTCCTCAGTTCAGTCCCCTATTTGAGAACTGGACTTGTTTAATTAAGTCCAACAGCCATGATGAAAGGAAACTCTTTTAAGAGGATGCAAGTGGAGATTAGAATGCACAAAAATACTGAATTGATGTACCTTTCTTCATGTGACAAGCTGAAGATTTAAGAGATACCCAAAAGTTGTCTTTTGGAGGATGCATTAAACAAAAGCCCTATCTTACCTCTTGGTTGGACATTAAACATCCACTGGCATTATCTGAGAAAGAATGGGGGTGGGTTTCAGCTCTAGGCATCATGGCTAAATATCTCAGGCAGCATCACCAAAATAGATGATCTGGCCTTTATTCTCATTGCTGTTTGTAGAATTTATCTGCAAATTGATTACCATATCTTTCTATGTTGCAACAGTGACTGTCACAAAAAGCAAGCATTCAAATTCAGCAGGTAACAGGGAAAGCAAATGGAGCGTTGGCCTTTATTTCAAAGGGAATGTGGTAAAAAAGTCAGGGGGTTTTGCCGAAATTTTGCAAGGTAGCCTAAGATAGAGAGGAATAGAGGGTTTTTGTCAAGGGGGAAAGGTTCAGCAGGTTGTGTTTGTGCTCATTCGAGTTCAGAAGAATAAGAGCAGGCCTAATTGAAATACATAAGATGCACAGAGAACTTGACATGGTGAATATGGAGAGGTTGTTGCCCCTTGTGGGGATGATCAGGATCAGAGAGCATAATCTCAGAGTGAGGGGTTGCTCATTTAAGGCAGAGATGAGGCTGGATTTCTTTTTTCTCACAGAGCATACTCAGTCTGTGGAATTCTTTATGATGGAGGGTTGTCAAGGCTGGATTATTAAGTATATTCAAAGTTGAGATAGTCAGATTTTTAATCAGGAAGGGAATCAAGGGTTTGGGGATAAGGTAGAAAAGCACAATTGAGGATTATCAAATCAGCCATGATCTAATTGAATAGCCGAGTGGACTCAATGGGTTGATTTCCCTACTTCTGCTCCTACATTCTATGGTCTTATGTGGCAATTAATTTGGTGGGCTTTCCCAAAAAAGAGAGGGATTTGTGAGACCCTTATCACCTCTATTAAATACCGACCTATAGTTACAAACATATTGGCCTAATCTCAGACTGTTGCCAGGGAGCGAGGTGGAATCAGTAGCTAGGAAACAGAGTTTGCAGCTGGAACCTAAAACACAGGCTTCAGTCTTCCCAATGATTGGAGGAAATTTCTGTTCAACTAGTACTGGGTGTCACTAAACAATTTGATAATTTCGCAACAATGGAAGAGTTGACAGAGTTAGTGGTGAGATATAGGGCTGCAGGTTCATGCAGCAACCATGTGAAAACTGTGCCTGAATTCGGTGCCTTCAGATCATAATACCAAAGAGCAGCTTGAGATGGAAAAGGAAAGTACTTTAGCAGCTGAAGTATGTTGGGATGGATTAATGATTTATGTACAAATGCTCCTTTCTCCTTTCTTATATTTGCTTAGATTAGATTTTCTAATCAACATTATTTCAATGCCACCAGCATCTCATTTAAAATTGTCACCTCCATTCTTAAAGCATTAATACAGCTCCTTTATCGATGACCTTCTCTCCATCATAAGGTTGGAATTGGAGATGTTCACTGATGATTGCACAATGTTCAGCACCATTCACAATTCCTCACACACTGAAATCAACAAATCAATACAACCTGGACAAAATGGTTGAACTGATAAGTGGGAAATGACATTCCTACAACACAAATGCTAAGCAATGACCATCTCAATCAGGAGGGAAACTAATCTTTGGCTCTTGTCATTCAATGGTATTACCATCAATGAATCCCCAAGTATCAATATCTTGGGGTTAGCATTGACCAGACATTGATCTGGACTAGCAACATTAAAAACCCTGCAGCTACAAGAGCAGATCAGAGGCTGGGAATCCTATAATGAGTAACTCACAGCCAGACTGCCCAAACCTGTCCACCATATAAAGGCACAAGTAAGGAGTGTGATAGAATAATCAACACACTCAAGAAGCTTATCACCATTCAGAGCCCACATGATTCTCACACAAAATTTACTCCCTCTACCACTAACACTCGCCAACAGCTGCATATATCATCTAAAAGATACATTGCAGAAATTCATTGAAGCTCCTTAGGCAGCACCTTCCAAACCCACGACCACTGCCATCTAGAAGGACACATGCAGCAGACACCTCCATTTCTGACTTCGAAATATATTGTCGTTCCTTCAGTTTTACTGGGCCAAAATTCTGAAACTGAATCCCCAACAGCACTGTGGGTCTATGAGTGGGCTGCAGCAATTCAAGAAGGCAGCTCACCTCCACCTTCTTGAAGGCAGCCAGGGACAGGCAATAAATGCTGACCCAGCCTACACCCCCTGATGAATAAAAGAAATGAACTAGAGACAAGATGTGGGTTTCATGCTAATAAATAAATATTTCAGGTCCCTTTAATATAATAAAGCTGGAGATTTTATGGAGCTTGCAGAAGGTGGGAGACAATGGCATGCTGAGCGACCTATTTCAATGGAATGGGAAGTTTTGATGTCCCAGTGGGTTGAGTCGCAAATTATAAAGCTGTTGGCACGTCTTCTATGTGTCAATCATTCTGCTGGCCTGTAGTAGGTTCATATTTGCAACACATTTGTACATCATGAACACCCATGTGTGAAACAGTTTTCAATAGTGTCCACTTTTCAAGATAAAGTCAGTACCACATGAGGACAGTTTGGTATTTGGTTCACAATTGTTTAAAGATGGGTGCGTCTGTTTGCCTTCTGTAGTTGTGAGTCAGGTCTGTAAGTTTCATTGTTTAAATCCACAGTACAGTGAGGAGAGCAGGGGAATGGACTCTTGCATGGAGGCTTACCACTACCAAATGTGTCCCTCTGGTCAGGTGGGTTGTGGAGTGAGGTTGGGCGCATGAAGGAGTGGAAGATCCAGGGGAGGACACAGTGTGATTTCAGCAGCATGAAGGAGTTAACTGGGAAGGGGCAGGGGTCCTGGGAATGGTGTGGAGTCTGGGATACACAATTGTGGGTTGCGGGTACTCAGTCAAAAACCTAAAGAGGCCTAAATGTTTAATATAAGTACTTTTCAAATTTGGGCCCATCTCAGAGCATTGACTTGTCAAGTCTTTATAGGGCTTTGAGTTCACTGGCAGTATTTCAATGAGATTTGTCTCAGACAGTGTCCTTCACAGTGTAGAGGAGGGAAGGCTAACTGAGCCTGCAGTTCAGCCAGGCCCCAGAGTACAATAGCATAACATTTCAGTGAAGGGTTAATGCCAAATCATACAACTGTTCCTTCTACAATAAAAGAAATGTCCACAATCCCCATGTAATCATCAATGTTTGCCAACCATAACGCGTGCCAGTACACTTGCTGATGGGGCTGCTTTTATCTACTCCTGTCTGAGATACAATCCATAATTGTTTGTCTTGCACCATCCACATGCATCTATAATACATCTGCATCCACTCCATGACATCCCTTTCCACTGCCATCCACTTTGTCCTCTAGATGAAATCTCTGTAGCTTTTCAGCTCTGATCAAGTGGTCAAAGTAGCAACAATTTATTTTCTGAATGCCATTTGTTAGGGTTCATTCTGAGGAGTAAGGGGTTGAAGTGAAACAGTTAGTGACATAACTAATGATGGAAGCATGACATAAAAAGAAGACTCTGAGAAGTAATATTTGATATCTAGAAAGATATGATTCTAACCAGATAAAATAGTTTGAATTACGATACCTAAATCCAGATTACTGATACAGTAAGGAGGCAAGATCTCCAAGTAAGCACAAAAGGGGACTGTTGTAAACTAAGGCAGACACAGATAGCAAAAGATAGCGAAAGTCCGTTTCATGATCACCCCAGTCCGAAACACAGTGGCAATTTGTCTTACTGTCTGCATTTGAAATTTTTAGCACAATCTGAACATTTTTAATCTTAACATTCACATTTTAAAGGTCTCAATTTTCTTCATGGATTTTACCTAGCATCCAGCTTTCTGAGGTATCCAAAGAAGTGGATGGAATGTAGCAACTCATGAAACTTTGTCCTAGTTACAAGCTTCAGTTGTCTTAGTGTTAACACATCCATAATCATTACCAAATTATATCTGGTTATGTCTGAATAAGCTATTCACAATGAATAACACTGATACACATAGGGATGAAGTGAAATCAATGTAATGTGAAATATCTCCGAGTGAAATTTGACAAGGAGACTCTTAAGTAGATTGCCCTCAGACGCAGCACTGTCAGCTGATGGAGGATTTCACTAATGAAAAGCTTCCAAATTACTAAATCGAATGCTTTTTGTGTGCACGGCCCTTGCACTTCAAATTTTGATGATAATTGTGTGAGAAAAGGGGGAGAGAGAGAGAAAGCGGAAGTGGCACACAGTTTCAGTTATGGTGTTGAGAATGGCACATTGTTGACAAAACCCAGTCTTTTGTTTCTAAATTAGATAGTCATTTTAGGGCTAAGTTTTCACTGTGCTCAAACAAAAAAGGTTGTAGCCATCCTTTTACAAATATTCAGTAATTACAGCTGTTCCTTTGAAGCATGCTATCACAATTAAAATGATACTGTCTCCATTTTTGGCAAGCCATTTTTAAGGTTTTGGGAAGTAAAGAACCATTTAACTTGTGTTTTGCTTGTATCACGGTGATCAATTGTAAGTGAGAAGCTTGTGGCTTTCATCAAATTTTCAGTTAACAAAAATGTTGCCAAACTTTTCCCCCTTCCATTGACAGACCAAGGCTTGAAAATAATGTAACACTAAATGTATCCATTCTAATTTCTTTTTTTAAAAAAAACAAAGAATGATAGGGTTGGTCAACTGACAGACCTGAAAACAAATAAAACAGAATCACAGAATTGTTATGCGTGAGGTCATTCTGCCCATCATGTCTGTTCTGGCTATTTGATTGAGCATTATGACTTAGACTGGAAAATGGAATTTTTTCCCATAGTCCAGCATACTGCTTATATTCAAAAAATCAACCAATGCTCTCTTAAAAGACTCAATTGAAACTGCCTCCACCACATTTCCAAGCAATGCATTGTGTGAAAGGTTTTATGAAGCATTCGTTTCTATTGCAAATCACTCTAAATCTGTGTCCTCTCACTCTCGATCCTTTTACCAGTGGGAACAGCTTCTCCCTGTCCACGTGACCAACACCCTCATGATTTTGCAAGTCCCTATCAAATTCCCTCTTAGCCTACAAATTCCCAAGGAGAAACATTCCAACTTCTCCTCATCACTGAAACCATTCTCATAAACCTCTTCTGCTGTCTCTCCAAAGCATTCACACTCTTTTTAAATTGTGGCCCCAGAGCTACATACAATCTCCAACTGATGTCTAACTGGTATCTCACATAAGATCAGCAATAACATCCTTGCTGCTGTACTCTATACTCTAACTATTAAAGACCAAGATGCTGTATGCATAAAAGAAGAAAGTGAGGTGGGAGGGAACGACATATCTTAAGATAGAATAGCTTAAGGCACAACATCCACAGACAAGCAATAAGCCCCCTTAAAACCCAGCCTAATGCCTTCAGTGCTGCATTGGACATTTAGTTTATATCTGGAGCTCACAGCTTTGCCACAACCTCCTGACTCAGTGGTAAGAACAGTGCCACTGAGTCACCAGTGAAAATGTTAAACATGTCATCAGCATTACATTAAGTCACAATGGCTTAACCTTTCAACTTGGACAAGTTCATGAATCCTAATTGTCATTTGGTCAAACAGAACTGGAGTACTGTGAAACAGTGACATGTTTTGGCAAAGCTTTTCAACTTTCATTTAGAAAGACAATTCACAAGAATACAAATCCAAGGAAGAACGACTGTTTCGACTGCATGACAGCAGAATGCTGATTGGTCAACAAGTGGATTCTGAGTACCACCTCGCTGTCATGAAGAATGTACCAATTAATGATGATTAACAGTTAACTGCCAGGCTTTATTTAAATTCTAAACAGGCAGCTTGACTCTGATTGGTCAGGGCTTTGTCCTCAGAAATGAACCATTGAATGGTTATCACTGTGGACTTGGTAAGACAGGAAGGAGAAATAATAAAAAAGATGCTGAAGGACAGGGTAGAGTGTAAAGCCAAAATGAAAGTTCTTTATACAAATATACCGAGGGTAAGGAACAAATTAAATGAGCTGCAAGCACAGATTCAAAATTGGAAACTATGATATAGTAGCCATTATGGAGACATTGCTGCAGGATGATCAGGCATGGGAACTAAACATAGCAGGCTATAAGGTTTACAGAAAATGGCAGATGGGACGGAGTAGCATTACTGATTAGAAACAGAATCACTTCTATGGTGAGGGATTATGTAATGACGGGAAAGCACCCAGTGGGGAACTTATGGGTAGAACTGAGGAACTGTAAAGAAACTGAAACCACAATAGGTGTTGTATATAGACCATCTGGTAGCAGCTCAGAGGTGCTAAATTGTTTAAATACTGAAATTAGGTAACTGTGTAGCAAAGGCAGAGTAATATTAATTTTAATCTTAACACAGACCGGGAGAGACAGACAAGCACCTGCCAGGAAGGTTGTTAATTTCCAGATTGTGCCCAGGATAGTTTCCTATGGCAGTACGTCTTGGATGTGACAAGGGGACAAGCAATATTTGCTCTAGTAATATGTAATGAGCCTGGTTTAATTTGTGACCTATTTGTCCGTAAGCATTTGTCAAATAGTGATCATAACATGATCGGGTTTCGGGCAACGTTCATAGGAGATAACCAAAGATTGGATATCACAATTCTGGACTTAAGTAAGGCAGACTTTAATGGGATGAGGCAGAGACTGTCCACAGTAAACTGGGAAGTTATGCGAATGAAACAACTGAGGAGCAGTGGAGGGTGTTTGAAAGAACCATTTAATGCCATTCAGAAGCAGTTTGTACCCATAAGAAGGAAAAGATCCACCTCACAAAACAGCTACCGACATCTAAGGAGGTGAGCGGCAGCATAAAATTAAAAGAAAAGGACACAAAGGACAGTACAGATTTCACAGAATGGGACAAATACAATGACCAACCAAGGGCTACCAAGCGGCTTATATGAGCAGCTAAAAAGGATTATGAAATGAAACTTGCAAGGGACATAAAGACAATAATAAGCGATTTTATAGTTATATATAGGTCAAGTAGCTAATTAAGATGACTACTGGCACACTGAAGGCTGAGAGTGGGGATATTGTCAGTGACCACTGGGAACAATTATTTTGCTTCAGCATTCACAGCAGAAAGGAAGGGTAGTGTGCCGGAAGTCCTAAAGAAATTAAAATATTCTAAATAAAATAAACTAAGTAAATCATCAATCATGGGGGACTCAATGAAACTGAAGAGTGACAAATCCCCAGGATCTGGTGGTTTCATCCTCAGGTGTTAAAAGAGGTAGGAGAACAAATTGCCGATGTCCTAATCATAATCTTTCAGAGTTCCCTGGATCCAGAAGTTGTCCCTCTGGATTGGAAAGTTGCTCATGTCACTCTGCTGTTTAAGAAAGGTGACAGAGGAAAACCAGGGAATTACAGATGAACATCTATTGTGGGAAACTTGTTGGAGTCTATAATCAAGGAAAGGGTAACTGGGCATCTTGAAAAACTTCTGCCATTCAGTAAAAGTCAGCATGGATTCATGGAGGGTAGCTCATTTTCTGAAGAGGTAACAAAGGTGGTGGACAGAAGTATGTTGATAGATGTTCTTTATATGGACTTCCACAGGCTTTTGGTCAAGTCCCTGGTCAAGAGACTGTTAGCTAACACAGAAGCCTACGGAATTGAGGGCAAATAACTGACATAGCTACGAAATTGGTTGAGTGACAGGAAATTTGAGAGTTGGAATGACAGACAGGTACTCAAACTGACAGGATGTGACTAATGGTGTCCCGCAGGTATCTGTGTTGGGGCCTCAATTATTTACAATATTCATCAACAACTTGAATAAAGGCATAAAAAGTCAAATATCCAAATTTGCTGATGACACAAACTTGAGCAGCACTGCAGCCAGTGCTGACAACAGCATAAAATTACAACAGGATATTGACAGATCAGGTGAATGGGCAAAGCTCTGTCAGATGGATTTTAATATAGGCAAGTGTGAAGTTATCCATTTGAGACTGAAAAAGGATAGATCAAGCTTTTTTTTAGGAAGCACAAAGTTAAATACAGTGGATGTCTAATGAGATTTGGGGTTTCAGGGGTTCTTTAAAATCCATGAACAGGTGCAGAAAATACTCAATAAGGCTAATGGAATGCTGGCCTTCATATCTTAAGGGCTGGAGTATAGGGATGCAGACGTTATGCTGCAGTTATACAAAACCCTGGTTATACCTCACTTACAGTACCATCAGCAGATCTGGGCATCACAATTTAGGAAGGAAGTTTTGTTCCTGGATGGAGTTCAAAGCACGCTTATAAGGATGACACCTAGACTTCAAGACTTAAGTTAAGAGAAGTAATTAGACAAATTAGGAACTTATTCTCAAGAATGTAAAAGGTTAAGGGGTGATCTAATTGAGGTCTTCAGGGTATTAACAAGGAAAGACAAGGTAGATAAACTATTTTCAATAGTTCAAAATTCTAGAACTGGGGCACAGTCTAATAATTAGGGACAGGTCATTTGGAAGAGATGTTGGAAAGCACTTCCACACGCAAAGAGTAGCGGAGATTTAGTACTTCCTTCATCAAACAGTAGTAAATACTAATTCAATTATTCAATTTAAATCTAAGATAGTCAATTTTTATTAAGTAAAGGTATTAAGGGAAATGGGCCCCAGGCAGACAAATGAAGGTAGGCCTCAGATCAGCCAAAATTTCACTGAATGGCACAACAGGCTTCAGGGTTTGCCTGGCCTCCTCCTTTTCATATGTTTTGTTGAGATGAAACAGGCACAGTGAATGTACATGCTCTTTCTGTTTAGGGTACTATGTAGTCATAAGATGCAGCTTTCATTGCACACTAAACTGTCACACTGCAAACCTAAATCCTAAATTGGTTGTCTTCCCATCCTCAAGATTATCCATCAAATGTTGCTGGCATCACACCAGCACTCAAACTCATATCCCACATAACTCATTTACACCATAGACAGAATATCATTTTGGCTAGATGCAGAATTCTGTTAGTGGCAAACACCACTCATGTCACTACAAGGTATGCTTGTCATATATGCTGATGACACAGAGATAGACAGGAATATAAACTCCAAAGAAAAGTCACTGATCTCGAAATGTTAGCTGTGTTTCTCTCTCCACAAATGCTGCCAGAATTGCTCAGTTTTTCCAGCGTTTTCTGTTTTTATTTCAGATCTCCACATCTGCAGTATTTTTTTGTCCTGAAGAGGACATAAGGACGCTACAAAGGGATAGAGAAAGGTTAAGTGAGTGGGCAAATGGAATATAATGTAGGAACGTGTGAAATTGTCCATTTTGGCAGGAAGAATTAAGAAAGAAGCACATTAACTAATTGATAAGCAATTACAGATTCTGAGATGCAGAGGAAACATGATATCCTAATACATGAATTACAGAAGTTTAATGTGCAGGTACAACAAGCTAATAGAATGCTATTCTTTTTTCTGAGGGGAATAAATACAAAGGTAGGGAAGCTCTGCTTCAGTTACACAGGGCAGTATTGAGACCACATCTGAAGCAGTTTCAAGAAGGTCTACGAGACTAATACCTGGAAAGACGGAGTTGTTTTATGAGGAGAGTTTGGACTGGCTAGGCTTGTATCTGCTGGAGCTCAGAAGAGGAAGAGGTGACTGGATTTAAAGATCTGAGATTTTGAGCAGTGTTTGACAAGCTGCATGTGGAGAGGTGTTTCCTCTTGTGGGAGAACCTAAAACCATGGAACACTGTTTACTAATAAATGGTCGCCCATTTATGACATAGATGAGGACATTTTTTCTCACGGAGGATCATGAGTCTTTGGAACTCTCTTTCTCAAAAAGCAGCGGAAGCTGAGTCTTTGGAACATTTTAATGCAGATTTAGACAGGGAAAGGTTATCAAGGGTAAGAGAGAATCATATGAACTGTGGTCATATAGAATGGTGAAGCAATCTTAACAGGGGCCAAAGTGGCCTTCTCAAGCTCCTAATTCATATCCTCATATGTATTTCTTGCATTTAAACATGTAAATCACAGATATTTAGATATATGATAATCATGATTGGCTCTGCAGAATTCTATTTAAGATTTCATGTCAGAAATGGCCTGAGTCACATCCAAATCCCTGTGCTGGGGGAACCCACATGTACACAGAACTATTAATTACCACTGAGTCCTTTCATTTTGTGTTCCAAACGAAAGCTTATCTGAAACTGATCTACAGCTTTAATATAACAAAGACAGCAACGAGGGCAGCTCAGTGTCACAGCTGATTGACCTTATCTGGTTTCGCTGCCAAACTCAATACCAATGTAATCTAGTGAAAGTCAATACACTGTCTGTCGACTGCTACCAATGCCCTGTGCAATGCGTAGCAAGATGGTTATTATTCATTAAAGCAAGTATGTTTGCAAAATATTACTGGCTGATGTAATGTATATGTAATTGCATGCTACTCATTAACATCTGTTCATTAGCATTACCTTGCATAAATACCTTATGTTACAGGCAAGTGAACATGAACTACATCATAAAGAGAAGTCCAAGGCATGTAAATATTAGCATACTGCACACTACTTTCAGAGGGTTTTAACCAAGTCCAAAATCCAGAAAGATAATACAAATTAATTTGCTCTCAACCAAGCCAAGTTCTCCTCCATTTTGAACAGTTTCACTAACAGAGATTACACAATATGTAAAATTTATGTTTAATAGAATGCAAAAAAAAGTCAATGCCAGTTTAAAGTGCATTGCAAAAGGTCATGGTTCACTTGAGGAAAAATAGGATGTTGTATCATCGAACAACTGAACAATATCAGAACGTGCAACATCAGACCACCTCACAGGATATCAAATTACTCTAAAATATCACAATTGATGCCACTCATTAATTCCTAAACAGCGGAAGAAAAACGATTCTGTAAGTGGATATGTAAATCTTCTGCGATAGGTTCACAAGTTTGTAAAGTGATATTACCTTCTACACCCAGTTGCATAGAGATTGGCACACCTGAACTGAAGTCTTTTTGGCAATACAACAGATCAAGTTTTCCTTTTGTTGAGGTTAGGCACTTCAGATTCTTAAGCACTTCAAATTCAGGTCACTGAGTCTCGAGGTGTAAACTGATGAACCAGCATTTTAAAATTAAACTGAGAATCCAAATTCAATATGTAACTAAGAATATCCACAGAAGGAATAAAGCAGTTTGTTTACAGCTATCTCAACAATTTACAGACTTCAATACTTTTCTTGTAGAATATAGGTCATTCACATCATATACTCTGCTATAATGTTCCGTACAGGTAACGGCCATGTTTCTTGCCACTGTTAGCCTTGTTTCAGTGGTAGCACTTGCATCTCTAGAGTCAGAACTCCACTCCAGAGACTTGAGCATATAATTTAGCTCCTACTTCGGTGTGTATGGAATGCTACACTTCAGTGGTGTTGCTATTGCTTCCTGTAAAGCCTCCCACGGCACTGTTCAAAGATTCCTGTCATTCTCCTATTACCACAGTCAACATTTATTCCTCAACCAACAAAGGTACAACATTTTTTTTGATCATTTATTGGTTGCTTATGGAATGTTGCTGTGTACAAATTGGCAGCTACATTGGCAGACTAGGTATCAGTGTCTGTACTACAAATGTGTTTCAATGGGTATGAAGCACTTTGCATTAGTCTGAGGTAGAGAGTGAAGCAATATAAATGGAGGGTCTTTCTTTCTTATTTATTTCATTGTGAAATCTTTGAAACATGTAACTGTCAGCTATGTACATCAGAGACAACAAGGTGCAGAGCTGGATGAACACAGCAGGCCAAGCAGCATCAGAGGAGCAGGAAGGCTGACGTTTCGGGCCTAGACCCTTCTTCAGAAATGGGGGAGGAGAAGGAGGTTCTGAAATAAATAGGGACAGAGAGGGAGGCGGATAGAAGATGGATAGAAGAGAAGATAGGTGGAGAGGAGACAGACAGGTCAAATAGGCAGGGATGGAGCCAGTAAAGGTGAGTGTAGGTGGGGAGTTAGGGAGGAGATAGGTCAGTCCAGGGAGGACCGACAGGTCAAGGGGACAGGATGAGGTAGGAGATGGGGGTGGGGCTTGAGGTGGGAGGAGGGGATAGGTGGGAGGAAGGACAGGTTAGGGAGGCGGGGACGAGCTGGGCTGGTTTTGGGATGCGGTAGGGGGAGGGGAGATTGGGCTGCAGGGTTCCCAAGCGGAATATGAGTTGCTGTTTCTGCAACCTTCGGGTGGCATCGTTGTGGCACTGCAGGAGGCCCAGGATGGACATGTCGTCTGAGGAACGGGAGGGGGAGTTGAAATGGTTCGTGACTGGGAGGTGCAGTTGTTTAGTGCGAACCGAGCGTAGGTGTTCTGCAAAGCTGTCCCCAAGCCTCTGCTTGGTTCCCCCGATGTAGAGGAGGCCACAACGGGAACAGCGGATACAGTATACCACATTAGCAGATGTGCAGGTGAACATCCGCTTGATGTGGAAAGTCTTCTTGGGGCCTGGGATGGGGGTGAGGGGGGAGGTGTAGGGGCAGGTGTAGCACTTCCTGCTGTTGCAGGGAAAAGTGCCGGGTGTGGGAGGGCTGGAGGGGAGTGTGCAGCGGACTCTAACACTCTGACTTGAAATATCTAATCCTATCCTTACCTGCTCTAGCCTACATGCAATTTCAGACCCACAATAATATGATAGATTCTTAACTGCCCTCTGAAATGGCTGAGCAAGACATTCAGTTCAAGGACAATAAGAATGGACAACAAATGCTATCCTTGCCAGCAACACGTACAGTTTATGAAACAATAAAGTCCAGACACTGGAAATAAAATGCCCAGGACAAAATATCAACCAGATCAGTCAGTGATAGTCACTCAATTGACATATGAAAATAATAATATTTTAATATTTAATATGAATAAATAAATTCATGCCTAAGTTTAACTCAACTGCCAAGCGTAAAATATTAATCTATCTTTTTTGACATATCTGCTATGAAATTCTAAAGCTTTCTGTATTTACTGATAAAGAGTTCACACTTGTTGCATCTAACTCTGGTAGCCACATCCCAAATGGGAGATCACACATTATATTGGTCATAATATACAATATGCCTTTTTTTGGTCATTTTATTTTTATTCTTCCTCATAATGGAACTGGTTTGAATAGAGGAGGATACTTAACAAAAAAATGGCCCATCATACCCGTTGCATTTAATGCGTATTGAAATGTCTGAAACATGAACTGTATGAGATTAAATGATACCACTTAACCTTCTTTACAAAGTGAAACATGAATTTTGATTAATTCAAGATGAATTAATCTGAGCCATGTCTCCAACACTTTGCACAGTAACTTGGCTACCATTCACAAAGCAGAGTTGTGCAACATATGATATTCTTATCTATATTTTCACTTAGGAATGGTGTAGTTTGAATACATTCAAAGTAGAGGTCAGGTGGTTAAAAAACAAAATTTTACCTTCTAATAAAGCAAATACTGATTCAGTAAATAAATGAATTGCTTATGTAGAATTGACTACACAATGTGCACACGGCCTAACTTCAAATCACCAGTCTTTGTTAAAGCAGTAGGGACACTACAATTGGCCTCAGCGCTCATGGGTTATTGCAAGGAGTTAACTTTTCAGATTGCTTACGCTGGTGACAGTCAGGTGAGGGGAAGGTAGTGCCTCATCTCCATGGATTGCCAGTGATTATTTGAAGACTAATACATGCAGGAATGTGACAAGGTGTCAGAAGCCCAAATGAGCTCCCCTATACTTTGCCTTCCTCACTCCATGCATTCTGCCTGACTGGCTGACTTTTTCCCCTCGTTTTAGTTATTTCAGATATCCAACATGTTCTTCTTTTCTAAATACTTTTCATCATAAAAGCAATAGTTCCACCAGATAAAGAAGTGCAGCTGGCAACAACAGAACTTCTGTCCAAGATTTAATATCTTCCAAAAAGAGGGCAAAAACTTGGATTTTTTTAAAAATAGCTATCATTTAAGCGTCATGCATATCATATGTAAACAAGTGATTCAGTTTATCTGGTAAACGATTGATTATATCAGCTTCCGGATGCCAATTCCACTCATGAAATCTATACTTTAAATGAATTCTGGTTATGCAAGGGACTAGAGAAATGCAAGTAGGTCTAAGATAGTACCTTATTATGGAAAGCTCTCACAATATCTGAAGCCAAACCTTACTTTTGAAGCGAATTGTATCCAAGAAAAACTGAATGCTGTAATGGATGCAGCAAGTGACCATGAAGTCACCTTTCTTGAATTTAGTTCAATATTTAACACTGTCGAGTTAGATTAAAAAGAAACATAAATGACTAAGTTTTTTTCTTATGTTAGATACAAAATCATTGTTTTAAATAGCACTGATACTTCAGAGTCACACCTGAACGTTACATTCACATGGATTAGCTACATTTTTTTTAGTAATTTGATTTCAAAACTCTACCTTCTTAACAATCTAATGGTTGCAAAAAATTCAGAACATTAGTCAAATTAACTCACAGCAAATCAGTCCGTACATTCAGAAGCACGGTAACGGGTTACCATCTCTGGGTGAATTCACCTAGCAACCTTAATTTTCGTAATAAACTACTGGAGACAGATCCCTTCTAAACGTACTTAAGCATATCTCTGCTGTCCCTGGTGGAGGTCACTGCACTTCACTGAACAGATCAACCAAGACACAGATCATTTACTGCTGTATGTCGTGTGGTAATGTCTTGCAAGTGTCAAGGTTACAGTCATCTCATACCTTGGTATGTCAAAAACCAGCAAGCAATAAACCGTTGCCCATGAGGAGAAAATGGGAACATCTATGTCAGACCAGAGGAGTCCTGAGTAGAAAGTTTCCTAGTTTAAAAGAAAATCCTGTTCAAGGTGTTAGTTTACACTCGGCAATAAGTGGGGAACAAAATGAGTTGGTCAATACAACTGCGGTATATTCACTGGACAAGTAATGCTTTAAACACTGATGAAGTGTTTGACAAGTACACCAAAATCTGATGTGGCAACAGTAGCATAAAATGCCATGAAAAGTGCAGCAAACGGATCGCTATTGTGTGCACGTGAGCCCATCTCATGCTGTTGTGCAGCCATGAATGAAGAGCAAAGAGAAGTATTCAACCAGGTAATGGAAATAATAATATCGCCCCTATCTGAAAGCCATGTATTTTCTCTAGTCTTTCCAATTCCATTAGTGTCCTCAGCTTAGATTTGGTACTTAAAAACCTCTGGATTGGAAATTGAGCCCAGGAGGATGTGAGTGATACCACTAAGCCACATACAACAGCCAGAGGAATTGGGAGAGAGGTTTCTGGTAAGAAGCATTTTGGTCACTCCTCAGAGTTATTGAGCTGGTAGCTCAAGGAAGGATGGAATAGTGACCATTCGCTGGTCAGGGAAAGCACATTCTGTAAATTACATAAACACAGAATTGAGCAGAAATGTCCCGGCCAGGTTCTCTCCATCAATTTTGAAGCAATGGCTCCTGTAAGGAGGACAAGGGTCAACAATTACGTTTCGATGGCACCAAAAATGTGAGATGGCATGGGGTCAATTGCAAATATAAAGAGAGTCAACAGATATTTTCAAGAAAATACCTTGAGAAAACTTTCTCAAGAAAAATGGTGGTAGTGGTGGTGGTGGTGGGGTGGAATTGGCAGGATGGTGTGTGCCCTTATAAATTACATCTGGAGCTTTGATGAGAATGTTAAGTGACTAAAGGTGCTGGCTGGCTATTGTGACCAGGGAGGCACAATTAACCCAGGTAATTATGAACCATTGATAACCATTGAAGGTATCAGTCATGACACAGTTGGTGGCACTCTTCTTTCTGAGATAATAGTTTTTGGGTTGGGCCCTCTTGTGGCACAGAGATGGTGAGTGTCCCTACCCCTGGACTGGGAAGCCTGGGTTCAAGTCCCACCTGCTCCAGAGCTACATAATAACATCTCTGAACAGGGTGATTAGAAAAATAGGCTAAATTTTTAAAAAATATTTTTAGGGTGGGCCCTCTTGTGGCACAGTGGTAGATCCCTACTCCTAGACCAGCAGGCGTAGGTTCAAGTCCCATCTGCTCCAGAGGTATATAATAACATCGCTGAACAGGTTGATTAGAAAAATAGATGATTGAAAAAACAATAGTTTTCAGGTTCAACATGCATTCCAAAGACTTCAGCACATAAATCTGGTTGTCACTCCATGCAATAATGAGGTAATAGTAGTCAGTTGGAGGTGACAGTTTGGATGAGAAACTAAACCTGGCTGTTATCTCATGGATGTAACAGTCTCAGTAGCACAACATTCAAGAAAAGCTTAAACCCAATGTCCTGGCCGATAATAATACCTCCACAAACACTGGAGAAACATATTAGCCTATTGTTTACAGGCTCCATCTATGGATTTATAGCTGCGGGCAGCCTGGTAAAATATCTAGGTGGCCTTCAAAGGGCGGCAAAGCTGGGAAGATCTTAACGGAGAGAGCCTCGGATGGGCTCAGGGATCATATAAAGGAGGTAATCCCCCCACCCCATGATAAACCACCAGCCTGTGCTGTGAAACCCACTGAGCTACAGATCCAAACAGAGGGTCGACAGTTCGGGAGTAAAATTCCAGCAGCAGAGGGAGGAGGCGATTAAGTGCCATTAATTGCCATTCCAAAGGCTTCAATCAATTCATGGGTGGGTGGAACTCCTGAAATATCCCCCATGCTGGTTAAAAATGAGGAAGGGCAGGGGCTCTGTGGGCAATTAAGTACCAAACATTTTATGCATATTTCTGCCTTGCCAACCCTTTCCCAGGGACTATTAAATCCAGCTCTATCTAATTAATGGCGTATTCTTGAAAAAAAATAAAATTTCCTGTCACCCTGTCAACTGATGTTGAATCTTAGAATTATACAGCACTGAAAGTGGCTATTTGGTCCATCAAGCCTGTGTTAGCGGAGAAAAATATATCCATTTGACCCTCTCCCTTGCTTTTTCCTATAGTCAGACATTGGAACATAACTATAGGTGATTCAGCCATACCTTTTAATAGGATCATGACTGATCTTTTACTTTAACATTAGTTTCCTACACTGCCTCCTCAATTTCTGAACTGTTGAAAATCTTTTAATCTCTCCCTTAAACTTATTGAATGGCTGAATTTTCCCTGACCTCTAGGGTAGAAAATTCCAAAGATTCACAATCCTCTGAGTGAAGAAACTCCTCCTCGTTTCAATCCTTATTCTGAGACTGTGGTTCTAGGTCCCACAGCCAGGAGGAACATCCCTGTTTGCAGCTCCTCTGTCGATTCTGTGAGAATGAAATGAACATACCCTGGCAGTGTCACAAACCAAACTTCCAGCAATGACCAAATAGCTTGTGGTTACATCTGGAGAACTGAAAGGTATGAAAGTGAAAACCAGCAAGAAATCTCAACTGCAACCCAAAAGCCTTCTGCCATCTAAGCGTGCTGTCTTTCTGACAACACATTCAACCAAGCTAATGCCAAACATAGTGCTTTATATTCCTTCGGACGCAACCGGGGAGGTAAGACAGGAGAGTGGTGGGGGTCCCCCTGACGTTTGAGCAGCTCAGAGTCTCCATACATTTTGCCCAGTCTTGAACGCCAGGCAGGGGGAGGTGATGGCCTAGTGGCATTATCGCTGGACTGTTAATCTAGAGACCCAGATAATGTTCTGGGGACCCAGGTTTGAATCCTGCCACGGCAGATGGTGGAATTTGAATTCGATAAAAATATCTGGAATTAACAGTCTAAAGATGACCATGAACCTACTGTCAAATGTCGTAAAAACCCATTTGGTTCACTAATGCCCTTTAGGGAAGGAAACTGCCATCCTTACCTGGTCTGGCCTACATGTGACTCCAGACCCACAGCAATGGGGTTTACTCTGAACTGCCTGCTGGGCAATTAGGGATGGGCAATAAATGCTGCTTAGCCAGCAATGCCCTCATCCCATTAATGAATAAAAAAAATGACACTCCAGTTTTGCTGCACAGCATTAACACAACACAGGAGGCAGCATTTTATGAGCTTGAAGCCCAACTTGACAGGTATGGTAATAGGTCCAAAGGCCTTCCTTCAACCATCATGTCCCAAAACACTGCCCATCACAAGCCGGTAAGTTACTCACACTCCATGGTCCATCTACCTCAATGGGTGCTTGTAGTTTACAGTCCCTTGCACGAGATAAACTAACAAGGCAATCACGATGAAAGAAGATGCCAACACGTCAAATAAGAAGCACCAGAAGCACTGTACGGATTGACAGATGACTTGTCACTGGTTGATAATGTGAGCTAGAGAGCTGTCATGGCTGACATGGATTGGATAGGATTAACATCAATGTAACGTTCCTCCAAGGGGACAGGCTCGCTGAGAGTCAGTCACTGAAAGAAAAATATTACCTGTACATCTGGGAGGGGGAGATTTTGGAGGAAATGCGTTAGCAGGGTGTAAACTTTCCTGTAAGGAACTCACCAGTCCTGATGATAAACCCCCACAACCCACAAACAGCTCAGACCACATTCTCTTCATCTGCCCCTCAATTCAAACCAAGAGAATTAACCTCATGAACATCAATGCTCTACAGGGAAGCTGACCCATGCCAGGGGATCTTTCACACAGACTTGATCAACACACTGTAAATATCATACAAAATGAAAGGCTGGCCTTACTGTATGAAACAAATCTACACTTAATTTGGTGGCAGAGAAACAGAATATGACTCATATCAACAATGATTGAGCTTTTGTAAATACCACTGTGACTGCCACCTTTGTTAAAGCATTTTTATTCAAAATTATGATGTCAGCTATTTATCAGAAGGTGCTCAAAATATGGTCCTAATTGCAATATTTAATGAAACAATGGAGGGTAAATTGGATAGCTCCTGGTAAAGGAGATGAGGATAGCAATATGTAATTAACATCCATTGATTGAAATGTAGGCTGCATGCCAACATCATGCTATTGCTCACAAGATTATTGCTTGGTGCACCGAGCACTAAGGGTGCTCTCATTGGCTGGACACATGGGCAGACGGACCAAAATTCTAACTACCCAACACTGTTTGAAGGTTGTCTGTACTGCTTAAAGCAAGCCTGCACGTCTTGTATTATAGCCAGAACTGGTCCTAGCAGTTGTTCACAAAGTGAATAGGACCTTGGAAACAGTGAAGAATGACACAATATGTGACGGGCTTTAAGGTTTTTTGAGACCCTGCATTGAAACTTTTGGCAGACTGTGTGGAAATGAGGCAGCCATTGAGGTCAATCCAGATTTCAAGCCCTGAGGATGCAGCCCCACAAGAAGGTCAATGATTTCATACAAGTGGTGAAGGTCAGTGAATGTGTTTTCAAATGCCAAATACTAACAACTGCACCACTCATCTCAAGACACTGCACAATTCATTGCAAACCCGTTCAGCACTCACCCAACAATATTGCCTATTAATCAGGACTCATACCTTACATTTGTCTTCTCCAGCTCATCCCCATACATGCAGCACCACTATAAGCCTCACACCCAGCTTTTACAATTTGTAATAACTGCCGACTCGATAATTATGACAGCCACATCATTGCAACAAGTTGCATAATCCTCAGAGGCAAACCTTTTTCTCTTTTTCTCAGGTCATATATCTCTTAATTCTCCCAACCACCATCTCTCCCCGTGCCACAGCCTTTCTTCATATGCCTCTCTCCTTTCAAATATACAAGGAATGCAAACTGGCCATGCAGTGAAGAAACAGCAAAAAGACTGCGGATGAAGCCACATCACCAGCTAAATTCATACTGGAAGCAAATAGCTCAGACACTGAGATTGCAAGTCATTTAGAGGAGAGCACAGAAGTTGGATAAGCATGTGATGAGACATCAGGCACAAATAGCCTGCAGCCAGTCCAGAGGTGCCAGTACAGGTGCCAGCTCACCGAGGTCAAGGTCACACAGGAGTATTGCAAAAGGGACTCAAATCTGTCAGCAGGATATGCTACAGCGAGCTTCAAATAAGGAACAAAAAGGAGTGATCACACTGCTGGGAGTGCGCCTTTTTAAACTCAATCCATTAGAGGGATTTAATAGACCCAACTAAATTGGGAAACCGTTGAGAAATCAAGGAACAAAAAATGACAATAATAGGGAATTCCTACTACTTCAGCATTAACAGGCATAAAATCACTGTGAACGATACAGAGGTACACAGAATTCTGAATACTGACAGCGCCTCAAAATCAGCAATTTCAGGATCCAGTCTGTGTCAAATTTCAAATCTCTTCTCAGAGACAGAAACCAGAATCTTAATTTATTTAATAGGAGGAACATTAAATCAAATGAATAAGCTTCTTTCTATAAGGAACACATAATAATTGAGGAATAACGGTTGAAAAAATTAATAATAAGGTATGCAAGGCTGACTCTCCGATTAAGTTGGATTCAAAGTATAGGCATGCAAGTGAAGCCAGATCAGGTGGGGTCAAATGTCACTTGCACCACTTCAAGCCTAGGAAATGAGCAGTGCATGAAGCCAACAACAAGTCTGGTGCATCACTGTGTCACAGCTATCCCTAGTCAAATTGCCCCAGTCAGTTACTTTGGTCATTACATAACAATTAATAATGATGTATGACAACTTGTAAAAATGCTGGTTTTCAGACAGCTTGAGTTTTCCGATAGCCAGATTTGAGACACTGCGACTGTACGTTCAGTTGAAACTTTTAGCCAGTGCCTAACAAGCTCAACAAGAGGAGAGACAGTTCTGGGCTTGACTTCAGGAATGAAGCTGGGCAGGTGGAATGAGTGTACGTGGGAGAGACCATTTTGATAGTTGTGACATGACTCAGATAGGTTTAGTGTTGTGGAAAGGCTGAAGAGAGACAGTTAACAAGTTTTAAATGGGAGAAAGATCAATTTGCTAAGCTAAAATGGAATGATTACCCATAACGCCAAACTGGCAGCTCTCATGCACAGACTCAGCACATTTAGCCAATCGGCCATGATAGGTCTGGCACAGGAATTGTAGGTGTCCATGATGTCATCATCATGTGCCACTGACATGAGAGGTGAGGCAGAGGCCAGGGCCCCAACAGGAACAAGGGCTGACGCTATGGGGAGAGAAGCCTGTACCATGAACAGAGAAAGCCAGTCTCATTAATCCATTTTGTACATTCATTTTTTCTGAGATAGGTTATTTAGAATTCTGAAAAACCTCTCTTCTTGCAGCACGATCTTTGAGCCTGCCTCATGCTTTCCATCACTTACCAATGAGGTTGGCTTTCTCTTTGCATAAACGCACTCTTTGCATGAACTACAAGTGGCATTTATACAAATCACAGGCAAGCCAAAGGTCAATTTGTCACATGTAAAATGGAAACAACTACTTAAAGGTAAATCAGCTTCAAAGCAGTGGGAAGCATTGAAAATTGAGATAGAAAGGGTTCAAAGCAATTATGTTCCCACAAAGAAAAGGGATGAGACTTCCAAAACTGTCAAAGAAAATACAAGATAGGATAAATTAAAACAAGGAAACTTATGACAGAATCTCTGAGCTCAATACTATAAACATAAAGAGGTGAAATTAACAAGGAGTGTAGAACAGGAACCCTGCTCTCCACCTCATTGTGGCCAAGTACTAAGGATCTCTTTAAGGACATTTTGGAGTTGAAGGTCAGATTTTTGAATACATCTCCCTCTTGAAGATCAACTAAAGTAAAATGGGTACAGAGTGGGAGGCCAGCTGTGCCTGCTCCGGGCATCAATATAGCGACAACAGACAGTCAATAGGTCAAAAGGAAATTTGCCAATTGGTAAGGAGACACACTTACAGCTTCCACCAGAGTTTTAGAGAGCTCAGTATTAGTTCCTTGTTTTTGATGGTATATATCAATAAGTTCATCTTAAATGTTGGCAGGGGCTGTGTAGAAAAGAAGTCCGCAGATTGATGCAAAAATTGCCAAGTAGTATGCCGTAGAAAGCTACCTATGAACTGGTCAGGTAGGCAGAAATATGGTAAATCAAATGAAATCCAGACAAGGATTTCTGAAGAAGGGTTTAGGCCCGAAACGCCAGCTTTCCTGCTCCTCTGATGCCGCTTGGCCTGCTGGGTTCATCCAGCTCTACACCTTGTTATCTTAAATCCAGACAAGCATGAGATAATGATTGTATTTGCAAATTTGGTTTTAAGTGATTATTTTGTACATTGTAGTCAAGATGGTGGTGCGATGGTCAACGATAGAGGAAAAGTAAAGCAGGGAATTATTGATGATTTGGTCATTGGGATTATAGTCCCTCAATTAAAGTTTCACATATAGTCTCAGCTGAAAGGGTCTGTGTAAATTGTTGTGTCTCTTCCTCTTGCTGTTCCAGTAAGAATGTCATCATTAAAAAGTGTTCAGGCAGGAGAACTGCTCCCTGATTTGAATCTTGCTGAAATATCTTCTTGCTTCCTCCTCCTCCATCCTCTAACATCTTGGCTTGCTCTGCATGACCTCTGTACATTCAGCAAAGACATCTTGTATTTACATTATCTAACTTTAAAAACTCAAAACTTTTCACAGGAACCTTATGAAATAAAAGTACACACCAAGCCATGTAAGGTATTATTACGGAAGATGCACAAATATTTATTCAAAGACATAGATTTCAAGAAGTGGAGTAATTAATATAATCAAGATGGAATTAGACAGATTTTTGGTCTACAAGGGAGTCAAAGCTATGGCATGGGAGGAGGGGGTTGTGAGAGAACAAGTAGGAAAGGAGATGCAACTTCCTAATTAGATCAGCCATGACCTTATAGAATAGCAGCACAGGCTCAAGGGTCTAAATGGCTTCCTGTTGCTCACGTCTTAATTTTTTATAAGAGGAAAGTAGGGTAGAAAGGCAGAGAAGTTTAAATAGGATATTGAAGAGCATCAAGTCTAGTAGCTCAAGGCACAGCCACCAATGTTGGAGCAATTCAAATTGGGTGGCTCAAGAGGTCAGAATTAAGGAGAAGGGCAGAAACCTCAAAAGGTTGCAGTATTGGAGAACATTACACAAACATGAAGAGCTAAGATCTTTCTCCAAGTCATGCACTATTCCAAAAGTCCACCTGTGCACCCAAGATGAGTAGCAATTAGCTTGCACAGAAACCTCAAAGTCAGTAAATTGTCATCCGCACCTGACACATTATTCTTTGTAAATTTTACAACCTAAAGCAACTGCAGAACATACCAAACAGCTGTCAACTTAAGCCAGTTGTCAATAGCGGATGATGCAAAGGCAGGGGCTCATTCCTTCTGTTTAACATGTATTCAGCCTTGTGAGGTTAAGAGAGAATGCTAGCTGGAGCGCGGAGTTTCAAGATGGCAGCACTGACACTAAATTATCACTGCACGCTGACTGACATCGTGATATCTTTGCTCTGCATAAATCTAGCAAAAGATAGCTGTGTGCCTACTAATACCTTCCTCAATATGAATTAAATGAACTTACTGCAGAAATGTGATTTTTTTTTCCCCCCCACATTGTACACAAAGGACCTGAACTCTAGGCTGCTACAGAATCAAAGTTCTTGCCCAATGAGTCTACATGAACAGCTAAGGTCTATTAAACAGAACAATGTAAAAAGAGTACAAGAAAGCAAAAGGTAAATCAAAAGGTAGGGAAAAGATTTTGACAAGCTTTGATTTTAAATGTGCAAAGATTGCAGAAGAAAAATGGGTGACAGGTATGAAATTCCATAGTTCTGAGTCATATATGCAGTAACAATGAAGGAAATTTTGAGAAGCATCAGTCACAGTGGCATCTTCATATTCCTAAAAGACAAGAAAGGCTAATAAAGGAAGTGGAAAGGAGATTAAAAACAAGCTGGTCTTCTTCAAGAGATAAAACTATGCAATCTAATAAATCTAATGCTTTGTTTAAATCAGTTCATATTAATAAGGCAACACTAGAGTACAAACCACAAAAGATTTAAAGGTAGAGTGTTTCTTAAAATAGCAATGTGTTACATTTTTCTGCGCTACTGGCCAAGCAGGTTTTGCAAGAATACTCAAGGTATGAAATTAAGACAGTCCCACTAAACAAACACAGTCTGCATTCTAGCAACAATTCTAATGCAACAAGCAACAGATGCCATTTGTTTTTAACCAAGATCCACAACGAAACAGTATGTGTTTTAGATTTTCTAATCAGACTGATCAGAGATGTTATCACACAGCTATAGAGCAGGTGGGACTTGAAACTAGGCCACCTGGCTCAGAGGGCTGGACACTACCACTACACCACAAGAGCTCAGAATATGTATTAGATACAATTTACTGGTCTCTCATTCACTCAATGCAATTAATTTTCAGAAATTTTAAGTAACATTTCTGAAATATTCAGGAAACCTAACAGATATGATCACCACATCGGTTTTTCTTCTTCTCCAGATAGGATCCTAGATTGTTTTGTCATTTGCCAAACCAATGCTCATGCTGTGATTTTGCAATTTCGTTTCAGGACAGGGCAAGAAACCATGCCCAAAATCTACACCAGCTAGAACAGGGATCATGTCCTGTCGGTACAATTTTGAACAAAAGCAGAAATTGCTTGAAAAGTTCAGCAGCATCTGTGGACAGAAAACAGAGTTAACATTTTGGGTCCAGTGACCCTTCTTCATAAAGGTCTCATAAACAGCAATGTGATTATGACCAGATCTACTTTCTTAGGTGTATCTAATGGATTAACAGCGATCATGGTGAGCTATCCTCCTCCTCTTCAAAATACTGCCGTAATATCATTGAACTACATCAGAAGACAAACAGAGTCTTATGACTCACCAAGAAGACAGCTGAATCATAACAAAACCAACAATACTCCTACTTAAAAAATCAAGCTTTTAATTTAATGTAACACATAAAATGGAAGTTAGAAGCAGTTCATTATTAAAGAAAAGTTGGATAAATATCTGATTGGTAATTGTACCAATTCATGGATCAGATTCTTCACACGACATAATGCTTCTTGTACAAATGATGAAGAATGGAAGAAAGGGATCTATCTTTGGATAGATTCCAGGGTCCAATCAAGATGAACATTGGTACAATAAGTACAAAGAGACTTTATTGTTATCCTTGTAATAAAGTACTTCTGCACAGCTTTCATTCCTTGAAACATTGGAATTAGGAGCAGAAGCAATCTATTCAGCCCTTCAAGCCTGTGTCACCATTCTATAAAATCGCAGCTGATTGTTTATGGTCTCAATTTCATTTTCTTGTCTGTTGTCCACAATCCTTAACTCCCATATCTCTCAAAAAAAACATCTAACCAAGCTTTGAATTAATTCAAAGATCTGGCCTCCACTTCTTTTTCGGGAAGAGAATTCCAGTAATAACACTCTGACAGAAAAAGCATCCTATTTTCCACCTGATTCTTCAACCGTGTCTGCTACTTCTAGTCTCCCACACAAGAGGGAACATCTTTCCAGTATTTAGCCTGCTAATTTCCCTCTGGACCATTTATGTTTCAAGCAGATCATCTCTCATCCTTCTAAACTCCAATGGGCGTAGACTCAACCTGTCCAATCTTTGTTCATGAGATGAGTCTTCTTCCCTCAAATGAGTCAAGTGAACCTTCTCTGAACTGCTTCTAATTCACTTACATCCTTTGTACAACTAAAGAGACCAATAATTGTACAGGGTAGACCAAATGTGTTCTCACCAAGGCCTCTCAAGTGTTTAAATGACTGTGGGGGAGTATCCAGTTGGAATAAACTGCAAGTGTTCAAAGATGATGTGAGTGTAGTAATCCAAATGTCGTTCTCTCAGGTGTAGAGATAGTAGGAACTGCCGATGCTGGAGAATCTGAGGTAACAAGGTGTAGAGCTGACGTTTCGGGTCTGGACCCTTCTTCAAGAACGTCAGCTTTTCTGCTCCTCTGATGCTGCTTGGCCTGCTGTGTTCATCCAGCTCTACACCTTGTTGTCTCTTTGTTCTCTCAGGTTGTGCTTTCTAAGTTACTTTCACATTTTATGAAACCCATGGTGGGGCTGCAAGTAACTGAAGGTAGATTTGCCAGTTTTGGTCAGACCAGCTCCAGTACCAGTAAAAGAAAGCAGGTTTCCACCAGTCATTCTCATTGAAATCTTCAGAATTACATCAGTAATGCTGACAGCAAAGGCTGAGCAGTTAACCTAATAAAAAAAAAGTTTCCACAGGAATGGGAAGGATAAAGAAAGAGACACTTTGGAGCTCAACACTTCAGCTTCTGTGCTATGTTGCACATTGAATATGCACTAAACAGAGAAAAAATACACATAATAATAATAATTCCTGATACCATGCTAACAAGTATTAAACAAGTTGAACATTCTAACACTTGCACCAAATGGAATGCTTCCATTATTATATCCAAAAAATATGACAAACTATTCCACATAGATGCATTAAAATGGATAAAACGGTACAAAATTATTAATTTAGTATTGGAAGATCAAACCTGTCACTGATAATGGGGTCAAAAGAATGTAAAATTACTGAAGGCCACAGTGAAGAAAACACACAGATACAAAGGATGTTATTTGATGGGGAAGGGTAACACTTGAAGTTTAAGGATCCGTGAAAGGATTGATAAATGAATATTTTTAAATTCAGTATGTTAGAGGAAATGGACTAGATGGAAGTTAATAGAGAGAAAAGGTGATAAGTGAACAGGTTATCATGTAGATGACAAAGTTTGAGAGGTTGGGGTGTGAATTACGTCCCTAGGTCAACTATTCAAAATACAGAATATAAGAGACATTAATCTGAATACTCGAGTATTGTTCTAAAATCACCAGAAAAATGCTTTCCTTGGGCACTATAGAAGTGGAATAAATCTGTTGCTATGTCAATATATTTCAAAATACAATTCAATAATAATTATTGGATAGAAAACTGACATCTTATTATTTCCTGCTACTTATTTCCTTATTTCCTTATCTCCTTATTTCCTGCTGTTTTCAACAGCACTGCAGGTATGATTCACTTACACAAAATATCCAAAAAGCAAGTGAAATTAATCACAATCATCCTTTTCTCTTTCATAACATTGTCTACATCCAGGAAAGCTGCCAGGCTCTTATGTGCAAATAAAAATTAACAAATTTACTCTTCTGATTGGAGGGGAGGTAGTGAATGTGCACAAAATCTGCAAAAGAAATAAAACAGGCTGGGGGTGTTGGGGGGAAGCATCGTGCAGGTAAAGAATTATCTCAAAATATGTTGTACAGATGAAAAAAAGGACATACAATCCTTGTGAAATATGACTTTTTTGTTTAAAAGTTGTTTATATATTCCACACAATGGTCTTATCCAATCCTGCGCGCTCCCATTTCTCAAGAAATAAAACACTGTAGTAGCAAAGGTGGCAGAATGGAAAAAGGTTAATCAGCTTAGCAGGGAAGCAAACGGAAACTCAAACCTGAGCCAATTAAAGGGAATTGCAGCCATTACTCAGAATCAAACTGGGGACTGCAGCAAGATTCCTGGCAGGCTAATGACAAACAGGAGGCGTTGTCACTGTGCTCTTCATTGCCCTGTTTAATGGTAAAGACTCAGGAAGCAATTACTATAATCCTAGCAGGAGCTGACAGGAACTGGTCAGCCACAGCTATTAGCGGCCTACACAGTGTGACTCAACTCAGTTTCAATACAGCAGCTGAGAGTCCCATTGCTAGGACTCTCCAGAGGGGGTAGGGGAGGGAAAGAGATCATCAAGAGAGTCATCTAAGCAAAAAGCACATCTCAGGGCGACAGGGGTCATTTATCAACAAGGCAGAGAACGTACACTTACGGTAGCACTATGATGCCATGTACTGATTTTCAGAACTAGTAGGACAACACTAATGTACCTGCAGTTAATACAAGAGCAGCTGTTTGTAGCACAGAGCAACACAACCATTATTCAGGAGGCAAGGAAAAGAGAGAAACTTCCTTATTCTACCTGCACGTAATAACAGAATTTATTTGGTTGATATTTTCTGATTGGAAAGTTAATAAATTACTATTTCTAACTTTATTAGTTATACTTTATAGGAGGTTAAAAGAGCTGGGCAAACATTATTTTTGTGATAAAATCGATATCAGCAAATTCTAATAATTAAAGTGCTCAGCAAATATATGAGAAAGGTGTTTGACAAAACAGGGGATCACTTCCATTATCCAATTTCAAAAAGATTCAGAAAGTGAAAGCAAGAGGTTGCCACTAATTTGCCTTCTCTCACCTCCTCCCTACTGCAACCCCTTTTGAAAATATCTAAGCTCTTTATATTGGTTTCAGCCTCTCACAGCAGTGACCAAGAGGACTGACAGCTGGTGTTTGGGTGGTGGTAAATCACCCTGAAACAAGACTCTTCCCCAGCTGAATGGGGTAAACAACAAAAGGAGGCACAGTTTGGAGTCAGCAAGCAACATAAATGACAGCTTCATTCAGGGACTGGAGTCGTGCAGCCCCGAAACAAATATCAGTGTGAATCTCAGACAATGGCCCATTGCTGGTAACATGTAGACTTCCTATATGTGCTCCTTATATTAATATGTGCTCCGGTTCTAATAATAAGGACATGATAACAAATGACACTTGAATGTTTTCCAAACTGAACATGGAAATATAATCACTTAGATGCTTTCTGCTTTTCCTTTTATTTCATTTGACTGTTACTGTAAAAAAGATAAAAGATGTTGGAGGAACTCAGTAGGTCTGGTAGCATCTGTGGAAATAAACAGAGATAACATTTCGAGTTCATTACGGCTCTTCCTAAGAAGAAGTCATATTTGACTTGCAACCTTATTTCTGTTTCTCTTTCCACAGACATTGCTGAGTTTTTCAAGTATATCTGTTTTTATTTCAGATCTCCAGTATCTGTAGTATTTGGTTTTGCTTGAACACTGCTGAATGTTTTTAGGGTTACTGTGATACCTTACCATATCGGAGAAGCAAACTAGCCTCACAGATCAGCATTGCTGGGAAATACTACTTTCACTACTCATGCCAAAATATAACATTAATATTCCTCTGAGGCTCCATAAAATGTTTAAAAGTATCTAAACATCTGATGATTTCCCTGTTTTACGAATTTCACAGATTAAAGCCAGCCACTGCTTCCCCTTGCCACGTTACAGCAGACAACACACAGACATTACCTTTTTGTCCACCACCGGGCCTTTCTTTTCCTTCACACCTTTAGGCCTTTGTAGTGATTGTAGATGGAAGATCTGCCTATGTGAACAGGCTTTCAGTGGTCCCTATAATGCCATATTGCATCTAATTTCCCCTCAACCTTGCAGTATTTTTCCGCTGTAACTCAAACCCTCAGCAGGAGCTGAAATTAAACAGGCCGCCCATATGCCATGCCTCACTTGTTGTCCTTCCCCTGCTACCATCTGGCCTATTTGTTCAGCCAAAAACCTAGACACAATGACATGGGAGCCACTGACGCTGTCTGCCCCATCTGCTCACAGCAGAATCCTCAACCTTACCGGATGGACAGCACTGCTTAACCCAAACACAGCAAAATGTATTTAACCTGTTAATTTGGATCATCTTTCACACTGTTAACTGTCACTGAGGCAGCATGATTTATCAGTAAGTGTATGAAATGGATAAGGAAGAAAAAAAAAAGTTAGAGATAGTTATGAAAACTATGGAAATTCTTATACTGTTGAATATAACAAGCACTTATTCTAGGTAACTAATGAAATAATAATGCAGCACTTTTTACAATTTGTTTTGTCATTGTCACTGCAGGATATGTTTACTTCAACCACATATATATGATTGGTATCATTTTACTGTGCTATCCTGTCCTGGATTCGAACTTTCTCTTGCATGCAATAAGTAATTTGAGACTACATTCACTGACCACCAGTCTTTCTGGGTTTATGGTTAGTGAGACCAAAAAGTGGGTCCCGGTGCTCATGTAAATATTTTAATGAGGCTGCTTGCATGCTTCAGATTTTTTCTCCTTTCCAGCTTTAATGCTGACCTGCCAGGTTTTCCATGGAGTATACAATACATCATGGGACTGTTTGAATGTTTTGCTCACATTAGCAACTAGACAAATATATAACTTATAGCCATTCTCTCAAAAAGGATGTATAGTTCAAGCTTCAGTTTCACTTTAACAAAGAGATAATATAAAATTGGGACAGAGCTAACTTTTTCAAATTTTCTCACCCTAATGCTGCAGGTCCTAAATATCAACCAAGTATTCGTCTTGTAAAAATACAAATTACCCAAATACACAGAGTCAAGGCCTAGTCTATCCAACCCCAGTTCACAGGTCAGTTCAACTTTGATGACTCCCAGCAATAACAGCCATAGATACTAGGGGAAAAGAGTGCGAACTAGCGTCACTCTGCCAGACCTTTGTTAGCTTGGTGCCTTCATTTTCCCACAAGATGTGTCTGTGATCTAGTTTTGAACTTCAGATCAAGGTATTGAGGGGAAACTATGGGGGAACGTTAACCCTCCCAAACACATGTTTTTGGTCAGGTGGGAAGTAAAAATGTAGCAAGGTTCAAACCCCAGGGATTGGCTGGTCTGGAATTTATCCACTCCTAGTTTTAACAGGGGCAATACCAGGAGGAGGGCACAAGGTGAGGCTACGTACCTCAAATCTCTGTTTAACAGTAGCTTGTTAGATTTCAGCATTGCCAACAAATAAAGGTTGCTGAGGACCTCAGCAGTAGCATGAAAGATGCTTGTAGGGTAGAAATGCATCATCCCAGAAAGGAAATGTGTTAACCACCCCATCATTCGGACCATTGATCCTCATTACAATCTGGTGACCTTCCATATGTATATTTGCTGTCCATCAGCCTGACACCTCATCTCAGCAGCTTCTCCCTCCCCCCCGTTGATCTCTCTGACACTGTGCTGCTTCACCCATCCCCTCTCACTCTCATTCCTTCCTCTCTGCTCACTGGTTCTCCAATCTCCTACCCACCCAACAACCAGCCAGGCCCAGAAGCTGACTGGGAACACAAAAAGACGAAGCAGATTCTGTCACTGAATTCAACAGGACCTGAGGGGAAGCTGTTTCTCCAGATTCCAGACTGGGAAAGTGCACTCCGCCACCTCCCCCTGTTAGTATCGAGACCCAAGTGTCTCTGGCAGAGGAAGTATAAATAAGCAATCAGATTATTACCATGTACAACTTCCATTCATCCAATGATTTGATTCCGGAGGTGCTAATGAATGCTCAGAAGCAGGAGAACGATGCATAGCACAATAAGATACAACTTGGTGAGAAAATCCATAAAAAAAATCACAAAGCTCAGAAATATCTATTCAGGAAAACATTTGCTCAGGCACTAGTCCATCTCCCATCATTCTGCACTGCTTTCACAATAAAAAGGAGTGCGTGAAGGAATTAATTTACTGTGTTAAGGGGTGGGCGCACACCCTCGTTAACCCTTAAAATACTGGTATTTGTTTTAATAAGCTGTTTGCACAGGGTTGTTCATTATTGAACAATGCAAGAATGAGGATGAGACTGAAATGTTACTGGACTTAATTTAGACCACTTACAACACTTTAAGTTTCTTCAAATTTGCTTCATAACATTCAATCAGAGAACTGGGCAACTTTTCTCATGCTGTGTTGAAAGGATAAGTGCACCTAGACCTAACACGTCCTCACTCATACTGACCGAGTTGTTTGTATACACTGAATAACTGTTTCCTGAACAATTCAATATCATCAACTTCCAGTCTGAGTGATGTAGAAAGCACCTTGTTTACACAGCAGCTCAACCTCTGTCACAGTCAGTATAACTTTACTGCAGCGCAGCATATTTAACTTACAAGTGTGAGCAATAAGAAGAAAAAAATAGTGCTGGGAATCTCTTTTGAAAGGAGAAAATGGCATTACACAGCGGATCCATTATCATCTGACATAAGTCAGTCAGGTACGCATCTTTTAAGTGTTCAGCCTAAAATGTTCACCTGTCTCCTCTCACACCCACATATGGTGTTCTTTTAAACCAACAGTGCCTTGGCGAGCAGCAGGGCCTGTGTAAGTGAGTGATTGCAAATCTTCTTCACTGACATTGTACCTAACTGTGTGTTTGCTTCAAGTACACAGCAACTAACAGGCCAAGAAATCATCCCCTTTTCCAGAAAGCCATTTTATATTTGTGTTGCCACTGGATATTATACAAAACCACCTGATTTATTGATATGGCAATTGCTTATTTACCATTAATGCCAGAGCTGGTTAACAGTAATATGAATGAGATATAAAAAAGGAACAGTAAAAAGCTAACAGCAATACACTGCCTAGGTGGCACAATTCATATCAAATTTGAATTTTTTTTATTCATTAATGGAGGTCAGTCTTCTCAGCTCCAGGACATCTCTGCAGGAGTTCCTCAGGGGCCCTAGGCCCAACCATCTTCAGCTACTTCAATGACTTTCCTTCCATCATAAGGTCAGGCATGGGAACGTTCATCAATGATCACACAATGTTGAGCACCTTTCACAACACCTCAAGTACTGAAGCAGTTCCACACTCAAATGCAACAAGATCTGGACAATATCCAGGCTTGGGCTGACAAGTGGCAAGTAACATTCCGGCCACACAAATGCCAGGCAATGACCATCTCCAATAAGAGACAATCTAGTCACTATCCCCTGACATTCAACGGTATTACCATCGTTGAATTCCCCACTATCAACATACTGGGGGTTACCATTGACAAGATATTCAACTGGGCTGGCCACATAAACACAATAGCTACAAGAGCAGGTCAGAGGCTAGGAACTCACTTCCTGAATCCTCAAAGCCTGTTCACCATCTACATAAGTCAGGAGTGTGATGGAATACTCCCCACTTGCCTGAATAGGTGCAGTTCAAATAACACTCAAGAAGCTTGACACCATCCAGGACAATGCAGCCCGCTTGATTGGCACTACATCCACAATCATCCACTCCCTCCACCACTGACACTCAGTAGCAGCAGTGTGTACCATCTACAAGATGCACTGCAGAAATTCACCAAAGATCCTCAGACAGACCCACAATCCCTTCCATCTAGAAGGACAAGGGCAAGTCACACCCCTCCAAGCCACTCACCATCCTGACTTGAAAAGATGTTCCCGTCCCTTCACTGTTTCTCAGTCAAAATCCTTGAATTTCCTCCCTACGGGTATTATGGCTTTCCTACAGCAGGTGAACTGCAGTGGTTCAAGGAGGCAGCTCACCACCACAATCTCAAGGGCAATTAGGGTGGACAATAAATGCTGGCTAGCCAGTGATGCCCACAACCCATGACTGAATAAAACAAAATGGTATGTGGGCATCGGCGGCTGGCCAACATTTATTATCCATCTTTAGTTGCCCTTCAGAAGGTGATGATGAGCTGCTTTCTTGAACCACTACAGTCCATGTGCCCACAATGGAGTCTGGAAGGGATTCCATGATTTTGATAGTGAAGGAACTGTGATATATTTCCAAGTGCATGAATGGTGCATGGCTTGGAGGGTTTTGATGGTCCCACTGCCACATCAGAAGTTCAGTGATGGATGTCGATGTTTGTGGATGTGATGCCACTTAAGTGGACTACTTTATACTGGATGGTGTCAACCTTCTTGAGTGTTGTTCAAGCTCAAACTCATCCAAGCAAGTGAGGAGTATTCCATCACATACTGACCAGTATCCTGTAAATGGTGGACAGGCTTTGAGATGTCTGGAGGTGAGCTAATTACTACAGGACTCCTAGCCTCTTACTTGTTCTTATTGCCACTGTATTGACCGGGTTAATCAAGTTCAGTTCTGATCAATGGTAACCCTAGGATGTTTACTGTGCAGCATTCAGTAATATAAAAGGTGATGGTTCAATGTTCTATTGTTGGAGATGGTCATTGCCTAGCACTTGTTACTTACCTTGTCGTCCTATGCTGGATGTTGCCCAGATCTTGCTGCATTTGAACATGGACAGCTTCAGTATTTGTGGAGTAGCGAATGGTGTTCAGCATTGTACTAGCATCAGCAAACATCCCTTCGTCTGATGAATCAAAGATCATTGATGAAGCAACCGAAAATGGTTAGGGCTAGGACACTACCCTGAGAAACTCCTGCAAAGATGTCCTGGATCTGAGATGACAGAACTCCAGCTATCACAGTCACTCATTACCTTTTGTGCCAGGTTTGACTCCAATCAATGGGGAGTTTGCCCCATGATTTCCATTGATGCTAATTTTGCTTGGGCTCCTTGGTGCCACACTCAGACAAATGTGGCAGTGATTCACTCTCCCCTCACCTCGGAATTCAGCTCTTTTGTCCATTTTTGAACCAAGGCTGTAATGAGGTCAGGTGCTGAGTGGCCCTGGCAGAATCCAAACTAGTCGGCACTGAGCAGGTGCTGCTTGAAAGCACTGTTGATGACACCTTCCATCACTTTCCTGATGATCAAGAGTAGACAAAGTACAAAAGCCTGGTTCAGCCACATCTGGAGTATTGTGTCCAGTTCTGGTCCCCTCATTACAGGAAAGATGCGGAAGCATTGGAAAAGGTGCAGAGGAGATTTACCAGGAATTTGCCTGGAATGGAGGGAAGGTCTTACGAGGAAAGGTTGAGAGAGCTAGGGCTTTTCTCTTTAGAACGACGAAGGATGAGAGGTGACTTGATAGAGGTGTACAAAATGATCAGAGGTATAGATAAACAGCCAGAGACTTTTTCCTAGTGTGGAGGTAGCTATTACAAGGGGGCATAGTTTTAAAGTGAGTGGAGGTAGATATAGGGGAGACGTCAGAGGTAGGTTCTTTACTCAGAGAGTGGTCAGGGCTGGAATGCATTGCCGGAGCGGGTAGTGGAGTTGGCCTCATTAGGGGCATTTAAGCGGCTATTAGATAGGCATATAGATGATAGTATAAGGTAGGGGTGGAAGTTAGATAGACCTTAGGTTTAGGGTAAAAGTTTGGCAAAACATCATGGGTCGAAGGGCCTGTACAGTGCTGTACTGTTCTATGTTCTAGACTGATGGGGCAGTATCTGGCCAGATTGGATTTGTCCTGCTTTTCATGCACAGGATACACTACCAGGCAATCTTGCACAATTGTTTTTATTTGTTCACAGGATGTGTGTATCACTGACTCAGCTAACACTGTCAGATAGATGTCAATATTGTAGCTGTACTGGAATAGTTTGGCGTACGGTGCAACAGGTTCTACAGCACACATCTTCATTACTATTGTCGGAATGCTGTCAAGGCTCACAAACTTTGCAGTATCCAGTACATCCAACCATTTCTTGATAACACGTGTAGTGAATCGAATTGGGTAAAGACTGGCATCTATGATACTTGGGACAACAAGGGAGGCCAAGATTAATTTTCCACTCAGCACTTCTGGCTGAAGAATGCCATGACCGCTTTAGCCTTTTCTTTTGTACTGATGTGCTGGGCTCACCCATCGATGATGATGGGCATACTTGTGGAGCTTACTCCTCCAATGAGTTACTTAATTATCCACCATCATTCACAACTGAATGTGGTAGGACTGCAGAGCTTAGATCTGATCCATCTGTTGTATAATTGCTTGCTCCTTTTGATGTTTGCCATGCAATAAGTCCTGTTTGGTAGCTTCAGCAGACTGACACTTCATGTTTGGGAATGTCTAGTGCTGTTCTTGGGCTAAACCAGGGCTGATCCCCTGGCTTGATGTTAATTGTAGAGGGAGGGATATGCCAGGCCCCAAGGTTGTAGATTGTGCGGGAGTATGATTCTGTGCTGCTGTCGATGGTCCACGGTGCCTCAGGGATCCCAGCCTTGATTTGCTAGATCTGCTCTAAGTTTATCCCTTTTACCCCGTGATAGTGTCACACAACATGACTGCAAGTATCCTCAACGGGATTTTGGTGGCAGTACATGGTAATCAGCAAGAGATGTCCTTGACCTGATGCCATGAGACTTCATGGGGTCTGAGTTAATGTTGTAGACTCCCAGAAAAAACTGATGACTTCCCTGCACCCTTCCCTCTGTCACCCTTAGATTCTGCCATGTTAGTTTTATGTATCAGGTGATTGGAAAAGCCCTGAAAACACGAGGAATCTTAAAAAGGTTAGCAGCTTATTTTACTGCATTTTCTATTTTTAATAAAGAAATAAGATAATTCTTTTGGCTTTACTAAGTTATACCTGATGTAATTCTGGTCATTTTAATTTTCAGACTAATTCTGATAAAACACTGGGAAGATTTGAAAATTACACCATAAATTATATGGCATTTTTGAAAAAAACTGTTTGGCTTCTGCTACCAATGCTATCTATGTTGGATAGTATGCCATTTAACTGGTTATAAACTGGCTAAAAACCATGAAGAATCATTAATGACAACATCAATACAGGCACAATGCACTAAACATAAACATGCTCTAAATTAATCTGGATCAATTCACAATCATATTTGTGGCTCATTTCACATCCAAGATATGATCAAGAGCATATCAGATGATTAACAATGCGAGTGCTGCTTCTCACACTTAATGATTAGGGAATGGAAATATTCATGTCTCTCTTAATGAGGTCTAGCAGTTTCCGATGATGACTAATTACTTCTGACACTCCTACACTGTTTTTCACTATGTTAAAAAGAAAACTGAAATTAGACCAGATGCAAGGATGATTCGTAGTACAAAGGACATTAACACCTTCTTGCCTCTGTGTTCTGTAATGGTGTGAAAGCAAGCTACCCAGCTCATGAACTAGCAATTAAAAATGTGTGTGAGGAAGGATGGCAAGAGATATGCCTGACACATTCAGTGACAGTAGATTGAGAATATGATCCTGTTGCACAGAAAACAAAGGAATACTAAAGGGCTGTTTCATCACCATTTCATTTATTTGGACTCCATTCGAATTAAACACAATTGTATACGTTATACAATTCAGACAGAAGCCAACTTATGATACAAATAAGTCTGGTTAATTATTTCTAAGCAGATCACAACAATTCAAGACTCCAATCTCCATTCATTTAATGGACAAGATCTTCTCTTCTCAATTAGTTACGGACCTTTCAAACACTGAAGTTTGTACAAGGCAGGTAGCTATTGCTGTTTCTGAGTGTCTGATCCATGATTGCCTTGAGCACTATAAATGGAAAATCCAATCACATTAGGCAAATTGACTCGATTCCATATTGTTAAGTCACACTTTATGATTATCATTGTTACCCAACATTGTTATACATTCCAACTTGGCAGTCAATTTTATGGCTTTAGCAAGGCCTACGCAATTAATGAAGAGAAGAAGCAACTATGAAAATCAATGCAAATAATAAGACTATAGTAAGAGGCTGCTTGTTATGTAACAGAAATAAAGACAGCTTGCAGACGGAAATGAATATATTGTGTCAATGGTAAATGTGTATACAGTTTGCAGCAAGTCTGAAAATATTAACTCACTAGATAATGAATTTGCATCCGTGCTGAGTACATGTTATGTTTGAATTTTGGTGACACGCAAAAATAGAAAGCAGACACCCTATTGTTCTTCAGAGAAATGGCTGGCTCCTGGGAATGCAATGCATCAATAACTGGTTTCAAATGCATTTTGTATAAGAAACTCAGGATCCAATTAAAGTCAATGGTACGTGACATTTTATCAGTTTCTGTGTACTTGGCAGAACAATGAACTCACTAGCACCCAAGTGGTATAATTCTGCAGATTCTCCTACAATTTCAGTGAAAAAAGGTCCTTGGACTTCCACCTGTATTACTGAGCTGACAGTATCACGCTTAACTTCTGATCTCAGCATTAGAAGGCAATGGAGAACAGAAGATTATTTTCCTGATGCGAATATAACATGTGGATATCACATAACTTAACAGGATGCTGTATCTGACACTGGAACCATAACTCAACACGTCAGCATGGTCAGATAGGAAGCATGAAAATTGGGAAGGTGGATTGAAAAAGCATTACAACTTGGGAGCCCAAGTTCAGACTTCAGTATGTAGAAATATGACACAAGGAATCTCACAGTACTCAACAATAAACAAAAGAGATAATTGCATCAAAAGCCCAGATTGACACACAAGATAGCAACCATCTTTGTTGATTATTGAGCAGTTTGCAAAAACTCCTTCTTAATGATTACCTTGCATTGCTAGAATTAAGCATATTCAAATGGAACAGCATTTTTACCCACCTCTCTGTGGGTTTAATATTAATTAATATTAAACACTTCCGTTTTTGACTGGATCAAAATCCTGGAATTCCCTCCCTAATAGCATTGTGGGTCAACCTACAGCAGGAGGACTGCAGCCATTCAAGAAGGCAGCTCTCCACCACCTTCTCAAGGGCAATTCGGGGTAGGCAAGAAATGCTGGCTCAGCCAGCAACGCCCACATCCCCCAAATGAATAGATAAAAATACTTCCGTAAGGTAGGGTTACTCGAGTTGAAGAGGGTCCGCACATTTTCTACATTCAGACTTATCGTATCAACACGTCTGTTTCTGTAATATATGTTACAGTAGTGATTGCCGACTCCTCAATCTCATACAAAACTTGCTGGTGAAATCATACAGTTAGTACATTTTATCATTAGAGGATACACATATCCAATCATAATGTTTAAGTAAGAAAGACTAATAAAAGCTTGTGTGGCAATAGTGACATGTGGAAGTTAAGTTGAACTAGTTCCTTTGAATGTTAGGCTTTGTAAGGCTGACACTGTTGTAACACTCAAGGAATGCTTTAAATTGAATTTTGCAATAGCTTCAGCCTGCCATACCTTAAAAGCAAAGCATTAGTTACTAAGTACTAATTATAATGTTTGAACTTGTCCTAAGTTTAAGAATTGCAGATATGAAGGCTGCAAAATACACCAAACATTTGAAATTCAACAAGTCTAAACTATGGTCATAAGAATAGAGTAATGCCTTCAATTAATTCAAAACATACATTTTAAATAACTTGCTCTAAAAGCCAAGCAGTGGCATGTGATCACAGGTGGACATGACATTTTGTGACTCAAACCTGCTACCGTCTCGTTGAGAGACACTTTTTTCCTTGACAAATGGCAAGACCAGCATTTCTTGCCCAACTCTAAATAGCTTTGAACTGAAAGCCTAGCTCAGCCATTTCAAAGGACAGTTCGGGGTCAACCACATTACTGTCGTTCTGGATTCACACTGAAGCCTGATCAGTGGATTTATATCTCCACGGGATATTTATAAGTCATATGGATAGCAACCACTGAGAATATCCTAATAATTCTAAGTTTGTTAAATGAATTTAAATTCTATAACTACCATGGTTGGCTTTGAACTCACACCACTGGAGCTTTAACCTGAGCCTCTGAATGACTTGGCCATTGACATTGCCACTAAAACGGTCTCCTTCCATTTGACCTCATGAACTCTTGGGATGAATACTTAATGCATTGTTGTTTGGAGTAAAGCTGCAATGAGTACTCAAGTCACCAGACGGCAAAAGTATCAAGTCCACAAACTCTAAATAATCTTAACCATTGGAAGGAGTAATTAAAAACAATGTACATCATAAGAGCTCAAATTCGCGAAGGCCAGTCTTTCAATATTTGTTTTGGGTAGGTTACAAGATCTGTGTACCATCTCCTGAGTACATGTAAAATCTTCTCTTAAGACACCAATATGACACCACTTTGCATTACCTAATGCCCTTGATGGTCTTATCCTGTTTCTCAACAAAACCTACAATGACATAATCTTAAATTACACCATTTAGTCAAAGCTTATAAGCTGCTGCTAAATATATTTCCATGACAACTGATGCTCTTAAGGAACAGAATCATACCAAATTCAGAATAAAATATTTTTTAAACATTCAGACTTTCTCATTGCTTTTCAACTCTCTTAGCCCCTTTACTACAGCCAAAAGCACAGTTGATGACCAGTTATCCAGCTACTGCCAGTGTTGCAAGACAACACACGGGGTTTGATCCAAGATTTCCCTTCATTTCCTGCACCCTACCCTGCAGCCTGCCAACATCCCTGGACAACTTGAAGCAGTAGAAGCACTTTAAAGATAGGAAATAATGATTTACCAATTGCCTGACAGCTAGAATTTTTAAACAGCTTTGTTCCCTAACTGTTGTCAAGATTTATAATATCGCTTGTATGTTATCCCAAGAACAGGCAATGAGGAAAAATACACAATACTGCTTTGAATTACAATTTTGAACTTTGGCCTGTGATGATACTTCAATTACGTTTTCCAAAATAAATTCCTCCACGTTTTTATTAAAGGAGTCAGAGTAATATTTTAAAGGCAGTTTAAATCAGAAGTTTAAATGTGTTCATCATAAACCTGAACTGGCTCAAGGCCACTTAATGTATGACCGACCATGTGTCATTCTGTTCAAATCAGTCCCCCACAAGCATACCTTCTTCAAAATAGTTTATTATTTGGCTTTACTGCATGTTTGTACTGTAGATAACATAAAATGGATTCATTACTTACTATCCTCTTACAATGGGTGTAATTTTTTAAGATTAATCATGCTTACTTACAACTGTTACATTAATTTCACTTGATCAGTTCTTTATATCCTCGTTTAAAAAATCCACAAGTTTAGACTGGGAATAATCTATGCGGGAAGGGGGTTAAAATGCCATGTTCTTTAAACAAATTCCACACTGAAGCAATTGAAGTAATAGTTTAATTCATCTCCTGAATTCAATTTTGGAACATACCTTGTTACAAATCTGAAGATTGTTGTGCATTGGGGCTGTGTCTTTAAATTACAGTAGGATGGAAGAATGAAGGTGATCATGTGACCTGTTCTCAATTCTGATGACAACAAGTCTAGGTGGTTCAGTTGTTAAAGATTAAAGACGAATCCAGGGCATTTCACGAGAGAATAGGTATAATTACCAGAGCAGCTATGTAAATGGTGGATAGAATTTTAGTTTGAAAGTCGAGTGTAGTATGAAGAATGTCAGGTTTTGTAAATGATTATACTTTTCACTAATTAATTCTAAGATACAATGAAGTTGGATGACTGGGGACAGTTTATTTCTATTTCTACCAGGATACAAGGCCCTTGTGATTCATGTTGCAATGGGGTGGATTCTATACGAAGAAAAGCCCTTCGAAAGGCATTAAAGGATCTGGTTGCAGGTTTTCATAAAAGCGTCAGTGAAGGTCACAGGCAGGGTTGGTCTGCAAGCCTGTGTTTTTCACTACAAAGGTTGCAGATGGAGACCGTCCTACAGCATCTCTACAGGAATTCTTCAGGGTATTGCCCTCACCCCAACCATCTTCATCTGCTTCATCACTGACCTTTCCTTTGTCATAAGATCAGAAGTGAGGATACTTGCTCATTAATACACAATTCAGCATCATTACCCATTTCTCAGATACTGAAGCAGTCGGTGTCCATGTGCAGCAAAACCTGGTCAAAATCAACACTTAGGCTGATAAGTGGAAAGTGACTTTCATGCCAAACAATGGCATCTCCAGCAAGAGAAATTCTAACGATAGCCCCTTTGACCATCAATGACATTCCTATGGCTGAATACCCCTTTACCAACATCCTATACATTACCATTGACCAGACACTACACTGGACCAAATAAATAAATACTATGACAACCAGAGCAGGTGAGTGGCTAAAAATGTTGCAGCATGTAACTCAACTCCTGACTCCCCAAAGTCTGTCCATCATCTCCCAAGATGCTAGTCAGGAGTGTGATGGAATACTCCCCACTTGCCTGGAGGAGTGCCGCTCCAACCATACTCAAGAAGCTTGACATCATCCAGAACAAAACAGCACACTTGACTAGCATCCCACCAACCAGCTTCCATATTATCACCCTCCACTACCTATGCACAGTGGCAACTGAGAAACTCACTCAGCCTCCTTCAACAATATCTTCCAAACCTGTAATTTCTAAGACCTGTAACAGCATGAGCAGTTTGGGAATACCATCAGCTGGGAAAGCTAGAGAATATCACCAGCTGAAAGCTCCTCAAACAGAATCCTGACTTAGATATATATTGCCATTCTTTCACTCGATTGAGTGTAACAGTTCAAAGTGGCAGTCCACCACCACGTTCTCAAAGGCAATTAGGGATGGACAATAATTCCAAACTAAACAGTGAAGCCAATGTCCTTAAAACAATAAAGAAAAACTCAAATTGAAAAAACTGAGTTTGTGAGGATTTACACAAGGACGGAAGAAAAAGGAGTGGAATAGCTTTGGACTAGTTCCATGAGAATGAAGTGTTTGCTTAAGGGACAGTGTAAAGTACAATCATTGTGGGAGATTTTCAGTCTCTTCAAACATCAAATGGGAGACCTTTTCTGTAGTTTTAGGCATGAGTGACCTCTTAAATCATGTATATCTAAGTTTGCTATTAATTTGTTGGTTACAGTAAAAGTCTTGAGATGTGAAATTTTGTCAAATGATCCTTTTAGACATTCATTAGAAGTTCAAAGTGATTTTAAAAGTTATTGTTCTCCACAGGAATTGTAATAACATTGTACAATTTTTATTCAGCCAATTTGATAAATGTTGAAAATAACTGATTTCATGATTAAAGTATTTGAGAGGAATAACTTTTAGCATTAGAAATTAATTTTTAAATGTAAGATAAGGGGGTAAAATCTGGGCTTGAGAAATTGATTACAGAAAAATGTTACAGTGCGACACCCAGATTTAACCTAGGAGCAGGTACGAAACTTGTGGATTCATTTGGATAGCCTTTGTTAAGAGGTACAGGCTCCCTGTGGATCTCAATCCATTATTCCTTTGGGAGAAGTAAGATGCCTTTTTGTGGTGGCCAAGGTGCACTTTGGAGTAGTCCTTGTGCTTTGTGGAGATGGAAAGGTGCCCAATGGAACTGTTAAATTGTTGTATTTATAGGACAGTATGTTATTTTTATTCACTTGTGAGACATGGCCATCACTGGCTGGCCAGCATTTTTATTGTCCTAGTTGCCTTCAAGAAAGTGGGTGGTAACCTGCCTACTTGAACTGCTGCAGACCACATGCTATAGGTTGACCCACAATGCTGTTGGGGAGGGAATTCCAGGATTTGGACCCAACGACGTTGGATATTATTTCATAAAAGGTAAAAGTCCAATTGATAACAGTACTCCAGCATTAAATTAGCTTCCAGAATTCTGTGGCAATTTTACTGAGTGATTTTCAATTTTGCTTACTTTAGCATTCATGAAAGAGTATACATACTTCCAAATTAGCCAAAATCAGCAAATTTATCACGTGCAGAGATCATGAAAATTCCTCAGATCACGGTCTGCTATTTAGACCATTTTGGATTGTCTTGTTCACCAAACAGGCATGCAGTCACCAACTCCAAACTGTGTGCACCAAAAACACATCTCTCCAATTCCTTTACCATCTTCTACTTGGTCTTCCCTAATCACACATGTTGGATTGTTTCATAATTTTCGACACAAGCTTTAGACAATTGGCTTTTTCAAAGAATAAAAATAAGCAGCAGATCTTTTGAACCTGTTCAGTTCAATTTGCTGATTTTCTCTTCTTCATTTCTGCGACACAAATTTCAGACCAAGTCGTCTCATTTTCAGGTACATTTCTAGAAAACTACTCTTGTGTACTCTGGCCATATTCTTTAATAATTCATCAATGAGCAGTTATATAATTGCAGTCTCTAAATATATTCATGACCTATCCATGAAAAGCAGAGAAGAGGTTAATACGTTAGCTTTCTTTAGCAGCAGAGCAATATTATCTCAGGCTTTCTAAGCAAGAGAATAACATGTCTACCAGATGCAACCCTTTCAACTTGTGGGGATTTTGTCAATAATGAGTTCCATTTCGTACTTTAATGCATTTGGAAACAGTGGCCTAATGGACTAAAATAAGATGAGAAGACCTCAAGAAATAGGAACAAGAGCAGGTCGTTCAGTCCCTGAAGCCTGCTCCACCATTCAACAGAATCATGTTTGACCTGATATTCCTTATGGCCACTTTCCTGCCTTTTCCCTGTAACCCTTGAGTTCCATAATGATCAAACATTTCTCTATTTCAGCTTTAAATATACACAAGGACTCTCAATTGATTGAAATAGTGGCCTCTCAATGACAGCAATCTGTTGTATATAAAATGACTAAGATAATTATAACAGCATTTGTTTATACTCAAGTGCTGTTACGAGAAACATAGGCGAGGGGGTGCCCGTTAATTATAATATTCCTAAAATACATTGCAAACGAATGCTTAGTTTACTTGATATACTTAGACTATTTTCAATGCTCTATGATGAATGGCATACTGGCACCAATTAAGGGCTAAGGGATGGTAGGTGGATTTCAATATGCATTTAAAGGTGCTGTCATATGGATGGAACAGAAAACGATGAAGTAACCTTATTTTAGGGCAGATTAGTGGCATTTAATGAAACAATACAATCATGCTCGCTCCCTACTCTCAACCTGGAATATACTCTGTTAAAAGAAGAACCTTAGTTTCTGAGAGGGACAGCCTTACCAATCCAAAGTTTAATAAATTAACCAAAGTAGCAGAATTAATAAGGTAAATTTACAGAAGATTAAACAAGTTATTTTCCATGCAAGACACATATAGCACTAAAAGCAAATATTAAACCAGTAAATGATGTAACCGTCATATAAGAATCCCAGAGTCATAGAGTAATGCAGCATGGAAATAGGCCCTTCGGCTCAAACTGGTCCATGCTGACCATGGTGCCCACTCAGCTAGTTCCAATTGCATGCATTTGGTCCACATCCCTCTAAACCATTCCCATCCATGTACCTATCCAAATGTTTTATAAATATTGTTGTTGTACCTCCCTCAACCACTTTCTCTGGCAGCCCATTCCATATACGCACCATTCTCTGCGTGAAGAAATCTTTCCCCTCTCACCTTAAACCTATGCTTTGTAGTTTTCAATTCCCCGTACCTGGAAAAAAGTCTACATGCATTCATACTATCTATGTTCCTCATGATTTTATACACCTCAATAAGGGCACCCCTTAAACTCCTACATTCCAAGGAATAAAGTGCTATCCTGGCCAATGTCTCCCTATAACTTAGGCCTACTAGTCCTGGCAGCATCCTCGTAAATCTTTTTTGCACACTTTCCAGTTTAACTATGTCTTTCCTATAACAGGGTGACCAAAACTACACAATTCTCCAAGTGTGGCCTCACCAATGACTTATACAACTGTAATATAACATCCCAACTTCTATACTCAATGCCTCGACCAATGAAGGCCAGCATGCTAAGTACCTTCCTCACCACCCTGTCCATCTGTGATGTCGCTTTCAGCGAACTAGGTACTTGTACTCCTTGGTCCCTCTGTTCCACAGCACTCTTCAGGGCTTTACCATTTACTGTGTAAGTCCTATCTTGGTTTGACATTCTGAAGTGCAACACCTCACACTTACCTGTATTGAATTGTATTTGCCAAACCTCAGCCCACTTCCCCATCTGATCATGATCCCTCTGTAATTTTTGATAACCTTCCTCGCTATCAACTCCTAATTTTATATCAGCCGCAAACTTACTAATCATGCCTTGTACTTTCACATCCAGGTTATTCATGTAAATAACAAACAACATTGAGGGGAAATGAGGAGCCATTGGAAGAATTTTACAACATATATTGTACAATATATTTTACAATATAGGGCAGCATGGTGGCTCAGTGGTTAGCACTGCTGCCTCACAGCACCAGGGACCCAGGTTCGATTCCAGCCTCGGGCGACTGTCTGTGTGGAGTTTGCACATTCTCCCCGTGTCTGCGTGGGTTTCCTCTGGGTGCTCCGGTTTCCTCCCACAGTCCAAAGATGTGCAGGGTAGGTGGATTGGCCATGCTAAATTGCCCGTAGTGTTCAGGGGTGTGTGGGTTATAGGGGGATGGGTCTGGGTGGGATGGTCCAAGAGTCGGTGTGGACTTGTTGGGCCGAAGGGCCTGTTTCCACACTGTAGGCATTCTATGATAAACTGAAAAAGCTGGAAATATTCAGCAGCTCTGGCAGCATCCGTGAAGGGAGAAATCGAGTTAATGGGAGGAATCTCTCTTTGCGTATTTGGTATGAAAGAAGCATTTGATCAGGCTGAAGGGTGGTGGCTTGGGAGCACACCACATTCCCACTTCGACCTTCGTTAAGTTCTTGCGGGGTGGGGTTTGGGGGATGGGGAGGCAGAGAGACCCCTGACTAACCTTTCTGTCTCATCAATTAATGTCCATTTAAGGGCCTTATCAACATCTCCAAACCCCAACCAATTCCTGCCCATCACTAATTATCCTTGAACTCAGAGTTGTGGCCATTTCAGTGAGTAATTCAGAGTCAAATGCACAGATCACAATCTTTGAAAAGCAGATAGCAATCACAAAGCATCACTGCTGGGAAACATACAGAGCAGCTTAAATTAACCACAGAACATGCATTTGTCACCTTTGTTCTCCTAATCTTCCTTTATAGCATGAACAAAAATATACTGCACTATGTGGAATCATGGTTCTAACATTTGGAAGTGTGGAGTTTCAGAAGCAGTTCTCTTTCTCTCCCTTCACAGCCCCCCAATCCCCCTCAACCCCTACCCCCAAATAAGTTGTGGTAAGCAAATAACCCTAAGCAAATAAAAACATATTAATCTAGTTGGCATCCAAACAATGCCTTTTAATGATTATTGCATCACGTCCCATAGTTCGCAACATACCTTTACAACGAGCATCTGACTTCAGTGTGACGAAGGAAGGAAGAAGATGTCATAACCACATCCAATGTCACAATTTGAAAATTCAGGTGAGTGATTTTGGCAAAGCATTATGATCAAAAAATAGAGAAACGTGCCCTTCAGGGTACTGAATATCAAATCAATACAGGTACAGCTTTTTGCTGAAAGTCCACATCAGTTTATTACTAGATGGAAATGGTGGGCAGGTAGTTGACATTTTGATTCTAATCTTGCAGTTCTAAACTAATAAAGAGAACTGCTCAAGTGCTTACTTCAGATGTTACACGCCTAAGCTGCACTGAAATTATGCAGCCACTTAAAAAGTATGGATGGATCAATCTTCACCCTTTTGACTGCAATCCAAAGAACTATACCCAATCTCGAGATGATATCCACCAAAACCCTAACATCCTGATATTAACTCACAATTAAGACAAGTCCCCATTTTACCATCCCGTCAATACTTTCAAGATCCCATTTCATCTGAACAGGGTGCTTAACAACCACACTTGGGAACATTCCTACACTTAGGAACTCAGCATTGCTCAATCTATTGCTCAAGTTGGCAAATAAAGCACACAAGATAACTTGACAAGTTCACCAACATGTCACCTGCAAAAGCAATTGCTAGAATTGTTTCGATTAATTAGCTCGAGCATTCAAATCTGAATCGACAGTTTAAAAGTCGCTGCTTGAACATGTGGTTCGGAATGAAAATAAGATTATAAGGATAAATGCAGATCAAGATGTTATAATGCTGCCAGGAACACGATGAGATGCTAGAAACACAGTAGTGTCATGCCAAGAAAGATAATCAGTCAAGCATGATTACTGCAGAACATAAATGGCACACTGGTATTCTCAAACTCTGCTTCATTTAACTTTAAAAGAAGGACCAAGAGAAAGTTAGCAGCACCTTTCCTCAGTGAATTAAATAAGTTGGATAAAAAGGAAATTTTAAGGAAGTAATTACATAGTACCTTTCATGACATTTCAAAATGCTTTACAGTCAATTAAGTACTTTTTGAAGTGTAATCACTTTTGTAATTTGGGAAATTATAACACAACAGCTTGTACATGGCTGCTAAACAAGCATGTTCCATATTTTCTTGTAAGCCTCATGACAGCTGTCAATAAAGCATTGCTCCATTTTCTGCACAAGTCAATATAACCAAAATGTCACTGCAGTGTCATAAATCACATGTTTCTTTACAAGGGGTGAATGCAAGAATCAACAGTTTCATTTGCAACTTGTCAGGAAATAAAGCAGTTCACGCTTGTACACAGCAAGGCCTGAAGAGTTGGTCTTGAGCTGTACATTTGTGCAAAGTTCCCCAAGGTAAGCTGCTTTTGCAAAGATCCAGAACAGATACAAGGGGCCAAATAGCCTCCATCCTGTGTCCTAACTATTCCACAATTCCAATAAAGTATCTAACCATTACCCCTTGATGTTCAATGGCATTGCCATCATTAACACCACCACCACCATCTTCCAAGGGTGGGGTTATTACTCACTGGAAGCTTAACTGGACCAAGCACATAAATACTGTAGCTACAGAATAGACCAGAGACTAGGAATTCTACAAACAGTAATGCATACTCTAATTACCCAAAATGACCCACATTTACAAGGCACAAGTCAGGAGAGTGACACATATTTGTCACTTATCTGATCGAATTCAAGACCAACAATGCTGAAGAGATTCAAAGTCATTCTAGATAAAACAGGCCAGTGGAATAGTACTTAATCCAATACTTTAAAATACACTAACTCTCTCCATCATTGACGAACAACAGCTATTGTGTATACCAAGAACAAGATGCACTTGTCAAAGCTCTTTTGACAGCACCTTCCAAACCCACAAGTTTGTGTCTGACAAGTGTGGGTCTCACTTTAGAATAAAATCGATAACAGATGCATGGGAACACAATCCTCTCCTTCCAAGTTCCCTTCCAACTCACTTGAGGTATCTTCATCGTCCCTGGGTCAAAGTCTTGGGGCTCTCTACCTGAGAGCACTGTGGCTGCATCTATGCTGCACAAACTGGTTCAAGAAGGCAGCTCACCACCACCAACTTTTCAAGGGCATTTAGGTACGGGCAATAAATGCTAGCCAGGCCACCTACCCTCATTTCATGAAAGAATAAGAAACACTTCCAAAAGAATCCATAGCACAATGCTGAATACCTTGAATTAGTGGACAATATCTAAAAGAACACCAGTGTTTGGAGCAGAAGACTATTCTGCCCATCAGAACTGCTCTATCATTCAATGTGATTGTGGTTGATTTTGGGCTTCAACTCCACTCCCCATTGACTATTTGAGGGACCATGAATCTGTCTACTCCAGCCTTGAATGGATCATCTATAACCTTCTGAACTAGAGAATTCCAAAGATTCAGAACACTTTGAGCGAAGTAATTTCTCCTTCTCTCAATGCTGAGTGATTGTTCTGAGATACCTTGACCCGCATGTCCTCCCAAGAAAGCTTGTAAATTTTGAACATTTGCATTAAGTAGAATGGTCTGAAACGTGAAAGTAAAACTTGGTGATATTTTCAGCTGATGAATTCCGTAATGCAGCTCTGTATGCCAAATTCTAGTTCTGCACAACTGTTACAAAATCAAATAATATGGTCCTCTAATAGGTTTATTGCTGTTACCATATTTGTGACACTTGCAAATCATTTAACAGATTGTTACTTGAAAGTAATCCTGTGCACAGTCACTGGTCTAAGTAAAGGGCACAGCTGTAGGTTTAGGCTTTGTGCGACTATTGGGTGGAGCCCCAATCATTTCCTAGTACCTCAGAATGTGCTGATTGATAAGATCTAGACAAAATAAATAACATGTGGAGTTCAATAACATAGGTTAGTATCAGCCAAAAAGATAGAAAACATTTCAGCCTCGTAGAACCAAATAAATAGGCTGCATGAGTAAAATGCAGCAACCAAGTTGAAATGGAAACAGTGTATACGTATTCTTACCAGAGTTGCAATCAGGTAACATTTTGACATTAGTGCCAACTTAGTTCAAAGTGGTACTAGCAGACTCCGGTTATACTGTTAGTTTCTAATCTACTGACTCTCTGAGCAGGGAAACTGGACTTGCAAATGATAAAAAGATCAAGCAGTGTGAGGTGACCTCCAAAAGGCAATTTCAAAAATAAATTCAAATCAGGTGTATTTGGAATCCGCCATTCAATTTGACATAACTGTGTGATACAACCTTTCCATCAGAAACACCACAAGCCCTGATAAACATAGGCTCTTGACCAACAATGTCATAAAAATACCCTAACTGCTGAGGTTAGCATTTTATCGGTAAGCTCTTTTGCTGATTAGAAAAATACGTTTACAGTCAAACTGTTCAGATTTCCTGGAATCACCTCAGAATCCATCACCCTTCAATTCACTCAAAGAATGCTTGCAAAAATGCATCTTGCCAAAATGAAGATTACTCTGCACTTAATTAATCCTCAAATTGCTGAACAGTACATTTATATTTAGGAGTCACTTCTGAATCATATGTACAATTTGTTGAGCTGATACTTCTCTTACGCTTGCCCTATTTCCATTTTTGAGTCAATATTACATTATACACCATCAGCAACAGAAAGGACTGTGTATGTACACATGATATGACAATGCTTAACTGTTGAAAATTTACAAATTTAATTATGGCGCTTTGGATCTTTTCCTTTTCTGGACAAAGATGCATCAAAACTGATGTCTTTTTTCCTGTCCTCATGTTACAAGGGTTGGATTACAGACTTCCACGCTGTTTGCCCAAGCTGCTGGACAAAGTTTACACAGCCTAAACAGCAAAGAACCCAATAAATTTTGTCACTGCCTTTTTCAGAATGGCTGACCAGGAAATTCTCAGTTGCTTACCATCTATCAGTAGGCATGTTGGAAGGATTCAAAGGCTGACAATCAACCAGTTTGAATGCAGTTTCCAAAGCTGACAGGTCCTGGGGTGCAACATGAATTCGGAATTCTGGTAGACCCTCCCTTAACCTCTCTGCCTCTGTAACTCATAGTTCTTCATCACATCACTCCTGAAAACCTTCCTCTTTGACCAACCTTTGTGTCATCTGATTTGATATATATACCCTATGTGTCTTGATGTCATACTTTGTTTTGTTTTACTCCTGTGAATCACCTTGGGAGTGTTTCATTCCATTAAAGGCAGTAAGTAAATATAAATTGTTGTTGTTGTGCTTGAAAACAGCTGGATTGACTTGTCCTATCCTTTCAGTTCAGCTAAATTGTTTTGATTCACTTTACAGTTCCCGCCAATGGCTTTCTCCCTACATAACCTCAATATCAACTGTGTACCACTTACCCTCATGCCTATTTACATTTGAAATATACTGCCAACACTTTCAAGGCCATTAGCAAACAGGGTAATGTTCTCACAGTGGGTCAGCAGCTAGTGGAACCAGTTTACAACATAAGAAGTAGATAGATACATGCCCGGAAACTAATATTAGCACGACTGGTTTTATAAGCACCAGCAGTAAAAGGTTAAAAATAACGCTGCAGCTTCACAGCTCACAGGAAAGTCTGAGCCAATATAACTTGACAATACACTGTGGTCATCTGTGAAGCAGTGCCTTCAGAGGCTTGGAGCCACTTTCTAATACTTTTGTTCTTTTAGATCTCTGAAAAAAGAGCTAAGGAATTTTAATTAGGTGCAATAGTGTATTATGAAATTTGTATGCTATGTCATCAACTTTAAAATTGGCGCTTATTCAGTTTGGATTCTGGAAGATCACTCTTAAATTCTCATTGTTTTGTGTTGTTTCTGAGTAAGTACCATCCCTCTTGATTGGTTTACACAGCCTAAACAGCAAAGAACCCAATAAATTTTTGACCGCAAACTTGGATCTTTATGTCAGAGAGCTAATTTACCATGCATCCACCTCATTAACTGGAATTATAAGACCAGCCAGCACATTACACAAACAATTTCTAAATACAGTGCATGCCCCAGGGAGATCACATCATTTCAGTGGATGAGCTTGTCATCTCAAAGCTATGTCATTTTACTAGCTTGGATTCCCAGTGTAGTAGGGTGCAAAATAAAACATTTTTTTTTAATTGTTGATAAACTAAAATCTTCTCATGTTCATGGTACATTGTTATGCAGGCAAATCCTGAGAGTCCTGTGGGAATCCAAGAAAATACAGGGTGCCACTGGAATTCCAGCAAAAAGCACGAGTGGGATATTAAATTTTCATGTTATTATTTTTACACTGGTCCTTGTGTAATTCAGATTCTGGGTAACAAAAAACCAAGCACCAAGCCGATGTTCACTATGGTATTATTCTCTTTTATTCCTGTGGTAGTTTAAATATCCCATAACAAATACATCTGTGAATTGACTGCCAAATAAATAATCTGAATTTACGATTGCACATGCCAGCAAATGATGCACAAACATTAGTTTCATGAAATCAGAAATAAATAAGCTTCAATGCAGAAGTAATATATATCTACTTGAAGGATATATCTAGCCAAACAACTACATTTATCTTGTCCCTCAGAGCTGAGCTATGCCTAGAAAGAATATTTGGATACACTAGTGACTGACTGTAAGAGTGTCACCAAATTATGCAGCAGTGAGATAATTTTGAGGTAATAAAGTAAGAGTGTCACACTAGTACATTAAAGTAAGTTAAAGTGGATTGATTTAAAGTGTAACCTGCCTAAACTTTACAGGGGGTGATTCGGACTGCTTACCTTCCTGGTGAGGAACGTCCAACAGCAGCTAAGAGAGAAGCCCACCCTGCAGCCAGAAAGCGATGCAGCAGCACTCAGAGAAGCGAAGCTGGGACTTCTACCCTTGGTGGGAGGACACCCTGCCTCAAGAGGACATCCCATCCTCAACATATAGCTAGGTAAGTCCAGCCTTACTGTACAGAGGGGGGTTGAGTAGCCAGGGGCTGGGTGGTTGTGGGTTCGCGATGGAGGCCTTGTTTTGGAAGGAAACAAAGGTGGCAGTGTAAAATTTAGTTGAGTGTCCCCAGAGCACACAGAGAACCTGCCTCCAGGTCAATTGGCTTGCTGGCATGCTCAATTGACCATTAGTTGTTTACTTAAAAATGGCAGCATCCCATCCACCTATCCTGAGGACAGCTTCTATTCAGGTATCCCTTCTATTTTATATGCCCTCATGCCATCGAAAACACATCTAGTACAAGGTCCGTAAACTACAGCCACATCATTTACCAAAACTCTAGGAAAGTTTGTTAACTTTACACAAAGTTACAAATTATAACAATGTACCCTTCAAGAAGTATTTATATTATCTAGGAGTAAAAGAATGCACGACCTAAGAAATAATTTGCCTTCTAAATCACCAGTTACCAATTTCAGCATGAGAGATACCAATCTGGGGAGTATCAGTACAAACTAACCACACAAACAGTGGTCTCAGAAACTAATCAATGCATAACTAAGTACCACAGCAGACAGAGCACTGAAACATAACCAAGAAAAATCCAACTTCTGTCCCAGTTACCCAAAAAGCACACAACTGAGGTCATGCAATGTCACACCTGCCTCTTTCACAGCAACTCCGGAATTAAAAATAATCACCCACTGAAAAAATATAGCTACATCATCTTTTAAATACACAAAGGGGTCTCTCTACCATCTGCCTCAGTCCCCTTTGAATTTGTTAAAAATAAAGGCTCGCCAAAATCTGATCAGCCAGACATTACGTGTCACTGTGAATTACATATCAGGCTACGTAAGCAGTTGGCAGTAACAGTCAGTATGCTAATTTCTCTGAACCACAAAGATTTGCTTCTGTTTGAGGCAGTACAAACAAGACGACTTTTTTCCCCATATGGCTTGGCTTCTTTTACAATAGGTTCTAACAAGATTTGCCATTACTAATCAATTCTTAAAATAGTTCCCACCAGTCCCAGATTGGTCAGGGTTTCCCTTTGAAAACCCAGATTTGTTTTGAAGACTTTATTTAATCTGAACTCTTCAACATTAACTGACCTATCAGGAAAGGAACTTAGAATGTTTTCCTTAAATGAATTCAGTAAAAGTTCCAATTAAATATAAATGTGAATAAAAAATAAACCTTCCAGTTTTTTTTTAAGTCACTATTTGAACATACAAGAGAAGAAACATGCCAGGATAGAAACAAAGTATACCTGTCCCTGGGAAAAAAAAAGGTCAGGTCCAAATCAATTAACTTAAATTCACAGCACAAAGAACATACTCCAGACTACCCCAGTAGAGATTTTCTCTATTGTGGTCACTGAGCGTAACTTGGCCTGCTGTGAACTGCTCTTTTTGTCTGTATACTGGATGTTATGTTGCCTTGGAATGAGCAGGTGGGGGTTTTGTTAAGCAAGTGATTATTTTCTATTATGTTACTTAAAGAAATTTAGTTCACTTACAGATTGCACAAAGTGCCTTTTTGGAAATGCTATTTCCAGTCCTTCACACATACACTTAAAGATAAAATCCCATTCCTATTTCCAAAATCCTTTTCTGCCATTTTATATCTACTCAAAAAAATGATAAATGCAGTACCTCAACTTGATTCTTTATGTCGACTTTACATCTTTGAGGTTATGCATTCACAAGGCAAAGATAATTCTCCAAATGCATTTAACCATAAAAGAACAGAACAACTGCACCATGAAAAGTTAATTCGACAGAATATTAAGAACTAAAACAGGATGTAGAATTTTTAAAAAACTTAATTACGTTAGCTGAGGAAACTTAACTGAATTGTAGGTTTTTGTTAACAATGGAACATCTGCATGCAAAACTACTAATATATATATCCATATACAGGTTGAAAGTGTTTCCAGGTTATGGCACGTATGCAATTTCAGTGCCAAATGGGGAGGCAAAATCGGTTCATACCAGTTTGCATGGTTGAGGGTGGAGAAAGAAAATTCAGTTTACAGTAGATCCAGTTAAATAGAGCAAAAATAACTAATTCCTCTTTGTAACTCCACTCCATATACATAAACCAGCTGTGTCTGCACTCTCCCTCGAGTTTAGGCTGGTTGAATCACCTGTCATCCATTGAGTACATACCACTTTTAACAGCAGCTCCAAGTTGCGTCACCAGTGCTGGGCCAAGCTGATTGCAAAGTAGAAAAGTTCAAGACCAGGACCAGTGTGTTAGTGCACCAGTGCATCATTATCTAAAAACACTGCATTCAAAATGAGACTCAACACAACATTTAAGCTGATGGGCTACCTTTCCCTCTATGCAACAGCTTTGTTTCTAATTCTGTTGTCAATAGCCTCCATTACACTGTTTATAACAGATCAACTTAGAAATAGCCACCACTGAAGCACTAAAATATTAAAATCGCCTAAAAGGCATTTCTGCAACCTGTTACTCCATTTATATTCGGAGCTACTTCCACAAGATTAGGCTCTGCAATATCACCAGTTTCCCATTGTGCTGAATTGACTCCACGTATATCACAGGGTGGATGTAGCAATACTCAACATCTGTATATGTAAACACTGCAAAGTGATGTTTATAGCTTTCCCATTCTGACCTTACCAGATGCTGGAGATAGTTCAACTGAGAGTAATGCGGTCCATCAGTAGAGCTCCACTGAGCAACCATATCATTTATAACCAGAACAAGATGGCAGCATCTTGCTTCCCGGAGCAGGGTGTAAAGCCAGTGTGCATGCTGTCTTGTTTACAGTGCCCTCTTTGATGGCACAACTGGAATATGAATTGAGTATTACAAACCATGATACACATGCCACCACAAAGAAAACTCAGAAAAAAATTGGCAAATATTGATAGATTCTTCTGATGCTTCCACCGTAGGTCTACCACCACTACAATTCATTGCAGAAACGTCAGTGATGTTTCAACACTTGCATAAGTGAGCGTTTATATTGCTAACCTACATTATACTTAATGCTATAAAAATGATTACTTAAGGCATGTAGCATGACATGCATTAGCAGCCTTCTATCATTCTCAGATATAGAGTAACATTGAATGTTGATTTAACTCAAAATCAGCACGCTTTTCAGTGAGACCATTCTCCATGAATTCAGAATAAACCCAGCACAGCAGAAAGGCATTTGACATGTTTTTTTTCTCTTGTTTGTTATAAGACAGGACATCTTTTCAAGAATTCCACAACAGCTACACTGGCAGCGGCACTGTCCAGTGTGTTACTGGAACACGCAGACCTGCAATATCTAAGATGGGATTCATTAGAACTTAACACTAAATGAAACTGTTCCTACTGAGTTTGGCTTTCCTGCTTGTGTGAGTCATGCCCACCACCTTGCCGAAACCAGCAAAAACTGGATCTGGCAATAAACAGAGAAAGACTTCCACATCCAGTTTGTGACCATCATTTATAAAGATCCACCCCGTCTGTCCCACTCCACAAAGATGTGGCGTACAATATCAGAACTAAGAGATAGGCGAGAAGTGAAAACGGCCGCAACGTTTCATAACAGTAGTGGAGATTTCCAATGCTCTCCAAAAAGAAGTTGCAGCTGCTGAGAGAATATTGAAATCAGTAGTGCATTTTAGTGAAATGAAGATATCAAAGGATATGGAAGAAATGCAACTAAATGGATTTTAGGGGCACAGCAGCTAAGGTTGAACAGAATGCTGGCACAGGTTTGAGGGCCTGAACGCCTGATTCTGATGTTCCAATAATATTCCTCAGTGAGAATTATGCAATCAACCACAGGTATTACGCTTAAACACAATTTGTTCAATTCTCTGGACATGAGTACTTTAAATATGGAGAGTATAAACTCAGTTGTGAAGCCTGTCACAGGCAAATATCAATCATTACCATACATTAGAAAATAAAGTGCTGATGATAAAGTGCTAGCCAAGGACTGCTGAACTGTACACCAGCAAGAGGCCACCAAATAAGAGGATTACTGGAAAATTAAAATAACAAACATGATAAAATTATAACAAAACAAAAGCCAGAAAGTGGTGCTACATGCATGTGATTAAATTTATATTTGATAAGCAGTTTAGCTATGAAATTAATTAAAGTTGCTAAGGAACGATAACTATACACAATTGGCTAACTGGAACTTTTATATAAAAATTGTAATGTTAACTTACATCTTAGATTGAAATTAGAGACTGTAAATAGACTTTCAAAGAAACATTTTCCAACCGTGCAATTTTTATACCAGATGCTATTCTGTAGCAAGTGTGACAAAGTTAGGTCTCCACATCATTAGCAAGCTCCTAAGGTTTTTGGAGACTGGAAGTCTGGCACATGAGTTTCAAGTGAGCAAAATCACCCTTTCGCAGCTGCTTAAGCAGCTGCTACCCTCTGACACCTTAGCAGTGCTGGCAACACTCAAAAAAAGAGAATAAAGCCACTCTCCCCCTAAAGCCTTGGACAATATGACAAAACCCAACTATTTCCAAAGTAAGCCGAACAAAAGATTTTTGTCTGCATGTAAATATTATAAACGGTTACTTTGTTGAAGGTAGAATATGCTAGAAATAAAAATCTCAAACACAAAACGCAGGAGGTTTTTTTTCTGATTCTTGCATTATTATTCAAGATTCACAATTTCACGAAACAATGGATAAATTTGATGTTTTAGAGCTGAAGGTCATTTGGATTATTCTGCACATTCATTCAAAAAAAGGGCTTCGCTCACTATCCTAAACAGAATGCTAAACAGAATTTTTGAAAAACTCTAATGTTCTGTCCAGTGCAATTACAAACTGTACATTAGGGAAAGCATATTGGTACACACTCCCCAATCAGCATCTCCCATCCCTACCGTTCAGAAAAATAACAGGTCAGAAGTCTGTTATTTGGAATTCTTCAGCTGCTTTTATATCACTGATAGTGGGATGTTTGCTTAACTAATTCCTGACGCACAGTCTCATGTGATCTGCTGCAACACCAGTGTAAATCTGCTGGATTCTCCAAGACCTGCATCCAAAAAGGAATTACTTACATGAAGCACTGTTCAGCAATTTTTGTTTTAGCTTAAAAGACACTACATAAGTGCGAGTTATTGTTGTCATTATATTTTCGGAGCAGCTTCAGTCTATCTAGGAAATGTAAATGGGGTTCCTGTGTGCTATATATGACTCATGACCAGTGGCACAAACCGTCACTGACATGAATTTAAAAGCAGCTTCTCAATGATCAGTTTGTAATTCAGAACCACTTCTGGCAGTCAGGGTTCTGCAACTCGGCGATCTTCCTGGGTCTCAGAAAGCCAGCCCAGGTTCAGGGTGGTGCCTTTGGATCTTGCGGCACAACATAAAAAGGATGCCTACGTGTAAGTCTTGAAGTTGCAGTTGTAGCTTTCATTTTCTCATTGCAAAAATACAGCACGGTCCACAAATCATGCTTTGCTAGTCTATATGGGCTAAGGAAGCACTTAGCTAGACTTTGGCCAGATTAAGACAACAGCTGTTTACATTTGCTGCCAGCATCTCTGTCCCTTTCATGACACAGGGAACAAAACCACCTCAAAGTGATAGGCTCTTTAAAGTTTTTAAGAAGTCTTTTGATAGGCTCTGCCTGCCATTGGACGCTAGTGTTGTGTGATTTGTGTAGGAACACTAGCACTGATGTTTGAGCTAACAGTCTCAGCAGCATCATAATAGCAGTACAGGGCTAAAGAATTCCATCCATTAATAAATTATACTTGAGTTGTTGACTCATTTTCAATATATCTGTTTCCTTGATAAGATCATGTTCTGTATCAGTTCCATCTTCCATACTTCCGAATGTACCGAAAATCGATCAATTTGAATCAATTTTGAAATCATCAAGTATTGGTCACAATTGGAGCTCTGTGCACACTACAGTCACTGACTAGAGGTGAGTTGAGAGTCAGAATTCATTTCCCTTATGTGTGATTACATACAGAAAAGGTGCTGGAAACCAACACTACTTTAGATTAACTCAACAAAACAGCAACAAGAATCAAATTATCTTTCTCTTCCTTTCCCCAATAAAAACTTCAAACTGCCAGCAATTGACTCCTCAGAAGTCAGAGATGAGAATTTCTGCCTTAATCACTGCATATTAGCTTTGCGTGGATAATAAAATGAACAGTTCATCAAATCCTCTTTAAATTAAGTTTAACAAGTGTCTTTGCACCTGCAGCTGGGCACATTTGATGTTGCCACCATAAATCAAACATACCATAATCTAAGAATTATATGACTTAATATCCAGCTAATCAGTTTAAATGCTCATCTCACTAACAATCTGACGAGGCTTGGGCTGTATACTGTATGCTCCCATGCTAGTGCGATGTATAATGATGGGCGTTTATGGAAAGAAGTTGGATTAAAAGGAAGTGAAACATGCACATTTAGCACAAGTTAGCAATTCAGTGGCAACACAAGTTTATACCTGTTAACTTTAACGCAATTAATTCAGGATGTAACAAAACCAACAGAGATTATAGTTATCACAGTTTATCAGTCCTGATCTTCAGAAAGGAATTTGATAATACGCTTCACAACATATTTGTTGTTGAAGCAAAGAAAAATTGGAAACAAAAATCACTGACTGTTGTTGGTCTCTTACCAACCAGCTGTGACTGACAAAGAACACCTTACAGTCATTGCCATTTGCTAAATTTATAAAATAAAAGTATTGATGAAGGCACTGAAAGCAGAATTTATAAATTGTGTCAGAATATGGAATATTCTGTGGTAAACAACAGAATTCATGGGATTTTTAGCAGAGAGATGAATGCCTGATGGTAATCAATGTTGAAAGCACAAAGTCAGACGTATTAGTGCAGGAAATCATGAGTATGATCAAAGTGAAGGACTTGTCACAAAATTGAGTCAAGGAACCGTCTGCAACAACTGACCAAAATTCAGAAGCGGCATCCATACCATTTGTGAAAAAGTGAAACTATCCTTCCTAACCCTTCTCAACCTCTCTGCAGTCTTTAGCATGGTTGACTATGGTCCTCTTCCAACATCCCTCCACTTTTTTATCCAGCTGTATGGAGCTGCTCTCTGGTGTTTCATTCTTCTCTACCTAATCACAGCCATAGAATGACTTGCAACAGCATCTCTTCTTGCTCCCACACTGTGACCACTGGTGTCCACCAAGATCTATCCTTCCTCCCTTTCTATTTCTCATCTACGTGATGTCCCTCAGCAACATCATCCAGTAACATATCGGTTTCCACATTAGAGTGACAACTACCTCACTACCATCACTCAAATCTGGCACAGCTTCTAAATTGGCAAACTCCTCATCCAATATCCAGTAATGACTGAGCATGAATGGAAGGGTGGAGAGTAGGGGTAGGGCCAAGCAAATTAGAAAGATATTGAAGTTAAAGATGGTAAGGGAGTGGATTAGGCACAATTAGAGGACAGAAATTATAGATCTTAAAAGGTCCAGTCCATAGAAATGTAAATTGTTGTTGCTTTGGCCATAGAAGAAAGTTTAGTTTTTGGTCAAACATTACACAAATGTTACAGACACCATCAAACTTAACCAAAGGTGACAATCAAAGATATTAATGGAATCAATATAGGCATGTAGGTGTGCATTGGTATAATCAGCGGCAAAAGGCTTTAGTTATCTTGATGGAAAGCAGAAAATGTGTTATTTGATATTTTCAATGAAATTACTTAACTGTGGAGTGTTAAGGACAAGACACTGAAAGTAATACGACAAATCTTTAGATTTATTCATAAAATGCCTACCAAGAGATTGGAAAACAAGTTGAGACTTAAGAAAATCGTGTACATTTAGCACTGACCCATGTCAAAACGGAAGACGCAGCAGGGGCTACATCAGCTCCTACTTTGAAGTGGAACTGTAGCATAGCATGCAACATGTGGATGGGCATTCAGAGGGCCTCGTGTGAAAGACAAAATATCACTTGTGTAGGTGCTTAGGTTTTTAATACCTAATTTTGACACATGTAATACAGCATATGTCAACAACACTTGCAGTATAATCCTGAACTACTTAAAGAATCTGAATGCAAAACTGCTTATTAGGCCTGCTGTTCCTCAGACTTATGAATAATTTAACACATTTCAGTCTAGGAGGTATCACTTGCCTTCACATTATTCTCATTAATAAGTTCATAGCAGAAAATTAATACGGTAGCAAAACCATGTTAAAAACACAGCTGTTGGAACAAAGTGGGAATACAAAGAGACAGTAAACAGACTTTGTACAAGATATTTTTTTAAAGACTTCTTTTACTCAGTATCCAATTAGTCAACAATGAAGTGCTTAACAGGAAGGAACTACTTCATGATTTGTCCCTTTGCTCTACGTTTTCTATTTTGTGACAGCGATACTCAATAAATAAAACAATTGGAAAACATGCTTTCTCACTGAGTATACACATTGAGGGTTATGAGGAGATATGAATTTACAGCAGCGGAATAATTCTATTCCACTACAATCTGTAATCTCATGGCCCATTTCTCACTCTACCATTATCATTATGCCAGGGCACCAAAACTGGTTTAATAAGGGTTGTAGAAAAGTATGCCAGGAACATACTTGAAAATGAGGTGCCAATCTAGAGAAGCCAAACAGTGGAAACAACACTCTACAAACAAAGTTAATTGATCTGGCATGAAAAACACATCAAATAATTTGATTTGATTCATTATTGTCACATGTACCAAGATACAGTGAAAAGTATTGCATTGCATGCTAACCAGATAAATCATACCTTATGTAAGTACATCAGAGTAATAGAACAGAATGCAGAATATAGTCTTACAGTTACAGAGAAGATGCAGAAAAATATCAACTCTAATATACGAGAGGTCCGTTCATAAGTCCAATAATTGTGAGGAAGAAGCTGTTCTTGAATCTGTTGGCATGTGTTTTCAAACTTTTGTATCTTCTGCCTGACAGAGAAGGATGGAAGAGAGTATAACCGGGGTCAGGGTGGGATGGGTCTTTGACTATGTTAGCTGCTTTCCTGAGGCAGCAGGGAGTATAGATGGAGTTAATGGAAGGAAGGCTGGTTTTCGTGATGGACTGGGCTACGTTCACAACTCTTTGTAGTTTCTTGCGGTCTTGGGTACTGCTGTTATCATATTTAGATGTTATGCATCTGGATAAGATGCTTTCTATGGTGCAGCTAGAAAAATTGGTGAGTCATTGTGGACATGCCAAATTTCCTTAGCCTTCTAAGGAAGTAGAGGCATTGGTACACTTTCTTGACTGTAGCGTCAATGTGGATGGACCAGGACAGAGTCATAGAGTTGTGCACCATGGAAACAGACTCTTCGGTCCAACTCGTCTATGCCGACCAGTGGGACCAGATATTCCAAATTAATTCAGTCCCATTTGCCAGCACTTGGCCCATATCCCTCTAAACTCTTCCTATTCATATACTGATCCAGATGCCTTTTAAATGTTGTTATTGTACCAGCCTCCACCACTTCCCCTGGCAGCTCGTTCCATACGTACATCACCCTCTGCATGTAAAAGTTGCCCCATAGGTCCCTTTTAAATCTTTTCCCTCTCAGCTTCAACCTATGCTGTCCAGTTTTGGACTCTCCCATCCTGGGAAATAGACCTTGGCTATTCACCCTATCCGTGCCCCTCATGATTTTATAAATCTCTATAAGCTCACTCCTTAGCCTCCAACGTTCCACAGAAAATAGCCCCAGCCTATTCAGCCTCTTCCTATAGCTCAGACCCTCCAATCCTAGCAACATCCTTATAAATCTTTTCTGGGTTAGTAAATTTGCGGATGACACCAAAGTCGGTGGAGTTGTGGATAGTGCGGAAGGATGTTGCAGGTTACAGAGGGACATAGATAAGCTGCAGAGCTGGGCTGACAGGTGGCAAATGGAGTTTAATGCGGAAAAGTGTGAGGTGATTCACTTTGGAAGGAGTAACAGGAATACAGAGTACTGGGCTAATGGTAAGATTCTTGGTAGTGTGGATGAGCAGAAAGATCTCGGTGTCCATGTGCATAGATCACTGAAAGTTGCCACCCAGGTTGATAGCGTTGTTAAGAAGGCGTACAGTATGTTAGGTTTTATTGGTAGAGGGATTGAGTTTCGGAGCCATGAGGTCATGTTGCAGCTGTACAAAACTCTGGTGCGGCCGCACTTGGAGTATTGCGTACAGTTCTGGTCACCGCATTATAGGAAGGATGTGGAAGCATTGGAAAGGGTGCAGAGGAGATTTACCAGGATGTTGCCTGGTATGGAGGGGAGGTCTTATGAGGAAAGGCTGAGGGTTTTGAGGCTGTTTTCGTTAGAGAGAAGAAGGTTAAGAGGTGACTTGATAGAGATATACAAGATGATCAGAGGATTAGATAGGGTGGACAGTGGGAGCCTTTTTCCTCGCATGGTGATGGCTAGCACGAGGGGACATAGCTTTAAATTGAGGGGTGATAGATATAGGACAGATGTCAGAGGTAGGTTCTTTACTCAGAGAGTAGTAAGGGCGTGGAATGCCCTGCCTGGAAAAATAGTAGACTTGCCCACTTTAAGGGCATTTAAATGGTCATTGGATAAACATATGGATGATAATGGAATAGTTTAGGTTAGATGGGCTTCAGATTGGTTTCACAGGTCGGCGCAACATCGAGGGCCGAAGGGCCTGTACTGCGCTGTAATGTTCTATGTTCTATGTTCTATGAACCCTTTCAAGTTTCACAACATCCTTCCAATAGCAGGGAGATTAGAACCGCACACAGTATGGCCTAACCAATGTCCTGTACAGCCACAACATGTCATCCCAACTCCTGTACTCAATGCACTGACCAATAAAGGCAAACATACCAAACGATCATTGGTGATATTTACTCCTAGGAACTTGAAGCTCTCGACTACCTCCACCTCGACATTATTGATACAGATGGGGTGTGTCCTCCACTCTGCTTCCTGAAGTCGATGATGAGCTCCTTCATTTTGCTGATATTGAGGAAGAGGTTGTTGTCTTTACACCATGGCACTAAGCTGTCAATCTCCTTCCTACACCATGTCTCTTTGTTGTTTGTGATCTGGCGTCATCAGCAAATTTGTAAATGGTATTAGAGATGAATTTGGCCACAGAGTGGTGAGTGTATAAGGAGTATAGTAAGAGGTTGAGTACGCAGCCTTGTGGGGCATCAGTGCTGAGGATTATTGCAGAGGAGGATTATTGTTTTGTCACCTATCCTTACTGATTGTGGTCCACGGGTCCAGAAGTTGAGGATCCAGTTGTGGGGGGAGTGGAGTCCTAGGTCTCGGAGCTTGGAGATGAGTTTTGTTGGAATTATGGTGCTGAAGTCAGAGCTAAAGTCAATATATAGGAGACTGACATAAATGTCCTTGTTATCCAGATGTCCCAGGGATCAGTGTAGGCCTGCGAGATGGCTTCTGCCAGGGGTCTGTTGTGACAGTAGGTGAATTGTAGCAGATCAAGGTAATCTGGGAGGCTGGAGGTGATGTGTGCCATTACTAATCCCTCGGAGCACTTCGTAATAATAGATGTCAGAGCCAGTGGGTGGTAGTCATTAAGGCATATAGCCTGATCTTTCTTTAGCACCAGGATAAAGGCTCTGCAGGTCTGCCATATCCAGTTACGTACAATGGTGGAACAGGTAAAGGGGACAGAGATGCTTCATGATAATCCCCATCCTCAATGACCTTCAGCCACCTGCAGCAAGAAGTGTTCAGTGAATTATCCATCTCATCCCACCAACGAGAAAATACAGTCTTCAGCCAATTCAATTCAACCCAAGTGAGATCGAGAATTAGTTGAGTGCTTTGGATACAGCAAAGACTACAGGATCTGACAACACTCTGGCTATATTGCCAGAGATTTGTGCTCCATTGAAATTCAGAACATAGAAACATAAAAAAAAGATTATTTACAATGAGGAAGCCATTCAACCATTGTATCTGTGCCAGCCAAGAATCTCACCTTCCAGGTTTTGATCCACAGCCCTGTAGGCAGCTAAAGTGCAAATCGAAGTATTATTTCAAATGCAATGTGCTTCTGTTTATTTCATCCTTTCAAGCAGTGAGCTGCAGGCTTTGTCCATAAAGTAATTCTCCTCAACTCTTCTCTAATCCTTTGACCAATTACTTTAAATCTATGACCTCTGGTTATTGACCTCTCTGCTAACAGAAATAGATCTTTCCTTAAACTCTATCTAGGATCCCGTGTAATTTGTAACATTCAATTAAACCTCTCCTTAGCCTCCTTTGTTCCAAAGAAATCAAGCACCAACCTATCTGATCTTTCTTGCTATTTACATTTCTGGTAACATCCTTGTAAATCCCCTCCATCCTGTAATATGGTGATTAAAATTGCAGCAATACTGCAGCTGCAGTTCAACTATTATTTTATATAGGTCGAGCACAATGTGCCTGCTTTTAGATTTGTGACCTCTGCAAAATAAAAAGAAGTATCCTGTGTGCCATCTATTTTATCTTCCTGTCCTGTTACCCACTGCACCTTTACACTTCTCAATGTCCTACGATCCTGTTGCCTGGTTCATCTTCGGCAAATGCATTGCCTTCCACATCACGAGACTGAACCGTATTTGCCAGTTTTCTGTCCAGCTAACCAATCCACAGATATATTACTGCACTCTATAACTTTCTTCCAAACAATCATCCACATGGCTTATTTTCATACCATCTGCAAATTTCTTAATCATGCCCTCTATATTTGCATCTAAGTCATTGATATCTACAATGAAAAGCAAGGGACAAAATGCTGAACTGTTGACCACCACTGCAAACAGCCTTCCAGTCACAACACAAAACAGCTGCTGTAAGCCTTTTCTTCCAACCCTTGAAGTAATTTTACATTAAACATGCCACCTTTTCCTTTTGATCCCACGAGCTTTCAATTTTCTGACCAGACTACTATAAGTGACCTTGTGAAAAGCACAGCTAAGAACCATGTAGACTACTTGAAATGCACTACTCCTTATCAATCTTCTCTTCCTCTAAAACTGAATCAAGGTAGTCAGACAATTTATCCTGTTTCCTGGAATATTTTCAAATTGTTTGCTCACCACCGAAATTAGGCTGGCTGAACCGTAATTACAGACTAACACTCTTTGGAAGGTGCATCATTAACAGCCCTCAAGCTCGTAGCTAGAGAAGGTTGGAAAATCAGGTTAGATCTTATGGCCCTTCCAAAGGCAGAGCAGGAACCAGATGGATCTGTTAAATAGTCTCCATTCCACTGGCATCATGTTAACCAGTGACACGCCCACCCTACCATAACTTTACCAGTAGCAAGAGGCTTTGGGTGGGCTGTCCACCCCTGGCCTAACTGAGGATTTTCAGTGGGGAATCAATCTCTACTTAAGGACATCATCCTGCTGCTGCTTAGATATTGGAGAGGCCTGTGCCTAACACAAAGTCTGGCAGGTTTGATTCTGAGAGTTGCTGGCCAGTGTAAGGGGGCAGCTTTTGTCTCATTGCCAGGTCACTGTGTCAATCGTTGGCTTTTTACTTTCACCGATACTTTTTGTTCTCCTTAATGCTTTCTGCAGTATTGAGCTTCCAGAATTTGACATAAGATTCCATATGCTCTTTGAAAGATCTTCACTGAATGCCTGCCACTTATCTGCTCTGGCTCATCTTCATGTTCTCCTCCAAGCCACACATCATTCTGACTTGGAAACATACCACTGTTATTTCTCTGTCACTGTGTCAAAGTCCTGGAATTCCTTTCCTAACAGAACTGTGGGTGTACCTACACAATATGTGCCCAGATTTCCTGACAATGGGAAGAAACCTCCAATTCAATTTATGCCAGTGACGTGCTTCCAGATCTTGAGGAAGTTCCGACTTAAGTATGTCTGCAACACATACAGACGAAGTTTAAACTCAATGTGCCAGTCTTACTGGCATAGATTTCTCCATGATTGACCAGAAACACACAGAATTGGGCTGTTTACACTATAAGCAGCTTGGTCTTTACAAGGATTTACTCAGGAGCTTTTCATAGCAGATATAAAACCACTGTAACTCTGGACGAGCTGGAATGTCAATGCACCCTGGTGTTCACAGCAATGTTCACCCTCTCCCAAAAAACGTTCTCACCGCTTCCCACACCCAGACCATGTTGACACATGCTTGAAAGTGTTCAGCCACTCGAGCATCAAAGACAGTGTTCGCCCCAACTCACAACCCAGCTCACAATTCAGCCCCAGGATCCCTGGCTCCTGTCCAGCCAATGTTAGCATTGGCAACTTTGTTGGGTAAAGGAAGGGGTAAACACTCTCAGGGGCTAAGGGAGAAAGGCTGAGTCTTGGGGGAGGGAGAAGCACACTGTTACTGGGTGTGAGCAGGATGAATCCTGTCAGGGTCATGAGGAGTGGTGAGCACTGTTGGCGGGTGAACACCGAATTAATGCCAACTTATTTCATAGCAGATATTACAGTTGTGAGGTACTGCGTTAATCAAGGAACCCCCATAGTGCCAGTGAAGAGAAGCAACAGAAGTTGGACCTGTTGAAATGCTGAACCTTTGAAATGTAATGTTTTAGAACCTCCTAAGTTCCATAGACGATCAGAGTTTTATGTTTCTGCAAAATGCCATCCATTAAGAGCAGAACATACCCCTTAGTGGCATGAATGACCAGTTGATGCATGAGCAAAAGCTATCTATATTATTATAATTTAACACTGAGCTTTAATAAGTGTATGTGAATTAAAACTATAAAAATGTGACTTGAGAATTAATAAATTTGGAGGACAAATAAGAGATTCTACCCCTTAGTGAGAAAGTGTGGGAAACAGAAAAAGTCAAGCAAAGAACAGTAGGAAAACAACTGCTATTGTTTGAGTTCAGAAGCTGGGTTCTTGGAAACCACCACATTACTTTATCTGACTTACTGTTCCTGGAATAGTCAGTGAAAAATAATTTTGGACTCCTGTTGTGGGCTGAAGTAAATTTTCAAATATTTCTGCTCTTAAAGTTCTCTCATCCTGGTCTGAAACAAGCCAGTTTCCAGCAAAGTCACATGTTCAATTCCCCAGTGGATACGGAGCTGAAAAAAACAAATAGTGCTTTATCATTGACCTTTGGTCCATCATGAGGACAGAAGAGATGTATGCTGATGGTTGTACAGTAGTTAATAACATCCACAAGTCCTTAGGTACTGAAACAGTCCATACTCACAACAACAATTCCTGGACAGCATTGAGGCTCATGTTGACAACTGACAAGCAACATTTCTGCCACACAAGTATTAGTCAGAAACCATCTCCGACAAGAGAGAACCAAAGCACCTCTGTTTCACAGCCAATGGCATTATCATTGTAGAATCCACCAGCATCAAATTCTAGGGAACCTCACCACTGACCTGAATTTTAACTAGCCTGACTTCATAAACAATGTAGCTACAAGAAAAAAGTCATAGACTGTCTTTTCTCTGATAAGTGACTCATTTCAGACTCCTCAAAGCCTTGCCAACTCCTACAAGGTGCTACCTGTGTGATGTGTAGTACGGCACTGCCATTACCTCAGCCTGATGAAATCTTCTCCATTTGTCTGGATGAATACACATCCAACAGCACTCAAGAAGTTTGACATTATCCAGGATTAAACAACACCCAAAACAGCATTTATTCATTAATATTTAATCTTAATTCTTCCATCACCAGAATACAGTGGCAGCAGGTCGTACAACATATACAGGTTGCACAACATATACTACAGCAACTTCAAAGGCTACTTCAATAGTACCTTAGAAACCCATCTAGAAGAGCAAGAACACTCAGGAATACGACCTGCAGGTTTCCCGCCAAGTAGCATACCAAGCTGACTTGCTGTTCCTTCACTGCCACTGAATCAAAATCCAGGCTTTCTCTCCCAACAGCACTGCAACAGTATGTGATATTTACAATAATTGTAGCGGCTCAAGGTAGCAATCCACTGTCAATTTCTGAAGGGTAATTAGAGTTGGGCAATAAATGCTGGGCCTATCAACCCCCCCCATTCAATGACTCCTTTGATAAAATGAGCACGAGTCGCTTGCTTTAAAAATGAATTTGAAATAAATGAATTATAAAGAATTAGAAGAGAATGTTCTTCAAAATACAGATTACAGTTTGCAGCTTTAATCAACAGGAACATCAATCAAAGATTTGATCTGCTGGTTCACAACTTCGTTAAATTCCAGGTATTAAAACTAGTCACCATAAAATCAGGAAAGCTACGACCTGAACATGTTGACCACTGAACCCCGAAGCATTCAGTAATGTTCCACAGCAGCAGCAGCTCTTTGGCCAGTAAGATTATGCACTCAATTTTCAACAATAACATTTAAAAATATGTCCACAGCACTCTTCAGAATTTTACTATCAGAGCCAAAACCTCTCTCCAAGCTTTCTGTCACAGTCTGACAAATATTTAGTGTTGTTCTAAAATATATACATTAAATAGGTCAATAAAAAGGCAATAATTCAATGGACATGTTTTGCCATTTCTTTTGAATGTTAAAAATGTGCAGAACAATTATAGGAACAGTCTTATTTTCTCCACTAATTTGTGGCAGTTCTCAAGTCTTATGTTGCATCACACAGAATCACTTGTTCTTTGTCTCTTTAAATGGCCAGAATACTTCAACCCGTTGACGATGTTAAGCAGGTCAGTTCCTTACAAAGCACTCATTTTGCTGAAGGCCAAATAAAGTCCAATACATTAATCGAATACTCAATCTAATAAAATCAAAACACTCACTGAATCTTCTAACACTACAAATTGCTCAAAACATTAGTATTTAGCCAACTGAAGTTTTGTATTGACTTCCTTATTTTACACCTACGTTCACACATGTAGCTTTTTATCCTATGTTTTCTTGCATTGCTGTCAAACAGAACAAACCAAATTTTGCATTCTTTCCAGCAGTTATTACAAGCTCCTTGTGAAACGTTGTTCAGTATTTTTTTGGAAACTGCTGCCTCTGTTCAGGAAAAGGTACATTAAGGCTATCCATCGTCCAATATTTAATGTCATAATGTCAATAGAGGTCAACAGTTCTGTAGAAAGCATGAGTGTGATGTCAGTTAGGAACGTACCAAGAGAATAAGTTAGCTGACCCACAACAAATTACTCAGCACAGGGAAAATAGTAAACATTTATGACCAATAAATAGTCCATGCGTAAACACATAAAGCCTTTTAAGAAGAGGATAGTTGCCAAGTAAGTATTATTTGCAATTTCCTGAATCAATGGACAGCAATTGGTCGGAAGAGTGTTTACTCCCAATGACGCACAGCCGAGTTCAGTTACACGTCTAGGATCAGAGGTCGATAGCATATTAACGGTTCAGTTGTGTTTACATGTAACAGATTACAGTAGCAACTGCAATTCTTTGTATTTATGTAATCAGTTTTGCCAAAGAATTAATTCAGAATCTGATCAACTTAGACCTACACTACATCTTCATGCAGTCAGTTGAATTATTTGCATTAAAATTGTATATCAAGTAAAATCCTATACCTGTAATGTTGGGAATTCAGCTTTTATAATTATATTCTACCTTTTTTAGTTCCTGTCATTTTTTTTTAGTTTTCTTCCCAGCCTAACCAGTTGATTATTCTCCCAAATTGAACTTCATATTTTACATTTTCTTTTGAAAAAGTTAACAACAGCTCTGCCAGCAGAGTCTCAACGTCACCCAACAGCTCCATCTAGCAAACTGACTGGCGTGAACAAACCCTGCCCAAATTGGAAAAATTTCAGGCAAAGTTGTGATTTGTATGAGCGACCTTCTAATTTGAACTCCAATACACGGTCATTATTGTTATTTCTGTTAGGTTTTTTATTTTTATTTTCTTCCATTTTCCAACAAGATGAATCACTTGGCTATTTATCACCCAGTCATTCCAAAGTTTGCTAAAGGATGTAGATTTCCATTCAATATCCAATAATGTTTACAAATAGAAAGTGTATTGCTTTTTTGATAAAGATCAGACCTTTTTACCTCAGCAAATAACTTATTACTTTTTCTTTAATCACTCATTTATGGACAGTAAGTCCTGAAACAAGCAGATCTGTTACCAGATCTCATTAAAAGTCTGATTTTTAAAGGTAGTCCAATTACCTCACATCCAGGCTGCAGCTTCAAATACAAGTCATAATAACAATAATTTGCAATTGTCATCTTTAAAGCTGTAAAATGTTCCAAGACACAATGAGAGTTATAGAAATCAAAATTTGGCATCAACAAGATCAGGAGATATGAGGCAAGATGACAAAAAACTTTCTCAAAGGTGTAGGCTTTGAGAAGCATCCTAAAAGAAGGATGAAAGCTACGGTTGATAAAGTTGAGGGAGGGACTTTTGACCTCCGGTGCAATTAGAGAGCAAGTTTAAACAAAGTAATACTTGTACTCCCAAGTGGTGAATTACAAAATGATTCAATGTCATCCTTCATAGCCAACAGTGGCTAATGAAAGTGAAATGTTAGTGGTTAAGGAGAATTTCACATGTAGTTAAGGGAGGAAAGATGCAAAAAGTAAATGATGGAAGGAAGGATTGTTTACAAAAAACATTGCCCTGTACAAAATCAAAAAGAAAACTCTGGAGACCTTCTCAGGACACAGTGGCACAGTCACTAACACTGCTACCTCGCAGCGCCAGGGACCCAGGTTTGATTCCAGCCTCAGGCAACTGTCTGTGTGGAGTTTTACTTTCTGCCCGTGTCTGCGTGGGTTTCCTCTGGGTGCTCCTGTTTCCCACCACAGTCCAAAGATGTGCAGGTTAGGTGGATTGGCCATGCTAAATAGCCCATAGTGTCCAGGGATTAGTCATGGGAAATGCAGGGTTACAGGGATAGGGCAGGGGAGTGATCTTGGGGGGATGCTTTTTGGAGGGTCGGTGTGGACTCGATGGGCCAAATAGCCTGCTTCCACACTGTAGAGATTCTATAATTCTCAACCCTCAAGCCTAGGTGCTGATGATCGATAAACTGTCTTTTTTTATTTCAACACTTAACTTTGTTGATGGAATCAGACTACTTCAGTCAAATTGCAATCTTAGCAGTATAAGAATATTCAAACAGTTACAAAGATCTGCCCAATAATGTCCACATGACAAAGTCTTACATCACCAGGAAAGAGGAGTCAGTAAGTAATTCCAGATAGCAACATCTGGGACACAAACAACTCAACAGGAGGCAAAGATAAAAGAGATGAGGGGTTGTCTCATGAAGAGAGATTCAGCAGTTTAAGCCTATACTCTCTGGAGTTTATAAAAATGACCGATTGAGGATATAAGATACTAAAGCAGAATGACAAAGTAGATGTAGAAAAGATGCTTCTTCATGTTAGGCAATCCAGAATGAGAGGTTAAAGTTTTAGGATAAGGGATAGCAGATTAAAACCACAGATGAGGAGAATTATTTTGCTAAAAGTGTTGTGAATCTGTAGAATTCACTCCCCCGAATGCATTGGATGCTGGGACATTGAGTATATTTAAGGAGGAAATAGACAATTTTTTTTTAGTAATGAATAGAAGGGTTATGGAGACTGGGCAGGAAAGTGGGGTTAAAGCCAAGATAAGATCAGCCATGATCATATCAAAGTGCGAGGGCCTGAATTGCTTATTCCTGTTCCTAGTTCCTAGGTTCCTATGTAGTTCTAATGCTGTCCCCACTCCTGCTACAGGTCATGATTATTTCATGAATGAGAAGTTAAAAATGCTTTGAAATGGAGAAAAACAATTTTGTCCAACTCAGTCAGGTGTCCATCTTTAAAGAAAGGCTCCATCTTAATAAATGCTTGGTCATAAAATAACATTTAAAAAGAACCTCTACCGAAATGAAACTGCTGACAACCTCATTGCCTTGGCCACATGCAAGGCAGGCTATCTTGTCATAACATATCATAGCCATCTATGATAACCAGTAAGGCAAATGAAGACACAAGTGCCAACAGTGGCGATATTAAATTCAGGCAATATAGAAGAGGCCAAAACTGGAGAAATGCAGAGATGGAGGGTGGAATTGCAGGATCTATAGAGATAGGGAAAAGGGAAGCTATAATAATTTAAAAACAAAGATGAGATTTTGAGGTGGAGGCATTTTCGGACCAGGAGCCAATGTATGTCAATGAACGCAGGGATGATGGATAACAGGGACTGGATCTAGTTTGGGACACAGGCAGCAAAGGTCTGGATTAGTTCAGATTTATGTATGATAGCAAGCTAGCCAGAACAGCATTAGAAAAATCAAGCCCAAAGATAACAAATGGATGAGGGTTTCCACAGCAGTTAATCTTAAATTAATTTAGAGATAGGTAGAAATAGGAAATGTTACAGAAATGAAATTACTCAGTCCTAGCAGTGGACTAAAAATGGGTCAGCAGCTACATTTTCGGGTTTTTAGGATGCCAAGCTTGCAAATGATCTGGATCATCTTCAGACAGTGGTCAGGGAGAGACCAGGGAGAGACCTCTTGACTATAGTGAATTAATACATTTGTTTATCTCTCCATGAGACTCACCCATTGACTTTCCTACCATATTTCTTTGCACTAAGTATATGTTTCCCATGTTAGTCCCATGTTGTTGCTATTATGAAGCAGCAATGCAATCAAGAAGGAAGAACAAGGGAAGCAAGACATAACAGAGGCAGTGTTGCAATTCAGTGTGTGGACTGGAAAAGAAAGACATACTCAATGCCAAAATACAGGAGGTAAAGAGATAAAATACATGACCACCTCGCTTCTGACTTTGCAAATGGCTGCAACACTTATGTGGAGCATATTTTATTTCATCCATCATTCCCAGATTTGCCGTGATGTCAGATGTCAGTCAATCACTTTTTTCCCCATTAGCTGTTAAAGTATCACAGTGCCAAGATCAGTCATGCAACAAAGCCTCTGCTTATGCTACTAAGAAACCTTAAGTGCATCAAACTGAGACAGAGGTCTAAAATGTACTTGAATTGAAACATTTAGGATTTTACTCCACTTATAACTGAAGAGGAGGAACATGTCTTTAGTACAATGGGAACATTGTAGTGGGGATTTTTCTGCTTGTTATGGTAAGGGACATTAATGCAGGGAAATGGAACATTTCTCATTGCCTATCTGGCATCAAGCACCTGCAAATCACATGTATCATTAGATGCAGAGTAAAGTTCCCTCTATTCTGTCCAAACAATACGCTCAGTCAGTCCCAAATTCAGAAAATCACCCCTCACTGTAGCAGTATGACATTTTTATTTTCATTTTCAACATTAGTCATCCTGTGGTCTCACTGAGTTTGGGCTGCCGGTCTGAATGCTAAATTGGTGCAGCCCAGCACTGCAGATTTTATACGTATTACATTTGGGTAAAGGTTCCCAGCATCATTGCCTGGAAGTTGCTAAGAGTCAGTAAGGAGAGGAGTCTCAGCCCATCAGTTTAGGTTGGAGCAGAATCCATGTCGGAAAGGTGAAAGCACAGCTGAGGCAACCACTTATGACACCAAAAAAATTCTTATTTACTAACAGAAGTAAACAAAATTTTAAGAGCTTTCTAGCCTTCCTCAGTTTTGAATATAGATCCATATTTTTGTTGTGCACCATTATACTTCACACCTTAAATACTGACATTTCAAAATGAGTTCAGAATAGTCTGTACTAAACACTGATTTGACCATTTAACAGTCATAACTTGTTAGGAAGGTGTAAAAGTTTTTGAGATTCCTCTCTCCTCCATCATGATTGCTTTGGCACTAAGACCACTAATTACCAGTGATAAAGGATGTGTTTTTTTTAAATGACACCTATTACCCTGATGGCTTCATTGAATATAGTCTAGGGGCGGTCCATAATAATTTGCACTGTTAGTTTTATCACCAGTATGCCCCACCTGAAATGCTGCATCCAGTTGTGGTCATCAGACTTTAGGAAAGCTACGATAGTCTTTGAAAGGGTGCAAAGGAGGTTCCAAGAATCAGGATATTGGATACAAGGTTAGGTTGGCAAGCTTAGGGTAGTGCTCCTTGCAACAAAGAATTGAGCAGAAATCTAATACTGTAGATCCAATAGGGGAAGGGAATGGGTGTGCATCACTGAGAGAGAAATCATAGAATCATAGAATCTCTACAGTGTGAAAGCAGTCCATTTGGCCCGGATCCACTCTGAACCTCCGAACAGCATCCCACCAAGACCCAACCCCCTATCCTATCCCTGTAACCCTGATTTCCCATGCCTAATCCACCTAACCAGCACATTCCTGGACACTATGGGCAATTTAGCATGGTTAATCCACCTAACCTGCACATCTTTGGATCCATAAATTCACCAGATGCAAAAGGTCATAAAATAGCCTCTCCCTGGTCAAAGTCTGAGGTTGACAGAGATCATTTGCAATCTTGGCTTCCTACAAACCACTCAGATGAGTTCCTGACCCATACCAATTTTGGCATTGTTAGCAAAACTTTAAATGCCTATTTTGTTTTTCTGGTCTCAAGCAAAATGATTCCAGGCTATTAAGGGATGAATGCTGTTTCCAATATCATATTCAGAGTGAAACAATACTTCATGCGATTGAATAGTTCTGTGGCTCTTAACATCCAAATTTTTCACCAACTTAAAACGATACTGATAAACTGCCTTTGTGATAAACAGTCTTTTTGGATCCTTTTCACATCAGATCTGCGAATGATAAATCTGTAATCCAAATGTGAACTTCAAATCAGCACTGAATTCTATGCCAAAATTAGAAAACATTTATACTTATTTGTGTGCACTGTAACACACAGCAATAGGCTAATAACCACAAACATTGAGGGGGGGGGTGTAATTTGAAACGTGATAAATAAATTAACTACAAGTAAGTTTCACCTTTTATAAGCTAATGAAATGCATGAAACTGATATGCTGGAATTCAAAACTACTTTTGTGAGCATTTCCTGGATAATTTTTAACAAGTTGCAATGAGTTTATCAAAAGTATACAATATTTTATTTAAAACCCTACCATATAGTTTTGCTGTGCTAGAAATATTTAAGCATTAAAAAATTCTGTATACGGGCATCAAACAAAACAGAGTAAATTATATACCATTTCCCCAACATGCCACAGAATTTGATTTTTACGATCTGCCCTGACCAGCACAGACTGGTTCCAATTACTTCCATTGCACTATGAGCCAAGACACAATCTTGATAGTAAAACATTCAGCATTGGAAAGGGGGTGGGGTAGGAGGCCGTAGACTCACATTTAAAGGGGGAGGTCTCTATTAAATGTATACTTCATGTATTTATGACCAAAGCTTGAGGCTTCCCATTTTCACAATTCCCTTGTGCAAAGATTCTAAAAGGACAATACAATATAGCTCGGCTGGGAACTATAACTTTTAAGTGCTCCACCACAAATGCATTTTAACCACAGAAAAGACCCTTTAAGAAGGTCAGTATTATTTTCATCCTTTGCAAAACTGAGTAATACAGTAAACCACTTCCAGTCCATAAAAACATTGCTATTCAAACTCAGATTTCCCCAGTGTCCTCTTGAATTTTAAAATCTAGCTCTGTACATCACAGAAGACAATAATGATTAATCAGAGTCTCCTTAATCACATAGAGAAAAGCTACCAACACACAAATAAAAGCCTTACAAAACTTACAAAGATTGACACGCAAAATTATCAAGATTTTTAGTTCCTATGGCACTGTGAAAATCAAATTAAACAGTGATACTGTATGGCCCTAATTCATAGAAAAACTCAAGAACGACTCCAGTTTGGTTCACTCCAGGTATTACTAAGATAATCAGCAGAGCCTGCCTGTTTACACTATAGGCACAGCAGGGCATCCTTGATCACAGATAATGGAGCAGTGATGGGTAGATGCTTGGACAGTGATGTCAGACATAACTAATGTCACCTTGTTAGTGTCTTATGTTGCTAGGCAATACCAATATATTCAAAGTTATCGAGACAATTTAAACAAAAACCAATGTTATACCTCATAAAAATGCAGCTCTGTCAGAGTGTGCAATACACAGTTATTTCACTAAGAACTCAGCTCCAAAAGTAAAATTTGTATTAATCAAACTTGTAAATATGGGTTCAGTGCCAGAATTAACCTCACAAAAGGCTGTAAACTGTTGCCTGGGGAGGCAAAGTTCCAATTGTGAAGGATGCCAAACTCTAACTGTGAACATAACATTTTCAGGACTGAGCAGAGGACAAAACCAAATTATGAGAAAGGGTGAAAACAGCAAACTGAAAGTATCAGCTGAAAATTTAGTAGAAAGGCCACTGACCCTGTGAAATGAACATGATCACTTTGGTGTGGAAGTAGTGTCAAAACCCAACCTTCTCCCATACCCATGGTCTGTTCTAACAAGATCAACATTTATTCCACCACAAAGTAACATGAAAGCATTCCTCCTCCAACTCAGAATCGTTACTTACTGCACCGAGTTTAAAGACACACCAATTTAACAACCGCTTCCATTGAATAAAAGGAAGTAATATCTGCAGAACAGTCAGTTTCGCGTAGTTTTTAACAATGGTTTAGGAATATAATTCCAAATTTTTGGATGACAGTCTGTCAAAATGACTAGCTTCACAGAATCAGTAAATATTCAAACCCGTCCTAGAGGTTATTACAGGTACTTAATGAAGATGCATGTGTATTGAACAGACGGTTACAGCAAACAAGTATTACATCCTAAATGGCTACATGCTAATATGGGAGCGTCTCTAGCCACCTGACTCCCATTGCTTCTCTCCCCTTCTGCAGTCATAACAAGGGGTATCGACCATCTTGTAAAAACATGTTTATCGCCTATCAAAATACGAGTCAGGGTGCAGTGTAAACACAAAAGGAAGTTGGATAGTTGTGAGCCTCTTACCTTTTTCTTTTCATCTTCTTTTGACACCTTGTTACTTTTGCTCGACCTGCAGTTTTTCTGATCCCCTGTCTGTTTGATGGTGATCTTGATCTCCGGAGGGCAGATGTAGTTCTCCAGGTTCTTGGGAGGTTTCTTGGGCCGTTTGGTGGTCTGGATCTTGAGTTTCAGGCTGCCGTCTGTGAAGTTCGCCTCCTTGATGGAAAACTCGTGTTCCTCCAGGCCGTCTCCCTGCATTGATTTATCGCTGTCTGTGTTGGAGTTGGAGTCCTGGCTACCACAGGCGCTCTCCTCGTCGTCCTGATCCAGCCTCCCCCCGTTCATCTGGCTCCCAGGCGACTGCATCAAGGCTCCAGGAGAGACTGCGGACTTGGCAGTGCAGGCAGCCGACCTGAAATCCCCATCAGCCGGCTTCTGCCTGCAGCCCATCGCCGTATCCCTCTGCTCCATCTCACTCAGCGTCTGTGAGAGGCACAGGGGGCTGTGGGGAGAGCAGCACTCAGCACTTCTCAGTGTCCTCCGTTACTCCAGAGTAATCCGATCCCCCAAACAAAACAAAATAAAAACTGCAATCTGGAAACAAAAATAGATACAAAGTAGAACTGTAAACATCAACTGGAAACCCCAATCGAACTGACTTGCAATTCCAACTCCTTTGAATTCGCGGTCAGTGAAAATAAATCAGACTCTTGTGGCAGTAATCTTAAGTTGTTCCAAATAATTATTTTTCTAAAAAAAAGCAACCACCACCACCCCTTCCAATCCAGCGAAAGGTTCCACTACCAGTTAAAATAATGGGCGCATGTTCCAATTCGCCTTTTATTAATTAAACTATAACAGCGCTCGACATTTTCTTTCCCAAGACAGCCACGACAGCGAAAAAAAAGTTAAACGTTCGTCACATTGCCCTCCGAGAAAAAAAAACAAAATTCCTCTGATAAAGGCTTCTCGTGTCCCTGCAAACCAGTCCAGCAGCCACGTTACGGGCTCCTGTCAAATGAATCCACTTTCCTTTACCTCGATCGCACCGTTTACTTCATTTTATCGTTCAATCCGCTCTCAGTGATCCAGAAGCCCTTTTCACATGTCGACAATGTCAGGTCTGTCATGTTGCAATGGCTTGTTTTTTTTGTATATGTGTGTGTGTATTTAGAGAGAGAGATGTACAAGGTTACAAGAAGTCGATCTGTTGCAGCGTCCACACGCTCCTGCTCCCTCGGTAAAAGCGCCTCAGATACAATGAGAGTTGGGCTGGAAAGCTGCAGCTGCTGGAATCCGATGCTAGAGGCTCTCTAGCTCCACTCCAATTCGACCAAAAAAAAAGACGGACTTTTTTTTAAACAACCGAATTGCACCATCAACTCCTTCTCACTAAACACGTACACGACTTTTTTTCTCTCTTTTTTTTGGTTCCGTGGCAATGATTGAAATCGGCCACAAAAGAAACAACCCCCTCTCCTCTCTCCTCCCCCCCCCCCCACAAACACACACACACATACACAAACACACACCTCCCAGACGTTGGTGGAGGGGGGGTGGGGATTTAGAAAAAATGATATCGCCAATTTGCTACTTACTAACCCATATCCAGCGCCGAGAACCTGTGGTCTCAACTAGTCCCAAAGCTGCGGAGCTTCTGGAAACGGCATGATCGGATCGGATCGGATTCGATCTGTCAAACTCGAGCACAGCCTCCTCCCCCCACGCCCCCCCCCCCCCCCCCCCCCCTTCTAGGCTCCTGATCCTGAACAGGGAGCAAAAGATGGCGCTGAGGAAGTACACTGAGGATTGGGCTCTTTGGGAGATTCGATCAGCGAACAAGCCGGGCTCCCCACTCCATTCCGCTCCACTCCACTCCAACCCTGATCGATCTGCAGTCTGTGTGTGTGTTAGTGTTAGTGTGTCTGTCTCTGTGTGTGTGTGTGTGGAGGGCTTACTGGGAGCAAAGCACTTGTCGAGGCGGCAGCTGCTGTAGCTGTGGCGGCGGAGCCGTGCAGTTTGCGGGGAGGTGGGCAGGGAGTGAGTGTGAGAGAGAGAGAGAGACAGACAGGGCGCTGGGGAACGGGCTCACAGCTCACGGCAGTGATTGCTGCAGCCGCCTGCCTCCTGCAAGGCCTGAGCTTGGAGGAGCCTGGGCATCTCCCTGCCCGTCAGCGCCGACCTGCCCCTTGCCCCCGGGGATGAGGGTTACACTCAGACCTAACTCCGCCCTTATACATTCACATTTTACACTCGTTATACTTCTGTTTGTTTGGGTGGTGACTATTTGGTATCGTGCCTGCTGACACTCTTCTGCATTTTAATAGATTCCAACTTTATTTTCATTTATTTACTCCGCATCCACATGTTCTCTCTTATATTTTGCTTCCTCTACGTTGTAGACAGTTCCCCCCTCCCCAACCTCCTCTCCACCTTCCCTCTGTGGGAAGGCCTTCTTCCCTGGTGCTATGTTTTTCTCACCTCATCCTCCTTAAAGGTGACCCGTGTGTGGGCAGCAAGTTGACAAGTTTCCAGGAGTCTGTTTCCAGCTCCTAACTGAGTGTATAATTGGAGCTGCCACTGCTGAAATCACACATGAAGTATCTAGAGTAGGTTAGGATCTAGCACTTGTAAGTAGATTCCCAATCAGACTCGGTGTAAGAAAAGAACACATACTTTGCATGTGCCTCGGTGAGCTTCCAAGTACCAAATGATCAAATTTGGTGGAAAAGTCATTCATCCATTTTTTCTGATTCAGATGGGTATCTTTTGCACTTTCCCAGATTTTCCCATGACAGCCTTCTTATCCCCAAATGTCAATGCACCACAGTGCTTCACTCTCACAAGATAGCACCATCAGCACCTAGGTAGTGTTCAGGCTGAGCCCATCCACTCCAGGTTGGGCACATCCTTTTTCCCACTTTTTTGTCTATTTTTCTTTATCTTTTCTCCATCTTCCTGACATCACAGGGAGTGGTGTTGGCAGCGACTCCTAGCTTGTAGGCCAACTGTGTGATCTTCTGGAATTGCTGTGTGGCAGCGGCTGCAGCAATGATGGAGCAGGGACTCCTCCCTGCGATAGATCCGGAGCATGGGTTCTTTTGGCAGTGGCGGATCGTTGACTGCCGCTGTGTCAGGGCCTGGAGCAGGGGCTCCTGGCTGATGTAGGCCCAGAGCAGCGACCTTGCAGAATTGTGGAGCCATGTTTGGGACCCTGGCCAATGAAGATGAACTCTATTTCTTTTTATTCTTTTGTGGCACCAGATTGTGGTGACAGAATACTTTTCACTGCATCTCCCTAGCTAAATGTGACAATAGTTCATTCATTCAAAAAATCCTTTCATTCATTCACCAGGATTGTCACAGAACTTACTGCCCTTAAAAGATCAATGTCCATAACACCATTGTGATAATTTGTCTTTCCTCTGATAGTGATATAAAAGTTGGATATGGAGTAAGAAACTATTTGGTTGGATGGTCGAAGATAGGAGTCAGGGTAACTCCCCTGATGAAACCTCCAGGAATACTTTCAGCCAGAGTTGACAACTTTAATCTGCATGGGTCACACACGATCACTCTTGTGTTATATATACTATAGGATCTCAGATACCAATATTGTGATAAATCATACGCATCAAGGTCATATAATGGAGATCTATCTATGCAAAATAATATGTCCAAAGAGTACTTGCGTTTCAGTTTTCATTTAGTACTTGCTATTGACCATTTTGAGTGTTTTCACTGCAGTGCATTTGAAGGATATGCTTATGAATGACCACCACTGAAACTTAGGAACAAAAACAGAATTTGCTAGAAAAGCTCAGCAGGTCTGGCAGAGCATGAGGAAGGGTCACTGGACCCGAAACGTCACCTCTGATTTTTTTCTTCACATGCTGCCAGACCTGCCAAGATTTTCCAGCAACTTCTGTTTTTGTTCCTGATTTACAGCATCCGCAGTTCTTTTGGTTTTTATTCACCACTGAAACTTACTTCGGCGACAAAGTAAAACAAAACATTTCTATCAGCATTAATAGACTGGTTTCACTATTTTGTACTTAACTCACCTCCAAATATCACAACAAATTTGGCCTTAGCACTAAAGGAATAAATTTGAAGAATCTACACAACCTTTTGGCTCAACTGGTAGAAACACAAATGGCATCCATACAGCCCAGCATCCTTACAGCCTTGACCTTAAATGGCATGACCATTGCTGAATCCCCCACTATTGATATCCTGGGGACACAAGACAATGGCACAATGGAAATGTCATGTGACTGGTAATCCAGAGACCAATACTAGGCATTGGTTCAAAATTTGCCACACTAATTGGTGGAATTAAATGCGAGGCCTCTTGAGGCACAGCAGTAGTGTCCCTATTGCTAAGCCTCAAGGTCTGAGTTCACGTCCCACTTGCTCCAGAGATTTGAACTCATAGAATCCCTACAGTATGGAAAGAAGCCATTCAGCCCATTGAGTCTGCACTGACTCTCTGAAGAGCATCTCACCCAGACCCACACCATCCCCACTTTTACCAGAGCCTATCTACCTAACTTCCACATTTTTGGACTGTGAGAGTGTTGCGCACTTGGGTAAAGTACTTGTGGAATGGGAGGCAGGAAGTTAGAATTTGGTGTTTGTGCAGTGATGGGGGAAAGCATTGTGTGATCAATTTAAAAGATGATGTGCTTTTTCAATGCTTAAAGATTTAAATGGATGTCGGTGAGCAGCAGCTTGAATGCTTACAAGTACACAGAGAGCACCCGAATTGAAATATTTGTATCAAAAGGCCACACAGTTAGCAGGCCTAGCAGCAGTTTTTACCAAGACAACAAGTTTTTGAATTTAGCTAATCAACATGAACCAGGCACTTAGATACAAAAAACCAATTAAATTTAAACCTGATGGTTTTGATAACATAGAACCAATCCCATTATCAAAAATTGATATGTCTTCAAGGGTATAAAAGAAGGGGCAGTTGGGCACAGACAGCAGAACAAACTGACATCTGCTGGTGTTAACAGCCCTCAACTCTCAAGAGAGAATTGCTGGCTCTCTCAGACTCTGTTGTGTTTTAGAGAAAACACCATCTAAAGAACAAAAGTACCCACATCACAAACAAGTGAATATTCCTGCCAGAAGTCATGTAACCTGGCTGTAATTTCGAGAGACTATTTGTTGGAACAGCATACCATGAGAATCTTGTTTTATTCGGGAATAGTTTGTAGTTGGAAGGATTTTATTCAGTTTGTTAATAGTTTAGTTAATTTGTTCACTGTTAGAGTTAGATAAATAAATTGGTACTTGCTGATTTTAAGGTGTATGTCAGAGAATTATTTTATTGGACCACTAGAAGTTGCTGAAAGGCAGGTTACACCATCTTGTACATTCTTTTTACAGATTATTGGGCGAGGTGCTCCTCTTTGGGTGTTTCGGTTTCAGTTCCCGGGGTTTGGGGTGGTCAACCTCCGCTTTATAACTGGAGGAAACCAGAGCACCCAGTGGAAACCCCATAAACATGGGAAGAAAATTTAAACTACACACAGTTACCAATGACTGGAATGGAACTGGGTCCCTGGCGTTGTGAGGCTGCACTGCTAACCATGGTGCAACCATGTGTATAATAACATCTCTAAACAGGTTACTTAGGAAATACCTCAATATCCTGGGGACTGAACATTGATCAGAAATTGAACTGGACCAGCCATGTAAACAAAAGACAGAGGCTGGAAATCCTGCAGTGAGAAAGTATCTTGACTCCCCAAAGCCTGTCCACCATTTACATGGTACAAGTCAAGAGTATGATGGAATACTCACCACTTGCCTGGATGAGTGCAGCTCCAAAAACACTGAAAAGGTTCCATAGCATCCAGGACAAAATAACTGTTTGATTGGCATCCCAACTAACACCTTCGACATTCACTTCCTGCATTACTGACACACAATGATGGCAGCACTGCGTACCATTTCCAAGATGCACTGCAATAACTCACCAAGGTTTTTCCACAATACCTTACAAACTCATGACGTCAATCACCTAGAAATATAGAAAATAAGAGTAGATGTAGGTCATTCGGCCCTTTAAGCCTGCTCCACCATTCAATATGCTCGTAGCTGATCAAGCCTGCTATGTTCATCCAGCCCTGCACCTTGTTGTCTCAACCAACTTGACAGCCTGTTCACTCTTTTACCATATACCCTTTAGCCCTAAGAACTATTTCCACCTCCTCCTTGAAAAGATTTAATGTATTAGCCTTAACCACATTCTGTAGCAGAGAATTCCACAGGTTCATCACTTTCTGGGTAAAGATATTTCTCCACATCTAAATCCTAAATGATTTATCCTGTATCCTTACACTTTGACCCCTGGTTCTGGACTCACTGGTTGTCAGGAGCATCCTTCACATGTTTAAAAACTGAAAGAACTGCGGATGCTGTAAATCAGGAAAAACACAGGAGTTGCTGGAAAAGCTCAGCAGGTCTGGCAGTATCTGTGAATAAAAAATCAGAGTTAATATTTCGGGTCCGGTGACAGTTCTGAGGGAGGGTCACTGGACCTGAGAAGTTAACACTGATTTTTTTTTTCTTCACAGATGCTGCCAGATCTGCTGAGCTTTTCCAGCAACTTCTGTTGTTCCTCCTGTGTTTACCTTGATTACCTTGACTAGTCCTGTTAGAATTTTGTAGATTTCTATGAGATCACCCCTCATTACTCTGAATATAATCTTAACCGATCTAGTCTCTTCTCATACATGTCGGTACTGCCATCCCAAGAAACAAATGATAAAACTTTGTTGTATTCCCTCCACAGCCAGAAGACCTTCCTCGGAAAAGGAGATCAAAACTGGACGCAATACTCCAGGTTCTGAAGAAGGGTCACTCGAAACGAAACGTTAACCCTGATTTCTCTGCACAGATGCAACCAGACATTTTCAGCAATTTTTGATTTTGCTCCAGACACAGGCTCATCAAGGTCTTGTACAATCGCAGCAAGACATCTCTGTTCCTGTAGTCTATTTCTCTCACTTTGAAAGCCAACATACCAATTGCTGCCTTCTTTGTCTGCTGTACCTGCCTATTTACTTTCATGGACCGGAGTACAAGGACACCAGGCCTCATTGCACTGCCCCCTTTTGCAATCTATCACCATTCAGAGAATAATCTGCCTTTGTGTTTTGCTACCAATGGGGAGCATCTCAAATCTATTCACATTATACCTCAATTTCCATGCATTTGCCCACTCAATCAGCTTGCCCAAACCACACTTGAAGCATCTTTGCATCATCCCAGAGACCCCCTTACCACCCAACTTTGCAGATGTGGAGACATATTTAATTCCCTCATCAAAATTATTAAATACATATTGTGAACAGCTGGTGTCAAAGCACTGATCCCTGCAGTACCATACTGGGAATGATCACCATTATTTCTAGGGCCCCTTCCCTAAGCACTCTGGGATGTAAATTGTCAGACCCTAAGAATCTGTCAGCATTTAACCCCATTGGCTTCCTCAACACCATTTCCCAAAAAATACTGATTTCCTTCAATTTCTCTCTCTCCCTGGACCCTGCGTTCCCCAACATTTTTGGGATGTTATTTGTGTTCTCCTTTGTGAAGACAGAGCCAAAATACATCTTTCATTTGTCTGCCATCACTTTGTTCTCCATTATATCTTCCCCTGTTTCTGATTGTAAGGGACCTACATTTGTTTTCACTGATTTTTTTTCTCTTCACAGACCTGTAAAAGTTTTTACATTTAGTTTGTATATTCACTGTGATCTTATTCTCATACTTTATTTTTCCCTTCCCTTCATCAATCCCTTTGTCCTCCTTTGCTGAACTCTAAACTGTTTCCCTGACCTCAGGTCTGTTCTGCTTTTTGGCTAATTTGTATGCCCCTTCCTTGGATCTAATTCTACCCCTGATTTCCCTTGTTAGCCATGGCCAGGCCAGCTTTCTCTTTTTCTTTTTGAGCTGGACAGGAATGAACCACTGTTGCAGTTCCTCCATGATTCCAAAATAGGTGGAAAGGCAAGTTGTGAGCGGGATGCGAGCCGTTTTCAGGGAGTTTTGTTAGATTAAGTAAATGGGTAAAAAGTTGTCAAGTGGAGTATGATGTGGGAAAATGCAAAAGTATTTATTTTGAAGGGAAAAAAAAAGAAATGGAGAGAAACTGCAGAAATCTACAACACAAAGGGACTTGGGAGTACTTGTGCAGAAAACACAGAAAGCCAGCACACAGGTGCAGCATGTAATCAGGAAGGCTAGTGGAATGATGGCCATTATTTTAAGCGTTTTTGAGTATAAGAGTAGTGACATCTTAACTGCAACTGTTCAAAGGTGCTGGTGAGACCACATCTGGAGTACTGCGATCAGCTTTGGTCCCCTTATTTCAGTAAAGATGTCACTTCATTGGAGGCAGCTCAGAGGAGGTTCATTGGGATGATCCTGAGGATGGAGGGATTGTCTTATGAGTAAAGGCTAACTTGTTGGGACTCTACGGATTGGAGTCAAGAAGAATGAAAAGTGATCTCATTCAATCTTACAGGAACCTTAAGGGTCTTGACAGGCTAAATACTGAGAGGATGTTTCCCCTCATGGGAGAGTCTAGGACCAGAGGGTATAGTCTCAGAATAAAGGGGATGCCAATTTAAATTGAGCTGAGGAGAAATTTCTCAGAGGATTGTGACTCTTTTGAATTCTTTGTCCCAGAGAGCTATGGGCACAGAGTCTTTGTGTATATTTTAGATTGAGATAGAGTGATTCTTGATCATTAGGGGAATCTAGGGCTATGGGAAAAATGGACATGAGGAATGTTGGATCAGCCATGATCGTATTGAGTGGTGGAACAGGCTCGAAGGGGCCGAATGGTCTACTCCTGTTCCTATTTCTTATGTTCTTATGCACTCTGTAGGATTTTACCATTGGCTATCCACAGTCATCCCTTTAAGCAATGCTCCCAAATTTATCATAGCCAGCTTGCATCTCATTCCATCAAAGCTTCCTCTGTTTAGATTCAGGACATCTATGTCACTCCCCAATTTAATGAAGAATTCTATCATATTGTGGTCATTCATCCTGAAGGGGTCTGACACAGCTAGATTGACAATTATTCTTATCTCATTACACCATACAGAGTCTCCATTGGTCTGTCCTTTACTTGATTCCTCAAAGTTTTGATTTAGAAATCAATATCATACACATTCCAGGAATTCCTCCTCTATGGTATTGTTACTGATTTTGATTTGTTCTATTTATGTGCAGATTTAAATCTCTCATCACACTTTTTTTGCTTACATCTCTAATTTCCTGATTAATAGCTTCCCTAACATTACCACGACAGTTTGGAGGTCTATACACAACACCCCACTACCAGTTTCTACCCCTTGGTGATTCTAAGCACCATCCATACAGATTGCACTTCACCCGAACTAATATCCTTCCTCACTATTGCATTAATGTCTTCTTTAACTAGCAGTGCTACCCCACCTCCTTTACCCCTTCAACTCTCCTTTCTAAAAACTGAATACCTTTGGATATTCTGTTCCCATCCCTGGTAACCCTGCAGCCATGTCTCTGTAATCCCAACCACCATCGGCAAATAAAGATTCTTGTGCAATGTTGTTACAGAATATGCTCCCATAAAGAAATTTGCAAGTAATATTTTTTATTCACTGTGGGATGTGGGCGTCGCTGGCTGGCCAGCATTTATTGCCCATCCCTAGTTGGCCTTGAGAAGGCCATGGTGAGCTGTCTCCTGGAACTGCTGCAGTGCCTGTGCTCAAAGTAAAATTCATTACCATCTTTAAAAGAGAAATTGATGAATATTTGACAATAAGAACTTCCAAAGATTACATGAACACATGAAAAACAAACTTTTTCAAAACTACATGTACAATAGGGCAAATAGCCTCCTTACATGCTGTCAAAGCATTTGATTATATGAAGTGTAACAGAACTGTCAAAGATTATTTTTGCCCCGAGAACAACAGCATGCGAAAAAAGAAGATTTTCATAAAATGTGTTTACATGCGCAAGCATTAGGTTTTTTCTTTTGTCTTGGGCCGAGGCTAAGAAAAGTAAATTCAGAGGGGTAAAATCAAGGAAATAATGTTGCCAGAACAACTGTTGTATTCCCTTCTGGCATTTACGTAATATTGGTGGTCACATGGAAATAGGTTTTCCATCTGACTAAGAGTACTTTAAATGGCAAAGTCTAAACATTGATTGATAAACAAATACAATAAGGAAATATTTGGAAAACAGTGTACTTAGTTGTAACAAAATGCTTTTCACATATCGACTGTACACATTGTCTCATTGCCCATGATAAGGTGTGGAGCTGGATGCACACAGCAGACCAGGCAGCATCAGAGGAGCAGGAAAGCTGATGTTTCAGGTCTGGAGATAGTAGGAACTGCAGATGCTGGAGAATCCGAGACAACAAGGTGCAGAGCTGAATGAACACAGCAGGCCAAGCAGCATCATAGGAGCAGAAAGGCTCCTATGATGCTGCTTGGCCTGCTGTGTTCATCCAGCTGTGCACCTTGTTGTTTCAGGTCTGGACCCTTATTCAGAAAATATGATTTGAATAAGTTTAAAGCTTTTAGTAGGTTTGAACACCATACCCATTTTATTCACATTTCTATCAATCATACTTCTGTCCAGGGTGCAACTTGGGTGCATTTATGATACAACTGTTCACCCTCAATTTGATTTCATGGTCTGACCTGCTATCAAAACAAAGTACAGCGAGAATTTCTAAATTGAGAGTCTCACTCTTCTTTACTTTGGATGCAGTTCAGGCTTTCAAATATCATTTACACTCCAATTTTAGTATCAATGTGTGGCAGTTTTGGCTTGGCATCAATTCTGAACTTGTGGAATGTGAGTGCAAAATAATTTCTTCTAAAGCACATTCATTAAGAAAATAGTTTTATGCTTTACATGGATTTTTTTATACAGGAGTAGAAGTATTTTTCAGAACAGCAAAAGGCTAATAGACTAAACAAGCCTATTCTTTTTTCTGATTGATAATATTTGAACATGGGATTAAATGTAATCTCTACTTACATATCCAAAGGGCTAAAGATTAAAGACTTAAAATGCACAGAATGTATCAAGCTGTGCTGTGGAGCTTTGGGGCACAAAACTAAACTGAACCATAAGTAAATGAGTTCAACCACCTAGCCAGAATCAAATTCAGTCATGCAATACTAATTTGGAAATCCAGAGTTTTTGCTTTGTTGATACATGTTAAGATTTTTAACAGGTTTTAGTGACCCACTTTCCATTAACTTTCGCCTTCTTTTACATTGCCTCAAGCACTTGGAACATCACAAGTTGTCCCTTAGAATGTGATTCTATTGCTGGACTCAATTGCATTGTGGCTTACAAAAGTCTTTAATGGATGGTGCCATGACTTTATTGGGGTCAGTATTCCTATTTTTTTTTCAAAAGAAAACAGTAAATGATTGTTTCCTTGTGAAACTAATGAACAATTAATGAATTTGTGTTTTGAACTTCTATTTGCTGAAAATGGAATTTTTTTTACCATTAACAAAATATAACAGCCAATCACAACCTAAAATAATGATCTTTTAACACTTCTCAAGCAGTTAAGATACTACTTAACTGGTTTATAAATGGTATATAAATGTCAAAAGGTCTTCTAAACTATCTGCAGCATAGGTCATTGTAGAAACTGCCTCAACAGCAGAGAAGTTCCCCATTTATACACTGATGTGTGCAGTGGTCATCTTGACATTCCTGTTAGAGAATGCTTTGAAGAACAGTACGCCTAAGTGTTACTTTTTTTCTTAAATTGATGGTTTCTATGTTTCAGGAAAGTTCTAATTAAATCTCTTAATATTTTACATTATTTCTGTAGAAAACTATGCTTTTCAGTTATCCTGATCATTCAATGACATTCTTCACTGTTGACATAGTCCTGCTTGCAGTGAATGTATACATTTTATGTAAATAATGTCATTGTATGACAGAGAAGAAGAAGAAAAGGCATGTGAGAAAGGCACTGTTACAATAATCATGGGGGACTTCAATAGGCAGTTTGACTGGGAAAGCCAGCTTGGTAGTGGATTGCAACAAAAATAATTTGTGGAATGTCTATGGTATTTTGAAGCACCTTGAAGCCCACTAGGGAACAGGCAATTCTCGATTTGGTGATGTGTAATGAGGCAGACTTGATTGGGGAGCTGAAAGTGAAGGCACCCCTAGCGGGCAGTGACCACAATGTAATAGAATTCACCCTGCAGTTTGAGACAGAAAAGCTGGAATCAGATGTAATAGCATTAGAGTTGAGTAAAGGTAACTATAAAGACACAAGGCAGGAGATGGCCAGAATTGATGGGAAGGAGAGCCTAGCAATGAAGCTGGTGGAGCAGCAATGGCTGGAGTTCATAGAATCATAGAATCCCTACAGTGTGGAAGGAGGCCATTTGGCCCTTTGCGTCTGCATGGAACCTCTGAAAATCATCAGGCCAGCCTCCTGCCCTATCTCCGTATTTACCAATGGCCAGGCCACATATCCTGCACATCCGTTGTCACTAATGACAATTTAGCATGATCAATCTCCTAAACTGTATATCTTTGGACTGTGGAAGGAAACCAGATCACGCAGTGAAAACCAACACGGCCACAGGGAGAATGTTCAAATTCCACACAGATGCCAGAGTGTGGAATTGAGCCCAGGTCCCTGGCACTGTGAGACAGCAGTGCTAAACACTGAGCCACCATCCTTTCGGTTTCTGGGGTAATTCAAGACGCACAGCATAAATTCATCCCAAAGAAGAAGAAACACATTCTCTGGGCAGGATGAGGCAACTATGGCTGACAAGGGATGTCAGGGGCAGCATAAAAGCAAAACAGAAAATATACAAGGTGGTAAAGATTAGTGGGAAGCCAGTGGATTGGGAAGCCTTTCAAAACCAGCGGAGGACAACTAAAAAAGCAATAAGGGGAGGAAATGATGACATATGAGAATAAACTAGCTAGTAATATAAAAGAAAATTGCAAGTTTTTTTTTGAGTTATGAAAGGTACAAGTGAGGCAAAAATGGACATTTCCAGTGGCTGGAAAAATAGACTGGAGAAGTAATGATGAAGAACAAAAAAATGGTGGAGGAACTGAAGAGATACTTTGCATCTGTCTTCATGGTGGAAGATACCAATGGAATGCCAGAACTTCAAGAGAATCAGGGGGCAGAAGCCATCACTAAGGAGAAGGTACTGGGGAAGATTAAGGATCTGGAGGTGGATAAATCACCCGGACCTGGATGGATTACACCCCAGAGTTCTAAAGGAGATTGTGGAGGCATTGGTGGCGATATTTCAACAATCACTAGAGTCAGTGAGGGTCCCAGAGGACTGAGAAATGGCTATTTTAGATTAAGATTTCAGAGATTTTAGAGTTCATTATTAAAGATGAGATCACAGAGTATTTGGAAGTACATGGTAAAATAGGGTTGAGCTGGCATGGCTTCATCAAGGCAAGTCATGCCTAACAAATCTGTTAGAATTCTTTGAAGAGGTAATGAGCAAGTTAGACAAAAACGAGCCAGTATTTCAATTTCCAGAAGAACTTCGACAAGTGCTACACAGGAAGCTGCTAAATAAGGTAAGAGTGTTAAGGGTGACGTACTGGCCTGGATAGAGGATTGGCTGACTGACAGAAGGCAGAGAGTGTGGTTAAAGGAATCTTTTTCAGGATGGCTAGTGGTGTTCTGCAGGGGTCAGTGTTGGGACCGCAACTATTCATGTTATACATTAACGATCTGGATGAAGGAACTAAGGGCATTGTTGCTAATTTTGCACATAACACAAAGATAGATGAAGGGACAGGTAATGTTAAGGAGACAGAAAGGCTGCAGAGGACTTGGGAGGCTAGGAGAGTTGGCAAAGAAGTGGCACATGAATACAATGTGGGAAAATGTGAGGTTATGCATTTTGTTCGGAAGAATAGAAGCCTAGACCATTTTTTACGTTGGGAAAGACTTCAGAAATCTGAAGCACAAAGAAACTTAAGAGTCCAGGTTCAGAATTCTCTTAGCTTTAACATGCAGGTTTGCTTGGCAGTTAGGAAGGCAGTTGTAATATTGGCATTCATTTAGACAGGGCTACAGTACAAGAGCAGGGCTGTACTGCTGAGGCTGTATAAGGCTCTGATCAGACCGCATTTGGAGTATTGTGAGCAGTTTTTGGCTAGTTTCTAAGGAAAGATGTGCCGGCCTTGGAGGGGGTCCAGAGGAGGTTTACAAGAATGATCCTGGGAATGAAGGGTTTGAGGACTCTGGGTCTGCACTCGATGGAGTTTAAAGGATGAGGAGGAACTGATTGAAACTTACAGAATACTGAGAGTCCTGGCTAGAGTGGAGACAGAGAAGATGTTTCCACAAGTAGAAGAGACTAGGACCTGAGGGCACAGCCTCAGAGCGAAGGGATGACCCTTTAGAACCGAGATGAGGAGGAATTTCTTCAGCCAGAGGGTAGTTAATCTGTGGAATTCATTGCCACTGAGGTTTTTGTATTGAAGGCAGAGGTAGATAGGTTCTTGATTAGTGAGGAAATCAAAGGTTACAGGGAGAAGGCAGGAGAATGGGATTGAGAAATGTATCAGCCATGATTGAATGATACAGCAGACTTGATGGACTGAATGGCCTAATTTTACTCCCATATTTTATGGTCTTATGAAAAGGATTGTTGCTTGTGCAAAGATGCACCCAATGCACACATTGGCTAAATATTTATCAACTGGTGAAAGATTTATTGGAGAATGTAACCAAGTTTATGTGATTTTTTTAAAATTTTGTGTCATGAATTATGCACAGTTTCAAAAGACAGACAAAGTGTATTAACTGTGATATGAAATTTGAAACTTCACCTCTATCATTATGACCTGTGTAACATTTATGTGGAAAGAACTTTCTGGCTTCCATACTTGAATCTTATGACTTTAACAATGTGTTTCCTAAGGTTGGAGAAGTGATTTTGTGCAACTATCAGTATATTCACCTGTGATTCTTTGAAAAGGCACAAACCAGTTCAAAAATCTAAAAGCACATCTGATTTAAAGAAGAACTTACTTCAAAATTTAGCCTTGCTGAAGGCTACAATTCATTTTTGCAACCAGTCCTTCTGCACATCCTTCTCGTGGACCGTTTGGAACCAATGTACTATCTTAGAGGAGATTAACGTAAAAGAATCTCACAAAACAGTTTTAAATGTTTATTCTGCCACAGGATCTTAGCTTCTGTTGTTTGAATGCATTTCCAAGTAAATAAGCTACAACCCCATCTGCACCTGAGAAATTATCCTGGAAAAACATTCATTAGCAATTTTAGATTGTCCTGTGCATGTGTCTTTCAATACTGGCTCTTGATTCAGCAGTTGGTCAGCCTTTAATTATGATGGTTTCCTTAGCATTTTTCAACAAAAGACAAAGCTTTGATTCCATGTCTCAAGGGTAGGTGCTGAAATTCCAGTTTGAATTTAGAAAGATTGAACATAAGTGCATTTGAAATTGTACAGTTCTATTGAGGTCAAAAAAAATCAGCCTACTTTTGGCAGCAAGAAATTGTTTGAAAATTGATCCCTCAAAGCACATTCCACATTTACTCCTCAGTCTAATATCTCCGGGATTCAGTAATCCAAATCTAAAACTGGTAATTATTTTGGCTTTTCAGTGAATTTGTAACATTATTTTAGGAGCACTCCTATTTTATGTAGAGAGCACCCAACTTGTCCTGAACCCATTCCATTATTTGAAACATTTTTTAAGTTTAAGTTGGCCTGAATGTTCTATATTCTCTGCAAGAAAAATGCTTAGGTGTTTTGAGCATAGTTCAAGATATTGGGCAAAGCAGATTGTGTGATTTAGGAGAAACCATTTCTGCTGATTGGGTATCTAGGACTATTGGGGTTATTCTAAAAAAATACTGGAGGCAGGTGTTTTAGAAGTGGGATTAGGCTGTGGTTCCACCCATAAACAGATACAGCAGTTTGGAAAATCCTTTCATAATTGACAATAGATGAATTGTTAATTTTAAGATTGAGATTCATAGATTTATTTTTAACAGAGCATAAGGGAGCATCAGGCAAAGATATATATGCAGTTAGGTCACAGATCAAAGAAAAGCTCACTGAATGGCAGAAGAGGTTCCAGTGGCTAAGTGGCCTACAACTTTTATGGTATGTCTATGGCAGGTATTCCATTCTTCTTCAGTTTGGATTTGTTGGCTGTAAAGATTTCCAGACATTAAATCAGATTCATAATTCTATGGGACCTGATTTCCAAATGAATATATTGTAAGAAAATGCCAGCTTAACGTATTACTATCGTTTCAAATTTTAACGTGTTTTCCTGATGAGGCTGATAACAGATACATCCATCTTTGCTAAAGTGGCCTTGTTCATGTGTGACCCAGGCATTTTGTAGATTGTTGTAGTGGCAATTATAGAACTGGACATCCAGCAAAATCCCAATGAGTTGAATACTGGTGATTTACCTACAAATGTGTGTCGAGCAGATCTTCATAAAAGAAAAAAATAAACAATGTGGCAAAGATTTGTCGCAAGCCAGAGAACTAGAAAAGATTTAAATATCTTTTTTTGATCAAAAAAGTCATAAAGAGGGAAAAAATAAACTTTGAGGTTAAACTTGCAAGTAATGTTTAGATAATAAGAGCTTCTTTAAATATGTAGAAAGGAGGGAAGAGGTCAAAGTTAATATAGGCCCTTTGGAATCTAAGGCTTGGGAAATAAAAATGGGAACCAGGAAATGGCAGAGGGGTTGAATGAATACTTTGCATCAGACTTCACAGTAGAAGTTACTAATATCATCCCAAAATTACTAAATAAATCAAGGGGCAAAAGGAGGAGACAAAATAAGTACAATTACTAGTGTAATGATTGTATTGAGGTCGGCCAGGTGGACCTCATAGAATATGAGTTCCCTGATTGGGGCTGTTAATCTGGTCCAATCAGAGAGCCCTGGCTGACAAATAAGAACAGGAGTGTCAGTTTACATTGAGAGATCACTCTGAGGGAGCTGGATCACTGTCAAGGACTCTCCATGTGTAAATAAAGTGTTTCTTGGTAATGAAATAACAGTCTTTGTGGAGTATTTCAGTGGCTATGAGAGAAAAGCACACTCCTGAAGAACATTAGTTTACAACAGTTGTCTTTGAGTGAGGGTAAGCATTTTTGGCATCATACTGTTATTTGGGCAGCTTGACCCATTTGATTCTGCTATCAAAGACTGCCCTGGTATGTGGAAAGAATGTGTTATTTTTTCCAGGCAAATAACATTGGGGCAGATGAAAAGCAATGAATAATTCTCCTGACAGCTTGTGGACCCGTAGCTTTTTCAGTTATTACAAGCCTAACTTTCTCTGAGACACCGGATAGTAAAAACTTTCAAGAGTTGATGAATTTAGTTAAGAAATATTAATAGCCCAAGCCTCCTCTAATTCTGAGATGCTGTCAGTTTTACTCAGCAATTTAAGAACCAGGGCAACCAGGTTAAGAAGACTGATAGAGGCATCTGAATTTGGTTTAACCCTGATGAGACACTGAGAAACCATTTGGTATTTGGGATTAATGATGTAGCCATGCAAAAGCGCCTACAAGCTGAAGCTCAACTGGACTTCAAACAAGCACAGCAACTGGCTTTATCACTGGAAAATGTGGCAAGTGGAGCATAAGACTTGCTGAGCATTCTGATGGAAGTAGACACCCTCACCAGTCCGACTGAGCTTGGGGAGTACCAATTGAGTAAAGGTAATTGTATAGCCTTAATCAGGACATATCCTGAACAGAGGGACTCCAAATCAGCCCACAGCAAAATCCCAAAATGAAGCCACGTCTTGGCCAAATGGTTGAACTTTTTTTTCAGATCTGAGTCAGCAAGCCATTGTCGTTGCAAGCCAGTGTGTGGACTCCAGATAGCAAAAGAGCCCCATTGGACCTAAATTGAGTCAGGGAACACACAGGCCGGTATCCAGGAGAATGCACACCTTGGAAAATCCACCTACATCTGGTTTGCAATAGGTAAATTGCTTTGCAACATCCAAATCAGAACCAAAATAAACATCTAGTTAAAACATTTAGTTCTAATGGAGGTTGATACTGGCGCAGCTATTTCAATGATTGCAGAACCAGTCTTTAATAAAATTCAGAGATAACACGGTGTAGAGCTGGATGAACACAGCAGGCCAAGTAGCATCATAGGAGCAGGAAGGCTGACGTTTCGGGCCTAGACCCTTCTTCAGAAAATCTGGAGGGTAACTTCGTCAGGGTAGGCATCCTTAGAAGAGGCTTCGCAGTGGGGTTAAAATTGTAACAGAGATAGTAGGAACTGCAGATGCTGGAGAATCTGAGATAACACGGTGTAGAGCTGGATGAACACAGCAGGCCAAGCAACATCATAGGAGCAGGAAGGCTGACATTTCGGGCCTAGACCTTCTTCAGAAAAATAAAATTCACTCTGGACTCCAACCCTTCAGTTTGCCCAAGACCTCAGCTAGACTGATAACCTATAACGGGGAACCTTTACAGATTAAGGATACAACTTCAGTCCCGGTCTCTTATGAGAAGCAGATGCTTCAGTTACATCAAATGTAGTAAAAAGTTCGGGCCCAAGCCTGATGGGGTGAAATTGGTTGAGAAAGATTCATCTACATTGGCCCTATGTTTTTCAATTAGGAAATGGCTGCCTGAGTGAAGCCCAAGAAGTTTTTCAGGAATGTCTGTGGACTATCAAAGCAGCCAAGGCCACCTTGCATGTTAACCAGGAATCAATCCCACAATTATACAAGGCCTGACCAGTGCCATTTGCCTTACGGGTGAAAGTAAAAAGGGCAGAAATCAGAGCTGGAAAGCAAAGTAATCATCAAACCAGCCCAGTCTACAGTTTGGGCAGCACTGGTCGTACTGATTGTGAAGCCCGATGGGTCAATTCACCTTTGAGGGGATTTTAAACAAACTGTAAACTGCTTTTCACAGCTGGATAAATACCCAATTCTTCTTAGGGGATTTATACTCAAAGCTGGTGGGGGGCTTGCTGTCCTTCATGAAGCTGGACATGAGCCATGTGTGCTTGCAATTGAGGTTAGATGAGGATTCCCAGAAGTATGCTGCCCATTAAGGTTTCTAACAATATACGAGCCTGCCATTTGGGGTATCAACAGCTTGTGCAATTTTTCAGCAGCTGCTGGAGAATATATTATATTCTACCACAGGTCGCTATTTATCTGGATGACTGTTAATAGCAGGGAAGACCAACAAAGGAGATTAGAAAATTTCAACATAGTCCTTAGACATTTCTCCCAGGCGAGCGTATGCTTTAGAAGAGATAAATATGTTTTCCAGGAACTCCAAGGGGCCAATTTGGCTTGCGAGTCAACAAGACCACATTACACCCACTGAAAGATAAAGTGACGATGATCAAAGGTACTCCAGACCCCACGTCTGTACCGGAGCTTAGGTCTTTCCTTGGGCTGGTGAATGATAATGGAAAGTTCATACATAACCCAGCCTCCATTCTGGCACATTTGCATCAACTGTTAAAAAAGGGTCAGACTTGGAAATGGTTGCATAGCCAAGCCATAGCTTTCAGGGAAGTGAAAAAACAGCTTTCATGTTGGCACACTATGATCCCAAGCGAGATCTACTATTGACATTTGATGCCTCCTCATACAGAATCAGGGAAGTATTAGCTCATAGGTGCCCCAAAGGAGAGGTATGCTCAATGGCATATGCATCCAGGACTTTGGCTAACATGAAATTAGATGAAATTAACATTGCATAGATAGGGGCAGAAAGTTTGGCAGTCATATTTGGAGTTAGGAAGTTTCACCAATACCTTTATGGATGTAAATTTGTAATAAACATGGACCACAAACCCCTGCTAGGTATACTTAAAGGGGACAAGACAGTGCTGCCCACACCTTCAAGTCGAATTCAGTGGTGGGTCTAATACTAAGTGCATGTAATTACAAGTTGAAACATCGTCCAAGAGGCCAAGTAGCAAATATGGATATTTTGGCATCCCTCCTGCTACCAGATACATCACCCATGACACTGTCACTGGAAGAGTCTGCAATGGTTTTAAATTTTCTGGACACAATTCCAGTCACAGCTGAAATTATCAGATTTTGGATGCAGAAATATCTGGTTCTGGCAAAACTAAACAAGCTGGTGGTGATGGGGGAAACCAAAGGGCCGTCACAACCAGAATTGGACCCAGAGAGACCAGATCACAGTAGAGGATGGTATATTATTATGGGGAGTAAGAGTGATTGTCCCGAGCAAAGATTGCCGCCAGATACTGTCTGAACTCCACCGGGGTTATCCAGGAGTTTCCAAAATGAACATATTGGTGAGAAGTTATGACTGATGGCCAGGATTGGAAGCAGACACAGTCAATTTGTGGGGCAGTGCCCAAAATGCCACCAAGGACAAATATCACCACCACCAGTTCCTCCATATTCATGGGAATGGCTGGGTAAACCCTGGACTCAGTTACACATCGACTGTACAGGACCATTCATGGGCTTAATGTTCTTCGTCATTGTGGATGCCCATTCAAAATGGCTGGACACGTATGGAGGTCATTTGTTAAACATGGGGATGATGATAGAAAAACTACCCGCATCTTTTGCGATACATGGACTTCCGAAAGTGTTGGTCACAGATAATGGGCCATGGTATATAAGCAAGGAATTTGAGTATTTCCTCAGGTCAAATGACGGTTGACATATAAGGACAGCTCCATACCAACCATCATTCAATAGTCTGGCAGAAAGAGAAGTCCGAAGGCAGGCTTTGAGTATTTCCTCAGGTCAAATGACGGTTGACATATAAGGACAGCTCCATACCAACCATCATTCAATAGTCTGGCAGAAAGAGAAGTCCGAAGGCAGGCTTAAAGAAACGTTTGGGATAGTCAGAACTGCAGATGCTGGATTCAGAGATAACGAAGTGTGGAGCTGGAGGAACACAGCAGGCCAGACAGCATCAAAGGAACAGGAAAGTTGACGTTTCGGGTCAGAATTCTTCTTCAGAAATTGGGAGGGGGAAGGGAGCTCAGAAATAAATAGAGAGAGGAGGGGTGGGGCTCGGGAAGGCAGGTGGGATGGTGATAGGTGAGTGCAGGTAGGCAGTGGTGGGGATTGGTCAGTGAAGTGGGAGGAGTGGATAGGTGGGAGAGAAGATGGACAGGTTGCGTCAAGTCAAGGAGGCGGGATTGAGAGGGAGGCTTAGTCATGGGATGAGGCCGGAGGTGGGGAGATTTTGAAACTGGTAAAATCCACATTCAGGCCCTCGGGCTGTAGGCTCCCAAGGTGGAATATGAGGTGCTGCTTCTCTAGTTTGCAGGTGGCATCATTGTGACACTGGAGGAGTCCCAGAAACAGTTTAGAGCTTTACTAGATACCAAACTGTCTGGTTCCTATTTGATTATAGGACCATTCCTCATGCAACTACAGGGTTAGTTCCAGCTGAGTTACTAATGGGGAGAAGACTCTGCACCAGGGTAAATCTGATGTTCCTGGACATGTCGGGGGAGAAGGTGAGGGGTGGGGGTGGGGAGCTGGGAGCTCCGGCTGACAGATACACACAGGAGTGTCAGACATCCTGTTCATATTGAGAGCTGGCTTTGAGGGAGCTGGATCAGTGTCAAGGAGTCTCCATGTGTATACAAAGGGTCCCATGGTGACAGATACCAACCTCTATGGAGTTATTTCACCACAGAAAAACTGATAGGGAAACTAATCGGGCTAAAGACTGATAAGTCCACTGGACTTGATGGGAGGATCCTAATCCCAGGATATTAAAATAAGTAGCTACAGAGCTAATGAAAACTGCCACTATGAGACTTTATTTAAAAAAAGGAATGGAGACCAAAAAAAAATCTTGTAACTTATTGCTGGTTAGCTAAGCATCTCTGTTGGGAAATTGTTTGAGTCTGTTGTAAAGGAAGTAGCAACAGGTCATTGTAAAATACAAGACAACAAGGTGCAGGGCTGGATGAACACAGCAGGTCAAGCAGCATCATAGGAGCAGAGAGGCTGACATTTCGGGCCTAGACCCTTCATCAGAAAAGGGGGAGGGGAAGGGGGTTCTGAAATAAATAGGGAGAGAGTGGGAGGCGGATAGAAGAGGGATAGAGGAGAGGATAGGTGGAGAGGAAACAAACAGGTCGAAGAGGCGGGGATGGAGCCAGTAAAGGTGAGTGTAGGTGGGGAGTTAGGGAGGGGATAGGTCAGTCCAGGGAGGACGGACAGGTCAAGGGGGCGGGATGAGGTTAGTCGGTAGGAGATGGAGGTGCGGCTTGAGGTGGGAGGAGGGGATAGGTGGGAGGAAGAACAGGTTAGGGAGGCAGGGACGAGCTGGACTGGTTTTGGGATGCGGTAGGGGGAGGGGAGATTTTGAAACTTGTGAAATCCACATTGATACCATTGGGCTGCAGGGTTCCCAAGCGGAATATGAGTTGCTGTTCCTGCAACCTTCGGGTGGCATCGTTGTGGCACTGCAGGAGGCCCAGGATGGACATGTCGTCTGAGGAATGGGAGGGGGAGTTGAAATAGTTCGCGACTGGGAGGTGCAGTTGTTTATTGTGAACCGAGCATAGGTGTTCTGCAAAGCGGACCCCGAGCCTCCGCTTGGTTTCCCCGATGTAGAGGAAGCCACACCGGGTACAGCGGATGCAGTATACCACATTGGCAGATGTGCAGGTGAACATCTGCTTGATGTGGAAAGTCTTCTTGGGGCCTGGGATTGGGGTGAGGGAGGAGGTATGGGGGCAGGTGTAGCACTTCCCGCGGTTGCAGGGAAAAGTGCCGGGTGTGGTGGAGCTGGAGGGGAGTGTGGAGCGGACAAGGGAATCACGGAGAGAGTGGTCCCTCCGGAAAGCAGATAGGGGTGGGGAGGGAAAGATGTCTTTGGTGGTGGGGTCGGATTGCAGATGGCGGAAGTGTCGGAGGATGATGCGTTGGATCCGGAGGTTGGTGGGGTGGTACGTGAGGATGAGGGGGATTCTTTTTTAGTTCTTATTGCGTGGACGGGGTGTGAGGGATGAGTTGTGGGAGATGTGGGAGACACGGTTGAGGGCATTCTCAACCACTGAAGGGGGGAAGTTACGGTCCTTGAAAAACGAGGACAACTGAGATGTACGGGAGTGGAATGCCTCATCCTGGGAGCAGATGCGGCAGAGGCGAAGGAATTGGGAATAGGGGATAGCATTTTTGCAGGAAGGTGGGTGGGAGGAGGAGTATTCTAGGTAGCTGTGGGAGTCAGTGGGCTTGAAATGAATATTGGTTTCTAGGTGGTTGCCCGATATGGAGACAGAGAGTTCCAGGAAGGGGAGAGAGGTGTTAGAGATGGTCCAGGTAAACTTAAGGTTGGGGTGGAAGGTGTTCGTGAAGTGGATGAACTGTTCGAGCTCCTCGTGGGAGCACGAGGCGGCGCCGATACAGTAACGGAGGAAGAGGTGGGGTTTGGGGCCGGTGTAGGTACGGAAGAGGGATTGTTCCACGTGAAATACAAGATGTGTTCAAACAGAGTCAACATGGCTTCATGAAGTGGAAATCATCCCTGACGAATTTATTAGAATTCTTTGAAGAGGAAACAAGCAGGATTGATAAAAAGGAAACAGTGGGTGTAATATACTTGGAGTTGAAGAAGGCTTTTGAGAAGGTACAACATATTAGGCTAGTTATTAGGATATGAGCCTGTTGTACAGTAGCATGGATGGAAGACAGGCTAACTAATACATGACAGAGAGTGGGAGAAGGAGGCGCATTTTCAGGATAGCAACTTGTAACTTGTGGAGTGCCACAGGGTTCAGTGCTGGGGCCACAGTTCTTTAGAATATATGTTCATAACTTTGGCAAGGAAAGCGAATGTGCTCTAGGCAAGCTTGACAATGATAGAAAAATAGATAGGAAGGCAAGTGCTGAGGACAACTGAAAAGAGTTTGCAAAGGGGTCTAGACAGATTAAGCCTATGTGGAAACTTTAGAGATGGTGCAGAGGAGATTAACCAGGATGCTGCCTGGACCAGAGGGCAGGTCTTGTGAGGAAAGACTGAGGGAGCTAGGGCTTTTCTCATTGGAACAAAGGAGGCTGAGAGTTGACTTGATAGAAGTGTACAAGATGATGAGAGGCATAGATAGAGTGGATAGTCAGAGTCTTTTTCCCAGGGCGGAAATGACTATTACGGGGGTGGAGCGGGGCATAATTTTAAGGTGATTGGAGGAAGGTATAGGGCAGATGTCAGAGGTAGGTTCTTCACACAAAGAGTGGTGGGCATGTGGAATGCGCTGCTGGCAGTGGTAGTGGAGTCAGATACTTTAGAGACTTTTAAGCGACTCTTGGATAGGCACATGGAGGATAGTAAAATGTAGGGTATGCGGGCTAGATTGATCTTAATAGGATAATAGGTCGGCACAACATTGTGGGCCGAAGGGCTTGTACTGTGCTGTACTGCTCTATGTTCTACGTTCTATGTTAATCCACATTCCTGCTTTTGCTACAAAAGTGGATAACCTCACATTTATCCCTATTATCGATCATCTCCCATAGATTTGCCCACCCACTCACTCAACTTGCCCAAATCACATTGAAGCAAACATTTGCTGGAGAAACCCTTTGGATTGAAAGAAAGCAGAGTTAATGTTTCGAGTTCTGTGACTCTTCTTCAGCATCTGCACTTCTTTGTTTTATCACACTTGAGGCATCACTGCATCCTTCTCACACTTCATCCTCCCTCCCAGCTTTGTGTCATCTGCAAATTTGGAGATATCACATTTAGTTCCCTCATCTAAATCACTAATATATATTGTAAATTGCTGGGTCCAAGCACTGACCCCCATCGTATCCATGTGGTCACTACATGCCACTCAGAAAATAGCCCAGTTATTCTGACTCTTTGTTTCCTGTCTGCCAGCCTCTTCTCCACCCATGTCAGTAGATGATCTTCGATCCCGTGTGCTTTAATTTTAGATGCTAGTTTCTCATGTGGACATATATTGAAAGGCTTCTGACAATTCAAGTAAACCACATCCACTGGTGCCTCCTGATCAACTCTACCAATTACATCTTCAAGAAATTCCAACAGATTTGTCAAACATGATTTCCCTTTTGTAATTCCAAGCTGACACTGTCCAATCTTATCACTGTATTCTAAGTGGTCTGATGTTAATTCTTTTATAATGAACTCTAGCATTTTCCCTCTGACTAATGCCAGGCTAACTAGCCTGTGATTTGCTGTTTTCTATCTACCTCCTTTTCTAAATAGTGGAGTTACATTAGCAAACCTCCAGTCCATCGGAACTGTTCCACGGTCTATAGAATCTTGAAAGATGACCACTAATGCATCTGCTATTTCAAGGACCGGTTTCCTAATTACTCTGGGATGTAGATTGTTGGGCTCTGGGGATTTGTCAGCCTTTAATCCCATCAGTTTCCCCATTTTCCTATTCTTACCGATTTCCTGCACTTTATCTGTCTTCCTAGACCATGTATTACCCAACTGTTTGTGAACATTAGTTGTGTCCTCTTTTGTGAAGACAGAATCAAATTTGTATTTAATTTGTTTGGCATCTCTTTGTTCCCATTATAACTTCCCCTGTTTCTTATTGTACGGGACCTACATTTATCTTCATAAACCTGCAGACACTTTTACATTCTGTTTATGTGTTCCCTGCAAGCTTACTCTCATGCTCTATTTTTTCCTCTTAATCCCTTTGTCCACCTTTGCTGAAATCTAGACTGTTCCCAATCCTCAGTTCTACGGTGTTCTGAGGAAGGGTCACTGGATCCAAAACGTTAACTCTGATTTCCTCTTCACAGATGCTGCCAGACCTGCTGAGCTTTTCCAACAACTTCTGTTTTTGTTCCTCAGTTCTACTGCTCTGTCTGGTCAATTTGTATGCTTCTTCCTTTGCTCTTATATTATCCCTAATTTCCCTCGTTAGCTGTAACTGGGTCACATTTCTCAAAACCATTTCTTTGAGCCATTTAGTTAAATCTTCACTAATCATGTGACAGATCATTTGGAGCAGTTCTCTTCCTGCTCCTGCACCACTTGCTTTGGCATTTCCCATGGATCTATCTGTGACTCCATGCCATTTCTCATCTACATGCTACTCCGAGCAATATCAGCCAAAGGCACAGCATTACTTTTCACCTGTTCGCTGTGAACACCGCCTCTCTTAAATCTTCCATGTGGTTAAGTTATCAGTCTGTTTATCTAACATCCAATAAAGGATGAGAAGATACTTCCTGCAATTAAAGATGGAAGACTGAAGCCAATATTAACAACCCCTGGTCCAAACTCCTAGGCAGTGTATTGACTTCATTCTTCTCTCCAGCAACACATTGAAATTAAACTAATCTGTTATGACCTTGATGTTACTTTTGAGCCTGTGATGAGATTCCGGCCTCATATTTGTGCCATTTCTAAGATGACTTATTTGCACTTCAAAAACATTGCCCAACTTTACCCGATAGCAGCTGCTGAAATACTCAACCTTTCCTTAATTACCGATGGAGTTGACTGTTCCAACACACTCCTGGCTGATCTCTTACTTTCTACCCTCCATTATCTTGAGATCATCTAATACTCCGTTGCCTGAGTCTTAACTCTCAACAAGTTCTGTTCACCCAAACTCTGGTGCTTGCTGACTTACTTTGGGCCCTGATCAAGCAAAGTCTGAATTTTAACATTTTCATCTGTGCTTTGAAATCTCTGTTGGCCTTGCCGTACTCCATCTCCTTAAATAACTTCAACTCCACAAATCTCTGAGATATCTTTGCTCCTCTGAGTCTGGGTCTGTACATTCACTATTAGGGTGGCTCAGTGGCTCAGTGGTTAGCACTGCTGCCTCACAGTACCAGATTCCTGGGTTCAATTCCACCCTTGCACAACTGTCTGTGTGGAATCTGCACATTCTCCTTGTGACTGCATGGGTTTCCTCTGGGTGCTCTGGTTTCCTCCCACAGTCCAAAGATGTGCAGATTAGGTAGATTAGCTATGCTAAAATTTCCCCTAGTGTTCAGGGATTAGGGGGATGGGTCTGGGTGGGATGCTCTGAGGGTCAGTGTGGACTTGTTGGGCTGAAGGGTCTGCTCCCACACTGTAGGGAATCTATGAACAATAAATGTACCCCCATTATAAACAGTGCTTTCCACTGCCATGGCTGCACACTCTGGAATTTCTTTCTTATACCTCTTGCCTCTCTATCTCACTTTAATCATTTAAGTCACTTCTTAAAATTTATCTCTGATCAACGTTTTCTTCACCTGGTCTCACATCTTGGTGCTATATTTTGTGAAGTACCTTGGGACATTTATTATGCTAATAGCATCATGTAACTAAGTATAAACCAAAAGAACTGCAGGATGCTGTAAATCAGGAACAAAAACAAAGTTGCTGGAAAAGCTCAGCAGGTCTGGCAGCATCTGTGAAGGAAAAAACAGAGTTAATGTTTCGGGTCCGGTGACCATTTAGTTTAGATGTAACTAAATATATTGTTCTTCTTGTATCTGTAATTTGCCTCCATTTTGCTTCAAACATTCTTCATAAATTTACCCAATGAAAATCTGTCATCCTCAACCTTGAAAATACCAGTTTTCCTAAAATGGCCCATTTCCCAGTCTATATCTCAGAGTTTGGCAGGCAAATCGCAAATGTTAATGTAGGCCAAGAATAATTACTTAATCACCATTTTCCATGGGAAAGAAGACAAAGCAGCAAAAAGGGTGCACAATATTTATCAATTGGCAATGTTTTCGATAGCAGGCCACCAGGGCTCCTGATACATGTGACTGCACCATGAGCTCTTTTAAAAAAAATCCAAATTTCATCTCTTCAAAGTGGAAATGCAAAAATTTGGACACGCAAATTGCACACCTGTTCTGATGAATCTCAGATGCAGAACGTACAAACTAAAGAGTAAAAACAAAATCAAGGTTTTCTTGAGGTTCATGCCCTTGCTTCCCAGAAATGTTGTTGCATGCATCAGAGTGTTTGAAACATAGACACATTGAAACTAGAAGAAAGAGTAGACCCTTTGACCCTTCGAACCCGGTCTACTATTCAATGTGATCATGGCTGATCCTCAATCTCAATGCCATGTTCCTGCTTTCTCTACAGTAGGATTGATGCAACCTTCGGTGCTGTGGATGTGAGATGACCCTCAATGCTGTACTCTAACTTTGGAAAGACCTCGCTTGAAGAAAAACGTGTAGCCAATTGCAAAGACAGTAACTTAAAATGCAGGCAGATCAAACTCAGAGGCATAAACCTGCAACTTGCGTTTTGTGTAAGATGTTGTTACACAAACAAATGTAGCAGTCAGTGAAGAAGGAAGACATGAAGTTATGATCTGAATTTACTCTGATTTATTATCTCTGACTTAATTGATTTCGACCACCCTAATGGAAACTTGATAAGCATTGGGACACACACACACACCTCCCCCAGATATTGAGATACAATGATCATGTGGGAATTTCCTGTCAAATATTGAGATGGGGCCTTTGGAGGATCCCAATTTATGTGCCTGGATAGTAAAACCATTACTAACTCTTGGATAATGAACATCTATGACTGCTCGCCAATTTCTCTCCCCATTCTCAGATTACGTGCAATCGAATCCCTGACTTATGCTCTGTGACACTCTGACCGCTCTCTGACCACCTCACTATCCTCCAACCCAATATGACCAACCTGTAACCAGTCAATGATGCACCCCTGACCTGTCTACACCTATCACTTGGCAAAATATCAAACCCCAACAACAGTTCGAACTCACCCAACCAAATTCACCACCCAACTAAATCCTCAGCCCCTGATTACACCACATCACTCAACTATCCCCTAATCTGAGCATACCATCTTCTGATCCAAGCTACCCACATTACCAACCTTACTCTCTCACCCACTCATGTGCCACCCTATACTCTCGTCCGGCTTCCACTCACCTGGTAAGCCACCCGCCACTACAACTTCTTGTCCACCTGCCACCCCACCCCGTTCCAGTTACAATCCTATAACCTTACCCGCCTACTGCCTTAACTCCTCAATCAGCTGCCACCTTCCCTCCACAGCTTCTCAAAAGGGGCCTGAGGCATTGAAACGTTTTACTGACCAGAATCCAGCAGCTAGTGCTGTAAAACTGGGGCATGGCTTCTAAAAGGATTGCCTCAGCTACTCTCTGTGAGGATCCCTAGCCTTAGTGAGTTTGAGAGGATCATCCATTGGATTGGATGGAAAACTCAGAGACAGATCAGACTTTTGGGTTGGAAAAAGAGATTTCAATCTAGACCAAAGACTTGGGTCTATTAATTTACATTGCTTCCAACAAAACTTTAAGGATTAACCAATTAAGGCAAGAAGGGCTGTTTAAATATAATTATTAGAAAGTTTCTTAAAGGCAAAAAGTTACACATGACTGACTTAGAACCATGGCTTTTACAGCTTTATCCAATCACTCAACTGACTTAACAATAAGGTTTCACCCTCTCAAGCCACAATCTCTGACATGATGCCACTTGTAAAAGTTGACAATTGATTCTTGTCATGAGAGTTTTCACTACTTGGCTTAGCAGGAGAACATTACAGAATACTGGCACTTAACCACTCAGTGACTGAGAGACAGAGCATTCCTAATTAAATATCTGGTTCTAGATGTTGCAAAGTTAATTTGATTGTTTCTGAGTCACAATGCCACCTTGTTTCAGTATCTCGGATGACAATACAATGGAGTTGTTTCACACTGTCTCCTAATCTGATTTTGAATAACTTTTCTATTTACAGAGCCAGATACCGTGAGGTCATGATGTGTCCTTCCCAGTGACCTTTACCAGGGATCCGGAAGGCTCCATTGCTAGAAAAAGATGTCCGAAACTGGATTTCTCGGACAAACAAAGAACAAGCAAAGGACAATACAGCACAGGAACAGGCCCTTCAGCCCTCCAAGCCTGCGCCATCACATGTTGCCCTTCCATATTAAAACTGTCTTCACTTACAGGATCCGTATCTCTCTGCTCTCTTCCTATTCATGTATTCATCCAGGTGCTTCTTGAATGCTGCTATTGTGTCTGCTTCCACCACCTCCTCTGACAGCACATTCCAGGCACTCACCACCCTTTGTGTGAAAAAATTGCCTCGCACATTTCTTTTAAAAGTTACCCCTCGTACCTTGAACCTGTGTCCTTTGGTAATTGACCCCGCCACCCTGGGGAAAAAGTCTCGTACTTTCCACTCTATCCATGCCATTCACAATCTTATAAACTTCTACCAGGTTGCCTCTGAACCTCTTGTGTTCCAGTGAAAAAAGTACCTAGTCTATCCAAACTTTCTTCATAGCTAAAATCCACCATACCAGGCAACATCCTGGTAACCTTTTTCTATACACTCTCCAAAGCATCCACATCTTTCTGGTAGTGTGGTGACCAGAACTGTATGGAACATTCCAAGTGTGGCCTAACTAAAGTTCTATAAAGCTGTAGTATAACTTGCCTATCCTTATACTCAATGCCCCTTCCAATGAAGGATAACATTCCAATAGGCCTTTTCTACTACCTTATCTACCTGTGCTGCCACTTTCAGTGATCTGTGGACCTGCACACCCAGATCCCTCTGCATATCAATACTCCTAATGCTTCTGCCATTCACTGTGTAATTTCCACCTGTATGTGATCTTCCAAAATGCATCACCTCATACTAAATTCCATCTGCCATTTTTCTGCCCATGCCTCCAACAGATCTATATCCTGCTGTATGCTCTGACAATTTTCCTTACTATCGCAACTCCAACAATCCTTGTATCGTCCGCAAACTTACTAATTCGACCAGGTAATTTTCCTCCAAATCATTTATGTAGACTACGAACATCAGAGGTCCCAGCACTGTTCCCCGTGGAACACCACTAGTCACAACCCTCCATTCTGAAAAGCATCCTTCCATGCAACCCTCTGTCTCCTATGACTAGGCAAGTTCTGTACCCATCTTGCCAGCTCACCTTTGATACCATGTGACTTCACCTTTTGTACCAGTCTGCCATGAGGGACCTTGTCAAAGGCTTTACTGAAGTCCATGCAGATAACATCAACCACTTTTCCCTCATCAATCGTCTTCCTCACCTTTTCAAAAAACTTGATCACTTTCATAAGGCAAAACCTTCCCCAGCACAAAACCATGCTGTCTATCACTAATAAGTCTATTTGCTTATAAAATTGAATAGATCTTGTCCCTGAGAATCTTTTCCAATAATTTCCTTACCAATGGCGTGATACTGACAGGCCAGTAATTTCCAGGATTATCCTTGTTATCCTTCTTAAACAATAGGACAACATTGACTATTCTCCAGTCCTTTGGGACATCACCTGAGGCCAAAGATGATACAAAGATGTCCATCAATGCTCCAGCAATTTGTTCTCTTGGCTCCCTCAATATTCTGGGATGGATCCTATCAGGACCTGGGGACTAATCTACCTTAACACTTTTTAAGTTGTACAACGCCTCTTCCTTTTTAAAAGCAACTTGGATTAGAAACTCGACACTCTCTTCCCTGAGATCATCCTCCATCAATTCTTTCTCTTTGGTGAATATTAACACAAAGTATTTGTTTCGGACCTCACCTACCTCTTCTGGCTCCACTCATAGATTCCTTCCTTTGTCCAACCTTTTCCCTGGCTACCCTCTTGCTTTTTATATATGTATAAAAAAACTTGGGATTCATCTCAATCCTGTTTGCTAACGACTTTACATGACCCCTTTTAGCCCTTCTAATTCCTTGTTTAAGTTCTTTCCTACTTTTCTTATATATGGCAAGGGCTTCATCAGTTCCCATCCTCCCAGACCTTACGTATGCTTCCTTTTTCTTTTTGACCAAGGTCATAACATCCATGGTCATCCAAGGTTCACGTGACTTGCCGTACCTATCCTTCACCCTCGCAGGAACTTGCTGCTCCTGAACTCTTATCAACTGCCATTTAAAATATTCCCACATGTCTGAAATACACAGTTACAATCATTGAACTTAATTTTTAAGTGGAAATCCAGTCTTTCTACTATGAATTATCATTCATTAATTATAATTAAAACAAGATTAAAGTTTTGTATAATCATCTATCCCATAATATTACTAACATAATACAGTTATTTGATTCATACAAGTAGTTAACACAGAATATAAAATGGCTTCTTTACTCACATAGAGTCATAGTCATACAGTCATACAGCATGGAAACAGATCCTTCGGTCCAACTCGTCCGCACTGACCAGACATCCCAATCTGACCTAGTCTCATTTGCCATCATTTGGCCCATACCCCTCTAAAACCTTCCTGTTCATTTATCCATCCAGATGCCTTTTAAATGTTCTAATTGTACTGTCCTCCACCACTTCTTCTGGCAGCTTGTTCTATACATGCACCACCCTCTGCATGAAAATGTTGCCTCGCAGGTTCTTTTTATCTTTTTACTTTCTCACCTTAAACCTATGTCCTCTAGTTTCGGATTCCCCCACTCCATGAAAAAGACCTTGGCTCTTCACCCTTTCCATGCCATTCATGATTTTATAAACCTCTATAAGGTCACCCCTCAGCCTTCAACACTCCAGGGAGCATCAAAATGGCTCCTTTGATGATGTTGGCTATTCCAGAGGATAGAATATAAAAATGGTCAAGGTAAATTAAAGGTTAACCATCCAGGCCTCTCTACAGAACATAGCAAAGGTATTAAAGCAACAGGGTGGTATCTTACCTCCTGGATGGCAGGGTCAAGCATCGAATCCCTATAGTGTGGAAACAGGCTATTCGGCCCAACAAGTCCACACTGACCCTCAGAGCATCCCACCCAGACCCATTCCCCTATAACCCACCTAAGCTACATATCCCTGAACACTATGAGCAATTTAGCATGGCCAATCCACCTAGCCTGCACATCTTTGGACTGTGGGAGGAAACCAGAGCACCCGAAGGAAACCGACGCAGACACAGGGACAATGTGCAAACTCCACACAGACAGTCACCTGAGGGTGGAACTGAACCAGGGTTCCTGGTGCTGTGAGTCAGCAGTGCTAACTAATAAGTTACCATGCAGATGGAATAGTTACAACATAGAACATAGAACATTACAGCGCAGTACAGGCCCTTCGGCCCTTGATGTTGCGCCGACCTGTGAAACCAATCTGAAGCCCATCTAACCTACACTATTCTATTATCATCCACATGTTTATCCAATGACCATTTAAATGCCCTTAAAGTTGGTGAGTCAACTATTTTTGCAGGCAGGGCATTTCACGCCCTTACTACTCTCTGAGTAAAGAACCTACCTCTGACATCTGTCCTATATCTATCACCCCTCAATTTAAAGCTATGTCCCCTCGTGCTAGCCATCACCATGCGAGGAAAAAGGCTCCCACTGTCCACCCTATCTAATCCTCTCATCATCTTGTATGTCTCTATCAAG
>NC_063332.1:51740297-51757722 GCF_021869965.1 Rhincodon typus | reverse complement strand
GCTTCCCAGAGAATCCTAGGATAAATCCCATCCGGCCCAGGGGACTTATCTATTTTCACACCTTCCAGAATTGCTAACACCTCCTCCTTATGAACCTCAATCCCGTCTCGTCTAATAGACTGTATCTCAGTATTCTCCTCAACTACATTGTCTTTTTCCTGTGTGAATACTGATGAAAAATATTCATTTTGCACCTCTCCTATCTCTTCGGACTCCACGCACAATTTCCCACTACTGTCCTTGACCGGCCCCAATCTTACTCCAGTCATTCTTTTATTCCTGACATACCTATAGAAAGCTTTAGTTGCAGGAAATTCAGAAAGGGAATGGGGAACAGCCAGGTGTTGTTGTCCATGTTTGGATGAATGACAGAGATAAAACAAGAAATGAGATCATGCAGTCAGAATTTAGGAAGTTAGGTAGGAAATTAAAAAGCAGGAATACAAAGGTAGTAGTCTCCAGATTACTCCAATGCCATGTATTTGTGGATTTAGGAATTAAAGGATAGACAGGGGGAATGTATGGCTGAAGTAATGGTGCAGGAGGGAGGGCTTTAGATTCCTAATGCTTTGGGACCGTTTCTGGGGGAGGTGGGACCTGGACAATTTGCATGGTTTACATCAAGCTGGAAAGGGACATATATCCTTGTGCGGATGTTTGCTAGTGCTGTTGAAGTGAGTTTAAACTTGATTGATGGGAGGTATCAGATCCTGACAAGAAATTCAGATGGAAGAGAAGCTGAGATGGAACTACAAGTTAAACATATTTAACTGAGTGTAGAACGCTAAAGAAACATGGATTTGGCAAAAAAAGAAATGAGTTTAACAAGGCTAAATAGAATATATTTTAATATGGGGAGCTTGAAGAAAGAAACAGTTGAACTGAGAGCACAGATAGGCATGTAAGAGTATGATATCAAAGCTATGACCAATTCTTGGCTGAAAGATGGGTAGAATTGGCAGCTCAACATTCCTGGTTGTAAGGTATTCAAGGAAGATAGGCAGAGGGTAGGGGTTAGTGCAATATGGATCAAGGAGTCAATTACAACAATGAAGAGGGATGATATCATGAAAAGATCATCAATTAAAGCCATATGGATAGAAGTAACAAACACAAAAGGGGCAAACATATGCTGTTCAGTGTGTACTATTGGCCCAGAATGGTCGGGAGAGATAGAGTCTTTTATTTTATTAATCCACAGATGAGGGTGTCACTGGATAGGCAGCATTTATTGCCCAACCCTAATTGTCCAGAGGGCAGTTAAGAGTCAACCACATTGCTGTGGGTCTGGAGTCACATGTGGGCCAGACCAGGTAAAGACTGAATCCCACCAACTGCTGTGGTGGGATTTGAACCTGGGTGACCAAAACATTATGGAGGTCTCTGGATTAAAAGTCCAGTGATAATACCACTAGGCCATCACCTCCCCAAATATAAAATATGCAGTATAATATAAAGTATACTTTAGTATAATATAATTCATGCTTTAAATATATAATATAAAATATGCAAACACATTTCAGAGAAGTGTAAGAATTAATAAGGCAGTATAGTTGGAAATTTTAGCTAGCCAAGGATTAACTGGCGTAGTTTTAGTGTGTGAGCTGGGAAGGGGACAAAATTCTTTAGTTTCATCCAGAAGCATCTTTGCAGCCAGTATACAGAATGTCCACAAGGAAGGGGGCACTTCTAGAACTAATATTTGGAAATTTGAACAAATTTTTTGAGGAGGTAACCAAAAGGTTGGTGAGGGTAAATAGTTTGATGTAGTCAATATGGGCGTTAGCCAGAATTTTGATAAAGTCCACCATGGCAGACTGGTCAAAAAACATAAGAGTAAGAAAGTAAGAAAAAGTGGTATGTTGGATCCAAAATTAGCTGAGAGGCAGGAAGCAGAGGGCGACGGTAGAGGGATGTTTCTGTGACTGAAAGTTTGTTTCTTATGAAGTTCAGCAGAGCCTGATGCTGGGGCCCTAGATGTTTATGGCGTACATTAATGATTTGGATGTATGAGGGTGTAATCAAAAAATTCACAGATGATATGAAATTTGATGGGGAGATGAATAGTGAGGAGGAGAGCTGGATATTGCAGGAAGTTATTAAAGGCCTGGTCAGGTGAGCAGAGCAGTGGTAAATGGAACTCAACCCCGGAAGCGTGTGGTAATGCATCTGGGGAGGACTAATAAGACAAGGAATTATACAATGAATGGAAAGACTTTGGAAAGTGCTGAAGATCACAGGACCTTGGTGTAAATATTGACAGATCCCTGAAGGTAGCAGGGCAGGTAGATAAAGTGGTTATGAAGGCATGTGGGGTACTTGCCTTGAATAGCCAAGGCATAGAACACGAGAGCCAGGAATTTACGCTGGAAGTGTATAAAATGCTGCTTAGGCATTAACTGGAGTGCTGTGACCAGTTGTGGTCATGTTGTAGAAGATATGATTGCGCTGGAGACAGTGCAAAGGAGAGTCAAACTATGACCCCCTTATTCTAGATTTCCCCACAAGTGGAAAGGTCCATTCCACATCCACCTTGTCAACTCCCAAAAAGGATAATATTATATGTTGCAATTAAGTCACCTCTGTCTCTACTAAACTTCAGAGAATACAGGCCTAACCTATTTACCTTTCCTCATAATGCAAGCCACTCATTCCAGCTATTTCTGTGTTCCAGGTTCTCTAAGTCTGGCTTGATATTTAGTGCTGGTTTAATTGCTTTTCTGATCTACTCTACCAGTAATCTGAATGTAGGTATGTTAAAGCACTTCAAACTCTCGATTCACATGATACATATCTCGGTTAGATCCATGTTTCTTCAGGTAGTGTTACTTCCCACTCAGTCTCCATCTCAGACTCATCTGCTGATGTCTTGTCCACATTATCAGTTATGTTATTGACTGATTATGTACATTAAGCCTTCCTGCAAGTCTCCCAGCCCAAGTGCAATCTTGTAAACATCTCTCCTTCCTGTCCAGAGTCTTCTCAAGTGAGAAACTAGGAACTGTGGAGTAACAAAATGATTTGTATGCCCATGAACATGAATCAATACAAAATATTTGGCAGATACAAGGACAAATTTTAAAAAAAAAAGTTAATGGAATATTGGTCATTACGTCAAGAGGGCTAGACTGCAAAGCGGAAAAGTGAATGCTCCAGTTGTACAGACACCTTGTCAAACATGTTTGGAATATTGCATTCAGTTCTGGGAAGACTTGCAGAGGTGCAGTGTAGATTCATCAAGAATAATACTGTGACTGAAAATGCATTCGTATAAACATACGCTGTACTCCCTTCAGTGTGGAATATTTTAGGGTGATCTGATTGAGAATAATAATTACATGCTTCAGTAGGATAGCTAATGGCTGGGATTTCACAGCAAGGTGGTAATCCCATCCATTGAGTGGAAAGTTGGGGATGAGCATGCATCCATCAGCTTGGAAACCATGACCCAATTTAATGCTGCTCAGGCAATAGTTCCCAAAGTCATGACTTTTGCCCCTTTGAGGTAGAATCTTCAAAAGGGCTAGCAGCTCTTCAGTACTAGCAATGCCAGTGGGAGTGGTGGCCACTGCTGGCACTGTTCCAGTCCGGGGACCGATGAAAATGTTCCAGGCTCAGAGTGTTGATCAGTCAGGTCAGGCTCATTAGGCCGAATATGGCAGGTCTCAAAAAGGAACATGACAGTGGAGGTTAATTGCAAGGGGTCATTTCCACTAAGGGTAGCTCTCACAGCTGTAGTAACCCTTGGACAATAGGGAAATGGACTATTATTTGAACACTTAAGAGCCTCAATTGCACTAAGACAGACAATCTGCCAGTGCTACTGCATTGCTGGTAAAGTACAAACAGAGGCAGTAAAGAGACAGGTATGGCACCTCAAGTATTCCCACAAGAATCTACCCACTTGTCTCGCAGCATGGTCCCAGGGTACAAGGGTTGGTGGGTGAGGGGGTGTGTGCATGGTGGTGATGGGATGGAGAGAAGGAGACAGAGACCAAACTACTTTCCCTGCCAAGAGAATGTAGGACATGGGAGCATATCTCACAGATTAAGCTTGCCTATTTTGTGGTGAAATCTGAAAGTGTTTTGCTTTTAAACAAACAAGAGCAGAAATTACAAACTGTCTCCCTAAAAAGAAGTGAACGCTGTGTCATGTGAAATTTCCAAGACTGAGAGCGTATAAAAGGATATGGATTAAAGGTGGGCAAATGGTGTTGATGTACAGATCAACCATGATCTGACAGAATGATGGGACAAGTTGAATGTCCAGATTGCTGATCCCTGTTCTTATGTTCCTATATTATTAAACCAGATGAAATTGCTTCACACCAATTTAAGAATGAAATATTATTTATGCATAGCAAGTAACAATCTGTAAAACTGAATGAAAATAATACAATATGAAATAAGAAAATTATGGCACAGAATAAAAATCAATTCTCCAAGACTGGTATATTTGTATTAACTTATTTTAAAAGGAATGAATACAATTGTTACTGAAATGAAATGTTAGCCTTTCTGCTCCTATGATGCTGCTTGGCCTGCTGTGTTCATCCAGCTCTGCACCTTGTTGTCTCCAACACTAAATAGCCATTTGTTTGCTAGTGGACAATAAACAATGTTAATCTATTTGCTTTGTCTTAGAGGGGTGGAGTGTACCGTAATATTTGCAGCTTAACTTGGTGTGTTCTCTAACTTTTGAATGTCAGTTTCGATTAAATTCCATTTGATTGCTGTAGTAAAATCTTGTAACTTTCTTCTCTGTGAGATCTGTGAAAACATTTTATGGTAATTTGTTCCAAAATTGAGCAACTGCAAAGTAACACCTTAAAGAGGCCAATTGGATCCTTACTTCCAACTCATCCTTGTTTGGTATTGCTCTGCTTATTGTCACAAAACATTTTTTTAAAATTCTAGTTAATTTGCCACAAGGGATTGTGCCTTTCTCCTGTTTCCGGAGAACTGGATGATTTTGAGTTCTTGAATCATTCATGTGTCCATGCACTAAAATTTATAAAAGATATTTTAACTTTAGTTTCTTTTTGTTCAAAGCTGAGTGCATTGGGAGCCAAGCAGCTGTTGGCTTTTGTGTAAATCTCTGCATACTACTGACACTGTCATAGCTAAATCCTTGAAAAGACTTTAGCTGGCCTTTTGAAATGAGTACCCTGAAAACTGTCAAGTTTATAAAGGAATTTTCTGCTGTTGGCCAATTTTATTTTCTTTGCTGGCTATGGTAGAAAACTGGCACGTTTACCATCACATGTGTGTTATTAAAAACCTTTTCAGTATTGAATTTGGTTCAAATTCAAAAATGTTTTAAAGCATTCAAGACAAAGCTTATCTGATAGTGGTTTGAATAAGGACTGTATTAATGGCTCTATCTGTCCAAAAATCACCAATCACTTTACCCTATTAGAATAATAATAACAAACAGAGTATTTATCACAGGCAGTGTTGTGTTATGACAAATAATTACACAAATGGACAACATCCCAGTAAGTAAGCTCTTGATGACAAAAATAACTCTAATGTAAAATATTCACTGTGGCTCACTTACTCCATGAAATGTTTGAGTTATTTTGAGAAGATGAATTACATACATTTGTATGATAATACATGATATAAAGATATGAAAAACAATTGCAAAGACCTCAGGCCACAATATGATAAAAATATCACAGATTTTCAATCGTGCAAAAAAGGCACATTTATCGAACATTTCTACAATATATCGAAAAGAAATCTTTTTGTTTCCCATTATGAACCTATGAAACGGAACCTTTACTGCTAGCTACACTGATATGGTGTATACCACTGTCGGTTGGATATGAAAATGTTAAAGAGAATGTAGAAAAGATTCACTGAAATAGTTCCAGTGATGAGAGACTTCAGTTACATGGATAGATTGGAGAAGCTAAGGATGTTTTTCTTGGAGAAGATTGAGATACGATTTGGTACAAAAATTCATGCGGGGCCTAGACAGAGTGACAGGAATAATCGCTCGCGTTGATAGGAGGATCAAGAATGAGAAGACACGGAGTTTAGCTGAATGGTAAAAGTTCCAAGGGAAATAAGAAGAAATGTTTTCTATAAGTAAATGTAATTCAATGTGCAGGGTTGTGGGGAGAAGGTGGGAGAATGGCACTATGTGAAATGCTCATTCATAGAGACCTGATGGGCCAAATGACCTTCTTATGTCTTGTGATAATTCCGTGGATGCTGCGATTCTATAAAATAATTAGGACTGTGTGGCCTGAGTGTTGTGGAAGCTTTCCTTCAAACATAAGGTCAGAAATAGGAATATTCACTAATGATTGCACAATATTCAGCACCATGCACAACTTCACAGATACTGAAGCACAGTCTGCTTAAATTTTGTAACATTCAGGCTTAGGCTGTTAAATGTCAAATGATGTTCACACTATACAAGTATCAGGCAATGTTCAATTCCAACAAGGGAGAATTTAACCACTCTCTTTGATATTCAATATCATTATCATTCCTGATGTTAATATTTTCAATCACTGTCCTGGGGTTACCATTAAGCAGAAATTTAATTGGACCAGTCGTATGAATAATACGGGTATAAGAGGCCAATAGCTAGGAATTCTGTCATTAATAACTTACCTCCAAACTCCTCAAACCATGTTAACTGCCAGAGACAGAGAAAATCCCATTGCCACCAGTTCAAAACACAAAAACACACTTCGAACTTAATTAATGTATATATCAATCACACACCCTACATCACATCCTGGCTAAGCACAACACCAACAACGAGCAAGAAGACCAACACCATCCAAGAGAAAACAGCCTATTTGATTAACAACCCATACACCACTTTCCTGGGACGGCAGGAGTGAAGTAAGAAGAGAAACAGTATTAGTTTGAATTTCGTGACTCAATGACTCAATATTCACTGGAGCTTAGAAGAACGATGGGTGATCTCATAGAAACCTACAAAATTGAACAGGACTAGACAGAGTAAACCCAGGAAGGATCTACCCCATGGCAGGAGAGTTCAATCCAGGCATTAGGTATAGTTCTTAAGGCTAAGTGGATCAAAGGGTACAGGAAGAAAGGAGGAATGGAGTTCTGAGTTGGATGAACAGCCATGATCATAATGAATGAAGGAGCAATCTCAAAGGGCCAAATGGCCTACTCCTCTCCTATTTTCTCTGTTTCCAGTAACATGGTCAGACCACCTGGATCTGTTCCCTGGACAGATCTGTTCCTTCCCATTTCACTGCAACTCTTCAAACTTTTCCCATACCCGTTTTCTTCACTGAGTCTCCCAGTTTGTTATTTCCCATGTATAACATCATGTTATTAATCCAAACCCAATGCATCCACTCTGGATCAGAATGCATTTTATTGGCCCTTTTGTTCTGAAATTGGATTTCCAGCCCTGATTGAATTGGGAATGATGTACTTGCAGTTACCTGACATCTGCACTGAAAGCTCCTGGAAAGGGGCCTGCTGGTACACAGCTATGCAGGAATCCCAGAATCCAGCAGCAAAGGACATAAAAACCACATCACATCTCGTAGCAGTCAGGTAATGTGTTCTGAAATGTACATGTCCAGCAGCGCAGCTAGCCTCTTTAACAGTTGCTGTGAAAGGATAAGTACTTAAGGTGAACTTGTGTTTAAGGTGTCAGGAACATGAGGTGGGCAGAGTGCCAGGTGAATAGGATATCAGGGTATCAGGTAAATGAATGCGAGAGTACTGTTGGACAGTTGGTCACATTGAGCAGTTGCTGTGTCTGGTGGTCGGGGGCTGTTAGGTAGGTTGGTGTTAGGCTGGTTTGGGTGAAATTTGTTGTCAATGGCCTGGGTTTGGGTGAGCAAGTTGTTAGGTCTAGGTGAGGTTGAGTTGGTGGATTATTGGGCTAGATTTGGGTTTTGTAGTAGGGTTATGTGGGCCTGGGAGTGGGCCTGTCCAGCTGGGATCAGGTCCATTTGGAGTGAGTTGGGCTAGTTTCAGGCTGGGATGGGTCATGCCAGGCAGGAGGTTGGGATTCTTTGGGGTGCATCAGGTCGCGTTGGTCTGGGTTGGGGTCTCTTTGGGTTGTTGGGCCAGGGTCAGGCCAGGTCTGGGGAAATTAGGCTGGGGTCCTGTTGGGCAGTGACTTTTACTGGGTGGGTCAGGGTGGGTTCAGGGGTGTGTTCATGTTGATAGGACATTTAGACGGGTCGCGAATTGTTAGGCTGTGTCAGGGTCAGGGTCTGGGTCGATATGGAGCCACGTTGGTGGGGTTGTTGGGTAAGGTCGAGGAGTGTTGGAATTGGTCCTGGTCGGGTTGGCTTTGTCAGCAGATTGGAGTCCTGCAGGTGGGATGCCAGGCTGGGTGTGGTCAGAGTTGGGTTGGAGCGTGGGTGGGTGTTGGGCCTGGCAGGTGGATGCTTGGGTCATATTAAGGATGAGGTGGTATGTGGATGTTAGATCTGAGTTATGGTGGTGGAGAAGTTGGGTGAGGGAAATGGGGTTGGTTCATGTTGGTTGGCATTGCCCAGGATTGGGAAATGTGTCACAGGTCAGGTACAGTGTTGTTGGGATGTAGTGGTGTGTCTGGCTGTCAGTTTTATAGTTACCCAGGAGTTAGAATAAGTTCTTAATCTTTTAACCTCCCTGAGGTATTTGCTAAGCCGAAAGTGAGTTGATTTCTTCCAACGTTTCTGACTTTAAGGAAATATTTTGGAGTATTCCAGCTGCAGGGAAGTTATCCATTGGAAGTTTGAATTTCCCAGGAAATTCTCATAGAGTCTGCATGATCTTGACACACAAACCTGTGTACGTTGCCCATGTGATTATCTGATCATCAAATACCTGTGGCCAATATATTCTTCATCATAGCTTTAATAGTGGCCAACTACCTATTCTATAACAGTGGACATGATGGTGGGATTATCTTCCATCTACATGTGGGGTGGCATGGTGTCATAGTGGTCAGCACTGACACCTCACAGCACCAGGGACCTGGGTTTGATTCCAGCCTTGGGTGACTGTGTGGATTTTTGCACTTTCTCCCTGTGACTGCGTGGGTTTCCTCCCACAGGGCAAAGATGTTCAAGCTCGGTGGATCAGCCATGGGAAATGCAGGATTATAGGTTTAGGGGGTGGTTCTAGGTGGGATGCTCTTCAAAGGATCGGTGTGGGCGTGATGGGCGAAATGGCCTGCTTCCATACTAGAGATTCCATGAGTCTATTTCGGTACATTACTAACTTATTCTATCAAGTGAACATTGTATAGGGACTTCATTATCACCATTTAATGTTTGGGTCCCTTACAGATATATGGTAAACTTCTAAAAACCCTGAAATAACTGTAGTTGCTAGAAATCAGAAATAAAAGCCGAAATTAGTAGAAAAACTCAGCAGGTCTGGTAGCATCTGTGGAGAGAAATCAGAGTTAACATTTCGGATCCAGTGACCCTTCAAGACTCTGTTCAGACCCATTCTGAACAAGTGTCACTGGCCCCGAGATGTTAACTTTGATTTCTCTCCAGAGATGCTGCCAGACATGCTGGGTTTTTCCAGCAATTTCTGTTTTTGTTTATGGTAAAATTCAGTTGTTTGAGAATGGCCAGATGCAGAAAATCATGAAGAAGGGAGAAGACAGCTGATGATAAGAATCTAACAGGTAAGAATGTATTCGAGCCACGGTAAAAAAGAAGAGGAAATGTTGAATAATTTTAACAGCATTGACTGAGGATATCTGATAACTGTCAAATTTAACTCACAACTAGAAGCGATAAAGATGTGTTACAGTATTAATTCTGGCACTGCACTGTCCTTTAACTTGATGACAAAATGTACCTTAGAACAAATAAGGATATCGCTGTTCTGTCAACTTGGATACATACAAACAAAACCAGGTAACTAAACATTAAACACAGTACTGCACCTTAACCTTTGATGTGCTCATCCCTTTGGCTGTGCTCCAAGTCAATTTAAGTTCTGCTGTCAGCAGACAAACTCCGTCTGTCACTCAGTAATCACAAATGTTTATTTTTACACACATTAGATAGTGTTGGTATATTCTTATAAGACATGAGGAATCCCTACAGAAATGTAAGTTCTTTACACTAATGTAATGTAGACACAAGATACATAAAGGAAAACACAACCTTAAAATATAACATTAAGTATTATCAAAAGTCAAATGACAATTGGTATATTCCTCATAAATTCTCAGAAAATTGCACATCAAACCATACATCTCCATCATACTTTCACTCAACTTGGAAGAGTTCCACTGTTGAGAAGGAAGCTCTGGAGATGACTGCTTTTGGAAATTGAAATAGTTTCAGACCATGGTTGTGTTATATTAATGGCAAGTCACAGATAGTTTAATGTCCAAATATCCAGGATAAAGTGAAATATTTTCTTGAAAGGGTGTGTAATAGTACTCACTTGAGTCAATATGGTGAAGATTCTGGCTCTCATGAAAGGGATTAATCTTTTTCATGTGTCTATTACAAAGGGGATGGAGAATTTTTTTTGCAATGTACTGGAAGGAAGTTAGTCATTGGAGAAGTCTCTGTCAGAGTGCTTGAGAGCTAAAGCTAAAGGTCACTTTGGACAAAATGGAAAAAAAATTACCGCGGTGTTGCAAAGACCAGACTGGGGAAGAAAAAAGACAGCACCTTCAATTTGTTGAGGTTGGTTGTCTCGCCGAACTGGTTTGTTGTTCCACAGATGTTTCATTACCCTGCTGGCTAACATCATCAGCGCAGCCTCCAATGAAGCGTCAGTGTGTTTTCCCGCCTGGTTTTTAAACTCTGGAGTCCGTTGAGCTGGATTGCCTCACTTCCGGTTTTCCTTCGTTGTGGAATGTATATGGGGTCTGGTTCAAAATGTTTATTGATGGCTTTCTTCATGGAGTACCAGGCTTCTAGAAATTCCCGTGCCTGTCTCTGCTTAGCTTGTCCCAGGATTTTGGTGTTGTCCCTGTCAAATTAGTGGTTCTCCTTATCCATGTGGATTGAGATGAGTGAGCATTGGTCGAATCTTTTTGTAGCCACTTGGTGTTCGTGTACCCTTGTTGTTAGTTTCCTCCCTGTTTGTCCGATGTAGTGTTTCTCACAGTCTCTGCAGCGGATCTTATAGATGACATTGGTCCTGTCCATGGCGGGGAGTGGGTCTTTAGTTCGGGTGAGCAGTTGTCGTAGGGTTGACGTGGGCTTTTGTGCCACTCTGATGCCCAGTGGTCGTAGGAGTCTTGTAGTTGGTTCCAAACGACCAACACAGATGATACCAAACACTTCTTGTGATAGGCAAGTGCAAGAAGCCAGTTGCGTTGTGAATGTCAAGACATTGCCGAGTCTAGCAAAACCACTTGGTAGACCGTTAGCATTTTTGAGGCATGGATCAGAAAAATAGACAAAATGTATTTAAATGTATCTACAGTAGATTAAAATGTATCAATGGAGGATAATGAAGATTTTCACCCTGATGACACTGAAATGCCTGATAAAAGCCAAATCACACACTCACCTTTTGACCCAGCTGGGAAACTCTGGGATTTTGCTCTGCAGCATCAAACAAGGAAAGCATTCTCAACTGCATTGATGAATGGCCCAAAACAGCATTCTAAACAGAAAAAAGATTGCTAGGTTTTCCAGAGCTAACTCCCAACATTGATCAATGGCTTTTACTGTACAAGGTCAGACCTTTCTAAGGTATGAACAAGTTTGAAAAACAAATAATTTTTCAAATTTTTACAGCATTGCTGCATTTGTATTTGCTTTTTTTCTGACAGCACTTGTGTGGCCAGCTTGAATCTCCACTTAACTCCTGGTCAGGGAGTTTCACTTTAGGTGGCCTGATGGCACAGTGGTTAGCACTGCTACCTCACAGCGCTAGGGGCCCGTGTTTGACTCCACCCTTGGGTGACTGTCTGTGTGGTGTTTGCACATTCTTTCTATGCTTGTGTGGGTTTCCTCCAGGTGCTCCAGTTTCCTCCCACAGTCCAAAGATGTCCAGGCTAAGTAGATTGACCATGCTAAATCACCTGTAATGTTCAGGGATGTGTAGATTAGGTGAATTATAGGGGGATGGGTATGGGTGGGATGCTCTGAGGGTGGGTGTGGACTTGTTGGGCTGAAGGGCCTGTTTCCGCACTGCAGGGATTCTATGATTAACATGAATTTGTGGGTGGGCCTTCTGTCATTCTATTCATTGCAATTTAATTGTAACAAAATATGGATTTGCCAGTTAACCAACTATCAAGCCTTATTGGAAGAAATCCATAGAGTATTGTCATTGTGGAGATTTTAAAAGCTTGCAAAGAAAATGTCTCACCACTGCTAAAATATACAGTCCAAAATTTTGAAGAGACTTTAAGACAACAGAAGTTTTACCGTATTGATTCAGTAGAAGAACACATTTGAAAAAGTAGATTACAAACAGAATTGAGATAGTGCAGACTTAAAAGAACTTTACAGTAATAAGACTTAACAAACACATGAAGAAGAAAAAGGAGAATTCATGCTTCTGAAAACATTCAAAGTCAGGCATGGGTCTAACAGAATACTGGAATGGGCTTCTTCGAGAAAACAATTTTTGGCATGCAGATAGACATCAAATCAAACACTAAATTAGAAGAATCAGGCAGATCTGGCATGGGACCAGAAGTGACAGTCTGTTCTAGAACGTAGAACCTAGAACTGTACAGCACAGTACAGGCCCTCCAGCCCACGATGCTGTGCCGAACTTTTACCCTAAGCCTAAGGTCTATCTAACCTCCACCCCTACCTTATACTATCATCCATATGCCTATCTAATAGCTGTTTAAATGCCCCTAATGAGGCTGACTCCACCACCCTCTCCGGCAATGCATTCCACGCCCTGACCACTCTCTGAGTAAAGAACCTACCTCTGATGTCTTCCCTATATTTACCTCCACTCACTTTAAAACTATGCCCCCTCATAATAGTTACCTCCACCCAAGGAAAAAGTCTCTGGCTGTCCACTCTATCTATACTTCTGATCATTTTGTACACCTCTATCAAGTCACCTCTCATCCTTCGTCGTTCTAAAGAGAAAAGCCCTAGCTCTCTCAACCTTTCCTGGTAAGACCTTCCCTCCATTCCAGGCAACATCCTGGTAAATCTCCTCTACACCTTTTCCAATGCTTCCTCATCTTTCCTGTAATGAGGCAACCAGAACTGGACAAAATACTCCAAATGTGGCCGCACTAGGCTTTTGTATAGCTGGAGCATAACTTCACGGCTCTTGAACTCAATCCCTCTATTAATGAAAGCTAACACACCATACGCCTTCTTAACAACTCCATCCACCTGGGTGGCAGCTTTCAGGGAGCTTTGGACATGAACCCCGAGATCCCTCTGCTCCTCCACACTGCCAAGAATCCTTCCATTAACCCTGTATTCTGCTTTCAAATTTGTCCTTCCAAAATGAATCACCTCACACGTTTCAGGGTTAAACTCCATCTGCCACTTCTCAGCCCAGCTCTGCATCTTATCAATGTCCCTTTGTAACCTAGAACAGCCCTCCGCACTATCCACAACTCGACCCACCTTCATATTGTCCACGAACTTACTCATCCATCCTTCCACTCCTACATCCAAATCATTTACAAAAATCATAAATAGAACAGGACCCAGAACAGATCCTTGTGGTACACCACTCGTAACTAAGCACCATGTTGAATATTTTTCATCCACTACCCCCTTTCTCTTCTAAGGGTCAGCCATTCTGAATCCAATTTGCCACATTTCCCCCTTTCCCATGCCTCCTTACTTTCTGCCTAAGCCTACCATGGGGAACCTTATCAAACACCTTACTTAAATCCATGTATACCACATCCACTGTTTTACCTTCATCCATGTGTTTGGTCACCTCTTCAAAGAATTCAATAAGGTTTGTGAGGCATGATCTACCCCTCACAAATCCATGCTGACTATCTTGTATCAAACTGTGCCTATCCAAGTGATCATAAATCCTATCTCTCAGAGCCCTTTCCAATAATTTGCCCACCACTGAAGTAAGGCTAACTGACCTGTAATTTCCAGGGTTATCCCTATTCCCTTTTTTGAACAAGGGAATGACGTTTGCCACTCTCCAAACTTCCGGTGCTATACCCGTGGACAGTGAGGACGAAAATATCATCACCAAAGGCCCTGTGATCTCTTCCCTTGCTTCCCATTGAATCTTTGGATAAATTCCATCAGGCCCGGGGGACTTATCTATCTTCAAGTTTCTCAAAATTCCTAGTACATCTTCCTTACTAACATCCACCTCCTCTAGCCTACCAGTCTGTTTCACACTGTCTTCCCCTACAACTAGCTCCCTCTCAGTTGTGAATACCGAAGAAAAGTATTCATTAAGGACCCCTCCTCTCTCTCTTTAGGCTCCATACACAAATTCCCTTTACAATCCTTGATCGGCCCTACCTTTCTCTGGTCATTCTCTTATTCCTCACATACGTGTAAAAAGCCTTGGGGTTTTCCTTGATCCTATCTGCCAAGGTTTTCTCATGCCCCCTTCTAGCTCTCCTAATCCCTTTCTTCAGCTCCTTCCTGGCTAACTTGTATCCCTCTAGAGCCTTTTTGGATCCTTGTTTCCTCAACCTTATATAAGCGTTCTTCTTCCTCTTAACCAGTCATTCGACCTCTCTTGAGAACCAAGGCTCCCTCACTCGATCGCATCTTCCCTGCCTGCTAGGGACAAACATATTGAGCACATGCAGTATGCATTCCTTAAACAATCTCCACATTTCTATAGTGCTCTTCCCTGACAGCATCTGTTCCCATTTTATGTTACCCAGTTCTTGCCTAACAGAATTATAATTACCCTTCCCCCAATTATAAACCTTACCCTGCTGTATGTACTTATCGTTTTCCATGACTATTGCAAAAGTTTCAGAGTTATGATCGTTACCGCCAAAATGCTCTCCTACCAACAGGTCTAACACTTGGCCCAGTTCATTGCCAAGCACAAAGAAAGGTAACTGGACCCAAAATGTTAATTCTGCTTTCTCTCCACAGATGCTGCCAGACCTGCTGAGTTTTTCCAGTAATTTTTGATTAGAGTCATAAAGTCATAGAGATGTACTGCGCGGAAACAGACCCTTCAGTCCAACTCGTCCTTGCCGACCAGATATCCTAGAAAAATTTAGTTCCATTTGCCAGCATAACCCTCCAAATCCTTCCTATTCACTTACCCATCCAGATGTCTGTCAATTGTTGTAATTTCTCCAGCCTCAACCACTTTCTCTGGCAGCTCATTGCATGTACGCACCACTCCCTGCATGAAAACGTTGCCCCTTAGGTCCCTTTTAAATTTTCCCCCTCTCACCTTAAACCAATGCACTCTAGTTTTGGACTCCACACCCCACTCCATCTATGACCCTTATACTTTTTTAAACCTCCAAAAGGTCACCCCTCAGCTACAGGGAAAATAGCTCCAGCCTGTTCAGCCTCTCCCTTTAGCTCAAAACTTCCAACCTTGGCAATATCCCTGTGAATCTTTCATGAGCGCTTTCAAGTTTCCCAACATCCTTCCTATAGCAGGGAGACCAGATGGCATGCAGTATTCCAAAAGTGGCCTAACCAAGGTCCTGTACAGTCGCACATGACCTCCCAACTCCTGTACACAATGCACTGACCAGTAAAGGCAAGCATACCAAAAGCCTTCTTCACTATTTTATCTACCTCCAACTCCACTTTCAAGGAACTGTGAACCCTGCACTCCAAGGTATCTGTGTTCAGCAACACTCCCCAGGACCTTACCATTACTTCCCTTTCATGATATTGATGAGACCAGGGCGCAATATTGTGTACAGTTTTGGGTTAGGTCTGCTTATTTAAAGAGGAGTATACATGCATTGGAAGCAGATTAGAAAAGATAGACTTTGCTGACTCCTGAGATGATGTAATGTTTTATGAGGCAACATTGAGTAGGTTGGGCATACAACTGTTTGTGTATAGAAAATGAGAGGTGATGGTAAAGAAACATTTTGCTTCTGATTTCCAGCATCTGCACATCTTTGGTTTTTTTGACATTCCATGCCCCTGATGGTCTTACACAGTTATGCCTAACTAGTAAATACCACTTGCACAAATTGCTATCATGCAATAGACTACCTCTTCCTAAGTAAGGCAAGCTGAGTTTCACCATTGGTCTATCCTCCGCTACTAATAATAAGGCAGGTCCTTTGACTCAGCACAGTGAAGAGGATGGGTGGCAGACGATATCTCAATAACCCAAAGTCAAATACAACTGATGCATCCTTTCAACATTCACTTGATCCTTCAGTTTTGATGAGATTCTTTTTGATCCCTCTAAATCTCAATGGAATTAAGTCTAAAAGCTCAACTTTTGCTGAGATGATAACTCCTTCATCAGCTCAGAGAATTTTCTCTAAATATGATCTAATGCATAAGAAGACTAGAACTGCGCAGAATCCTTCAGATGTGTTCTAACTAAGGTCCTGTTCCAATTCTTCCTTACTTCTTTTCAAGACAGTGACAAGACCAGAGTGCAATATTATGTACAGTTTTGGGTTAGATCTCTTTATTTGAAAAAGAGTATACATGCATTGGAAGCAGTTTAGAGAAGGTGGACTTGGCTGACTCCTGAGATGAGGGAATTGTTTTATGAAGAAATATTGAGCAGTTTGGACATATATCTATTTGTATATAGAAAATGATAGGTGATGGTAAAGAAACATGTAAGATTCTGAGAGAGTTTCACAGAATACATGCCAGGAGAATGTTTCTTTTTGAGGGAGAGTGTAGAAACAACAGTTTTAAAATTACTGTCCTGTTAAGACTGAGATGAGGAACAATCCTGTCTTTTAGATGGTCATTAGTCCATGGAATTCTCTGCCATGGAGAGATATGCAGGCTGGGTCATTGAATTCGATTTGGTTTTATTATTGTCACATACCAAGATACAGTGAAAAATATTGTTTTGTGTACTATTCAGACAAATCATACCTTTCATAGCTACTTCAGGATAATAAAACAGAATGCAAAATATGGTGTTACAGATACAGAGAAAGTACAGAGAAAGATCAGCTTTAAAACATGAGACATCCATTCATAAATCTGATAACAGTGGGGAAGATATATCCAAGGGTGAGTTAGGTTACGGTTAGGATTATGAGGGCAGGCAGCAAAGTGGAGTTAGGCCACAATTATATCATTCATGATCTTACTGAATGGTGGGATAGGTTCAAGGAGCTGAATTATCTTCCATTCTTATGTCTGTTTCTTTAGATCTAATGATTTAAGGTGCATTAGTTTAGCTCTGGGACACTGTCAATGTTTAATCATGTACCATGATTGCTGTTGGATTCCAAAAGTCTATTCATCTTTCTTTTGCAGCAGAGTGTCATGATATTGCTCTGGGAAGCTAGAGAGGAGATTGCAGAGCCTTTGGCTTTGATCTT
>NC_063332.1:51728555-51739897 GCF_021869965.1 Rhincodon typus | reverse complement strand
GAGGGGACATAGCTTTAAATTGAGGGGTGATAGATATAGGACAGATGTCAGAGGTAGGTTCTTTACTCAGAGAGTAGTAAGGGCGTGGAATGCCCTGCCTGCAAAAATAGTGGACTCGCCAACTTTAAGGGCATTTAAATGGTCATTGGATAAACATATGGATGATAATGGAATAGTTTAGGTTAGATGGGCTTCAGATTGGTTTCACAGGTCGGCGCAACATCGAGGGCCGAAGGGCCTGTACTGCGCTGTAATGTTCTATGTTCTATGAGTCGGTGAAGGCCTATTTGATTTGTACAAGTGAATCTTGGCAACATTTTTTTGCTCTGAAATTGTTCTTAGTACGTAGATTTTGTTTGCATTAATTGGTAGGGCTTTGACAAACATATTTATATTTTTGATTAATTTTGTGTCTCCCCATCCTTTCTGAAAGTAATGGACTGTGCTTTTGCTTATGTAGTTGTAATTTTGACTTCGTAATTAATTCGGACAGCTTGGAGGTCATCCCATGAATGTATTTTTACTATTGATGACTTTAAGTGTAAATCCAGTTTGAACTCAACATAACATTCCTTCCAGAACTTGTACCTCCTTCTTACTTCCATCTTCACTTGTATTTTTTTTTGTGAATTATTTTCTCTGCTCTGATAGCTATTTGTGAGTTTGCTTGTAAGGATTTGTTGGGCACACAGAATGGGGCCTCCATTTTTTAAAAAATTCTGTATGTTTGCTCTAAAGGTTTTGATCTTGACAGAAGTGTAAGTGTTCATAGCACATTCTCTGTGAGTCATTTCATTGGAATAATTTTGTACGGCTCTGGGGTGAATATTAAAACTAGTGCTAGAAGGTTCATTCTTTCTAATTTACTTTTTTTCCTGCCCGAATCTATGCGATACAAGCACAGCAGCAATTTCCAAAATCAGAAGTCAACACTTTGGCATGCGAATCAGAGTGTGTGAACTCTTGGAGCAGCTGAATCACTGTGCAGCTCAGAGTGGACATTCATGAAGAAAAAATCAGAGTTACCGTTCCAGGTCCGGTAACCCTTCCCCAGAACATCAGTTCTGAGGATTGGTCACTGTACCTGGAACGTTAATTCTGACATTTTCTTCACAGAGCTTCCAGCAACTTCTGTTTTTGTTCCTGATTTACAGCATCCACAGTTCTTTCGGTTTTTGTTAGAGTGGACATTGGCTGGGAATGAAAATTGCATGGCATATAAACTTAATATAATTGAGACAATTAAGTAAAAGTGGAAATATAGTAGACAAAAATTATTGCAGCTTTTGAATTGACTGAAAAAACATTTCAAATATTGATAACTTTTGCAAAGGCTGAAGGGGGAAGTGGCTGAGAAATACCAGGCAAACACAAAGACAGAGGCAACAAAGAAAAAATAATAGGTTAGTTAGCTTACTGTTTGGTAAAGGTTTTAGAATTGATCAAAAGGAGTTTATAGCAAGTTAAAATCTCAAGAATATCAGGAAGAGTCAACATGGTTTTGTGAAAGGAAATTCATGTTTATCCAATTTATGAGAAAAACGTGTTGTGGATAATGAAGAGCCTGTGTACATAGTGTACTTGGATTTTCAGAAAGCATTTCACAAGATGCCTTATAAAAGAATATTGTGCAAATTAGGAGTTCATGGTATAGGGGTATGGAAGATGAGCTGGTTTCTGGTTTCCTTTCCAGCAGACAGAATGAGGCCACAGTGATTGTAATTGCTATGTCTCAGTATCTGTATCTAAGGTTTGTACCTAGGTGCTTTGTGCCGATATAGGCGCTGTGTGGGGTGACATTGTAATCTTTTCACTGAATTCTTGTACTTCTGAACTTGAGTACACTTGGCAATTAACCTAATTCTATTCCATTCTTTGTTATGAAGGACAACTAAATAACAACAAAACAGAAGAAATAATTTGGCTGGCCTCTTTTTCTTCTTCTAATCCTCTTCTGATACAATTCACCCAGGTGGGAATGCCACAGCCATCTTCCCAATGCTTGTTAACATTGGGCTTGTTAACATCCATTTCCATAGGAACAGTTAATCAATCTGTTCTGTCATTTCTGCACTGCACCTCTATTTTTACTCCATGTACATTGCCATTCTAATGATTGCAGTTTTAAAAATTTCAATTGACTCAGCAATGACAGGCTTTTAGGGAAGACTATTTCACATTCGACAACCCATTTATACTTCCAGATTACATTGCTAACTGGCCTAGCTATAACTACGATTATGACCCCTTGTTGTGAATAATCCCATCATAGGAAATACTTTTTCTGCACTTACTGTTTTATTCCATTTTGATTTTAAAGATCTCAATTAGATCATTCCTTGAATTTATAAAGTGAAACAAATATGAGCCAAGGCTATATGACCATCCTCTTATTAACACTTGAAAAGCTTGAGACCATGTTTGCGAATCTAAACTTTACTTCCTTTAAGACCTGAGATTTAGGGCCCAAAAAAAATGCACATGGGATCTGTCCAGTAAAAAGAAAACTGAATCGTTACTTCCTCCTCTTTGTTTTCCAACCCACTTGAATAAATGTTGATCTTTCATTAGCCTTTTTTGGTGCTTTTCATAGCTGTAAACTGGGCTCATTGTGATTTGTGTATGTAGTCACCTACATTCCTTTGTTTTTGCATAATTCCTAACCTCAAAGAACAAAGAACAAAGTACAATACAGTATAGGAACAGACCTTTGGACCAATATGCCTGCACTGACACATGACATCTTTCTAAATTAAAATCCTTTTGCCTCCACGTGTTCTGTATTCCTCTATTTCCTGCCTATGCATCTATCTGTCAAGATGCCTGTTCAACATTGCTTTTGTATATGCTCCTACCATCTCTTCTGCAGTGCATTCCAGGCACTTACCATCCTCAGTGTAAAATATTTGCCTCTCACATCTCCTTTATACTGTCTCCCTTTTATCTTAAACCTATGTCCCCTAGTAATTGACATTTCTACCCTGGGAAAAAGATTCTAACCATCCATTCTATCTACGCCTCTCGTAATTTTGTAAACTTCTATCTGGTCGCACCTTGGCCTTGGACATTCAAGAGAAAACAAACCAAGTTTGTACAATCTTTTCTCATAGCTAATATCCTCCAAACAAGGCAACATCCTGGTAAACCTCATCTGTAACCTCTCCAAAGCCTCCAAATCCTTCTGGTAGTCTGGCAACCATAACTGTATGCAATATTCCAAATGTGGCCTAACTAACATCCTATATGGCTGTAACATGATTTGCCAATTTTTACACTCTATGCTCCAATCGATGAAGGCAAGCATGACGTATGCCTTCTTGACCATCTTATACATTTATGTTGCCACTTTCAGGGAACATGGGCCTGTATGCCTAGATCCCTCTGTATGTTGATGCTTCTAAGGGTTCTGCCATTTACTGAATACTTCCCTCCTGCACTACACCCTGCAAAATGCATCACTCGCATTTTTTTGGATTAAATTCCATCTGCCATTTCTCCAGCCTGTCTATACCCTATATCTTTTTCTCTACCCAAGTCTCTAGCCATTCTATATCCTGCTGTATGTCCTGGCAAGCCTTCTCACTATCTGCAGCTCCCGAATGTTTGTGTCGTCTGCAAACTTACTAATCAGGCCACCTACATTATCCTCCAAATCATTTATGTATATTACAAACAACAGGGGTCCCAGCACTGATCCCTGTGGAACATCATTTGTCATAGATGTCCAGTCAGAAAACACCTTTCCACCATTACTCTGTCTTTTATGACCAAACCAGTTCCATAACTATCTTACCAGCTCATCGTGGATCCCACGTGACTTCACCTTCCATATCAGCCTGCCATGGGACCTTTTCAAAGGCGTTGCTGAAGTCCATGAAGACAACACCACTGCCCTGCCCTTAATCATCTTTGTCAGCTCCTCAAAAAACCTAAACAAGTTTGTGAGACATGATCCTCTCCCTCTGCATAAAGCCTTGCTGCCTATCACTAATAAGTACATATTTTTTTCAAATGCCAGTAAATCCTGTCCTTAAGAACCTTCAGCAATAATTTCACTACTACTGACGCAAGGCTCACCATTTATAATTTCCATGGTTATACCTGTCACCCTGCTTAAACAAAAGAACAATATTGGCTATTCTCCAGTTCTCTGGGATGTCTCCTGTGACTAACGTGGCTACAAAAATTTCATACAAGGTACATCAATTTCCTCCCCTACCTCCCTCTGTATTCTGGGATATATCCCATCAGGCCTTGGGGACTTGTCTACCATAATGCTTTTCAAAAGACCTAAAACCTCCTTCTTTATATCGACATGCCCTAGAATATCAATGTACCCCTCTCTAGACTCACCATCCACCATATCCCCTTCCTTTGTGAATACAGATGCAAAGTATTTATTAAGGACCTCAACCACTTCCTTCGACTCCACACATAAATTCCCTCCTTTGGCTTTGGACGGACTTACCCTTTCCCTACCTATGCTCTTGCTCCTTATATATGTATAAAACGTATTTTCCTTAATCCTGTTTCCCAAGGACATTTCCTGACCCACTTCAGCCCTCCTAACTCCTTGATAAATTCTTTTCTGTCTTCTTTATATTGTTCAATGTCTCTGTCTGCTTTCAGTTTCCTAAACTTTATACATGCCTCCTTTTACCTTATGACTAAGTTTACAATTTTTCTTGTCATCCATGGTTCCTGAATCTTGACATCCTTTTCCTTCATTTTCACAGGCACATGCTGGTCCTAAACTCTAATCAACTGGCCTTGCACATGCTAAATGTGGATTTACCCTCAAACGGCTGCCTCCAATCTATATTCCCTGGTTGCTGTCTCATATTGCCATCGTTAGCCTTCCCCCAATTTAGTACTTTGACCTGAGGACCATCCTTGTCTTTATCTCATCCCATTGGGAAAATATTTTATCTTTTCTTTTTTGAAACCAAATGCAAAACCTCATATTTTGCCTCATCAAACTCTGTCTATCATATTTCTGCCCACTCGTTCTAGCTTTGTCCTAACCCATTGTGTACAGAAATGTATTGAATGCCTTCTGAAAGTCTAAATAGAAAATATTCATATTCACCCTACTATCCACCATGCCAGTGACCTGAAAAAAAAAATTAGGTTACAGAGACATGAGTTGCCCTTTTCAAATCTTTGCAAAAATTCTATGATTAGATCATTTTGTCAAATTTGCTGATCACTCTATCTCCAATGATATATTTTGGTAGGTTCCCCATAACTGATGTTGTCTAAGCTCTAGTTACTTGATTTCTTCATACTTTCTTAAATAATTGAGTGAAATTTGTAATTTGTAAATTGAAAGGAAAAAGTCATTAGATTCAGTTGGGTGCCTCTATCAGAAGGTCATGGTAAGATCAGAGAGCTGGGATCCAAGTGGGATTTTGGTCAACTGGTCAATATTAACTGCTCCCCCACTCCTTGGCTTGAGATAGGAAGGTTTGGTTAATATCTATCATGTGCTCTTCCAAGTTTTAAAAGTGAATCTGATAAAAGCACAGTTGCTGTGGACATTTGCTCCCTTTAAAAAGTTACATCAAAACTTTGTCTTATTCAGTGTTTGTTCCACCTTGGACTAGACTGAAGAAAAATACAAAGAAGAAAGATACAAGCCTCCAGTGCAGATCACAAGGATACACTAATGTTTTGTCTCTGAGTTTCTATGTCTAACAAATAAATATCAGGCAGCATGAATCAGCTCCAAAAACATTAAATTGCTCAGACCCCTTACAGAAATGACAAAAACTGAAAAGGTACAGACAGGGGAATAAATAGGGAACAATCAGCTTTTGTTAATTTCCAATAAGATCAATCTTGAGAACAAGAAACAGCAGTGGAATATTCTTGGAAATAAACAGGAAAAAAAATTATACCAAGCTGACTATATTTAGCATGGTAAATTGATGCCATATATAAAAAAGGAAAAAGAAGATATTATTTTAAACCAAAGGTGTACGTTGTAGTGTAGTCTGAAAGGTTTTTGGAAAGCATTTACATTTCCATTCCATTCTTGGAGAAAGAAACCTGAGAACGGTACAGGTAACAGGATGTGTCACCGAAAGTTCATGCAGGAATAATGCAATCTTTGTAGAAGATAGGACAAAGTGGTCACATGTTCAAAATGAAGCTAAACAAGGCACTTTCTCACTTATTGGTTGCTAATGCTGTCTCTGCATTGATCAGGAAATAATCTACTCAGTATTTTCAGTTTAAACTGGCAGAAGCAACAGTCTTTTACTGGGCAAGATACACTTTAGCACAAAATAGAACCAATAGAATTTCCAATATTACGGATTGCCACCTGCTGATTACGCACACACTCACTCCCGCACTCTTCCCTGCTTAACTGACGAATCAGTGTTCCTCCATATTGAGCACCAGTTGGAGGTGTGAAGAGAGAGGCAAGGGAACAGAATGTATTACAGGTGGGGCACTTCAGTCTCTGTCAACAAGAGTGACTCAGAAGTCCCAAGTCTGATAGAGCTGGCCAAGTGATAGAATCATGGAATCATGGATTCCCTACAGTGCAGATAGAGGCCCTTCAGCCCACTGAGTCTGCACCAACCCTCCGATGAGCATTCCACCCAGGCCCACCCTATTCCTGTAACCCCACATTTACCAAGGCTAATCCACCTAATCTGCACACCCCTGAACACTCCAGGGCATTTTTGTGATTGAGACTGTGGTAGGTATTGAGGGAACTAACAAGCGGGTCAGTCATACTTGACCTTGGGCTCACTGATTTAGCTGTTACACGTGTCTGTCCACCTGTAGGAGTGATCACCACAAACAGTCCGGCAGCATTTAGTCATGAATGGTGATGGACTGTTATATATCCAGCAGGAGGTGTATATTCCCATCCTTAATGATGACCAAGACCATCACAGTAACATAAAAGACAAAACTGACACATACTTCTACCCATCTTCAGCCAGAAGAGTGGAGTGAATGATCCATGGCAGTCTCTTCTTGAGATCCCAAGAACACAGATACCAATCTTCAGCAATTCAACTCATTCCACATGATATCAAGAAGTGGCTGAAGGCACTGGGTACTGCAAAGGCTATGAGCAGTGACAGTACCTTGCCTGCAATACTGAAGACTGAAGTTCCAGAACACAGCAGTGCCCCTACATAACCTGTTCCAGGGCATCTAAAATACTGGCATCCAGCCCACTATGTGGAAAATTACCCAGGTCTATTCTGCATATTAAAAACAGGACAAATCCAACCTGGCCAATTAGCAGCCAAGCTGCCTATCTCGATCATTGGTAATGTGTTGGAATGTTTGTTTACAGTGCTGTCAAGTGGCAATTGCTTAACAATACCTGTTCACTGATGCTCTCAGTATAAGGTTTTGTCAGAATCACTTAGCCCCTGACATCATTATAGCTTTGGTCCAAACATGTACAAAAGAGCTGAATTCCAGAGGTGAGGTGAGTGCAACTAACTTTAACATCAAGGCCACATTTCACCAAGCATGGCCTCAAGGAGCTTTAGCAAAACCCCAATCTATAGGAGTCAGGGTTAAAATGCTCTGATGGTTAGAGTCATATCTGGCACAAGGGGAGATGGTTGTGTTGTTAAATGTCAATCCTTTTGGTCCCAGGACATCTCTGCAGGAGTCCCTCAATGTCCTAGGCCCAAATATCTTCAGCTGCTTCATTAATGGTCTTCCCTCCATCATAAGGTCAGAAGTGGGAATGTTTGCTGATGATGCACAATGTTGAGCTCTATTCATGATTCCTCAGACATTGAAGCAGTTCATGTTCAAATGCAGCAGACCTAGACAATATCCAGGTTTGGGATTGATAAGTGGTAAATAATATGTGCACCATCAACAACATGCATTAAGTAACTCACCATTTTCCACACATCATCCTGACTTGAAGCTATAACACTGTCCCTTCACTGCTACTGGGTCAAGTCGTGGACCTCCCTACCAATAGCACTGTAGGTGTCCCTACTCAAGGGTAGTAACACCTTAAGAAGGCAGCTTACAACTACCTTTACAAAGGCAATTAGGGTTAAATAATTAATGCTGGCCTTGCCAGCAACACCAACATGCTTGATGAACCAATGTTAAAAGAATAAATTGGTGTCTTTCTGCTACGGTTCGCATACTTTAGGGAGCTCAGCCTTCCTGATCAGATACCTGTTTATAGTAATCCCTCACAAAGATGACAGATGCTTTTCTGCAAAATAGCTTGTGATATTTAGTACGAATACATTTCTCACAACATTAAAAACTCTTCAATGAATATTTATGCTTATAAAAAGGCTTGTTAGCTGTTTCCAAAATGCTGAGGAATCTTTATTATTTGTGTTAGCACAGTGTGGAGCTGGAGGAACACAGCAGGCCAGGCAGCATCAGGGGAGCAGGAAAGCTGATGTTTTGGGTCAGGCCCTTCCGAAACGTCAGCTTTCCTGCTCCTCTGATGCTGCCTGACCTGCTGTGTTTCTCCAGCTCCACACGGTGTTATCTCTGACTCCAGCATCGGCTGTTGTTACCATCTCTGAGTTTATTATTTGTGTCTGGTCTTTGGTGTTTTTGATGGCCCCATTCTGAAGTTATATTCTCAGTATTTATACCGATTTAAATACTTTGTGTAAAGTCAGGGGTGTACCCTCGTGATTATTGAATCCCTACAGTGTATTTGGCCATTCGGCCCATCAAGTCTGCATTGACTCTCCAAACAGCATCCCACCCAGACCCCTACCCTATCCCTGTAACCCCATATTTATCACGGCTAATCCACCAAGCCGATACATCTCTGGACACTACGGACAGGTTAACATGGCCAAACCACCTAACCTGAGCCTCTTTGGACTGTGGGAGGAAACTGGAGCACTCAGTGGAAACACATGCAGACAGCGGGAGAATATGCAAACTCTACACAGTAACCCAAGGCTGGAATTGAACCCAGGTCTCTGGCACTGGGAGGAAGCAGTTTTAATCACGGAGCCATTGTGCTGCCCATGTTTTATTCAGCACAGTTGAATTCCACAGGAGTACTATGAGCAGATCTGGGCACCACACCTTAGGGAAGATATATTGTCCTTCAAAGAAGTACAATGTAGGTTTACAAGAATTAGACTTGTTTTCTCCAGAAGTTGGAAGGTCAAGGAATGATTTAATCAAAGTCTTCAAGATATTAAATGGAAGATACAGGGTAGTTAAAAATAACTGATTGGAGATTCTAGAACTAGACGACATGTTTTGAGATTTAGGGTGAGATCATTCAAGAGAGAACAAAGAACAAAGAAAATTACAGCACAGAAACAGGCCCTTCGGCCCTCCAAGCCTGCGCTGATCCAGATCCTCTATCTAAACCTGTCGCCTATTTTCCAAGGATTTGTATTCCTCTGCTCCCTACCCATTCATGTATCTGTCTAGATACATCTTAAATGACGCTATCGTGCCCGCCTCTACCACCTCCACTGGCAACGTGCTCCAGGCACCCACTACCCTCTGCGTAAAGAACTTTCCACACATATCTCCCTTAATCTTTTCCCCTCTCACCTTGAAATCGTGATCCCTAGTAATTGAATCCCCCACTCTGGGAAAAAGTTTCTTGCTATCCACCCTGTCTGTATCTCTCATGATTTTGTAGACCTCAATCAGGTCCCCCCTCAACCTCCGCCTTTCTAATGTAAATTATCCTAATCTACTCAACCTCTCTTCATAGCTAGTGCCCTCCATACCAGGCAACATACTGGTGAACCTCCTCTACACCGTCTCCAAAGCATCCACATCCTTTTAGTAATGTGGCGGCCAGAACTGTATGCAGTATTCCAAGTATGGTTGAACCAAAGTCCTATACAACTGTAACATGACCTGCCAACTCTTGTACTCAATACCCCATCCGATGAATGAAAGCAGAGATATTAGGAAGCAGAGGTAGAGGTTTGCTAGATAAACTTGTGTTAAGCAAAGCTGTTCAGATCTATAGAGTTAGGCCACAGATCAACCATGATCTCATTGAATGATGAAATGGGCTGAATAGCCTACTTCTGTTCCTATGTTTGTAATAAACAAATTATTTAGAGTTCATGAAAAGGAACCTGATAATTTTTTTCATTCTTGGTAATGATATAAAAGAGTTCAATTGGCCATTTCTTAAATTCAATTAACATTTATATGAATAGTATGACTGATGAAGTAGTGGGGCTTGAGTATCAGCACATTTCTTCCCTCACAATCATAACAGAACTCCTATGCAGCACACACTATCATCCTGCCATGCTTTCTTTGTGGATTCCTGTGCTAATCAAGTCCATTGGCGTTGTGAATTGGAATTGTGCTCTTTTTCAATGTATTCAGGCAAATGAGTAGATTTCTATCAAATCCATATTCGACATAAGGGTTACAAAGCCAATTATAAGGTTTATGTCATCTTTGTTAGGACATAAAGATGTATGTAATTGATATATATCCAGATCAAAGAAAGATAAGACAGTGGTGGTAACCAATGCCAGTAAAAGACCACTTTTGATGTGAAAGTTAGCTTCATGATTAGTTAAAGAATGTTCTGTTGTGAAGCTCTGCCTTTGCTCTATTCAATGTGGGCTATTATGATAGAGCCCAAGGATGAATTTAGAACAGCTCTTGATCTTCTTTGCTGTAGCATGCCTCTGTGGCATTGCCATCAGAAGAACAATTGGTTTTGACCACTAACTGATATGAACTTCATCTATTTTAGTCGATATCCTCAGCTGGTAGTAGTCTCCCTTTATGCGCTTCCTAAAAAAAAATAAATTCCTTCCTATCTTCTTTCAAGTAAATAAAATGTAAGGAGATTCCCATGAGTGGTACCATATAAAGAATTAGGAAACTACATAAGAAGCCATACGTGAGCTGCAGCAGAAAACGGAACACAAAATTTTTTTAAAAAGCAAAGAAACACAGCAGCTGCATCACTGACTCTCCACAGTGTAGCCTCACAGGCCTTGCTACTATAAATTACTGTGCATTGGTAAAGTTTGCAAAAGGCAGGAAAAATTAGACAGATGGTTACCAAATTCGCTAGCATGAAGGAGAAAGCCACAGATGTCTTACTGAATTTAGGCTTCGAAACAAATGATGGAGTGTGATTATTAGATTTAGCTATTGCAGAACAGGATAAGCACAAGATGAAATCTGGACAAGTACAAGGTAGAATTGAAGGGTTCCAAAGATTAAAACTTCAGGTCGGTCTGAACGGGACCAAAGAGATCATGCTAAACCAGAGAACTGTAAAAATGAGATAACAAGGTGTAGAGCTGGATGAACACAGCAGGCCAAGCAGCATCAGAGGAGCAAGAAGGCTGACGTTT
>NC_063332.1:51644878-51728155 GCF_021869965.1 Rhincodon typus | reverse complement strand
TGATGCTGCTTGGCCTGCTGTGTTCATCCAGCTCTACACCTTGTTATCTCAGATTCTCCAGCATCTGCAGTTCCTACTATCTTTGAAACAACAGTAAAAGTGAATTGAGAATTCATCAGCTAAAGCTGGTAAAAACAATCCTTTCCAAACTTTCCACCATTATGATGCCATCTTGATGCTTGAAGGTTGTGGAGACGTCTGATCTGTGAAACTGGGAGTGGGTTTGGCCTCCTATATTGGCCAGTAGGCCATGCACACTCACTATTTAACAAAAAACAGAAGATTTGAATGCGCCACATGGCTGTTAATGACCGGAACTCCATGACTGGTATTTCTTCCTCAGCGCTCACATACCCCAAGATTTTGGCAAGTGACCATACCAGGGTCACGGCCCAGCATTTGTAACAATCTGTCTTACAGGCAACAGCAAATCAATTCGGGTAATGGTGCTGATATTTGCTTCAATACCAATTGAATTTTTCTGAAAGGACCTCTTGGATAAAGGCAAAGGTCATGACATTGATACACAGTTAAAAACTGGCAGAAGATATAAAGTTATTTGATGTACTTTGTGGTTTTCTGTCTGTTGGCCTACACAACACATATAACAGTATTCTTGCTGGGTCAAATATCTTGAAGTTTATTTACAACACTAACTACATACATGGCTACAATATCACAAACTTACACTCATAATCTGGGTTCTGTGCTTTCTATTGGTTCTGCATAACTGGATATTCACAGGGCTTACTGACTGAACACACTGTACTGACTCGATGACACAGGGAGAGTGACCAACAGTGAGGCAGATACCTTTATATATGTGCTGCAATGTCATGTAATTATTTTAAGAGTGCAAACCTGTATGTTCTGGGCTCTACACCACAACATAACACCATTGTAAGCAGACAACAATACTGTACACATTAGATACCATTCCAGTATTGGCACAGTGGCTATGATGTAGAATGTAAACATGCTGTGTGGTACGAGCAGCCTGTTTCCACTTATTATAAAGCTGTTCTGCATTCCAAGATCTTTGCAAATGATGCAGTGTGAAAGGACACTGGGATCTCCCACTCAAGACATTTGTTTTCAGAGATGAGACCAGGATGCAACAAAACAAAAACATGCCAGCACATTGGCAACTGCAGCAGGGAATGCACCTGAAAACTGTATAAGTGCAAACAAATACATGAATATTATAAACAAAAGCAGAAATCGCTGGAAAATCTCAGCAGGTCTGGCAGGATTTGTGGAGAGAAATCAGAGTTAATATTTCGGGTCCAGTGACCCTTCTTCAGAAGTCAGAACCATTCTGAGGAAGAATCACTGGACCCGAAATGTTAACTCGGATTTCTCTCCACAGACGCTGCCAGACCGGCTGAGCTTTCCCAGCGATTGTTGTTTTTGTTTCTGATTCCTAGCATCCATAGTTATTTCAGTTTTTACATTAATATTGTATTTGGAACAAGACACCAGAGTGAAAATTCAAAATGGAAGAACATTCAACCAGAAGACGGGCAGGATATCCACATCATGAATGTGATACATTAAGACACATTGTGTTTACATAGTCAAACAGTTAGAAGCTTTTGGCATTATTAACCTCTCATGTCCTTTATTTTATGAACTACTGTTGTGACAATTCTGTATGGAAGCCACAAGTATTTTACATGGTGAACACAAGCAACAGAAGGAATACCAGTTAATATGAAACTCAATATTGGAACCATTAACAAAATGAACAAAATATCAGTCATAGCAGAAATGAGTAAGAATTCTCATATTGAGTCAGCTTAGCACTTATAAAAATTGCAACCAGACAGCTTTGATACCACACAAAACTTCAAAGGCAGTGTGGGTTTGCACCTTACAGAAGGTGTAATTCCCTCGAACAATTCTCCCAGTAAAAAAACTGCATTCACATATCAGAGAAACCTAAGATGACCTGGATGATATGGACTATATTTTATTTCCATCGTGTACATTTACACAAAGATATGTGTGGGTCTATTACTTATATGCTAAAGAAAATTGGCACAATCAGGATATGTTTGGATTCGAGAAACCTTAAAGAGATGTCCATACAAAATTCCAACATTAGAGGAATTGAATCCCAAATTTACCGGAGCTAAAGTCTTTTCCAAGCTGGATATCAAAAATGGATATTGGTTGCTTTACTTGACAATGGTATCTCAAGAAATCATGACTTTTATGAAACCATTTGGAAAACATTGCTCTTTGAGACCATCTTTCAGTTTATCCTTCAGATAGGATCTATTCCAGGAGCACATGGGCAGTATTAAATCCTTGGATGTTACTGAATTGCCAATGCCATAGTGGTAATGGGCAAAATGAAAGAAGGGAATGGCCAAAATCTACACTTACAGATGGAAGGGCAGCTTATCGTGGAAGACTCATTTTCAACATAAAATAGTGCCTGGTGAATGTAGGTCAGCTTAACATTGTGGCTCTGCGTATTTGGGTTATGGCATGCATCCAATCCACACATGCCAAAACAAAGAAAACCCACAGATGCCTCAGCTTTTACTAGCACTGTACATACTAAACTTTTCTGACAAAGCATTATCATTAAGAGATCTCTTAAGTAAAGACATTCCATATGCAAAGCAGGAGTGCTGTCAATATATGTTCAAATCACAAGACAAGCATTGCATCCCAGGACCATGATCCAAGAAAGAAGACAATCCTAAAAGTGGATGCATCTTAGAAAGGAGTGTACATTGTGTGAGATGGTAACATTTAGATCCAAAAGTCTGTTACAAGCATAATCCAATTATTCCCTCATACAGGGTAAAACATTTGCTCTGGTATTTGGTATCACTAGATTAAGCATGTACATGTTCAGTCAGCAATTCACTGTGGATACCACAAACCTTTGGAAATTATTTGGTCCAAATGATTTGGCTGACAAGTGTCCCAGCTAGATTACAATGCTATCTGGTAAAAGCATAGGTACGACTTTGACATCTGCTGCAAACCTGTTTCCAAAATGGATATGTCAGACACACCGAGCAGAATACCAGTTTTGAATAAGAAAGCTGTAATTCTACCGCACTCTCAGTAGACAGTATAGACATTGAGGTGGAAGATTTGCTGAAGGTTTATGATGAATTTCGATCAGCACAACGTAAGCAACTTCAGGAAAAAACAACTATTAAGAACATAGATCATAGAACAGTACAGCACAGTGCAAGCCCTTCGGCCCACAATGTTGTGCTGACCTATTATCCTACTAAGATCAATCTACCCCTGCATATCCTATATTTTACTATCCTCCATGTGCCTATCCAAGGGTCACTTAAAAGTCTCTAAAGTATCTGACTCCACTACCACTGCCGGCAGCGCATTCCACACACCCACCACTCTCTGTGTGAAGAAACTACCTCTGACATCTCCCCTATACCTTCCTCCAATCACCTTAAAATTATGCCCCGTTGTAATAGTCGTTGCCGCCCTGGGAAAAAATCTCTGGCTATCCACTCTATCTATGCCTCTCATCATCTTGTACACCTCTATCAAGTCACCTCTCATCCTTCTTCGCTCCAATGAAAAAAGCCCTAGCTCCCTCAACCTTTCCTCACAAGACCTGCCCTCCAGTCCAGGCAGCATCCTGGTAAATGTCCTCTGCACCCTTTCTAAAGCTTCCACATCTTTCCTGTAATGAGGTGACCAGAACTGAACACAATATTCCAAGAGTGGTCTAATCAGTGTTTTATAGAGCTGCAGCATAATCTCACTGCTCTTAAACTCAATTCGCCCGCCAATGAAAGCCAACACACCATACGCCTTCTTTACAACCCTATCAACTTGGGTAGCAACTTTGAGGGATCCATGGACGTGGACCCCAATATCCCTCTGTTGCTCCACACTGTCGAGAATCCTGCCATTAACCCTGTATTCTGCATTCAAATTCGACCTTCCAAAATGAATCACTTCACACGTTCTGGGTTGAATTCCATCTGCCACTTCTTTGCCCAGCTCTGCATCCTGTCAATGTCCCATTGCAACCTACAATAGCCCTCCACACTGTCCACAACTCCACCAACCTTCATGTCATCGGCAAACTTACTAACCCACCCTTCCACTTCTTCATCCAAGTCATTTATAAAGATCACAAAGAGGAGAGGTCCCAGAACAGATCCCTGCGGAACACCACTGGTCACTGAGCTCCAGGCTGAATACTTTCCATCTGCTACCACCCTATCTTCTATTGGACAGCCAGTTTTGTATCCAGACAGCCAAATTTCCCTGAATCCCATGCCTCCTTACTTTCTGAATGAGCCTATCATGTGGAACCTTATTGAAAGCCTTGTTAAAATCCATATACACCACATCCACTGCTCTACCTTCATTGATGTGTTTTGCCACATCCTGAAAGAATTCAATAAGACTTGTGAGGCAAGGCCTGCCCCTCACAAAGCCATGCTGATTATCTCTAATTAAATTGTGCTTTTCCAAATGATCATAAATACTATCTCTCAGAATCCTCTCCAATAATTTGCCCACCACAGAAATAAGACTGACTGGTCTGTGATTCCCAGGATTATCCCTATTCCCTTTCTTGAACAAGGGAATGACATTTGCCACCCTCCAATCTTCTGGCACTACTCCAGTGGGCAGTGAGGATGAAAAGATCATTGCTAAAGGGGCAGCAATCTCTTCCCTCGCTTCCCATAGTAACCTTGGGTATATCCCGTCTGGCCCAGGGGGCTTATCTATCCTCATGTTTTTCAAGATTTCTAGCATATCCTCCTTCTTAACAACAACGTGTTCGAGCATATCTGCTTGTTTCATGCTGTCCTCACAAACGTCAAGGTCCCTCTCACTGGTGAATACTGAAGCAAAGTATTCATTAAGGACCTCTCCTACCTCCTCTGAGTCCACACACAGGTTCCCTCCACTATCCCTGATTAGCCCTACCCTCACTCTGGCCATCCTCTTGTTCCTCACATAAGTATAGAATGCCTTGGGGTTTTCCTTGATCCTACCCACCAAGATTTTCTCATACTCCCTTCTAGCTCTCCTAAGTCCATTCTTCAGTTCCTTCCTGGCTACCTTGTAGACCTCTAGAGCCCTGCCCGATCCTTGCTTCCTCAACCTCAAGTAAGCTTCCTTCTTCCTCTTGACTAGGTGTTCAACATGTCTTGTCATCCAAGGTTCCTTCACCTTACCATCCTTTCCTTGCCTCAGTAGGACAAACCCATCCAGTATCTGTAGCAACCGCTCCCTAAACAACCTCCACATTTCTATCGTGCACTTCCCTGAGAACATCTGATCCCATTTGGTGCTCCATAGTTCTTACCTAACAGCATTGTAATTCCCCCTCCCCCAATTAAATATTTCCCATACAGTCTGCTCCTACCCCTCTCCATGATTATAGTAAAGGTCAAGGAGTTGTGATCACTATCACAGAAATGCTCGCCCATCAAGAGATCCGACACCTGACCTGGTTCGTTGCAAAGCACCAAATCCAATATGGCCTCCCCTCTAGTTGGCCTATCTAAATGTTGAGTCAGAAATCCTTCCTGGACATACCTGACAAAATCTGCTCCATCCATCTTATTTGCACTTAGGAGGTTCCAGTCTATATTAGGGAAGTTGAAGTCGCCCATGATAACAACCCTATTACTTCTACACCTTTCCAAAATCTGTCTCCCAATCTGTTCCTCAGTGCCTCTGTTGCTATTGGGGTGTCTATAGAAAACTCCCAATAAAGGCTGACTGCTCCTTTCCTATTTCTGACTTCCACCCATACTGACTCAGTGGAGAAACCCTCTTCCACGACCTCCCTTTCTGCAGCTGTGATCCCATCCCTGATTAGTAATGCCACTCCCCCACTTCTTTTACCTCCCTCCCTATTTCTTTTGAAACATTTATACCCTGGAACATTCAACAAACATTCCTGCCCCTGTGTTACCTAAGTCTCCATAATGGCCACAACATTGTAGTTCCAAGTATTGATCCATGCTCTAAGTTCGTCATCCTTATTCCTGACACTTCTTGCATTGAAGTAGACACACCTCAACTCATCACACTGACTGCCACTTTGCTCTATCAACTGCTTATCCTTCCTCATAGACTCTCTGCTTGCTCTATCTGTACGTACACTGGCTACCTCATCCTCTGATCTGTAGCTCTGGTCCCATCCCCCTGCTAACCTAGTTTAAACCCTCCCGAAGAGCTCTAGTAAACCTCCCACCCATGATATTGGTGCCTCTCCAGTTCAGGTGCAACCCATCCTTCCTGCACATGTCCCATCTTCCCCAGAAGGTATCCCAATGATCTACAAACCTGAAGCCCTCCCTCCTCCACCAGCTCTGTAGCCACATGTTCAGCTGCGCTCTCTCTCTGTTTCTAGCCTCATGGCATGGCACCGGTAGTAATCTAGCGCATGGCACCGGTAGTAATCCTGAGATTACTACTCTACTCATCCTAGCTTTCAGCTTCCATCCTAATTCCCTATAATCACTTTTCAGGTCCTCATCCTGCTTCCTAGCTATGTCATTAGTACTGATGTGTACCACGACTTCTGGCTGCTCTCCCTCCCCCTTAAGAATCCTGAAGACACGATCCTAGACGTCCCTGACCCTGGCACCCAGGAGGCAACATACCATCCGGGAATCTTGCTCAGTGCCACAGAATCTCCTGTCTGTTCCCCTAACCAGTGAATCTCCTATCACTATTGCTCTTCTATTCTCCCCCATTCCCTTCTGAGCCACAGGGCCAGGCTCAGTGCCAGAGACTTGGCCGCTATGGCCTGCTCCTGGTAGGTCGTCCCCCTCAACAGTACTCAAAACAGTACACTTATTATTGAGGGAAACGGCCACAGGGGATCCCTGCTCTGTCTGCCTATTCCCTTTCCCCCTCCTAACAGTCACCCAGCTACATTTCCTCTGTACCTTGGGTGTGACCACCTTCTTATAACTCGTCTCTATATTCCCCTCAGCTTCCCGAATGATATGGAGTTCATCCAGCTCCAGCTCCAGTTCCCTAATGCGGTTTGTGAGGAGCTGGAATTGAGTGTACTTCTCGCAGGTGAAGTCAGAGGGGACACCAGCAGTGACCCACATCCTGCAAGAGGGGCATGCAACTGCCCTAGCTTCCATTCCCTCTACTCTAGATTTCCAGAAGAATAAAGAAGTAAAAAACCTTACCTTACTGACCCTCCACACAGTCTTTTTTTTGGTTAGAGGAGGAGGATGGGTGGGAGACACTACATGTGTAGTGTTTCGGGTTTAGCCAATGTCCGAATATATTAGTTCACTTCCCGGCTCGCGCTCTCACCACTCCCGACGCTGAAAGCAAGCAGGCTGCTGACTCACGAGATATGTTTTTATAAAGAAAAGCTTACCTTCCTGGCTGCCCCGTGGCTCGTGCTCTCACCACTCCCGATGCTGAAAGCCATGATAGAAAGCAACACAGAGAGTTATTATACAAGGACAGCCTGTCATGATCTAAGAGAATCAAAGGAAACTCAGCAGGCCTGGCAGTATCAATGGAGAGACAGAGAGGAACAGAATTAACATTTTGAGTGCAAAGACTCAGAGTCCAGAAGTGAGAAGAGCTGGAAAAGCCTGTTGACAGAGGTTGAGGAAGAGTGAGTGGAACAGATGGTGAAGTGACCAGAGGTGATCCAGTCTTTACTTGCAACACGGGGTAACTGCGGGAAAGTTCTTTGATTGCAACACTCACAAACTCTGCAGTTTGGATCACTATCTGCAGGTGGACTGGGAAAATCAGGTTGGTAGTGGATTGCAAGAAAAGGAATTTGTGGAATGTCTACTAGATGGCTTCTTGGAGCAGCTCGTGGTGGAGCCCACTAGAGAACAGGCAATACTGGATTTGGTGTTGTGCAATGAGGCAGACTTGATAAGGGAGTTTAAGGTGAAGGAACCCTTAGGAGGCAGTGATCATAAAATAATAGAATTTACTCTGCAATTTGAGAGGGAGAAGATAGAATGACAGGTAATGGTATTACAGCTGAATAAAGACAATTACAGAGGCATGAGGGAGGAGCTGGACAGAATTGACTGGGCGAGGAGCCAAGCAGGAAAGACAGTGGAACAGCAATGACAGGAGTTTCTGGGAGCAAAAATTCATCCCTCGGAAAAAGAAACATGGTACAGGGAGGATGAGGCAACCATGGTTGACTAAGGAAGTCAGGGATAGCATAAAAGCAAAAGAGAAAGCATATAATGTGGCGCGGGGCAGTGGGAAACCAGAAGATTGGGAAGCTTACAAAGAGCAACAGAGGGCAACAAAAAAAAAAGAAATAACAAGGGAGAAGAATAAATATGAGGGTAAGCTAGCCAGTAATATAAAAGAGGACTGTAAGAGTTTCTTTAGATATATAAAGGGTAAAAGAGAGGCAAAACTGGACATTGGACCACTGGAAAATGATGCTGGAGAGACAGTAGTGGGGATCAAGGAAATGGCTGAGGAACTGAATAATTACTTTGCATCAGTCTTCATAGTGGAAGACATGAATAATATCCCAAAAAATCAAGAGAGTCAGGGGGCAGAGCTGAGTATAGTGGCCATCACCAAGGAGAACGTGCTAAAATAAATCTGAATGGCCTGAAGGTGAATAAGTCACCAGGACTAGATGGACTACACCCCAGACTTCTTAAGGAGAAAGCTGAAGAGATAGTGGAGGCGTTAGTGGCGATCTTTTGGGAATCACTAGAGTCAGGGAGGGTCCCAAGGACTGGAAAATCGCTGACGTGATACCCCTGTTTAAAAAGGCAGTAAGGCAAAAGACTGAAAATTACAGGCTGATTAACCTAACTCCAGTTGTGGGTAAGATTCTAAAGTCCATTGTGAAGGAAGAGATTTCTAAATACTTGGAAGTGCACAGTAAAATAGGGCAAAGTCAGCATGGTTTCATCAAGGGGAGGCCATGCCTGCCAAATCTGTTGGAATTGTTTTGAGGAAGTAATGAGCAAGTTAGACCAAGGAGAGCCAATGATGTTATCTATCTGGACTTCAAGAAGGCCTTTGACAAGTTGCCGCACAGAAGGCTGCTGAGTAAGATGAGGGCCAATGGTGTTACAGGTAAGGTACTAGCATGGATAGAAGACTGGCTGTGTGGTGGAAAACAGAGAACAGGGTTAAAAGGGTCTTTCTCAGGATGGTAGCCGATGACAAATAGTGTTCCACAAGGGTCAGTGTTGGGACCACAACTTATCACTTTTTTTATCCTTTATTTATTTACGCGATGAGGGTGAGGCTGGCTAGGCAGCATTTATTGCCCATCCCTAATTGCCCAGCGGGTAGTTGAGAGTCAACCACATTGCTGTGGGTCTGGAGTCACATGTAGGCCAGACCAGATAAGATGTCAGTTTCCTTCCCTAAAGGACATTAGTGAACCAGATGGGTTTTTTCGACAATCGACAATGCATTCATGGTCATCATTAGATTCTTAATTCCAGATATTTATTGAATTCAAATTCCACCATCTGCCATGGATGGGATTCAAACCCGGGCCCCAGAATGTTATCTGGGTCTCTGGATTAACAGTTCAATGATAATACCACTAGACCATCACCTCCCCGCTTTATACATTAATGATCTAAATGCAGGAACTGAGGGCATTCTGGCTAAGTTTGCAGATGATACAAAGATAGGTAGAGGGACAGGTAGTACTGAAGATGTGGGAGGCTACAGAAGGATTTGGACAGGTTAGGAGAATAGACAAAGAAGTGACAGATGGAGAACAACGTGTGAAAATGTGACGTCATGCACTTTGGTAAAAAGAATAGAGGTATGGACTATTTTCTAAATGGGGAGAAAATTCAGAAGTCTGAAGTGCAAAGAGACTTGGGAGTTCTAGTCCAGGATTCTCTCAAGGTAAACTTGCAGGTTGAGTCAGTAGTTAGGAAGGCAAATGCAATGTTGGCATTTTTTTGAGAAGACTTGAATATAAAAGCAGGGATGTACTTCTGAGGCTCTGGTCAGGCTACATTTGGAATATTGTGCACAGTTTTGGGCCCCTCATCTCAGGAAAGATGTCCTGGCCCTGGAGGGGGTTCAGAGGAGGTTTACGAGAATGCTCCCAGGAATGAAAAGCTTAACATATAAGGAATGTTTGAGGACTCTGGGTCTATACTTGTTGGAGTTTAGAAGGGTGAAGGGGGGACGTTATTGGAACTTACAGAATACTGAATGGCCTGGACAGAGTGGATGTTGGGAAGATGCTTCAATTGGTAGAAGAGACTAGGAGCCGAGGGCACAGCCTTAGAGTAAAGGGAACGGACATAAGGAGAAACTTCTTCAGCCAGAGAGTGGTGAATCTATGGAATTCACTGCCACAGAAGACTGTGGAGGCCAGGTCATTGAGTACATTTAAGACTGAGATAGATAGGTTCTGGATTATCAAGGGGATCAAGGGTTACGGGGAGAAAGCAGGAGAATGGGGTTGAGGAACTTATCAGCCATGAATAAATGGTGGAGCAGATTTGATGGACTGAATAGCCTAATTTATGCTGCTCTGTCTTATGGTCTTATGGGAAGTTTTGCATTGAACAAGGGGTCATCATCCCTTCATTACCCTCAAGTAACTTTCTCTCTGAAGTTTCTTTGACACCTTTAGGTGTTACTTCTCATCAGTCCCACACAGAATTTCTTCCAGCCAGCTACTGAATTTATCTCTATGGTTCTTTTTTCTCTGTAGCTGTCCTTCTTTAAGAAGAATACATTTTGGAATTAAAGTCTGAAAATGTCCAAGTGGTTCAATGCTGTGACCTTTTGTTGTAATAGTTCTCCATTGGGTGAACAAAATGAGATCCATTCATATTTCATTACAAAGGATCAAAAAGAACTGAACATATTCAAAACAACAGACACAATCATACACACACTCATTCTCTTCGCCTCAGATAATGCCATATTTTCAGTTTGAACTGGGTCTCTTTAATTTCTGGATAGGACATCTGCAAGTACATTTGATTCCATGGCAATGTGGGTGATTTTTTCATAGTATGGTTGAAGGTACAAGATCCAATGATGTGCTGAGTCTTAAATATATTAACAAAAGTTCACAGATTGTGGTCAGCGTAATCTGTAATCGGACATATATCTAAAAGTCTTTGACAAGCAATAATCAATCAAGGTTTTCCTTCTCGATTGTGTAGTATCATTTTTGAAGTTTGTTTTTATTTTAAGAGAAGCACCTGATTCGTCTCTCTATCCTAGAATCATCTTCCTGGAGAAGAACAGCCCATATCCTGGTGTTGCCCCCATTGAAGGCTACATAAATAAAATTGATCAAAATTTGGAGCTGCAAGCACAGGCTCACTGATTAAAATGGCCTTCAGTTCTCCAGAAGTAATTTAGTATTTCTCATGCTATACTACTGTTGCTTTTATACTGTAGTAGGTCTGTCACTGGTGCAGCTACTGTATTGAGGTGTAGGTGAACTGGTAGAACCCACACATTCTCAAGAACCTGATGATTTCGAATACTGCTGTAGGAATGGGTATCTATGTTACAGCTTCTATCTTTGCAACCTCTGTGTAATACTCATCCCTTATCGACGACAATGCCAGATAGGTCACTTCAGGCTCAGTGAACTCGATCTTTGTGAAATTGACCACAAGGTCAGCTGACTGCATTTTCAAGAGGACGGCCTCCAGTTGCTCTAAATGTATTTCCTAGCTATTGTTATACACTAGGAAGTCATCCGGGTACACTATGCAATTCAATAAGCTTATCAATGCTCAGTTCACTAGCCTTTGACAGGTGGCTGGGCATTTTGGAATCCAAATGGCATAACACAGCACTGGGAAAAACATTCTGGATTTGTAAGGCAGAGGTTTCCTTCACATGGGCATTCAAAGAAGCCCTGCTGACACTTTTTGAGTCAATCTATTTTAGTAAGATGAGTGGCTTTACCTACCAGTTCTATGCAGTCTTTCAGCTGGGGAATCAGGAAGGAATTGGGTCTTGGTCATTGCATTCACATTTTAGTAGTCAGTGCAGAGCCTTGTGAAGCTGTCCATTTTGAGCACAAACACAACTGAGGAGCTCCAGCTACTGCTGCTAGGCTCCATTAGTTAGTCCACCAACAGCCTGGAGATGACATCTTCCTGAACCTGGGCCAACTGTTCTGAGCTTAGCTGAGAGAAATGTTGTCTTATGGCAGGGGTCTCTCCCAGGTCCACAGCTGAGGTGGAGCAGCCTGCCTTATCTCTGCACAAACCCTTAAATGCAGTGAGCAGGCTTGTCAAGTCTGCTTGCTGTTTGACACCAAGGTGAGTGAAAAAGAAGTCTAAAACCAAAATAAAATGCGCTGCAGAAACTAAGGAGGTCTGGCAGCATTTGTGGAGAGAGAAACAGAGTTAAAGTCTTGATCCCAATACAACTCTTCCTCAGAACCCTGCATCCACAGTACTTTGTTTTTATTAGAATAAGGAGTTCAAGTTTGAACAAAAATCCCAAAGAACTGCAGAAGCTGTAAATCAGAAATAAAAACAGAAATTCCTGGAAAATCTCAGCAATCCTGGCAGCAGCTGCAGAGAGAAATCAGAGTTAAGGTTTTGAGTCCAGCGATCGCTTCTTCAGAAAAGTAGCATTTCTGTATTGGTAAGCTGGATACTAAGGAGCTACACAGTTCTCCCTCCAAAGCCTCCCCTCTGTTACCCTATTCTTTAGGTTGATGGCAATGGGGCAGTCTGTTACCCATTTCTGGTTAACAGTCTGTACCTGTTTCTCATTTTGATACTTTCCTTCCCGTCTCAATCTGATAATTCACTCCACTGAGCTTCTTGGCTGCATCGTTTATCCCAGTCCTACACTTTCTGTCTTGAGGAGTACTCCCAGCAATTCCCTCTCTCCCATGGGTGCTTAGTTTCTCATCACTCTCACCAATTTGCTCCTTTCCAGCTGATTGGAGGGAAACTAAGGAACAGTTTCTTCTGCAAAAAGGGTTTGTGGATCTGTTCTTAATTATCAGCCAGTGTAACAGCCTGTGTGCACCCAGTCACTTGCTGTTCCTCTAGGTCCATTCTTACAGGTATGGTAAAGGAATTTTTGCATTCCTCAAGGAAAATTATTCCAGAGTTTTTCATAAGTGGTTTCTATCTTAAGGGCATTGGTCAAAAGCAACTGCTGAAGTCTTTCAAATTCCAGTTACGTCTGATCAGACTGTTTTCTGACACAATGAACTTTTGATAGTAACCCTCCTAGTATGCAATTAAGAAACTGAACTTGACTAACCATGTAAGTACAGTGCCTATATGAGCCAGTCAGAGGCTAAGAATACTGTGGAGAGTAACTCACCTCCTGACTCCCCACAGTCTGTCCACCATGTACAAAGCACAAGTCAGGAGTGTGATGGAATACTCCCCACTTGCCTGGATGAGTACAGCCCCAATAACACTCAAGAAGCTTGACACCATCCAGGGCAAAGCAGCCCGCTTGATTGGCACTACATCCACCAACGGCTACTCCCTCCAAACTGACAGTCTGTTGCAGCAGCGTGTACTATCTCCAAGATGCACTGCAGAAATTCACCAAAGCTCCTTAGATAACATCTTCCAAATCCATGAACGCTACCAAATTGAAGGACAAGGGCAGCAGATACATGGAAACACCACAAACTGAAAATTCCTCTCCAAGCTGCTCATCAAACCTGACTTAGAAATATATTGCCATTCTTTCCCTGTCACTCTATAAAAATCCCAGAATTCCCTCCCGAATGAAATTGTGGGTCTACCTCGAGCACATGGACTGCACTGAATCAAGAAGGCAGCTCACCATCACCTTCTCAAGGGCAGTAAATGCTGGCCAGCTAGAGACACCCACATTCCATTAATGAATTAAAAATAAAGCCTTTTTAACTGCCTGATAATCAGTGATACATTGCTTAGGCAAGAGAGAGTAAACCATGTGCGCTCTCACCAAAAAGCTTACTCTACACAAAAAAGACATAGTGTTGAACTGGCCACTCACTTGAAAGAGATAAAGAAAGTTTCTACCTCTTCTTCCTCCACTTAGGAACTAAATGTGCAAACTACATTCTGCTTCTGCCCTCAAATCTGAGCTAGCAGTGTCTTATGGGACACAGTAGGGTTCCTGGTCTTTCCCTTGATGTTCTAATTTCTATGCTCCAGTTTTAATCTCTCCGCCACGACCAATACACAATCCTTTTCATCATCATTGGTTTCTTCCTGTAAATTATTGACCATCCTCTTTTAAAATTTGGGTGTTCTGACTTCCATGCGAAATTCCAGCCCTAATTATCTTACTAAATCAATTAACTGTTTAAATGTCAGAAGATTTAAATCTTCATAATAACTTGCCTTAACCTCACTAAAATGTGTTAGCATTGAATACAAGCGTTTCTATATTTCAGCAGTACAAATTCAAGAAAGTTTTTTGTAGTTTATTTCTTCAAAATTGGTTTCAAAGCAACAATTTACCCACTCTAACTCTTTTGTTTCACCCATCAAATCGTGGTAAGAATTGTCAATTTGTTCTGACTAGAGCCAGGATGAGGTTTCCTAATATGTTACAGCTCTAACTTCTGTTTTTGTGAACAGGACACACCTGAGTGATTTTCCATTTTGGTCTGGACTTTCACTCAGTCAGGATGACTTGACATCTCTTTAAAAATGTAGGGTGGGTCCAATTCTAAGATTCCTGACCTCATTCCTGGGCTTTCATATATTCACCAGGGCCTTTTAATAGTGTGGGCTGGTTCAAGTTGTGAGTCTGAACGAGGCACTCCTGACCTGGCTCGCTTCATGTCTTATTGCTCTGCAATTTTCATGCAGTCCAGCCAACTTTATTGTTGTGCTTTGCAGAATCTCAGAGAGGTTGTGAACTATAGACACACACTATAGTGACTGTAGTATGTGTTTTAAAAAAAACTTTAAAATAATAGCACTTCATTGCAAACTTTGCTCTGTGTTAAACGTCTCCTTTTTGCTACATGAAAAAGGAAGTTGAAATGGTTCAGACCTCTTAATATTTGAATAACTGAAACAGCAAGCACTTGAAACATTTAACATTGCGTAAATAAATGTTGTGTAATTGGCTGCAGAAATCATACATTCAGAATTATCAATCAAGCAGGAAGTCAGGTGACTCAAGAGAGGAATTAATGTCTGGCCTCTCAGCCAAGCCTCAAAATTTTGGTTGTAGCTCCCAGACATCCATTAGAGTATTGAAACACCTGAGCCCTAGGGAAAGCATTGCTTGATTGAGAGCTCTGGTTCTCTGCTCTCCTCCAGCAATTTCAAAACTTTTTTTCCAGAGAGTTAAGGGATTTCAATTGCTTGCAGTTTCAGCTCTTGGAACTTTATTGGTTTATTGCTACTGCCTTTTACAATGGATGTCCATAAACTACCATAATGGAGGACAACCAATGGATAATGAAAAATGACTTATAATTAAAGCTTAGGTCTTATGTCTGTGGTAAAGCACCAACCTAGGGGCAATAGTGAAGGCTGCAACAATACTAACAAAATTAATTAAATGTTATGTTTCAGGTTGAATTATAACCAACTGGAGGAACTTATTTTCTGTCAAAGTGCAGAAAAAGTAGATTTTTTTTGCTAGCACTTATTTTTACATCATATCACATTAATTAGTTGGATTGTTTCCTCAGTAATATGAGTTTTCCCACTGGCCACAATAATCTATCATCAGCAACTGACAATTTCCACTTAATGTGTTTCCTTAACCACCGGGGAGCTGTTTTCTCTGGATGTTAATTTTAACGAAAAAGCAGACATGAGTAAACAAATGAGCCCGCGCAACAAAATGCAGCCATGGACATTCTGTCTGTTATTAGCACTGGTGTCTGGAACTTACTCCTAGAATATATGAAAGGAAATTATCAGGAAGAAACTCCTTTAAAGATTGTAAAAAGATTATTATTGATCTGTTATGAGAATCTAGTGCAAAATTGTGCAGGGAGACCTAAATGAACCAGACTGTGCATGGTACAAAGTTCTTCTAAGCATACCACAGGAGCTCAGCTGATTTGAAGCAAGTACTACGTTTGATAATAGTAATAGTTTCCTTTAAGCATCTTGCACTCACTTTCATACACCGTTATGATAGTGATAATGACTGACTATCAAGTTCAAATTCCATCATCTAGTTGTTACAACAGAGACAATTCATAATCTAACATGCGTTTTTTTTTAAAGAAAAAGGACAAATGCTGACCTAAAGTTGCTGGGATAAGCAAATGAGCATAAATTGAGGTAAGTCTAGGAGATCAATGTGGAGTCTCTGCTGAATTTATCATTTTAACTAAAAACATTCAAACCAGACTACTGAGCCAGCATCAATAAATTCACATCTCTTGTTTAATTTAGCCTTGTATAATAATTTCACATAATGGGAGTTGAAATGCTCACTTGTCAGTTAGACAGCTCAAAAAGGCAGTGAAGCCAGTCTTGAGAATATACAAATAAACAATATTTAATAGCTACTTGGCAGAAAACAGCAGGTAAAATGAATACACAATAACAACTGAAATTCTCTCTCTTTCTCTCCTCCTGTCTGACTCGAGTGGGACTGGAGGATCTGTTTCTGTGCTGGATGACTCTATGATTCTACAGGTCAACAATTAAACAACTATTGCCTCATGTTAAAAGTCAAACACCTCAGTGGTGTTAAGGATGTTTAAACTGCACAAATCTTAACCTTTCTGTCGGTACATATCACCCTCTCCTAATTAAACTTGCAAAAACTATTACCTGTGTTTGTGTAATTGTCTAATATTGTGTTTTGTTGTTTCCTTTGGGAATAGTAGGTAATAAAATTCCTATTTCTTTCACTCAATAAAGATTGTAATTATTTTGATCTGGTTCATTATATTTTCAATTGATGTTTGATATATGCACAAGGAATAAAAATGTTTGCTGTAACGAACTGAGGGAGATAATAAGAGAGGAACTGAATCATTTTTCCTCACCTGCTTGTAGCAATACCAAAACACCAATCAAAGGGTTGGCACCAGCAGAAGCAATCATGCAATTGGCAGCATTAGTGATTTTCCTACAGTGCAGTGTGTTATTGCCCGTATCCTTCAACCATTCACCTGTTTACCAACAACTGTGTGGCAGGCATCAGTTCGAAGTGTTATTACACCATTGATGTGCACATGATATGCAGCCTTCATCAGAAAATGAAAATCAGTAAAGTGGACTGGAAAAGACACCTGGGTGTTTGGCTAGCTGCGGTGGTAATGGAGCATATTCCACCTTCTCAGGTTTATAAGTCTGGGGTATACTATGCTCCAAACACCTATTGATTTGTTGTGATGCATAGCTAGTAGATCATACAACTCTTAATCTCAGCATCAAAGGCTTGAGCTCCATGTTGGGCACCATTACTTCAATGATTTGGGTGGCACAGTGGCTTAATGATTAGCACTGCTGCCTCACAGTGCCATGGAGCTGGATTCGATTCTAAATTTGGCAATTGTCTGTATGGAGTTTGTATGTTCTCCCTGTGTCTCTGTGGGTTTTGTCTGGGTAGTAAGGTTTTCTCCTGCAGTCCAAAGATATGCAGGTTAGGTGGATTGCTCCATTATATGCAGGGATTTTCAGGTGAATTAACTATGATAAATGCAGGGTTATGGGGATTCACGGGGTGGAATGATCTTCGGAGGCTTCGTGCAGGCTTGATGGGTTGAATGCCCTCTATCAGCACTGTAGAAATTCTGTGAAGTTCCCAGTGCATTATAGGCTGGGAACCTGGACTCTAACAGTTCATTTAAGCCTGTATTTATAGCTGCTCTCCATATTGCAGCTTGAGTACATGAGCAGGGGCAGCCCAATGCAAAAATAAATTGGGCTTGCATGGCCCCTGCCATGTATAAATTCTATTTACACAATTAAAAGTACAGTCTGAATCTGAAGTGGAATCATATTGGACTCAAGACATTAACCCTGTTTCTTTCTCCACTGAAGCTGCCAGACCTGCTGAGCTTTTCCAAAACTTGTTTGTTCAGATTTCCAGCATCCACATTATTTTTGTCGAGCGTTTGGTGCATTTTATAGTTTCAGTTTTTCTACTGCTGTTTCCCTTCCCATTTCCCTCACATGGTCTTCGTTAGGGGCCAGCAATCATTTTCCTGCCTCTTGGGACTCAAAATTTGGTCTTCTCAAAGTGGACACACTCTTATCAAAACATTATTTTTTAAAAGGAGCCAGAAGAGGGGCAGCCCAGAATCTTGTATAACTCGCCACGGCACAGACGGGTTTGACTTGTCTTGTACTTAAAACGAAATTCCAGTTTGACCATTTCTGAATGTTACTGCTTTATTACTATTTCTTCCTTTGGGGGTGAGATAGATTCTCACACACTTCACCCCATCTAAACAAGAATGATGTTCAACCAGCTGGCTGTTCAGTAGTTTTGCATCAGGGCCTTTCCTTTATTCACAGAGGCCTGTAGGATGGTTAGTGAGTGACCCCCTGTCGGCCACTGACTGTTGCCTGCCATGCATTTTGTCACAAAAGGTAGGTCACGGGCTAAATAATCCAGAATGGTTTAGTGGGGCTCAGGAGAACACCTCCTGGTCTCACTAAATTAGTTTGCATAGAGTGACACGCCATGATATGTCCAGATTGAGCTGATTGGTTATAACTTATCATAAAGTGACATATTTTGAACAAGATATGAAAAGGCACGCATTGATATAGCACCTTTTGTGACCATCAGACATGACAAAGCACTATACAGCCAATGAAATACTTTTGAAATGCAGTTGCTATTGCCATAAGATATGCAGCAGCAATTTCCTCACAACAAGCACCCACAAATAACAATGTGATAGGATTTGGTCACTAGTTTCTGTGAAATGTTTTGAAGGATTAAGTATCAGGTATGACCTCAGGGACATCTCTGCTTTTTGTATTATGATTAACTCGTATTATGCGACTATCTTACACTGACTGCATTTTGCTAAATAAATAATCCTGCGGCACTCTGGATATTCTGTTTGTTGCAGTTCTGTTGATGAGTTTGGAGACTCTATCAATTGAACCCACAAACGCTAACAATGCCACAAATTCAGTGGTTTACTCAGTGGTGTTAATCTTCATGCTGAATAAATCAAACCATAACTTCTCTCCTTTTCTGTTGGATTGCCTGTTGAAGATGGGTAGACCTTACGCTGTGCATTCTGCACCTGGTACAGTGTCATTTTTATTAATGCTTTCATGGTTTCTGAATGATGCTGGCAATGACAGCATTTGACGCTCATCTCTAATTGCCCTTGAGAAGGTGGTACCTTCTCAAGGTGATACCTCCTTGAATCACTGCGGTCCATTTGGTGTAGGTACACAAGAAACTTGGGAAGGGACTTCCAAGTTTCTGAACCAGCAACATTGAAAAAAACAGCAATATGCTTTCAAGTCAGGATGGACTTTCAGAATTTGCTGCACGGTGGCTCAATGGTTAGCACCGGTGCCTCACAGCACCAGGGACCTGGGTTCAATTCCACCCTCGGGCAACTGTCTGTGCGGAGTTTGCACATTCTACCCGTGTTTGCGTAGGTTTCCTCTGGGTGCTCTGGCTTCGTCCCACAGTCCAAAGATGTACAGGTTAGGTGAATTGGCCATGCTAGGGGGGAAGGCAATGGCCTAGTGGCATTATCAATGAACTGTTAATCCAGAGACCAGACAACATTCTTTGGACCCAGGTTTGAATCCCGCCATGGCTGTTGTTGGAATTTGAATTCAATAAAATATCTGGAATTAAGAGTCTAATGATGACTGTGAATCCATTGCCAATTGTTGGAAAAACCCATCTGGTTCACTAATGTCCTTTAGGGAAGGAAACTGCCATCCTTACCTGGTCTGGCCTACATGTGAGTCCAGACCCACAGCAATGTGGTTGACTCTTAACTGTCCTCTGGGTAATTAGGGACAGGCAATAAATGCTGCCTGGTCAGCAAAGTCCTCATCCCGTGAATGAATAAAGAAAGAAAAAATATTGCCTGTAGTGTTCAGGCATGAGGTGGGTTATAAGGGGATGGGTCTGGGTAGGATGCTCCAAGGGTCGGTTTGGATTTGTTGGGCTGAAGGGCCCATTTCCACACTGTAGGGATTCTATATGTGAAACTCAGGCGTCATCTGATACCTCGCAATAGTAATTAACTTTGGTTACTCCTGTTCTTGGTGGAAGGTGTTTGTGTTAGAATAATTTTGCAAGCTTCTTTTCTTTGGGTAAAATGGAACCATCTTTACACACATTGCTAAACATAAAAAAGAATGCAATGAAGATCACGTTCAGGGGTTCAGGCATTAACATCCTATGCTCAAAGGATGTTTAGATAAAACATAAAACATAGAACATAGAACATAAAACAATACAGCACAGTACAGGCCCTTTGGCCCAAGATGTTGTGCCGATCTATTATCCTACTCTAAGATCAAACTACCCTGCATACCCTACATTTTACTATCATCCATGTGCCTATCCAAGAGTCGCTTAAATGTCTGTAATGTATCTGACTCCATTACCACTGCCGGCAGCACATTCCATTCCATTCCATTACCTAAAGGACATCCAGCCTACTGTGTTGATATAAATGCGGTATGAATTTCAAGCACAATGAAGGTTCTTAAGAAGTTTATCTTTGACACAGTAAAGTGTTTAAAAATGAAAGTTAAAAACAAAAAATAAATATAAAACAAAATCAGGCCATGTGTTTCTCCAAACTGCGATGTCCATTATAGTAGATAGGTACCACCCCACCAACCTCCGGATCCAACGCATCATCCTCCGACACTTCCGCCATCTGCAATCCGACCCCACCACCAAAGACATCTTTCCCTCCCCGCCCTTATCTGCTTTCCGGAGGGACATCTCTCTCCGTGACTCCCTTGTCCGCTCCACACTCCCCTCCAGCCCCACCAAACCAGGCACTTTTCCCTGCAACCGCAGGAAGTGCTACACCTGCCCCCATACCTCCTCCCTCACCCCCATCCCAGGCCCCAAGAAGACTTTCCACATCAAGCAGATGTTCACCTGCACATCTGCCAATGTCGTATGCTGCATCCGCTGTACCCGGTGTGGCTTCCTCTACATCAGGGAAACCAAGCGGAGGCCAACCGCTTTGCAGAACACCTACGCTCAGTTCGCAATAAACAACTGCACCTCCCAGTCGCGAACTATTTCAACTCCCCCTCCCATTCCTCAGACGACATGTCCATCCTGGGCCTCCTGCAGTGCCACAACGATGCCACCCGAAGGTTGCAGGAACAGCAACTCATATTCCACTTGGGAACCCTGCAGCCCAATGGTATCAATGTGGATTTCACAAGCTTCAAAATCTCCCCTCCCCCTACCGCATCCCAAAACCAGTCCAGTTCGTCCCCGCCTCCCTAACCTGTTCTTCCTCCCACCTATCCCCTCCTCCCACCTCAAGCCGCACCCCCATCTCCTACCGACTAACCTCATCCCGCCCCCTTGACCTGTCCGTCCTCCCTGGACTGACCTATCCCCTCCCTAACGCCCCACCTACACTCACTTTTACTGGCCCCATCCCCGCCTCTTCGACTTGTTTGTTTCCTCTCCACCTATCCCCTCCTCTATCCATCTTCTATCCGCCTCCCACTCTGTCCCTATTTATTTTAGAACCCCCTTCCCCTCCCGTTTTTCTGATGAAGGGTCTAGGCCCGAAACGTCAGCCTTTCTGCTCCTATGCTGCTGCTCGGCCTGCTGTGTTCATCCAGCCCTGCACCTTGTTGTCTCATAGTAGATACGCAGTTAGATGGCCGATGTTGGGCCTTCTATTTATGTATGTTGTTGTTTTAGGCTGTTGCTAGGGATACCTGAAAAACTGCCTGACACAATATCAGACTGGCTGATTGTTGTTGGTTCTCAAAAATGGACTTCAACAGACAGCACCCTCCTCTTTCAGTCAGAGGGTGTGGCGTCAAGTCCCATTCCAAGGCATGAATGCAAAAATCAATGTTAACATTGCTACACTGCTGGAGGTGTGATCCCTTAGATGACGTGTTAATCTGAGGGCGCAATGTGCCCTAGTTATCAGGTGGGCTAAAAGATTCCATGGCAGTATTGTGAAGAAAAGCAGAGATATCTATGACGTCATGCTTGATAAATAATCCTTCAAAAAATTTTACAGGAACTAGTGACCAAGTCCTATCACATTGTTATTTGTAGGCACTTGTTGTGAGGAAATTGCTGCTGCATATCTTATGGCGATAGCAACTACATTTCAAAAGTATTTCATTGGCTGTACAGTGCTTTGCCATGTCTGATGGTCACAAATGGTGCTATATCAATGCAAGTCCTTTCATATTTTTTTCAAAGTATGTCAAACTACATAAGGGGTTGTCAGGACAAACAATCGAAGGCTGATGTTTTAGAATAAGCAGTGTTGGGCTATAGAAATATTTGAGAAAAAGGGTGAGAATTTGAAACTTGAGACATTACACAACAGGGAGCACAGGATTGAGCTGATTGGGGTTTGGGATGAGTTAGGACACAGACAGCAAATCTCAAGGCTGTGAAGGATAGAAACAAAAAAAGCTGCAGATGCTGGAATCCAAGGTAGACAAACAGGAGGCTGGAAGAGCATAGCAGCCAGGCAGCTTCTGGAGGACAGGAGCAATCAACATTTTGGGTGTTACCCTTCTTCAGGACTAGAAGGGTAATACCTGATACATTGACAGCTCCATTCCTCCAAATGTGCCTGGCTTGCTGTGTTCTTCCAGCTTCCTGTTTGTGAAAGATAAAATGTAGGAGCCTAGTCAGTATACCATTAAAATCGTCAAGTCCGATCAAAATTGTGTCTAACTTTTCTTGCTGCTGCATGTACAGTGAAGGTTTGTGCGCAGTAGTGAGTTCTGGAACTGTGACACATTTGGAGTGGGTGTATGGGCCTGCAGCTTAGAAGGAACATTAGTCCAGAGGTAACAAAGGATTGAATGTGGACACCATTAGCAGAACAGCTGACATTATGATATTGGAAATAGGGGGGTCTTAGAGAGAGCACATATATTGTTCCAAGCTTATCTCAGGTTTACAAATGACACTGAAGAAGCAAACAATCTGATTCAGATTCCTTACGCAGTGTCCTGTCAGCCTGGACCAAATATCTGTGTTTCCAGTCCACAATAACCATGAGTTTCTATTTGTGTTAATTTATCACAGTCAGTAGCAGTATTGTCACTTAGTCAGAAAGTTGTGTGTTTTTATGACAAACTTCATTATTCAGTGCAGGACTGAGGTAGTGCTGCATTGTTGGAGGTGCTGTTATTCAGGTATGACACTAAACTGTTGTTCAATTGAATATAAAAGATCTCTGAGCAGAATTAAAAGAGGGACATATAGTTTTGCAGTCAGATGCAAAATGATGATGAGTAAAGAGTTAAAGTTTTCAAAGGGTTAAAGCTTTTCTTCACATGATAATGGAAAGAAGATATCTTCCAACCAGATAATTATGCCTGAGGTAGAATTCACCTCATAATGTACTTTTTGTTCCAAAGATTGCTTTGAAAGGTTAGCAAATCGATACAGCATCATCTGCTTATTTACACAAAAGCTATCTCGGTGTTGGACCTAGCAGGCTCAGTAAAAGAGCAAAAATATCTTTTGTGATCAGACAGCTTGGAAAGTCAACAAATATTACAAACAGAAGTAAAATGCACTTAAGCTCTTTGAATTAGCAATTTACTTTAACATCAGCAGTTCAAATTCCTGTTCTTTGTATAAATAAATGCATGTCCAATGTTCTCTTAAAATGGAAACAGCATAAACAGAAGCAAACATCATCTAGTCCATGCTCATTTTATTCCTCTACAGTCTTCTGATTTTCCCTGCACTCATTAATTCTAAGGTCAGTAAAAGATTAATAACTTTGCTAAAGCAAATTGTATATTCAGTACATCTAAAACTATTGTGTTGTTTTAAGTCAAAAAATGGCCAATGACCTCGTCAGAACTATTGTACTACTGCATTAAGTTTTTTAAATATAAGTCTCCTCATGGTGTAAGTTAGTAAGCTTTCATTTGTTATGTATCAAAAACAAAGCAGCTTTTACAAATTGTTGTGCAAGGGTAGATACGAATCTCTTTCATTAGCAAGCAGTGCACTGACCAGTTTGGCAATTCATCAAGAATGTTTCTTGCCTAAATCACATAATTGTGACATAATTGTTTGTGAACTTATGCCGCTCCCTTTATGCGTTACTTTTTAATGAACATTTATTTTTACGGATTAAAACCAAAAGAAACAAAACAACAGCACAATAACCTCCTGTTTGGATGCAATGATAAAGATGCACTCGGTTTAGATTAATCAGGTATGGCTTTAACATAGGTACAAAAAAAACAGAAAGTAGAACAGCATAATGTACGAAAATGCATATCACTGCATTTATACTAGGTGCACTTTTGGACTATTCTCTACATTTTTGTGTAACAATAGTCTGCTTGAAGGACCCTGCACACTGAAATCTTTCTTGTGAATTCTGCTTGGCTGTGTTTCTAATCAGGACTGAATCTAGGTACAAGAGTATCCTGACCTTGCAACAATATAGAGGAATGTACCATTATCCCCTGCAGCTAAAATGAGTAACCTAAACCTCTTTACAATTCACAAATTAATGTGGCAGTTACCAAGGGAAAATTAGGAACTGTTTCCAAATTTCATGGTGTGGAGTGAAATTTCAGGGGCTTCTCCCACAGAAAAATAAAGTTTCAAACAGGAATGAGTAGACGTGCCCTCATGCCATCCATTGTGTTCCCAATGTTGGGTGAGGCCATACTGTACATTATAGCACAATAAACCCATGATGTAAGTACCGGTGGTTCTTTTCTCGTATTTAAATAAAAGATCCCTTAACAAGGGTATAATTGACAAGACTAGTATTTAATTCCCATCTCTTGCTGTCCCGAGAAGGTGATGATAGACCTTCTTAATGATGATAAATTTTCTTAACCACTGAATGGCAATTGCATTGCTTAATAGGCCACTCCTAAAGGGCACTTAACAGCTAACCAAACTTGCGTGGGACTGGAATTATAAATAATTACATAAAGGTCATGATTGAACTTGTTGCATTTCGATGACAATTTGCTAACCGTATGGGCATTTTTGCTGACGCTTGCTTTTTATGTTCAGATGTTTTAAAATAATGTAAAATCTTAAATTGCCAATCTAGAATTGTTAATTTATATTGTTTAGAGTTTTGTTCAAGCCTCTAGACTGCTAGTTTAGTTATGTAACCATATCTATTCACTTTCTTCGAGAACTTACCAAAATTATAGTAGTGTAGAGGCTGTAAAGCATGATGTTCACAAATGAGATAGCCCGATCTTCTAAAAAATAAATTAGGGTCAAAATATCTGGGTTTAAACATGACATTCAATTTAAAGAGATTTAGAGATGTTCCAAATGAAATTAAAATAGAATTTCACAGTATTCTGGATCTATACAAATATTTCTATCCAACTCATTGCCTTGGACTTGATAAATCATACAGCTTCTTAGCCAACTAATGCATTTTGCTTATTCTAGTTTCAGACAAGATTCCTAGAGGGAACGACTTATTTATGGATGCATTAAAAAGACATTTCTAATTTACTATTGGGCCTAATAATGGTGTTTAGTGTTTTACACAATCTGTTTCAGAATGGCATATAAAAGTAGAGAGGTTTTGTTAAAAATATACAAAGCACCAGTTGGACCATAGCTCAAATGCTATGAACAGTTCTGGTGCCTTATCTAAGGAAGAATAAATTGGCATTGAAGGCAATTCAGAAAGGTTTCATTAGGCTGATCGCAGGTAGGGAGGGATGTTCTTAAGAGGAGACCTGAGTAAGTTAGGCTTGTACTCATTGGCGTTTTGGAGAATTAGAGGAGATCTTATTGAAACATACAAGATTATTAGGGAGTTTGACAGAGACAGTACAAAAAAATTGTTTCCCCTTGTGGGACAGTCTAAGATCAGAAGACATAATCTCAGAGACTCAGAGTCATTGACTTATACAGCATGGAAACAGGCCACTTGGTCCAACTCATCCTCGACAATCAGATATCCTAAACTAATCTAGTCCTATTTGCCAGCATTTGGCCCATATTCTTCTAAACCCTTCCTATTCATGTAACCATTCAGATGCCTTTTAAATGTTGTAATTATATTAATCTCTACCATCTCCCGTGGCAGCTCGTTCCATACATGCACCACCCTCTGCGTGAAAAAGTTGTCCCTCAGGTCCGTTTTAAATCTTTCCCTTCTCACCTTAAACCTCTGCCCTCTAGTGTTGGACTCCCTTACCCTGTGAAAAAGACCTTGGCTATTCACCCTGTCCATGCCCCTCTTTAAGGTCACCCCACAGCTTCCGATGCTCGGAAAATAGCCCCAGCCTATTCAGCCTCTCCCTATAGCTCAAATCCTCAATCACGGGCAACATCCTTGTGAATCTTTCATGAACCCTTTCATGTTTAACAACATCTTTCCTATAGCCAGGAGACCAGAATTGTCTGCAGTATTCTAAAAGTGGCCTCACCAATGTCTTGTACGGCTGCAACATGACGTCTCAACTCCTAGACTTACTGTACTGACCAATAAAGTCAAGTATGCCAAATGTCTTCTTCACCATGCTGTCTACCTGTGACTCCACCTTCAAGGAACTGTGCATATGCCCCTCCTAGGTCTTTTTGCTTGGCAACACTCCCTATGACCCTACTGTCAAGTGTATGTGTCTTGCCCAGGTTTGCCTTACCAAAATGCAATACCTCACATTTACCTAAATTAAACTCCACCTGCCACTTCTTGACCCATTGTCCCATCTGGTCAAGGTCCCATTGTAATCAAAGATAACTTTCTTTACTGTCCACTACACCTTCAATTTTGGTGTCATCTGCAAGCTTACTAACCATTCCTCCTATATTCACATCCAAATCATTTATATAAATGACAAAAAACATTGGATCCACCATCGATCCTTGCAGCACCCCACTGGTCACAAGCCTCCAGTCTGAAAAACAACATTCCACCACTACCCTCTGTCTCCTACCTTCCAGGCAATTTTGCATCCAATTGGTTAGCTCCTCCTGGATTCTGCATGATGTGACTTTGCTAACCAATTTTCCATGTGGAACGTTGTGGAACACTTTACTGAAGTCTATATAGACAATGTCCACCACTCAGCCTTCATCAATCGTCTTTGTCACCTCTCCAAAAAACTCAGTAATTAGTGAGACATGATTTCCCATGCGCAAAGCCATCCCTAATCAGAGAGGAAGGGGTCGCATATTTTGGGCAAAGATGAAGAGAACTTTTTTCTCTCAGATGGTAGCGAATCTGTCAAATTCTTTACCACAGAGGGTTGTTGAGGTCTGCATCATTAAGTATGCTCAAAGTTGAGACAGACAAGGATTATGGGGAAAAGACAAGAAAGTGGAATTGAGTATTGTCAAAGCAGCTGTGATCTTATTGAATGGATTCAAAAGTTTGAATGATCTATTTCTGCTCCTATATCTTATGGTCTTAGACTTTGTCTTGTGTTTGCAGAAGTTCAAAATAATCATGGTTTTATATTCAAATACTGGAACTCCATTGAGTGTATTAGTCAGAGCACGCAATGTACTGTGGACTGATACATTATTACCATGCAATGGAGAGTGAACACTTGTGTATACATGTGTATGAACAAGCAGTTCCGGAATCATATTCTAACAATACAGATGCAACTATTTGAACAGGCCACTGTTTAATGGCCTAAATTGTTTACTGATAGGTAAGCTAGCTGGCTGCATCCCATTAGTTTGTAACTTAGAACTGGTACACAACTTGCATGGTTCAAACAAATGTTCTGCCTTGATCCCACTTTCTTTTAATTGAGCTCAAAAAGAAAATAGAAGCAAAGGGATTCAGGAAAATATTCTGTGATTGAGAACACAGGACAGAGATGTCCTGAAAGATGTTGAGATTAAAGCAGTAAATCAGACTCACTCCAAATCTCTTGTCAAGTATTCCCTCTGTCTTTCTTCCCTAGTCCTTTGCAATGAGGGACACAATGTTTGCTTAAAGGCTGAGCATTGTTGGGGTGTTTGATGGATCTACTTACAGTATATTGACTGACTTTACAAATGCCCAGACATTTTGATGGAAGGTTCCAAAGGCATTGAGTTCCAGATATTCATGGGTTAGAATATCTCAGTGTAAGGGGCTGACTTGTTCCTGCCCCAGATGCGGGCCCCTGAGCTGAGCAGCTTTTTGCAGGATCAGATGTACCTTCACTTCCACCACAACCAGGTTAAGTGTCACTTGGGGACTCATGGAGAATGCTCACCATTGTAGAAATGTCAGAGTCTTGAGCAGGCATTAAGGCCACAAGGTGTCAATGGCTCCTTTGAAAAAAAAGGTATGCTACATCCTGCAGATTTCCTATAAAGGAGGCACTTGAAATAAATACATTTTACAAGATCATTGTAAAGATTTAAGTACAGCTTGTTGCTAGTCTTTGGGAATCCAGGCAGTAATTAAGTTGGACATCTCAGTAGTCTACACATGTGCAGCTGGGTCCTTCACTGAACTATGATCTGACCACACCGGTCATACATAAGATCCTGGTGATGTTCGGGTAAAAAGCATCATGTTTCTCAATCTCCTCTCAAAATCACGATCCTTCAAGGAACGCCCGAACATTCCCTCACTTCAGGGATCTCCTGTAAATTGGCTGTAAATACTTTGTATAATTTCCACTTGAGCTCTTGGGTGTATCTCCCTTGGACTGGCCATGGGTTTTGAGCCAATTGACAGTAGAAAGGTTTTGCAATTCTGTCCCAACTGATGCCTATTCCTTCACAATTATAACTGGTACTTATTCGATATAAGATCCTCACATGCATAGGTGGCTCGACAACTTTGTACTAGTTAACAGTTTACAGGGAACAAATACTATGTGTCAAAGAAACAGATTGAACACACAGCTGGATGGGATCTCTTGAGAAAATAAAGATTGACATTTATATAGAGATAACAAGGTGTAGAGCTGGATGAACACAGCAGGCCAAGCAGCATCAGAGGAGCAGGAAGGCTGATGTTTCGGGCCTAGACCCTTCTTCAGAAATAGGGGAGGGGAAGGGGGTTCTGAAATAAATAGGGAGAGAGGGGGAGGCAGATAGAAGATGGATAGAGGAGAAGATAGGTGGAGAGGAGACAGACCAGTCAAAGAGGCAGGGATGGAGCCAGTAAAGGTGAGTGTAGGTGGGGAGGTAGGGAGGAGATAGGTCAGTCCAGGGAGGACGGGCAGGTCAAGGGGGCGGGATGAGGTTAGTAGTTAGGAGATGAGGGTGGGGCTTGAGGTGGGAGGAAGGACAGGTTAGGGAGGCGGGGACGAGCTGGGCTGGTTTTGGGATGCGGTAGGGGGAGGGGAGATTTTGAAGATTGTGTAGTCCACATTGATACCATTGGACTGCAGAGTTCCCAAGTAGAATATGAGTTGCTGTTCCTGCAACCTTCGGGTAGCATCGTTGTGGCACTGCAGGAGGCCCAGGATGGACATGTGTCTGAGGAATGGGAGGGGGAGTTGAAATGGTTCGCGACTGGGAGGTGCAGTTGTTTATTGCGAACCGAGTGTAGGTGTTCTGCAAAGCGGTCCCCAAGCCTCCGCTTGGTTCCCCGATGTAGAGGAGGCCACAACGAGAATAGCGGATGCAGTATACCACATTAGCAGATGTGCAGATGAACATCTGCTTGATGTGGAAAGTCTTCTTGGTGCCTGGGATGGGGGTGAGGGGGGAGGTGTAGGGGCGGGGGTAGCACTTCCTGCGGTTGCAGGGAAAAGTGCCGGGTGAGGTGGGGCTGGAGGGAAGTGTGGAGCGGACAAGGGAGTCACGGAGAGAGTGGTCCCTCCGGAAAGCAGATAAGGGTGGGGAGGGACAAATGTCTTTGGTGGTGGGGTCGGATTGCAGATGGCGGAAGTGTCGGAGGATGATGCGTTGGTTTTGGAGGTTGGTGAGGTGGTACGTGAGGACGAGGGAGATTCTGTTTTGGTTGTTATTGCGGGGATGGGGTGTGAGGAATGAGTTGTGGAACACACCCTCCAACACACCCCCTCCTCCTGGACACCACCCCAAGGCCTCCTACCCTCCCTCGACCACTTCATCTCCAACTGCCGTCGTGACATCAATCGCCTCAACTTCTCCACCCCTCTCACCCACTCCAATCTCTCCGTAACTCATCCCTCACACCCCCTCCCTGCAATAACAACCAAAACAGAATTCCCCTCATCCTCACGTACCACCCCACCAACCTCCGGATCCAACGTATCATCCTCCCACACTTCCGCCATCTGCCTGTCTTCATAAATGTCTGGTACATCCAGGCACAAACACACAATGATATTTGAATGATTTTCTTGCCTGCAATGAAAAAGGATAGCAGTGTTGTTGAGACAAAATGAACAATGTTTGAAGTTAAAGTGTGCCTCTAGAATATGTTTTCAGGGACGGTGACCAATAAATAGTTAATGAGCCACGTTGTGTTTCAAGCAAGCCTCAGGAGTTTTTCATTGAACCTTCATCAAACTACAAGATCAAGCTATTCATAGAGGAAGTGATATACCCTCAAGGGTCATTAAGCAGTAAAACCCCTATATTCTTTGTGACTACTGTTTTAAAGGGAAAGTTAACAAAACATATTGATCGAAGAATCATCCATTTATTTTATAAATCGGTTATTATATTATTTTAATCTTTTATTTATTTGTTGGCAATATTACCTTCAGCATAAATTCAACTCTATTGTACAGCACTTCTTGAACCGATCAAACTGAATTATTAACATTCCCAGTGACTAACAAAAGCAATCATTCTAAATGCATATTTCAAAAATAGCTGCAAGGTAATTTCGTAAGTCAAAATCCCTGAATTAGTAACATAACTAGGGAGACACTGACTGTTGCCTTTGGTATTGATTTTTTTGTCACGAGAAAGATCGAAAAACCCAATTATAGTGATTTGCACAAATTTTTGAAAATAGAAAAATTATAAGCCAAATGGATACATTTTACTGTATGATTGCACATAGAGAGAAGACAGGTACAAAGAGGAAACTTTTTTTGGTTCACAATAGCTCAGCAGCCCTTTCCTGTCCCTGAAACGTTTTGGAACCTGCTGTAGTATGAAAATTTGATTTGATACCATGGTGTTGATGGTTGTGAATGAGAACAAGAGGCCTCAGCATCAGACCCAAGTGAATCTTTTACCTGCTGAAAACTGTGTTCTCTTTTCCTCGCTGGAGGAATAGCATCATATCTTTCATCTCACCACTTTACAGCTTTCAGGATTCAGTACTAAGTTTAACAATTTTAGGTGGTAAACTCTGCCTCCATTTTGCTTCATTTTGTTCCTGGTTGAGTTTATTCTTTCTGTCTTTATTTCTTCATTTTCTGTTCACACCTCATCAGGAAACATCTTTTGTTTCTTCACAGATTTCAACTCAGTTTTGCCTTAAAACCACAAAAGCTCTTACAATTTAACTTGTCCTGCCCTCCACCCAATTACAGACGTTCTTTGTTCATAGAGTCATAGAGTCCTGCAGCCCTTCATCCCAAATGGGTCTATGCCGACCAAACTGTCCATCCACGTTAACCCCATTTCCCTGCACTTCGTCCATATCTTTCTAAACCTTGAAATCCATTTATTTGTCCAAATGCCTTTTAAATGTCGTTAATATACCCACCTCAACCACTTCCACTAGCAGCTCATTCCATATGCATAACACACTCTGTGTAAAAAAGTTGTCCTTCAGGTTCCCAAGTAATTCTTTCCCCTCTTACCTTTAAGTGATGTCCTTGGGTCCTCGATTCTCAACCCTGGGAAAAAGACTGAGTGCATTCATTCTATCCATGTCTCTCATGATCTTATATACTTCTATAAGATCCCCCCTCAGTCTCCTAGACTCTCAAGAAAAAAAGTCCTAGCTTGTTCAATCTGTCCCTATAACTGAGTCCCTTGAGTCCTGGCATAATTAACATCCCTGTTAATTTCTTCTGCATTCTTTCCAGTTTAATGACAGCCTTCCTATAGGAAGGTGACCAAAACTGAACACAACATTCCAAGTGCAACCTCACCAACACCATGTAACACTGCAACATAACTTCCCAACTTCTATTCTGAATGCCTTGACTGATGAAAGCTACGATTGTTCTTCATGCCATTCCTGTTCTTTCCATTTGTTTTAAAGCTATTGCATTTTACCTTTTCTCAGTTCTAGTCAAAGATTAGTAACACAAAGCTTAACAATGTTTCTCACCACTGCTCTTGCTTCAGCAGTTACTTATCCATTTTCTGTTCTTCTTCCCTGAAATAACTGCGCAGAAGCTGTCACTAATTCACCAGGTTGCACTTTATTTACCATTGCATAGTACTCTGGCTGTGGCCAGCCAACTTAGAGTGAGTCCTCAACTGAGGAGATTCTCATCTCCTCGTTATGTTGGTCAGCCAAGGCTTTCCTGATTGTCCCAGGTTAACAACCTCAATTAAGAACCTTGTAGTCAAAGAGGGTCTCCACCTATCACAATATCTCCTACACTTCCCCCAGCCCTAATCCCCTCCCTCTATTTATTTCTGAGCTCCCCTCCCCCTCCACAGTCCTGACAAAAGGTTTCGGCCTGAAACGTTGACTTACCTGCTCCTCAGATACTGTCTGACCTGCTGTGCTTTTCCAGCCTCACGCCTGTAGACACTGGTTTCTAGCATCTGCTTCCCTTTTCCTCATGTTGGAGATTGGTTTCAAACAATTTGACATTTACTAGATGACTATAAAAAAGTGCAGGAGCACACTTAAGAGGGAAATCAGAAGAGCAAAAAGAAGGCATGAGATGGATCTGGCAGATAAGGTTCAAGAAAATCCCATGAGATCCTATAGCTATATTAAGAGTAAGAGGGTGGCTAGGGAAAGAATAGGTCCCCTTAATGGTCAGCATGGCTGTCTGTGTGTGGAGCCACAGGAGATGGGGGAGATTTTTAATAAATATTTCTCCTCTGCATTTACTGAGGAGAGAATCTTGGATGCTAAGGAAATAAGGGAAACAAGTGGGGGTGTTTTGGACTGCATACATACTACCAGAGAGGAGGTGTTTGCAGCCTTGCAACCTTAAGATGGTTCAAAGTTGTTTCTTGGATTGGAGGCCTGTGACTAGTGGTGTGCCACAGAGATTGGTGCTGGGACCTATGCTTTTTGTTATTTACATAAATGATCTGGATGTGAATGCACAAGGCATGATTAGTAACTTTGTGGATAATACAAAATTAGGAGGTATTGTTGATAGTGAAGAAGGTTATCAAAAATTACAGAAGGATCTTGATCAGATGGGGAAGTGAGCTGAGGATTGGCAAATGCAATTCAATACAATGTGACGTGTTCCACTTTGGAAAGTCAAACCAAGATAGGATTTATACAGTAAATGGTAAGGTCCTGAGGAGTGTAGTGGATCAGGGGGACCTAGGAGTACAAGTACATAGTTTGTTGAAAGCGGCGTTACAGGTGAACAGGGTGGTGAGGAAGGCATTAGACATGCTGGCCTTCATCGGTCAAGGCATTGAGTATAGGAGTTAGGACATTATATTACAGCTGTATAAGTTGTTGGTAAGAACACACTTGGAGAATTGTGTACAGTTTTGGTCACCCTGTTATAGGAAAGACATCGTTAAACTGGAAAGTGTGCAAAAAAGATTTACGAGGATGCTGCCAGGGGACTAGTAGGCCTGAGTTATAGAGAAAGGTTGTCCAGGTAGGACTTTATTCCTTGGAACACAGGAGAATGATGGGTGATCTTATTGAGGGTCTGACTGGGATGTTTTTCAGAGGGTCAATGTAGACATGATGGGCTGAATTCCCTGCTTCCACGTTGTAGGGATTCTATGATTCTACGCGAATCATCTCAGGTCTAGAACTTCTCTTCAGGCAATTTTTCTAGGCCTAACTATCTTCAGCTGGTTAATCAATGACCTTCTCTCCAACATAAGGTCAGATGTTGGGATGCTCACTGATAATTGCACAATGTTCAGCACCATTCGCAACTTCTCAGATACTAAAGCGGTTCATTTCCACACGTGACAAGACCTAGACAATAGGCTGACAAGTGGTATGCAAATTTTCACACCATACAAATGCCAGTCATTGGCTATTTTCAATGAGAGAATCTAACCATTAGCCCTTGACATTCAATGGTGTTGCTATCACTTAATGCCCCACTATCAACATTCTGGGGTTGCCATTAACCAGCAAGTGAATCAACTAGCATAAAAATACTGTGGCTACAAGAGTAGGTCAGAGGTTAGCAATTCTATGACAAGTGATTTATTTCCTGTCTCCTCAAAGCTATCCAGCAACTACAAGGCACAAGTCAAAAGTGTGATGAAATACTCCCCACTAGCTGAGTTGAGTGCAGTTCCAGTGACAGTCAAGAAACTCAACACCAACCAGGAAAAAGCATTCCATTTGTTTGGTATGCCATCCATGACCTTAAACATGCTCTCCCTCCTCTGCTGGTGTGTTCGGCAGCAGTGTGTACGATTTGTCAAGTACATTGCAATTACTCACTGAGGTTCTTTTGACATCACTTTCCAAACCTGTGAATTCTGCCACCTCAGAAAACAAGAGCTGAAGGCATATGGGAACACCACCAATTCCCAAGTTTCCTTCTAAGCCACACACTATTCTGATTTGGAACTCATTCCTTCGATGTCACTGGTTCAAAATCTTGGCAATCCCTTCTTAACAACATTGTGGGACATGCATTAATTTCAAGAAGACATCTCACCACCATCTACTCCAGCGCAATTAAAGATGGACAACATTAGCTAGCCCAACCAGTTTTGTGCCACATCACATAATAACTTAGATAAGAGGTACCCAAGGGTATCCATATCTGGCAGCTCACACAAAGGTGTCAATTGGTAGTGATAGTAAGAACTGAAGATGCTGGTGTCAGAGCTAACACAGTGTGGAGCTGGAGGAACATAGCACACCAGGCAGCATCAGAGGAGCAGGAAGAAGGGTCCTGACCCAAAACATCAACTTTCCTGCTCCTCTGATGCTGCCTGGCCTGCTGTGTTCCTCCAGCTCCACACTGTCAATTGGTAGTAATTTGTTGCTTTCCTTTTTTTGGTGACCTGACATTTGTTCTGCTCAGGGCAGTTTTGCAGTGCAGCCTAAAGTTAGTAATTCGTCCCCTCACTCCCTATGTGTTTTAGGTTTTCTTCAGGAATCTGACTCAATATGGGATCAGAGGATTTCACACTTCTTTGTAAGACAGGATATAACCTCCTGAAATTAGTACCTTTTGCCTTCCGTTTTGGAGCAGACAATGGGCGTGATGAGGTTCAATTTTGTCAATATTTATCACGGATTTTCTGTATACGTGTGTCAATATCTGCCACAGGACTCTGGATGATGTCAATATTTTCACTGGACCTCTTGAATTTGTCGTTACTGACAGTGGATGCCCTGGGATATGTCAATATTAACTTTGTGTCCATGCTGTGGGATCCATTGAGTGTATTATTATTTGCATCAGATTCCTGAAGTGTGTCAATATTTGTGCCAGATCCTGGAATTGTGGCATTATATGAATCAGGTCACCAGACTGTGTCAAATTTACAACAGGTAAATGCAGTACATCAATATTCATGGCACATAACAGCAGTTTATCAATACTGGAGTCAGGTTATTGACATCTCTCGGATTGAGTCACATGACTGAAATGTATCAATGTCAAGTAACTGGAATGTGTTAATATTTACATCAGGTCCTTGGAGTGCATTAATATGTGCATTAGATGCCCGAAGTGTGGCAACTGGAGGTAGCCAATATTTATATCAAGTTCTTGAGATGTATCAAGATTTACCAAAGATTACTGCAGTGTCGATGTTTGTAAGAGACTTTCTGTGCAGGAATGTTTGAAAATCATTGCTCTAAGCTTCTCCTTTAAATGATAATGGTCCTTAGGTCTGGAACTATAAAGAAATTAGTAGAGCAGTGGGTAATACCACCATATAATTACCCTGATTAGAAACAGAGCTTAAGAACAGTGGGAAAAAAGACAGAAAGGCACTTCTGTAATGGAAAATTGGTCATGTGAGGCCAACCAGTTTTCTTTCACTGTGATTAAAAACCTAAAATAAACCGAAAATGTATGATGAGTCTCTTCTCAGTTAAGGAAGATTGAAACCAGTTAAGAATTTGGAAATGTGATTAGAGGACCCAGTCCAGATGAAAGTCCAACTTAATAAATGCTTATTTACATAAAAAGTTAAAACTTGCAAGTGATGAATTAAGCTATCTCTGATGCTGTAAGTGAAAAATACTGTGGGTATTTTGTATTCCTCTACATCCACAAGTTGTAAGATAGATATAGTGTTCTTTTCTTGCATTCTGCAAGCTGTCCCAATCAGAATACTCAAATCTAAAGACTTTCTGTTGCTGTTTTGAATTACCATTTGGACTCTGATGTTGGAAACACAAATGTTATTCATTCACCTTGTTAGCGAAACATACATTCCATGCAAGTATAGAAGTCTTAATGCATTTTATACCTTCGTGTGACCAAAGAAAACAGGCACCATGATACTAACCAGACACTTATGGCTCTATTCTGTTTTCCTTGGCTACAATCCATTTCTTTCATATCAGAACAAGAGGAGAAGGGACGGTTGCACCAGAGCAAGAGCAGGATTGCAAATAATTCCTCACAGAACTAGACTTCAGCCAGAGCTGTCAAGCAAAGATTACTTGAAAAAGTCTCTGGCTCCCACCCCCATAGTCAGTGGCATTATTTCTCTAGTTTTTTTTAAATGGCTAAAAGTCTTGGTTGCTCAAAATTGGCCCATAGACGTGTAAACTACCCCACATGCAGAAACACAGGCCCTGTGGTTTTGACATTTGTGTGCAGAAAGATCATTGTTTTTACTGACACTTTGCTGAGAGCTGGCACTGGTCCAACTGAAGCCAGCTAAAAGGTCCCTGAACTTTACTAGGGAAAGGTAATTGATTCCGGTGGGACTTGGTTACCCTCTCAAAGAGGCCTACCTGCCTCTTAGACAGTAGCTGAACAGAAGAGGAGATGTTTCTTCTTTCCCTGCCATCAGATTGGCATAGTGCCACCTTGACATTCCACTAGTGGTTCAGAGTGGGTGCTGCTTACGTGCCTGCACCATATATGCCTAGAAACCCCACCCTCAGGGTTTATTTTTGCCAAAGCGGGGGAGTTTATTATTCACCGTCATGTTCTTTTACTAGTTCTTTACTGGCTACAACTATTCAACTGGTCTCAGGGAAACAGCTGTTCCCTGAATGATACCACATGCATGAAACCATGACAGTTTATGAAGAAGCTCAATGTGTTTATGTCTATGTCAATGACTTTTCCTACATTAGCTTTAGCATGTGTTTGTTTTCTTTTGTTGTTGTTTGGCTTATTAAATGCTCCACTGATCCATTCAAAAAGAAACTTTGAACTGAAATTGCGTCACTTCACTTTGTGATTTGAATGGATTTTTGCTTCAACCTGTCCTTAACTTGATGTCTCGGTCTCGGGCATTCATAAACACAAATTACAATCACATTAAGAGTCAGAAGTATGTAAAGCAGCTGACAAGCTGGCTGGCAGCACAACGTTATGCTCCCTGAGCACCAATGTGATTTACAGCAGGTCTCTATTTACAAGCTCTCCGTGGTGAGCCACAAGTGAAATCTTACCTCTGTGAAAACAACTTGAAATCAGAAAAAAAACAAATACATTATTTTTCTCTCCCTTGCAGTAGATAATTCAAATCAGAAGTTACAATCAGAGGGAATTGTTGCTTTAGCCGTTGCATTGGCAGCCAAACAAGACAATGACTCCCTGTTGACTTCTAATGTTAATCACAGTCTAGAGTAAGCCAATTTAAGGCAAATGATGTTAACACTAATACAACACACCAGTGGCTATTCTGCCTTTGGAAACAATGGAAAGTATGAAAGGAAAGGAACGAACAACTATTCTGGGCTGAAAGACCATTGCTGCCTTCGATTTTATGTCCACAATGTGTCCTCATTTTCAAAGTGTGCGATTTTAATAGTTGAATATTCATATTCAGGTTTGAATCTCCTCTTATTCAAAAAGTACCACTTAAGCATCCACTTGAGAAATAACAAAAGTCCTTATCCACGTGTCCTCTCCTGCATTCATGTGAGACAGTGCTATGACTTCAATTTATGAACATAAATCTGTATACCAATTATTGTAACAATGATTAACAGCATGTGCTCAAACAATTTAGTAATTCAATATGACCCAAATTTACTAATTACTCCAATTTTGTTCAATTCAGACTATTTCAGATTTGAATGTTCTTACAATGCTAATTTGCACAAAGTACATGTTATTATATGCAGTAGACACACACCTGCACACAGCTATGGTGAAACATTACACTTTCCACGTTGATTTTGTTTCAGAGTTGCCACCTGGCTATGTTGTTTAATACCATTATTATTTAGTGCTTCTGTCTGATCGTCTAGTCGTGACTTGATGGTTGCAGCTGATTCCTCTACCTGCTACTGGATCTTTCTCATTTTACAATCTTCAGAAAAAGTGGCATTCAGTTTATTGACTTAGTTTCATTTGTTTGTATGATGATTTGTGGCTGGTATGTGATGGCACTTATAATTCTGATCATCCTTAGTTGTTTCAGTTTTAATACATTTATACATGTATTATGGGATTGGAATCACATAGGCTCCACAGATGCTGCTGGACCTACTGGGCTTCTCCAGCACTTTCCGTTTTTATTTCAGAGTCCCAGCATCCACAGTATTTTGCTTGTATTTGCTCCAGGGAGAGGTGGCAGATTCTTTCACTGATGACGTTAATGGCCCATTTGGGTTTTCAACACTGATCCAACAGCTTTCATGGTTATTTTTCCTGTTGCCAGCAAATAATTTAACAAATATATTTGAATTACGTTTTAAAACTGGCAAAATGTTAACAATTGAATTAATTGCAAAACAAAGTGCGATAATTAAGGTAGATATCTTTGTCCTTTCTTCTCTGAGAGTAAATGAGCTGGGTGTAAGTTATCAGCTCAAGGGACCATGTATCATTGTTAAAATCAGAAAAATATTCAACATCAATAGGACATGAGTCTTCCTGCCTGTAGAAAGAAAAGGAAGGAATGTAATCATCACTTTCAGTATCAGTTTTACAAAGGAGGTCTGATTCAACCAATGATTACCTGTAATCATTGCTTAATATCAGAGGAGAGAGATAAGCCTTTCATAGAGTTCTTGGATTTGTCTGGAAAAGTGCTGCCATTGTTTCATCTTTAAATCTCTCTACCTTTATGGCTTTATCTCCTGCAATGTAAAGAAACGACAAGCAAAACAAGTAATAATCAGCTGGGTATTGCAAGATGATTTGTTGAAAACTGCAAGAAGATGTTTACAATGTGTCCAACAATAATACGAGATTAGAATTTTCCATTATCCCCCGAATGAACTATAAATACTGGAACTGCTAAGGAGAAATAAACTGAATGACGTTTAGCAACTTAGAATGTTTGGATTCCTACCAAGTTATGCTGATCTCGAAAATCTTAGAAGTAAGTTTATGAACCACCATCCCCCCTCCCCATCCTCATTCCCATGCTACCAATTTTTAGATGTTTCCCAAATATTGCCAGAATTTGCTTTAACATTAAACATAAATTGTTGAAGAGGCATAATACACTTAAAAAAAGTGCAATAAAGTTTGTTTACGAATGCACGACAATAATAAACTTGCATCCGGAAACAGAATGCCAAATTATTTTGATGCCCGCCTCCATTGTAGTGTTACAGCACAAAAGAAAAGTGATGGTAAGACCATCAGATCCATTGATACTCACTTTTCCAGTGAGATTGGGTGACCCCTCTGCAGTCTCCTGAGGAAGCAAACATCATTCAGAAAAAAAGAAAACTGTGCCACATTTTAGAAAGTAATTGAAAAATTGCCCCTGAGGCTTCATGTAACCTGTGTAATTCATGACATTTCTTAGCCATACTTAGAGATGTGACTATCAAGTGCACCATGCAGCTGGCAGGGGCAAGATATGCTGCTGAATGGGCTTGGGGTGGTGGTGGGGTGGGGTGGGGGTATTCACATTGAGCTTTGAATGTTTGTGTATGATGACACTTGTCCAAACATTCTACTTTGCATAATTAATTCACCCTTTCTCATAGACAGCATTAAAAAAGGTAAGTCTAAGCTTTCACAATACAAGCAACTGGAGTTCCTCTGCATTAAGTGTGAGTAGCATTAAACCTTGAGTATACTGCCACTTTTATACTTTTATGCATTGGAAGCTACTTAGCATTGGAAGCAATTTTGTTGCATGGTGCATCCTCCATTCATTTGTCAGAGAACAGCACTATTGAATAATGCTTGTGCTTGGTAATAGGTACATAATTGTCTCTGATAAACATGCTTCCATCACATTGACATTATAGAGTTGTTCTGAATAGGGTGGGACATAAATAGAACTTGCATGATTACTCCATGATGAATAATTTCAAATTTTGGAATGGCAACATCCAGCCCAGCCAACCACTGCTTCCCGACATTAATAAGACCTGCAACTAAAGGTTCCACAGAATGAAAGAACTAGATGTTTGCAAGAGTATGCCATTGCAGTGATCCTGACTAAGTGGATGTTGATAGATAAAGCTGTATAGTACACCACAATGTGGGTATACAAAGCAAACTCCAAACATATTGAAGACAAACATTAATGTCTGAATCTTCCATTTTTTGGGGGCACTAAGATGAAGCTTCATTGAGTTTTTTGGACGGCTTTTCATTCTGAGGCCTAGCAAGATTTCTCACTCCATTTTACCCAACCTCTTCCTTAACTATCAACCATGCCTCTATAGCATTTCCCATTTCTAATTTCCACCCCATTTTACCACGTGCTGTTCTCACAACAACTCATTACTCAACAGAAACCTGCTGAAACCAGTATTTCTGAAGCTGCACAATCTATAGAATACAGCTGTGCATCCAGATGGACTTTGGCATTCTGAAACTGCCCTCCCCATTGACAGACAGCATCAGAATCCTGGTGGATGAGGTGGTGCAAAGGAGAGCAGTGCTGTTCCTGGACAAGATGGGATCAAGCCACCAAACCTTTCTGAAAAAAAAACCCGAAAGAACTGCGGATGCTGTGAATCAGGAGCAAAAACAGAAGTTGCTGGAAAAGCTCAGCAAGTCTGGCAGCATCTGTGAGGAGAAATCAGGATAACGTTTTGGGTCCAGCCATTCTTCTTCAGAACCTTGGGTCACCAGACCCAAAATGTTAATTGTGATTTTTCTTCACAGATACAGCCAGACCTGCTGAGCTTTTCCAGCAACGTCTGTTTTTGTACCAAACCTTTCTGTTGTGGTTTGATTTGATTAGAATTATTATCGTCACTTTCCCAAGATACAGTGAAAAGTATTGTATTGCGTGCTAACCAGACAAATCATACCTTACATAAGTACGTCAGAGTAATAGAATAGAATGCAGAACACAGTGTTACAACTACAGAGAAGGTGCAGAGAAATATCAACAATAATGTAGGAGAGGTCTGTTCTTAAGTCTGACAACAGTAGTGAAGAAGTTGGAATGTGTTTTCAAACTATTGTATCTTCTGCCCGATGGAAGAGAGTATAACCAGGTTGGGCAGGGTCTTTGATTATGCTGGCTGCTTCCCCAAGGAAGCGGTAAGTATAGATGGACTCAATGGAAGGAAGGTTGATTTTCATGACAGACTGGGCTGTGTTCACAACTCTCTGTAATTTCTTGAGGTCTTGGACAGAGCATTTGCCAACCAAGCTGTGAGGATCTGGATAGAATGCTTTCTATGGTGCATCTATAAAAATTGGTAAGAGTTATTGTAGACTTGCTGAATCTCCTTAGCCTTCTGACCAAGTGGAGGTGTTGTTGTGCTTCCTTGACTGTAGTGTCAAAGTGGATGGACCAGGATAGATTATTGGTGATATTTACTTCTAGGAACTTGAAGCTCTTGACCACCTCCCCCGCAGCACCATTGATACAGACAGGAGCATGTCCTACACTCCGCTTCCTGAAGTCGATGACCAGCTCCTTCATTTTGCTGACATTGAGGGACAGATTGTTGTCTTTACACTATGTCACTAAGCTATCTATCTCTGACCTATACTCTGTCTTGTCATTGAGGTTGCCATTCGGGCCAATTCTGTCTTAACAGTGTCAAAGAATGGGCAGTATTGCAGAAAGAAGGTAGATCACATTCTTTGCTCTGCCAGGGTAAGTACCACATTCTTCTCTATGCTCAAATACACTCTATTTCTGCTATCACATCCATCGTCCACCAAGATTAATGCCCTACCTCAATCACTGTTGCCTGCAATGTGTACCCTTACCTGGTTTCTCCCTCAGCCTCCCATACCACTAACCTTACATGTCCTCTGTGCTGCCTCCTCAGTTTATGGAAATTCTCATCACTTTTCACCCACTTGCACCAGCTGTAACTGCTGCGCCGTGTTTTCTCACTCATTCCAACCCTTTTGTTTATTCCAAGAGAAGACAGCCCATAACAGGACAGAGAAAGCCCATATATTCGTATCTGCACCCCCCATGAGGTGAGAATCCTGATCCTTGAGAGGGAAACCAGAGACTGCTCCAGCGGATGTTAAAACATCCCTGTCCCATCAAATCAATAAGTATCACTACATCTGCCACTACCACTTTCCCATTAACTCTGCTGTCACTCTCAGTCATTGGACATCACATCCAACCACTGGTCATGAAGCTTTCTCTTTCTCTTGTCTTGCAGCTTCTACAAAGTTCATAATGATGATTGCAGACAAATGGTCATTGGAAGAGTCACACTCCTGGTGCTGTGGGGACCTGGGTACCAAGATCTCAAAGGAAGTATTGGTACGGTTGTGACCTGCAAACCCCATCAGCTCAAATATTGATATCTTGGTGGAAACCATAGGAAGAGAGACTGTGAGTACCTCACAGTGACAACTCTTCGGTTAGCGGAGGAAGAAGCACGAGAGGTAACTAGCACTCGGAGGACTGCTGGAGACCAGGCAGCTCTTCAGTCTCAGGAAGGAGACAACTCCATGGATCAGGGACTTTATCCACATGCACAGGGAAGAACAGGAGCACTAAACAACCTTCTGGGACTCAGTGGCCCTCAATGCCCAGAAGCTGCAGCCGTGCAACAAATCCTGTGATCACCTGTCTGCCTCCATGGACGCATTTGGCAGCTGCTATGGAGATCTAGGCCTAGAATCCTCAGGGGCTGCCAGAGATGTGCACAGACCTGCACTCCACTGCTCCACCCACTGGGCCTCAGGGGGACAGGGAACCTTGACCCCTGTTTAGGTGCCCCTTCCTCACAATTAACTGGGGAGGTGATGCCCTAATGGTATTATCATTGGACTGTTAATCCAGAGACTTAAATATTGTTCTGGGGACCCAGATTCAAATCCCACCACGGCAGATGGTGGAATTTGAATTCAATAAATATCTGGAATTAAGAGTCTCATGATGACTGTGAAGCCATTGTCGATTGTTGGAAAAACCCATCTGGTTCACTAATGTCCTTTAGGGAAGGAAACTGCCATCCTTACCTGGTCTGACTCCAGGCCCACAGCAATGTGGATGACTCTCAACTGCCCTCTGGGCAATTAGGGATGGGTAATAAATGCTGCCTAGCCAGCAATGCCCTCATCCTGTTAATAAATTAAAAAAAAGAGACAGGGCAGTGTCAGGACACATCAAACCGGAGGTGGAACCATAGCCAGGACCCTTGGTGGTTTGCATTCAGATGCTGTACATATGGCTAGGCCCTCCACCTTCACCCTGCCTGTGCTCTCTGTGATACTTGGAAGTCCAGGCCACGGAGGGTCAACTTGCCTTTGGCAAGAAGTCTCTTGGCATGTCTGACCCATCTCGAAACAAGCACATTTCCAGGGTCACCTCGCCAAACTTCCACTGCCAATGGGCTCCACATAAGAACAGGCTCCCTCCACCATTGCTGTGGAACCTGGGAGAGCACTGAGACATACTGCCACCGGGAGAAAGAAGAAAACATATTGAAGGCTCTGTAGTGGCATGGATGAAGGCATTTTTAATAAGGAGCTTTTGTAAATAGCTGTTGAGGGTGATAGCTTTCCTGTCTCTGATTTTGAGTCTGTCTGTGAAGGCAATCAATGCATTTCCCAACCAGCCAGCAGCAGTTCATGGCCATGTTGAGTTGTACTGGATTGAAGTTGTGTTGGGGAATGGGTGGGTCTTCATTGCAACAATCTTTGGGACTTTGATGGAGGTCCCACTTATTATTATTACCATTGTTACACGTCTGTAAGGTAAAGTGTATTTTTAATGTACTTTTAACTATTAATAATGAACTAATCTTGTTGAATGCTACAAAAAGTCACAGACAAAAAATGAATTCTCAGCGCTTCTTCTTACAAGACCCGGTAAGGATGGCAGTTTCCTTCCCTAAAGGCCATTAGTGAACCAGATGGGATTTCCTGACAATCGATGCATGGTCATGATTAGATTATTAATTCCAGATTTTATTGAATTCAAATTCCACCATCTGCTGTGGCAGGACTTGAATGTGGGTCCTCAGAACATTATCATTAATCTCTGGATTTGCCATTCAGCAATAATACCACTAGGCCATCACCTCCCTTATCCTAGCTTCCAGCTTTTGAGACCATTGATAACTCAAAGGATGGTCCTTCAGATACAAGAACGCGTTGGCCAATTTCAGATTATCCACACTACAGGACAGTGCTGTTCCAGGTCAGACAGTACTGGAGCTAACAGCAGCGACAAGTGTAAAACAGCATGTGAAAGTAGTGAAGATTCTTTGTATTGATTAAAATTCACATTTGTTATTCCCCATGTCTGTGTCCTATTACAAAAACAAAATTACAACATAGGTGGCAGAGCAGCTCCTGAGAAACTGATGCAAACTCACAGACTCTGCAACCTGGCCTGCTGAGGATTCCGGAAAGCATTGAGCAAGAATATCCTGGAGCTATGGGATGGAGACCTGCTGGTTTTGCTGTAGTGCAGCGAGCAGATTGACCAGACAGCAAACCTGCTTTGCTAATAGTACTCAGCCAAATTGCAGAAGGATATACAATATGGTCATGTCAGTGTACATCTGGCTGTATCCAGAAAACACCATGTAATAGACATTTTTGCCGTCATGTCAATGTGCCAAGATGTTTGTAGCTTGAACAGTTGAACTATCATCTCCTCAAGCCTTGAAAGATAATGTTGAGATACAATTCCTCAATTGTTCACTTTTATTGCATTCTAATTCTTTTCTTTTTTCATTTTTGTTACATCCCCCTGCATGAGTAAGCACCTTTGCTTATCCATTTAATACTTTTATTATGAGTATTGCAATTTCAAAGATCAGTTCGTCCATTTCCCTGCACCGTAAAACTAAAAATCTTGTCTCTTTCAAATCTGATCACCTAAAACTTTTAAAATAATTTTCCACTTTTGCAGCCACCATTGCAATAATGATGTTATTTGCATGGATGAAGTCATTTATTTTGGTTTAATTTATTTGAATAAGTTTATTTGACATCCAATTGGATCATTTAATTTGTCATGAATGACGATCAATAACTTTGTGGAACCAGTAACGGCATATCCTTTGTTCATTAGTATGTTCATGTATTACTGCTGTAAACCTGCTTGAAGTGGCTTTATAATCAAATGTCCAAAACTAGACCTTCTTTTCACATGCCAATCCATGCCATGCATTGCTAAACAATTAAAAATGGTTTAGTTTACCAGTGACTCACCTTTGCCATTGCAATTCTAGTCTATTTTCAACTACCCAAACAGAGAGATTGAAGGTAGAAATACAGCAGATGCTGATTCACAGGTTCACATTTTGATAGCAGAAAGGATTCTACAGCACGAAGGCATGTGATATCGTACGTCAGAATGAACAAAGTCAGGTTCCTTACCTAAAGCTTGATATGATGAGTGTGAAAATTGAGAAGGTAAGCTTGGAGTATCACTGGACCCAAAATGTGACAATTTGCAATGAGCAAGAATTTCTGTGGGCTGGCTGATCTCCATGCCTGAAATGAATTCCAATCATGCTAAGGACTCTACCAGGGGTAGGGACCTAAAAGTCTAAACTTATATTCACAAAGTGATAAGATCTTTCCCAGCATTTTAAAGGATTAACTATAATACAATGAATGCAGAGGGGACATCTTTGAGCAAATATTATTAGCATGTTCAGGTTAACATTATCATAAATTATTTATTCATATGTTGCTTCAATGCATCAGTGGTCTAATAATGGACATCATAAGAATTATTTCTTGTACAAATCACCATTCTGTCTCCTCATGCAAAATCATGAGGTATTCTCAGGAACTGCAATATATAAAACTGAGTTGTTCGTTGGGTGTTCTCAGGGTTTGCTTGCTTGGTTCTCCTTTTCCTGTTTTATTTCTTTTGAGTAATGCAATTCATTTACAATTGGTTGTTTTTCTTTTGGGCATAGAACATATTTTCATACCAGATAAAAACTTCCCACATTTTTCTTTTGTTATTTCCCCTTTGTTGTGGTGCTGATATGCACAGTATGAAATGTAATGTTAGCTTTCCTGTTTGCCAATCAAATGGATGAATGTCTGAGACTTAATAGTAAATGATTAAATGTAATTAAATATGTTCACTGTTTGCAACTGGAACTTACTTTCTGCAGGTGTACAACAGATTGCATAGAACTGAATGTCTATACCAAAATCTTGAAGCCAGAAGCAAACATTTAATTTAAATGTTATGCCTTTTAGTATATTGTTATGAAACTCTCTGGTGTGTTTAGCAAATTGTGGTTAAGACCCGAGCCAATCCTGTAGTAAAGAGCCAAGAACTGGTCATACTGTCCTCATTTTTGGAAGGTGCAAATAAAATATGTCATAACATGGTTAACTAAAATCACGTTTCAGTCTGAATTATTTCCAATCCAAAACAACACGGAAAGATTACAATGAGAAAGGACAGAACTTTTCAATTTAGATTTCATCTAAATAATCAAGAAACAGAGAAAATTGTGAAATATTTTGTGGAACTCCTAACCTTAAGCTAGAGAACGTTTTTAGCATTTTAAAACATTGCTCTGTGTGCATTTAGTGTTCTTGAACAACTCACCGAGTTACTATGGAAATTCAAACTGTGGATAAATATGAATTTAAACTGAGCGGTGAATGCGATTGAACCAAAAATGGATCAAAAAACATACTTGGAGTCAATGGAGGAATCCAACACTAACTAAGAGGGGGATGGTGACGTTGAGCTAATGTCTCTGGACTAGTAATTTAGGGGTCAAGGCTAATGTTCTGGGTTCAAGTCCAGCCATGGCAGCTGGTGGAAATTAAATTCAATTACGAAATGTGGAATGAACAACTATTCTCAGTAATGGTGACCGTAAAACTGGAATGTCGTAAAGACCCATCTGGTTCACTGATGCCCATAAGGAAAGGCAACTCATTAAATAGTTTGTGATTCCAGGCCCACAGTTAATTCTTAATTGTGGTCTGAAATGATCTAGCACTAAACTGCTGCGAGGAGTTCAACAGGAATAAAGCTGGACTGACCACCAGGTATCAAGCAAGGAACTAGAAACAACAACTTTACATCATGTCAATGCAACACTACAAAGTCATTTCTTTTAATTGAGTGCTTGCAACAAAATTGGGAGACCTGTCCAACAGACTAGCCAAGCAACACCCTGACATAGTCATACTTATGGAAACGTGCTTGTCCTTCTGGATGGTAGTGATTTTTGAGTTTGGAAGGAGCTGTCTAAAAGCCCTTAGTGAATTTCTGTGATGCCTCTTGCATATGGTACATGCTTCTGGAACTGATGTTGATGATGCAAGCAGTGGATGTGGTGCCAGTCAAGCAGGCTGCTTTGTCATGAATGGTGTCAAGTTGCTTAAGTGTTGGAGCACCTGCACTCATCCAGGCAAGTGGGGAGTATTCCATCGTACTCCTGGCTTGTATGTTCTAGATGGCAGACAGGCTTTAGAAAGTCAGGAAGTGAGTTACTCACTGCAGGAGGCAATGGGGAGGTGATGGTATAGTGGTATTATTGCTGGATTGTTAATCCAGAGACCCAGATAACATTCTGGGGATCGGGGTTCAAATCCCGCCATGGTAGATGGTGGAATTTGAATACAATAAAATATCTGGAATTAAGAGTTTAATGATGACCATGAGCCCACTGTCGATTGTCAGAAAACCCCACCTGGTTCATTAGTTCCCTTTAGAGAAGGAAACTGCCATCCTTACCTGGTCTGGCCTACATGTGACTCCAGACCCACAGCAATGTGGTTGACTCTTAACTACCCTCTGGGCAATTCGGGACGGACAATAAATGCTACCTAGCCAGCGATGTTCGCATCACTTGAATTAATAAAGAAAACAAAATGATTCGTAGCCTCTGGCCTTCTCCTAAAGCCATAGTTGCTATATGGCTTGTGCTTTTCAGCTTCTGATCAATGGTAACAGGAAGGATGTTGATAATGGGGTGATTCAGTGATGGCAACATTATTGAACGTCAAAGGGTGATGGATAGAGTCTCTTTAGTTGGAGATAGTCATTGCCTGACATGTGTGTGGCACAAATGTTTCTTGCAACCTTTCAGCCCAAGCCTGGATATTGTCAAATTCTTTGTGCATTTGGGCATGAATTGCTTCAGTGTATAAGGAGTCATGAATGGTGCTAAATATTGTGCAATCATCAGCGAACATTCCTACTTCTGATCTCATGATAAAGGAAGATTGTTGATGAAGCAGTTGAAGATGTTTGGGCCTAGGACTCTACCCCGAAGAACTCCTGCAGAATTGTCCTAGAAATGGGATGATTGAGATCCAACAGTCACAGCTATCTTCCTTGTGTCAGGTGTGACTGAAACCAGTGGCGAGTTTTCCCTGATTCCCATGGACTCCAGTTTTGCTAGGGGTCTTTCATGCCATACTTAATCGAATACAGTTTGATGCCAAGGGCTATCGCTGTCACTTCACCTCTGGAATTCTGATCTTTTGTTCATATATAAACCAAGGCTGTAATGAGATTGGGAGCTGAGTGGCCCTGGCAGAACCCAAACTGGGCATCACTGAGCAGGTTATTGCTGAGCAGGTGCTGCTTGATGGCACTGTTAATAACACCTTCCATCACTTTACTGATGATTGAACGTAGACTGATGGGGCTGTAAGTGGCTGGGTTGGATTTGTCCTGCTATTTGTGAACAGAACATATCTGGGCAATTACCAATTTTTGGGTGGATGCCAGTCTTGCAGCTGTATTGGAACTGCTTGGCTAGGGGCATGGATAGTTCTGGAGTGCATGTCTTCAGTACTATTCCCAGAATGTTGTCAGGGTCTATAGCCTTTTCAGTATCCATTACTTTCAGTTGTTTCTTGATATCATGTGGCTGAAGACTGGTATCTATGATGCTGGGGGCCACAGGAGAGGCTGAGATAGATCATCTAATAGAGTCTTCTGGCTGAGATTTTTGTAAGTACTTAAGCCTTATTTTTGCATTGAGTGTTTGCTTCTGTCATGGAGTGAGAATATTTATGGAGTCTCCTTCAATGTGTTGTTAAATTGTCCACCATCATTCATGACTGTTATGGTAGATCTGCAGAATTTAGACTTGATCTGTTGGTTGTAGAATCCTTTAGATCAGTCCATCACAAGATGCCTCTTAACCATTGCTATTCTAATCTTGTTTTCATGGTATCAGGGTAGAGTGGAGGATATTCCAGACCATGAGGTTGCAGATTGTGTTAGAGTGCAATTCTGGTGCTTTTTTTTGGCTCAGGCTGACCAACCTTAAATTGCTAAACTAAACTCAGAAGGTGTTGGAGAAACTCAGCAGCTCTGGCAGCATCTGAGAAGAGACAAACAGAAGTTTGAGGCCAATGTGACTCTTCTTTGGAATGAGTTTCTAGATCTGTTTGAAATCTGTACTATTTAGCACAGTGACAGTCCCACACAACATGATGGAGGGTAATCATAATGTGAAGTTGGGATATCTTCTTGACAAGGATTTTAGCCAGTGGTCAAACTTCGTGATACTTTCACAGTAGATGCATCTGCAGCAGACTAAATGGTAAGGGTGAAGTCGAGTTTTTCAATCTTTTTGGATCCATTACCAACTACTGCAGACAAAGTCCAACAGCAATGTCCTTTAGGACTTCACAAGTTCAGTCACCATTGACCATTACTGATCCACTCTTGGTGGTGGAGACCCTGATCCAGAGTACAATTTCCACCCTTGCCACTCTCAGTGCTTCCTTTAAGTTCTGTTCAACATGGAGGAGGACTAATTCATCAGCCAAGTTTGGGGCCTGGGATGGGTGTTACCTAGGAATCAAGAGGAGGTTTTCTTGACAATGTTTAACTTACTGCCATGAGACTTCACTGGGTGCAAAGTCAATGTTGAGAACACTTAGGGCAATTCCTTCAGGATTATATACCACTGTGCCACCACCTCTGCTGGGCTTGTCCTGTTGTTGGGACAGAAATTATGCATGAATAGCCATGTTGTTTTCTGCGGCATTGTTTGGAACCTACATGTGCTTCAAAACTAGCCACCCCATGACCAAGCTGTTCCAATCAGTACAACACTGGTTTCTACCCAATAATGCAGAAAATTGTCCAGTTATATTGTTTGCACAATAAGTAGGACAAATCCAATTACCATCCTATCATTCAACTCTTCTTCATCAGCAAAGTGATGGGAGATGATATCAATCGTCCTGTGAAGCAGCTCTTGCAAAGGAATAATCTCTAAGGTTTTGGAGTAATCTTTATGCATTGCTTACATTCTTCCTGTGCCATGCTGCTGGACTGACAGCGTTTGAGCAAATGACTGAATGTGGCATCAAGGAGCACTCCAAAAACTGAAAACAACAGGAATTGTGGAATATCTTTTTACTGATTGGAGTCATACCTGTCACATAGGAAGATGGTCGTGGTTGTAGGAGGTCAATCATCTCAACTCCAGGACATCTTTGCAGGAATTCTGTAGAGTAGCATCCCGAGGCCCAACTATCTTTACCTTCTTCATCAATGACCTTCTCTCTATCGTAAGGTCAGAAGTAGGGATGTTCTTTGATGATTAAACAATGTTCAGCACCATTTGAAAATGAAGTATTTTGCATCCATATGCAGCAAGATGCGGACAATTGGCTGATAAGTGGTAAGTAACATTCACACTACACAAGTGCCAGGCAATGATATATTTTTTTAGAAAAATTGTTCATTGGATGTGGGTTCAGTGGCGGGGCCAGCATTTTTGGCCCATTCTTAGTTGTCCTTGAGAGCTACTTTCTGATCCACTGTAGCCCATGCACTGTTGGTTGACGCACAATGCAGTTAGCGAGGGAATACCACAATTTTTACCCAACAACTCTGAAGGAATGGCAATATTTTTCCAAGTTAGGATGATGAGAGTGGCTTGAAGAGGATCTTGCAGATCGTGATGTTTCGTATATATGCTCCTTATCCTCCTTGATGGAAGTGGTCATGTGTTTCGAATGTGCTGTCGAAGGATCTTTGGTGAATTTCTGCAGCGCAGCTTATAGATCGTACACACTACTGTTACTAAATGTTGGTGGTGAAGGGACTGAATGTTTGTGGAAGTGGCACCAATCAAACAGCCAGCTTTGTCCTGGATGGTGTCAAGCTTCTTGAGTATTGTTGGAGTTATACAATAAAGGCTAGTGCGAAGTATTCTATCACACGCCTGACTTGTGCCCTGTAGATGGTGGACACTCTTTGGGGAGTCAGGCAGCGATTTACTTATTACAGTATTCCTAGCCTCTTGCATGCTCTTCTAATCACTGTATTCATATGGCTAGTCTTGTTCAGTTTCTGGTAAATAGTACCACTCAGGATGTTGATGTTGAGGGATTCAGTGATGATAATACCGTTGAATATCAAGGGATGATGGCGAGATTGTCTCTGATTGGCAATGGTCATTGCCTAGCATTTTGTATGGCATGAATGTTGCCACTTTTCAGCCCAAGCCTGGATAATGTCCAGGGCTTTTTGCATTTAGACATGGAATGCTTCTATATCTGAGGAGTTGTAAATGGTGCTGAACATTATGCAATCATCAATGAACATCTCCACTTCTGACCTGATGGTGGAGGGAAGATCATTGATGAAGCAGCCGAAAATGATTGAATCTTAGACACTATCCAGAGAAACTTTGACAAAGGATGGCTTGGAGCTGAGATTAATGATCTCCAACATCCACAACCATCTTCCTACGAGCCAGGTTTGGATCCAGCAAGCAGAGAGTTTCCCTCCTGATTCCCATTGACTCCAGTTTTACTAGAGCGTCTTAATTCCATACCCTGTTAAATGTGGCATTGATGTTAAGGACAGTCATTCCCTACTCACTTCTGGAATTCCGCATTTTTGTTCATGTTTGAACTAAAGCTGGAGTGTTGTGAGGAGCTGAATGGCTCCAGCAGAACCCATGCTCTCCATCAGTGAGCAAGCTCAGCTTGATAGACCTGTTGATGACACCATCCATCACTTTAATGATGAGCAAGAGCAGACTGATGGGGTAGCAGTTGGCTGGGTACAATTTATCCTGTTGTTTTTTGTGAACAGGACATACCTGATCGATTTTCCACATTATCAGGTGAATGCCAGTAAGATTATTTCTAAGATGTGACAATCTAACCTTCACCTCTTGATTCTCAATGACATTAGCAATTCTGAGCCCCTTCACTATTAATATCCTGGGGATTATCATTGACCAGAAACTGAATTGGACAAGCTATATGAATATTCTCGCTGTAAGAACAGGTGAGAGGCTAAGAATTCTGTGGCACATAACTTGTACTCTGATTCACCAAAATCTATCCACAACGTACAAAGTACAAATCAGGAATGTCTTGGCATACTCCTCAGTTGGCTGTGTTGGTATATTTCCAGTAAAGCCGAGAGGCTTGGTGTCATCCAGGAGAAGCAGCCCATTTGATTGGCACCTCATTCACCATACTCCCTTCGCCACTGATGTACAGTGGAAGCAGCGTGAATCATCTACAAGATGCATTTTAATAATTAACCAAGACTTCTCCAACAGCACCTTTCAAACCTGCCAGCTCTACCATTTAGAAAATCAAGCATAACAGATCGATGGAAACACCACCACCTGCACATTGCCCTCCATCCTGACTTTTCTGTGGCTGCTGCGGAGGACGGCAGTTCCGAGGGCTTGTTACTGCAGCAGCACCAATGCGGATCCAGATGTCCATTACTCGTGACCGTAGTGGGTGTGGCTTTATTGAAGACATTATCGTTGGTGGATCCAGTCTGTTCCCCCGTGGTTGCTATAGCAGTGACAGAATGGTGGTTTCAGTTCGTTCCTCGTGACTGTGGCGGCAATGTGGCTGCTTTGGGCGGCAACTGAAGTGGTGAAGGCTTGAGTCACGCTTCGGTGTCAGCGACTTGGTGGGTCTGGTTTGTCCCTCCTTGACAGTGACGCAGTGGTGTTGATGTAGGCTTTGGCGGTGGCAGCATGGTGGCTCTGGAAATCCTTGCTTTGGCAGCTTCAGGGGCAGCTTCGGTGGTGGCATCCCACAGCCACTTCATAAATCCAGGAGCCGTGTCCTAACTTTGTCTCAATTATTTCTTTTTAGAATTTTTGTAATTAAAATGGTGCTGAGTTGTGGTGACCTACACACACCTCACTGTATTTTCATAAATACAAGTGACAATAAATTGTCATGCTCAACAAAGTGCTTGTTGTAAAACCTGACCTTAAATTTTTGTGGGAATTCTCCTGATTTCTTCAACAAAGTCATTCTTGAGATGTGGCAAGACACGCCTTTATGACTCTCTCCTTGGTACCCTTGAGAAGTCACGTATAGCATCTTAATGCTGGGTAACACTGCCATTGTACTGACATACAACTGGTTAATGAGCTGGTTTGAGATTTTTTTCTCCATCATTTTAGCAGTGGTGTTTGTACAATCATTTGACATAGTTTGGTGCCTATTCTGAAATAATGAAGAGAGATTATTGTATTATTGTATCATCCAAGGTAATTTGAAGGTTGTTGTTACCAAAGGGGAGGAGCAGTATACTAAAAGCCTCCATGCACTGTCACTATCGCTGAGGCAAAATCTTGAAACTCCCATTCTAACAGCAAACCCTACAGCACCTACTCATTAAGCCATCTGCCGTGGTTCAAGAAATCATCTTATCATCACCTTCTCAAGGATAATAATTGATGAGCAATAAATACTGGCCTTATGAGTAGCATAAGATGGTGAAAAAGAGAGAAAAAAAGGCATTTCAATTTATTTCTTTAAAGCGGGGTAATTGCCATGCTGTAATAGTGACAGGTAAAGAAGCAGTTTGAATGATCATAACTGCTATTGTTTCAACTGAATACAGTAGGAAACAATTCTGCACATTTCAGAACTCCTTTTGTAATGGCAGGTATTAAAATTTTATCCAGGTCAATCAGATTAAATTATGATGGCAAAATACAGCCCACGGTTCAAATCCAACAAAAGACTCCTAATATTTGACTCATGGTTTGTTGTCCATCATTGAGTTTCAACCTGAACTCTTGGATTTCTCCATGATTGGTAGATTTTGAACACAGAAAGAGCAGACGTTATTACGTCAATTGGTAATAAGCCGGTGCCAGAAAGCATGTTCATGTGCTTATCTAAAAGCCCCTTAAACTCCCCTATCGTATCTGCCTCCACCAACAACCCTCACTTTTGGAGCCTCAGTCCTTCTTTAGGTGTCTGAGGCTTTAGAACTAAGGCTCCAAAAGCTTGTGTTTTCAGATAAACTTGTTGGACTATAACCTGGTGTCATGTGATTTCTGACTTTGTCCACCCCAGTCCAACACCGTCACCTCCACATCATGACCGACAACCCTGGCAGTGCGTTCCAGACTCCTAATGTTCTCTGTGTCAAACAGTGTGTATCATCTACAAGATGCACTACAGAAATTCGCCGAGATTCATGAGACAACGCCTTCCTAACCCACAGCCGGTACTACCTATAAGGACAAGGGAAGCAGGTACGTAGGAACATCACCAACTGCAGGTACCCCTCAAGCCACTCACCATCCTGATTTTGAAATATATCACTGTTCCTTCAGTGTCCTTGTATTAAAATCCTGGAACCTCCTCCTGAACATCATTCTGTTCTTTTTCCCACATGGACTGCAATGGTTCATAAAGTTGGCTCAACACCACCTTGTCTGTAATTGCCATGGATGAATAATAAATGCTCCCCTAGCCTGCGATGTACAAATTCTGTGAACAAATTTTTTAAAACTAAATTCCTTCAGTGCTATTGGATCGAAATCTTGGAGCTGCCTTTATAATGGCCAGGCCTACCTACAACAGATGGACTTACAAAAAGGCAGCTCACAATCACCTCCACAAGGGCAACTAGGAATGGGTAATAATTGTTGGCCCAGCCAATGGCACACGATAGAGAATATGTAATCTTTCACTCTAATTTTTATTGCCCGTAATAGACAAACTCATTTTGTGTCAAAATTGATAATGGAGGTTAATGCTTTATAGAGAACAGTCAAAAGTATAATATGTGTCAATGATTACAGTGGGAATAATTAAGATAATATTTATGTTTAATTTTCATTTGAAATTATTCGTCGAATTCCCCATTCATTGCATATTTCAGACAGTGGAATTAATAATTAAGTAATTGATGTATTTCATAAAAGAGGAACACTATCGAAAAAAAATCTAATTGCAGTTTATATAAACAAAGATAATAAGTAGTGCCAGTGCAGGTATGATATGTTTAGATTTGTCTATTATCTTTAAATGCACATATCTTTACTAAAAGGTTGAAATATAAGTTTAAGGAGCACTTTGCAGCTAAAGATTTAAATCTTTTCTCTTTCACAAATATTGTAAGTCTCAAAGTAAAGCTACAAATTAATATGAAATCCAATTTCATGCTGAGGTTTGGGATAACACCACACATCGAGACATTTAATCACATTGTGTCCGATGATGTAATGATAGGAAAATTCATGAATCGGGATGTCATTGAACCTTTCTGATGGGCTTAGAAGAGGTGATTGTCTTGATGGTAAATATGTGTCCAGCACACGTCTGGTGGGTTAGCAGTGCAATATGAAAATATTCCTGTCATAATGGTCTGTTTACAGGGTGCACAAAAAGTTATACAGTCAAGATTTTAAGCCATGAAACTGCTGAATATGTTTTCAGAATGATTCAATTTGGTGGATAGTTAAATAACTGGAAGGCCCTTGCTGCCATTGTTTTCGATGTTGTATTTAACATCGGATACTTTTGATCACCCAAAGCTTTATAAACAAAACAAAAAACATTAGCAAAGATACAGAAAAACCTTCAAAGTTATAGCCTCTCAAATGTTGATGTTCTCGGAACTGAGATTGATAATGTTCATTGTATTATGTGCCATTGGCAACCAAAATGGCATCCACTTTGTGTGCATATATCTGGCATGAATCACATCAAGTGGTATGTTCGTGCATCTGCAGCTAACATCTGGCATAAGTGAAGAGCCAGCAAATCAATTCTGACATGAGTCAGCTTGCAATGTTGATTTGATGCCAGTAGCGCTAGTTTTTACACGCAAGCCCTTTGCCCACTCTTAATCTCACACAATCGAACATGCCTTTGGCAGCAGGAAGGACCAATAATTTTTAACCACTTAAGAGATCAGTCTCTGGTTGATTTCTTCTGGCAGTTGCTACAATTCTACTACTGTTTGGTTCTTGCTCAGGAGGCTATAAGAAATGGTTTGAAAATGCTGAAGAATCTGGTTTGCTGACTTTGAAGTTTTTGCACAAACTTGTTACTCCCAGAAATTAGCACACTGGCAGAACTGCCAGATTGGAATATACCATAACTGAGGGAGTAAGGAGAGAGAACCTAAGAGTAAGACAAGCTGCTGAAAGAGAGAGGAGGTAAAAGGGAAGAAAGAGTTAGCAATTGGTCATACTGATCCAAAGATTTCAGGAAGTAATTTTCTTACCTAAAAGATTCACCAAGGACTCCTTCATGAAAAATCTGCTGCCTGCAGCCTCAGAGGAGGGCTGCTTTGCTTGTGCCTGTGAAGACGAATATAACAAGAAACAACATATTGATATAGCAACATTAAAGCAATAAAAATATCCCAATACATTTCACAGGAGTGTCACTTGATCATGGGGATCAGGAGTCACGATCGAGGTCCCTAACCTTCTCTCACCTTCTCGATGATTCTGAGCACCCACGTCTAAAGCAATGGAGTATAGATTTTTATTTGTTAATGGAATGCAGGATGTCACCTACTGTGCCAACACTTATTGCTGATCTTTAATTGACCAATGGAAGATGATAGTGAACTGCTGCTGTCTTTAGGGTGTACGGCCACCCAGACTGCTGTTAGGAAGGTAGTTTCAGGATTTTGATCCAGTAAGAGGGAAAGAAGAATGATATTGTTCCAAGTCAGGATGATGTGTAGCTTAGAGGTAAGTTGCAGAAAAGTTCCAAGATATTTCTGCCGTTGTTCTAGTTGGTAAAAGTTGTGGGTTTGGAAGACTGACTGGGTTGCTACAGTACATCTTGTAGACAATGCCTGAATGAATGAACGATTTTATTGTCACATGTATTTTACAATGACAGAAACCACAGTCCAACAGGTTTATTTGAAAACACAAGCTTTCGGAGCCCTGCTACTTCTTCAGGTGTTAGTGAGAGAGATAATATCAAACACAGAATTTATAAGTAAAAGATCAAAGGGTCACACCACTGATGAGGATGTACAAACAAACCTAAGATGCTGTTAAATCTTTAATCAGTTCAAAGGTTTTAATTGATTAATATGCATATGTAAATCCCTGAATTCCCTTGAAGTCACTTTCCTGCGAGAACTGAAGGAGTGAGGCTCCGAAAGCTTGTGAGTTCAAATAAACCTGTTGGACTATAATCTGGTGTCGTGTGATTTCTGACCTAACCCACCTTGGTCCATCACCGGCTCCTCCACATCATTTTACAATGAAAAATACAATAAAATACAGTGAAAAGGTTTCATTTGTCGTTAAAACATGGCACCATTTTCTTCAATTAAGAATAAGAGAAAAATGAAAAGATATAGCATAAAGAGAAGTCCATCTAGGTTTGAGCCCTGAGCCAGCACAGAACCACCACCACCTTGCCAGACCCAACTAACATCAAAGTTGCTGATCCTCAGGAGTCATCTTTTGCCACTGGGCTGATCCACTTCTGCCACCACCTGCACCGGACCCACCAACATTGGCATCTCTTGTCGTGGTCCACCTTGTCAATGTTGCCATGATTCCTTTCTGCCAGCACTTTGCCACCAGCGTCGGACCTAACCAATGATGAAGTCGGCGACTGTCAGGCACCATCTTTTGCCATCATGTCTACCCCGTTGTTGTTGGCTCAGGGCTCACGCTCTCCCCCGCTAGGCTCACTCTCCCCCACTCTGGGCTCACTCTCCCCTGCGCTGGGCTCACTCTCCCCCGTGCTGTGCTCAGTCTCTTCCCTGCGCTGGGCTCACTCTCTCCCCCGTGCTGGGCTCACTCTCTCACCCACATTGGGCTCACTCTCTCCCCTGCGCTGGGCCCACTCTCCCCTGTGCTGGGCTCACTCTCCCCTGCACTGGGCTCACTGTCTCCTGCGCTGGGCTCACTCTCTACTGTGCTGGGCTCACTCTCCCTTGTGCCGGGCTTGCTCTCCCCCATGCTGGGCTCACTCTCTCCCCGACGCTGTGCTCATTCTCTCCTGCATGCTGTGCTTACTCTCCCCTGCGCTGAGCTCACTCTCCCCTGCACTGGGCTCACTCTCCCGTGCGCTGGGCTCACTCTCTCCCCACGTTGGGCTCACTCTCCTCTGCCATGAATCCGCACTGGGATAACTTGCCGCCTCAGATGCTATCTGAACTCTTCACAGTAAATAAGTAAAGTAATGGGTAAGTTAAAGAAAGAGAAAAAAAAAAGAAAAAAAATGAAATGAAAAGCGAATGAAGGAGATGTGAGCCCTGAGTTTAGGAGACCTACTCTACCGCTAGGCATTGGAGGGAGTGGATGTTGGGCTGATGGATGGAATGCCAGTCAAGTGGGCTGCTCTGTCTTGGACTGTGTCGTGTTTCTTGAATTATAAAACCAAAACTTTTAAGATGAAATTTGGTCAGATGACATGAGATTTGGTCAAAGTTTTGAAGGAGCGACTTAAAGGAGGAAATCATGGCAGAAAGGAGTCCGAAGGTTAGGCCAAAGCTTATGGCCTTGGCATATCAAGGTGTGACCACCAATTGTGGTGCATTTAAAGTTGGAAATGCTGAGTAACTTTATGTGTTTGAGCTCCTTCCAGGTTGGAGGAGGTGTCAGTTCACCATCCGCTGTTGCATAAGGGAACTGACTGAGGTGCCATATTCCACAGGAGCTGAATACACTTCAGTTCTCTCTTGCCAGAGACTGGTAGTGGGAGCAAGCATGAAAGTTTGTGAGGTCTGCAGTCTTCTTCATGTGACAGTGTGCCTTTTATTGTGCGCACAGCTCTTTCTGGGTGTTACAAATCAGTTCTGTCGCTGATAAACAGATTACTTTGCTTGTTTCTCCCAATAAATCATTGTGTGTAGTACAGTTTCCAGACTGCTTGTATTTCAATTTATTGTATTGCTGTAATAAAAGATATCAAATATGGCACTTAAAATGTATGTTATTTGGACTATTAGGCCATGGCATCTAACTTAAACATTCTATAAATTTTACATTAATAAATGCAAATGAGCAATAAACATCTTACGAGTCTGAGAAATTCTGCAGACGTAATTGCTTTAATGGGGGAATGTGTTTTATCTGTTACTGTTTTTACCACAGGCCCGTCCATTATAATTAGTTCAATTAGATACAACAGTTATTTTTCTGGCTGTTTAATCACTTTAGATTTGTAGTTAAGTCAGGGGAAAATAATAGCACAGAAGCTGCCGATTTGTTAACCACACCAGCTGTCAATCAAAGACAGTTGTAAATGAGTTGGATTTAGTGAGAAGTGATCCAAAATGACAGGAGCATTTTAAAAAGAAAAGTAAAAAACTGCAGATATTGAGAAACTGAAATAAAAACAAAATTTGCTGGAAATAGCCAGAAAGTCAAGCAGAATTATCAGGCTGAATTTACAGGTCCTGTTGCAGGATGCAGGAATGGAAGTGGTGGAGGATGAAAATACCAACGCCAGCCAACGTGCTGATTTCCCAGTGTGGTGGTGCAGTCCAACTATTTGCACACAGGTTCAAAGTTACAGGGGGCTGTGGTCAGTCAGCACTTGGACAGTGCAAGGGTTTTCAACCTCCTGGAATCATGCAAGAGGATATGCCAAGCCAAACTGGGGTAAAGGGTAAGGGGGAGGGTGGTCACCTGAACAGTAAGGGAAGACAGATTGAGCAATGGAGATACAAATTGCAGATTAAGGTCAAGTGATCATGTGAAACAAAATTATCAGGAAAGGCAGTATCCTTGGTATAAGGAAGACAGAGCAGAGAGACAAGATGCAGAATGGCACTGGCATACATGCGTCCAGCTTAGGCTCTATTTGCTAGATGAAGCTACTTCTGAATAAGGAACTGTGTGCGCAGCGGAGCCCAGAGAATGATGCTGTGCCTGTGATGATGCCATTCCAGCAGTCTCTGGTGATGTTCCCCTTTATCAATTTCTCAATGAGACAAGTGAGCAGGCTGCCTCCACCCCATTGACTTCAGAAAGAAAGAAGGAGAACACGCTCCCATCTACATCAACAGAACTGAGATTGAGAGGGTGGAGAGTGTCAAGTTCCTCGGAGTGACAATAACCAAAACCTGTCCTGGGTTTGCTGTATAGGTGCAACAGCCAAGAAGGCACAACAATGCCTCTTCTTCCTCAGGCGGCTCAGGAAATTTGGCATGTCCATAAGATCTCTCACCAACTTAAACACCATTGAAAGCATACTGTCTGGGTGCATAACGGCCTGGTGTGGCAATTTCTCTGCCCAGAACCATGAGAGATTACAGAAGGTGGTGTGCACAGCCCAGACCATCATGGAAGCCAACCTTCCATCCGTGGACTTTATTTACATGGCTCCCTGCTGCGAAAAGGCTGCCAACATCATCAAAGACCCAGCAATGGATTGCACCCCAGTAATAATCTCCCGCAACCTGTTCCGTCAGGCAGAAGATACAGAAGCCTAACCACACACACACACCGGCAGGTTCAGGAACAGCTTCTTCCCAGCCATTATTAGACCGATGAATGGACTCTCTAGCCTTGAATAACGCTGATCTTGCTAATGTTGAGCTTCTTTAGCGCATGCTCAATGCAATATAACCTGTATGCCTCTGAGAATTTTTGATCTGTACATCCTTGTTTACTATAGTCAGCCTGTACTGCTCGTAAACAAAGCTTTTCACTGTACTTCAGTACATGTGACAATAAATCAACCACCTCCTCTGAGGTTACAAAGGCAATATCGTATCGATCTGGCTTCGAATGGAAGCTACGGCACTGAGGGGTTCACTTGGAATTAAGGAGAATTTTATTTGCGATTTTCCCTTTATAGAATAATCGACAGCTGCTGGTACAATACAGAGAAACTGGTGATAGACAGGTTAAATTGAATTGTGAGTCTCAGTCAAGTCTGTCAATAGATTTGATATCATTTGACTTTGTCAAGTTCATGAATGCAATCATAACTTTTGTATCATGGTGTCTGCAGTTGGTTAAATAAATATTTTGCTTTTATGATGCTTTCCATGTTTGCAGAATGACTGATGGGATAGGGAAAAAAAAATCTCTGAGCTCACTCTTGTTGATATATTGAAGGAAACAATTGGATGACACCCCCAGAGTGAAATTCTGCATATTGACATTTTTTTCTCTGGCAGGTATATGACAGTCGTAAAGTGTCGCTGAAGACAAAACTAGAAGTTTCTACTGCTTATTGCTGACATTAGAAATAGGTTACTGTGTATGTTGGAGAACCACCAATTAAGCTTATTAACTGTCAAAGTCGATCTAATTAAGTGGGCCACTTTTCCGCTCCTATACCTGTGTCAGGCTTGTGGGCCGATTATTTATTAGTATAGCTCAGAGCTGTCACTAAGGGAACATGGCTTCAACAATCTAGGAATAATACAGCAATGTTAAGTCTCATTATATGGCGGCTGCCATGCATATAACTCATTGAGATCAAAATGCTTGACATGCTCCAGCAGTGAAATAAACAAATGGGAGTTGAAAATCCATTGTCCTTCTGGTGCACAGAGGGACCAGAAATTAGTTCAAGACTCAGATAAGCAGGGCCCAAGTGGTGAATCTGACATTTGAAAAGAGTTGAATCTTCTGCCTGTCTCCAACAACAATGAAGATGAAAGAAGGCCTTTGGTGCAGGAACTCCCATTGCTGTGAACTCCTATTCTCCATTCTTAGAGGGACCTGGCATAGAACTGGCAGTGGAGAACTTGATAGGACTGGGTATAGTAAATAACTAAGTAATGGACATGATTTCTGTCCGTTAATTTGCCAAATCTGTTACAGTTTCTTGAGAATGTACTTTGGTCACATGGTTAAGGAGCAAAATAGTGGATGTAATGTAATTGGATTTTCAATAAACATTTAAAAAAGACCTCACGGCATTAGAAGGGAATATATTGACATGGGTTGAGGATAGCAAGGATCAGTACTTGGTCCTCAGCTATCCATAATTCACATTCATGGATAGAGGGGGCCGGGTGTGATGTTTCTTCATTTGCTGACAGCGCAAAGTCAACAGAGGGAAAGTTAGCAGTGGGAAAATACAAAGCAGTTGCAGAGGAATGTAGACAAGTTGGCTGAGTGGGTGAAAGGTAGATAGAATACTATGTGGCAAAGTGGGAAAAAATGAATGGTGAGTGATTGGGAAAAGTGTGCAAAAGGATTTAATGGCCCTGTTTGTGAAACACAGAATATGTGAATATGCAGGTAGGTATATGATATTTTAACCTTCATTGCAAGATGGTTGGAGTACAAGAGTAAAAAAGTCTTGATAAAATTGTACAGGGCACTGGTGAAGCCTCATTTGTCATATAGTATGCCCCAAAGTCGTCTTACCTAACCAAGGACATACACGCCCCAGAGAAATGCAACACATGTTTACAAGACTGGTTCCTGGGAAGAGAAGATTGTCTTATCAGAAGAAATGAGAAAAATAGACCAAATTTTTTCTTGAGTTTTGAAGAATACAAGGCAATTTAATTAAACATAAAATTCTTAAGGGTCTTGATAGATAGATTCTGAGAAATGTATCCCTTGACTGGGAAATTGAGAACATAGGGTCATGGCTCAGAATAAGGCATCAGCCATTGAGAACAGAGATGAGAAGAAAGCTCTTAACATAAAGGATTGTGTGTGAGTCTTAGCAAATCTCAATCCAGAAAGGTGTGGATGCTCAGTCATTCACTATATTGGTAACAGAAATCAATAGATTTGTGAATACAGGGGCAATTAGAGAATATGAGGATAGTGTTAAGAGGTGAAGTTGAAATTTAAGATTAGTCCTGATCTTACTGAATGGTGCAGTAGACTCAAAGAGCAGGGTGGCCTACTCCTTTTTCTATTTCTCATGTTCTCATGTCAAAGGCTTTTGAAGAAAATGTGGACCATTTTCTTTTGAGCATTATTTAAAGTTGTTGCCCAGCAACAGTGGTCAGGTATCTGAAATACATCCTTAGTTGAACCTTCTGGTTAGACTCTACAATGTTATCGTGCCCTGTCCTTGCCACCACAGTTTAGGAAGGATGTGAGAGTCCTTGAGATGGTGCCTAGGAAATTAGTCAGAATAATTCCAGGCATGTGGAATTTTAGCCATCATGTTAAGCTAGGAAAGATTGGTTTGATACCTTTAGGGAAAAGGAAATTGAGGAGCAATGTGATAAGCAGGGCTTGAGCTGACATGATAGGCTAATTCTTTCTTCAATCATGAATCATCAATCTTCAGCGAACATCCTCACCTCTGATCTTATGATGGAGTGAAAGCCAGTAATAAAGCAGCTGAAGATCTAGAGTTTGGAAGGGATTGTAAGGCCTTCTATATTGTGATTCTATGATAGCAACAGAGTTAGATAGAGCAAGCAATGAAAACCTCTTCTCATTTGTTGATGTTGCAAGTACTCAGGGAAGAAAATGTAAGGTTTTGGGCAAGCAATACAGGTCAGAGATGAGGAAGAACTTTTTAATGTAGGCAGCGGTACTGACCTGGAAACAGCTGCCTATGAGGATAGTGGGGACGGAGATGATCAGTGATTTTCAAAAGGAAATTGGATGGACACCTGACAGAAATAAACTTATAGATCTATGAGAATAGAGTGAGGGCTTTTGTGGTACAGTGGTCTTACATCTTACATCTGATCCAGGAGGCCTGGGTTCAAAACCTGGCAGCGTATAGCAAAATCCCTGTCATGTTGATTAAACAACAGGAATGAAGTAGGTGAATGGGATCAGTTCGATTGTATTGAGAAGTGATTTCAACTTGTCAGGTCAAATAGCTTTCTTTTGTGCTCTAAAGTTCTTATGAAGACTGAGAAATGAAGGGATTTACATGTGATAAGAAAAGATGTAGAGGGAGGGGATCTACAAGTGTGCAGGGAGCCAGCTTGTTAGAGATGGTCTTTGCCTGGCGCTATGTTCTGTAAATGTTACATGTCATTTGCGTAGTCAAGGTCTTAGAACATAAAACTTTTTCTATGTCTTGCTGCATTTGGATACAGTCAACTTCACTATGTTAGGAGTTCCAAATGATACCGAACATGATGCAATCATCAGTGAACATCCTCATCTCTGATCTTATGATGGAGTGAAAGTCAGTGATGAAACAATTGAAGATCTACAGTTTAGAAGGGAAAAGCCTGGTGAAGGCAAACATAGATCCCTTGCAGTTAGAATGAGGTGAATTCGTAGTGGACAACAAAGAGATGGCAGACCAGTTGAACAAATACTTTGGACCTGTCTTCGCGAAGGAGAACACAAATAACCTTCAGGAAATGCTAGGGGACAGCGGGGCAAGAGGAACTGAAGGAAATCCTTATTAGCCAGGAAATGGTATTGGGGAATTTGGGATTAAAACCCAATAAGTCCCCACGGCCTAATACTCTGCATACCAGAGTATGTAAGGAAGTGGGCCTAGAAATGGTAGATGCATTGGTGATCATTTTTCAGCATTCTGTAGACTCTGGAAGAGTTCCAATCGACTGAAGGGTAGTTAATGTAAGCCCACTCTTTAAAAAAGGAGGAAGAGAAAAAAATAGGGAATTGTAGGCCTGTTAGCCTGACACCAGTGGTGGGGAAAATGCTGGAGTCAATTATTAAGAATGTAATAACTGAGCATATGGAAAGTGGTGACAGAATCGGTCTTAGCACGGATTCACATATGGGAAATCATGCCTGACAAATCTTCTGGAAGTTTTTTGAGGCTGTGACTAGTAGAGTGAACAAAGGTGAATCAGTAGATGTTGTGTATCTACACCTTCAAAAGGCTTTTGACAAAGTTCCACACGAGAGATTAGTTAGGAAAATTAAAACTCATGGTATCAGAGGTAAGATAGAGAACAGGTTGGCAGACAGGAAGCAGAGAGTTGGAATAAACAGGTCCTTTTCAGAGTGGCTGGCAGTGATGAGTGGGGTGTCACAGGGCTCAGTGCTGGGAACTCAGCTGTTCACAATACACTTAATGATTTGGATGAAGGAATTGAATGCAATATCTCCAAATTTGCAGATGACATTAAGCTGGGTGGCAGTGTGTGCTATGAGGAGGATACTAAGAGGCTACAGGGTGACTTGGACAGACTGGCTGAGTGAGCAAATACTTGGCAAATGCAACATAATGTGGATAAATATGAGGTTATCCACTTTGGTTGCAAAAGCAGGAAGGCAGATTATTATCTGAACGCTGGCAGTTTAGGAAAAGGTGAGGTGCTATGAGACCTGGGTTTCATGGTGGAACAGAGGCTGAAGGTTGGCATGCAGGTGCAGCAGGTGGTGAGGAAAACTAATGGCATGCTGGCCTTCACAGCAAGAGGATTTAAGTATTGGAGTACAGATGTCTTGCTGCCATTATACAAGGCTTCAGTGAGGCCACACCTTGAGTGCTGTGTGCAGTTTTGCTCTCCTAGTCTGAGGAAGGACATTTTTACTATTGAGGGAGTCCAGTGAAGGTTCACCAGACTGATTCCTGGGATGGTAGGTCTGACATATAAGGAAAGATTGGATCAACTGGGCCTGTACTCATTGGAATTTAGAAAAATGAGAGGGATCTCATAGAAGCATATAAAATCCTGATTGGACTGGACAGGCTAGATGGGGGAATAATGTTCCCAATGTTGGGGAAGTCCAGAACTCAAGGTCACAGTCTAAGAATAAGGGGTAAGCAATTCAGCACTGAGATGTGGATGAATTTCTTTGCTCGGAGAGTTGTGAACCTATGGAATTCTCTCCCATAGAAAAGCTGTTGGGGCCAGTTCATTAGATACATTCAAGAGGGAGCTGGACATGGCCCTTGGGGCCAAAGGGATTAAGGGGTAGGGGGAGAGGGCAGGAATGGGATACTGAAATTGCACGATCAGCCATGATCATATTGAATGATGGTGCAGGCTCAAAGGGCTGAATGGCCTACTCCTGCACTTAGTTTCTATGTTTTCCCTGGAGTAGAAGATACTGAGAGGGGATGTGATCGAGATATATAAAATTATGGGTGGCATAGATCGGGTAGAGAGGAAAAAACCCTTGGTGGAGGGATCACTGAGAAGGAGACATAAATATAAGTTAAGTGACAGAAGGTTTAGAGAGGGTATGCGAAAATAATTTTTCACCCAGAGGGTCGTGGGAATCTAGAATATGCTGCCTGAAAGGGTGGTAGAAGCAGAAACCTTCATAATACTTAAAGAGAATTTACATGTGCACTCGTGTTGACATGGCATACAAGCTGAATGTGAGATAAAGGGGCTAGAATAGTTAGGTGGTTGTTTTTGACCAGTGCAACTTGATGGCCTGAAGGGCCTTTTGCTGTGCCGTAAATCTCTATGAGTCTATGAGTATAGGACTGAGGAGTGACTTGTTCAAAGTGTGTAAGATTCTAAATGGTCTTGCCAAGGTGGACACAAAAAGGATGTTCAGAACCAAGGACATGGTTTAAAAAATAAGGGTTTGTATTTTAGGACAGATATGTGGAGCATTCTTTTTTGTGACTTTGGAACCCTTTACATCAGAAGGTGATGGAAGTGGAGTCATTGAATATTTTTAAGGCAGAGGTGGATAGACTCTTGTTCGGCTCGGAAATCAAAGATTATTGGTGGCGAATGGGAATGAGCAATTAGAAATACAAACAGATCAGCAATGATCTTATTGAATGGTCAAGAGACCAAATGGTGCATTTCATCTCCTAATGTTCTTCTGTCTCTCTATTCGTATACTTGGGCCTGGGACACAACCCTGAGGAACTCCTGCAGAGATGTCCCGGAGCTGAGATGACTAACCTCCAACAATCACAAACATTTTTCTATGTCAGGTATGCCCTCAAACAACAGAAAGTTTTCTCCTGATACCCATTGACTCCAGTTTTGCTAGGGCTCCATGTTGCCATTCTTGGCTAAATATAGCCTTGATGTCATTCTCTCCTCACCTCTGGAATTCAGCTCTTTTGAACACCTTTGAACCAAGGTTGTAATGAGCGGCTGTGGGGAACCCAAGCTGGGAGTCAGTGAGCAGGTTATTGCTGAGCAGGTGCTGCTTGATAAGACTATAAACTATAGGAGCAGAATTAGGCCATTTTGTTCATTGGCTTTGCGCTGCCATTTGATCATGGTTGGTGTGTTTCTGAATTCCATTCTCCTGCCTTCTCCCTATAATCCTTGATCCCCTTACTAGTCAATAACCTAGCCATCTGTGTCTTAAACACTCTCAATGATTTGGCCTCCACAGAACATCTTTAGCAATGAGTCCCACAGATTCACCACCCTCTGGCTGAAGAAATTCCACCTCATCTCAATTCTGAAGGGTTGTTCTTTCACTCTGAGGCTGTCCCTAGGATCCTAGTCTATCCTATTCGTGGAAACAGTTTCTTCACATCCAATCTATCCAAGACTCTCAATATTCTGTAAAGTTACAATCCGATCTTCCCTTCATCCTTCTCAACTGCATCAAGCACAGACCCAGAGTCCTCAACTCCTCCTCATATGACAAGCCCTTTATCCCTAGGATCATTCGTGTAAACATCCTCTGGACCCCATCCAATCCAACACATCCTTTCTTAGAAACAGGGCCCAAAACTGCTCCCATTATTCCAAATGTGGAAGGAACCAAACCCTTATACAGCCTCAGCAGTACATCCCTGCTTTTGTATTCTCGTCCTCTTGAAATGATGCTAACATTGCATTTGCTTTCCTAACTGCCAACTAAAACTGGAAGTTAGCTTTAAGAAAATCCTGAAGTAGGACTCTTAAGTCCCTTTGTGCTTCAGATTTCTGAAGCATTTCCTTGCCTCTATTCTTCTAACCAAAGTGCATAACCTCACACTTTCTCACATTGTATTCCATCTACCACTTGTTTGCCCACTCACCCAGCTTGTCCAAGTCCTTCCACAGCCTCCCCACTTCCTCGACGTTACCTGTCCCTAACTATCTTTGTGTCACCTGCAAAATTGGCAAAAATGTCCTCAGTTCCTTCATCTGGATCGTCAATGTATTACATGAATAGTTGTGGCCCCAATACTGACCCCTGCTAAACTCCACTAGTCACCAGCTGCCATCCTAAAAAGGATCCCTTTATCCCTACTCTCTGCCTTCTGCCAGTCTGAAAATCCTCTATCCGTGCTAGTCCCTTGCCCCTAACACAATGGGCTCTTTTCTTATTTAACAGCCTCCTGTGCGGCATCTTGTGAAAGCCCTTCTGAAAATACAAATGTATCACATCCACTGGCTCAGCTTTGTTTAACTTGCTTGTTACTTCCTCAAAGAATACTAACAGATTTGTCAGACAAGACCTCCCCTTGATGAAGCCATACTGATTCAGGCCTATTTTCCCATGCATTTCCAAATATTCTACAATCTCAAGCTTAATAATAGATTCTAAAATCTTACCAACAACCAAGGTCAGGTTAACAGGCCTATAGTTTCTTATTTTCTGCCTCCCTCCCTTCTTAAACAGGTGTGTTCCTTTAGCTATTTGCCAGTTCTCTGGAACCTCCTTGACTCCAGTTATTCCTGAAAGATCACCACCAATTTCTCTATAATCTCCTCAGTTATCTCCTTCACAATGCTGGAGTGTGATTGATCTGGTCCAAATGACGCATCTACCTTCAGATCTTTCAGATTCCCCAGCACCCTCTCCTCAGTGATGGCTGCTGTATTCATCGCTGGCCCTGACTCTGTTGAAGTACTGGTACGCTGCTGGTGTCTTCCACTGTGAAAACTAATGCAAAATACCTATTTAGTTCCTCCACCATTTATTTGTGCTCCATTACTACTTCCACAGACTCATTTCCCAGCAGTCCAATATCCATTCCTGCCTCTCAGCTTTCATGAATCAAAAAAATCTTTTACAATCAGTTGGTGACACCTTCCATCAAGAGACCTTGGAATGCAGGTTCATATTTCCTTGTACGTGGGGTTGCAGGTAGACAGGGTAGTGAAGAAGCCATTTGGTATGCTTGCCTTTATTGGTCAGTGCACTGAGTACAGCAGTTGGGAGGTCATGTTGCGGCTGTACAGGACATTGGTTCGGCCACTTTTGGAACATTGTATTCAATTCTGGTCTCCTTCCTATTTAAGGATGTGTGAAACTAGAAAGAATTCAGAAAAAATTTACAAGGATGTTGCCAGGGTTGGGCGGTTTGAGCTGCAGGGAGAGGCTGAATAGACTGGGGCTATTTTCCTGGAATGTCAGAGGTAGAGGGGTGAATTTATAGAGGTTTATAAAATCATGAGAGGCATGGATAGGGTAAATAGGCAAGGCCTTTTCCATGGGGTGAGTGAGTCTAAAACTAGACAGCATAGGTTTAAGGTGAGAGGGGAAAGATATAAAAGGGACCTATGGGACAACTTTTTCACACAGAGGGTGGTGCGTGTATGGAATGAACTACCAGAGGGAGTGATGGAGGCTGGTACAATTACATTTAAAAGGTATCTGAATGGGTGTATGAATAGGAAGGGTTTAGCGAGATATGGGCCAAATGTTGGCAAATGGGATTAGATTTACACAGGATATCTTGGTCAGCATGGATGGGTTAGTTTCCGTGCTGTATATCTCTATGGTGCTATGACCAATGACTGAAAACGGACTAATGAGTGATAATTGGGCTGGGTTGAATTTGTCTTGCTTTTTGTATACAGGACATGTCTGGGCAACTTTTCACATTGTCAAGTAAATGCCAGCATTGTAGCTATACTGGACGAGCTTAATCAAGAAAATTGCTAGAGTGGAAATCTTCAGAAGCATCGTCTATAGCCTTTTCATTATCTAGCTTAATAGATAAGCACTTCCATAGAATCCCTACAGTGTGGAAACAGGCCCTTCGACCCAACAAGTCCACACTGACCTTCAGAGCATCCCACCCAGACCCATCCCCCTAGAACCCACCTAAACTACACATCCCTGGACACTACGGGCAATTTAGCATAGCCAATCCACCTAACCTGCACATCTTTGGATTGTGGGAGGAAACCGGAGTACTTGGAGTAAACCCACACAGATACGGGGAGAACGTGCAAACTCCACACAGACAGTTGCCTGAGGGTGGTATCAAACCCAGGACCCTGGTGCTGTGAGGTAGCAGTGCTAACCACTGAGCCACGATGCTGCCCCAAGTCTAATGACAGACACTTTGGCTCTGAAGTTAATAGCCAATGTGCTGCTTCAGCCAATAGCTCTTTCAACCAGTTCTCACTCTCACATATAGTGAATTGAATTACAAAATCTCCTCTCTCCACAGAACTTTTTTTTGGAGAATAGTAAGGATATGAGACAGTGATGTGTTCACTTCAGTGCATTAGACAAATAAAGGAGTGATCCATGGAAGTGAAACTGATTTGGGGTGATCGTATGCAATAAATGATAGGAACCTGGAAGTCTGTGCACACCTTTCCTACAATGGACAGGCAGGAAGTGGATTGGACAGCTAATTCCCCATTACCTGTATGGTGCTTCCATTCTAAACCATTTTCATCTTAATTTATGTCTGAGGAGTTTTTATCCAGCCCAGAGATGAATTTCTCAGTGCCACTCATTTTCTTCTTTCATGGATGTTTTGCCTAGCTGTATCCCACCCTTTCTTTTTCTGGCTCTTGGTTGTTATCCACCCCACCCCCAATCCAATCCAACCTACTTACACTGCCAAGGCCTCATTCCCTTTCCATATTCTGTGATTGCTTCCATTGCCTCAATGTTTTGCATGGTGCACGGTGACAGTATGTATTGCAGTCATATACTGGAGAGTGGATTCTGAAGATTGGCCAGTGAATAGAGTTACTGTACCCAAGACTGAAAATTAAAACTTCCGCAAATATTCTGCAAGACAGTCATAACGGAGGCCAGCTTTTATTACAGACAGAAAACTCCTGTGCTGTAAGCTGCACAGGAAAGCATAAGCTAACACGAAAAGTACTGGCTCATTTTGATTTCTATCATCACTGTCAAACATTATCGGCTCAATAACGCCATGACTGTTTCTTTGCATTTTATCACTTCTAGGCCAGTTTGGGTCACAGATTTCCAACATGCAACACTTGTCTCCCATTGTTTGGTAAAGCTTCTTGTAAAACAATGGTCAATTGGATCTGACATTCCTCAATCAAAGATAAATTAATAATGCCTGCATAAGTGCTGCAGGTTGACAAATGACATGGTCTCATTAAAAAATTGTAACCAATAATAGATTGGTAATTAGTCTCATCATGGAATTTGCTTTTCTTACAACATGCAGCTGATTTTGACATTAATCAAAGTTAAATACTGAAATAGACTCTAGTGTGCTGAAACTGAAACAAACGGACATCTATAAGATCATTAGTGCGATTAGATTCCCTCCCTAGGGGATATTTCAACCTACAGCATGTGGACTGCAGCTGTTAAAGAAGGCCACTCACTACCACCTTCTCAAGGGTAACTAGGGACGGGCAATAAATGCTGTCCAGCTAGCGATGTCCACATTCCATGAGTAAATAAAGAAAAACATGAGGAGACATACAAGACAGTGCAGCAGGGGAGTCATGTACAAGATATAAATATGTTGCTGTTGAATCATGCTGTTTTTACAATCCTTGGACACTCTCCAAAATCAACTTTTCCAACACTGACGGGGTTATTTTGGTGAAAGGGTGAATCAGTTGCTGTGCTAACAAGGCATGCTTATTTGAAATTCTGATCTGAGTACACAACTTTGATCTTAATTGCTGATTATCATTATGTGAACTTGTTTGAGGTGCTAAAACAGAGAAATGTACAGGTTTAACAGTGAAAAGCTAGTTTGATACAATTTTCATGGAGATGATATATTTGATCTCCTCGCACACACCACCAGGGAGGGGTGTGGAGTGCACTATGAGTGGCATGTTCATGGATTGAGTGAGAGGGTGCCCAAGTTTTTGAATGCAGGTCTGGAGGCCCTGCTGGACAAGGTCCAGAGAAAGATGTGCTGTACCAGATGGGTGAGAAAATATACCTTGCCCCACATCCCTCTCTTCTCTAGCAGTTAGTGCTTTCTGTCTGACTTCAAATATCCTTTTAATTCTGAACTACTGAAATACTGAATCAGCCGCTGAGCACCCTACAAATTGTGCCAATGGGTTTTGACAGAAAGACAACAGCAAGTCAACAGAAGACCCAGATCCTGTCGTGTAGTGTGACCTGCTGTGGGATTTGTTACCATCACAGGATTTCCACAGGTGCGAGGAGTTAATTGACTGCACATTTTGTGGCTCTGCATGCTCCCTGGGGATCAGTCAGCAGCATTCACTACCAGAAAGGGGCTTCACTTTCTTAACGTACCACTGAGATATGCTGACAGGAAACAAATCCGTCATCTGTGCGCATGCAACACAGGTCGCTCTCACCATGCTTACGTCCTGGACCTATACAAACACAAACGAGTGTTTGGTCCCCTTCATTGCCTGCAATGGTTGCTTGTTGGTAATATTAAATGCTGCAGAAAACCTTGCTATTAACACCTAAAAACCGCAAAGTGCTGATGAGGGGACTGAAGTAATGCAACCCATGCTTCAGCAAATAAGGCAGTCTACTGGGCTGCAAAAGCTAATATTCCACCACGTGGGCACTCAGGCATGTTGTGTGTGCTTCTATCCATACCTTCTAAGTGTTCCATTCTTTGGATTAGAATAGTTAGGTGGCTGCTTTTGACCAGCACAGACACAGCAGGCCAAAGGGTCTTTCTCCTTGATTTAGATCTCTATGAATCTATGATATAGGTGCTGCTGGCTGGCCACGATTTGTTGACCATGCTGAGTTGTCCTTCAGAAAGTGGTGGTGAGCTGTCTTCTTGAACCAGTGCAGTCCATGGTAGGCTCAACCGCAAGCCATTAGAAAGGGAGTCCCAGGATTTTGAGCCAGCGACAGAGAGAAAATGGTTATATATTTCCAAGGCAGGATCTTGACTGGCTTGGAGTGAAGCTTGGAGGCGCCGGTAGTTCCCATGTATCTGCTGCCCTTATCCTTCTGGATTGGGAGTGCAGGAGGAAGTGGAGATTTGTAGATGTGGTGCCAATCAAGTCGGCTGCTTTGTCCTGGATAATGTTCCTTACTGCAGGATTCCTAGGTTGTCACTTGCTCTTGATTTAGTGTTTAAATGGCTAGTGTAGTTCAATTTCTGAACAATAGTAAAGTCCAGACTGTTGATATTGAGGGACTTAATGATGGTAATACTATTTAATGTTAAGGGGTTACATTCTCATCTATAGAATCCCTACGGTGTGGGAACAGGCCATTCGGCCCAATGGGTCCACACTGACCCTCTGAAGAGCATCTCAACCAGAACCATCCCCCCCCCCCTCCCTGTAATCCTACATTTCCCATGGCAAACCCACCTAAACCCCTGAACACTATGGGCAATATAGCATGGCCAATCCACCTAACTTGCACTCTTTGGACTGTGGGAGGAAACCAGAGAACCCAACAGAAACCTATGCAGAAACAGGGAGAGCATGCAAACTCCACACAGCCTGTTGCCTGAAGGTGTAATCGAACTTGGGTCCCTGACACTCTGAGGCAGCAATGCTAATCACTGAGCCACAGTGCCGTTAGAGGTGGTCATTGCATTTGTGTACCACTAGTGTATCACCAATGTTAATTGCATCTTCTTAGCCTAAGCTTGGACATTGTCCAGATCTTATTACAAAGATGAGGTTGCAAGAGGTCATTACCAAGGTGTGATGAGTCTTTGATGATGTTGGCTGCCTTTCCGTGGCAGTGAGCCGTGTAAATGGATTTGGCTTCCATGATGGTCTGAGCTGTGCACACCACCTTCTGTAGTTTCTTATGGTCCTGGACAGAGCATTTGCCGTACCAGGCCATTGTGCACCCTGATAGTATACTTTCAATGGTGCATCTGTAGAAGTTGGTGAGGGACCTTATGGACATGCCACATTTCCTGAGCTGCCTGAGGAAGAAGAGACATTGTTGTGCCTTCTTGACTGTTGCATCTATGTGGGAAGTCCAGGATAGGTCATCAGTTATCATCACTTCAAGGAACATAACGCTCTCCACCCTCTCAACCTCAGTTTTGTTGATGTAGATGGGGGTGTGTTCTCCTCCTTTCTTTCTGAAGTCTATGATCAGTTCTTTAGCTTTGCCGACGTTGAGAGACAGATTGTTTTCATTGCGCCATGTCACCAAGACGTCTACCTCCCTTCTGTATTTTGATTCGTCTTTGTTAGATATCCGTCCCACTGCAATGGTTTCGTCAGCGAACTTGTAGGTGGCGCCAGTTTGGAACTTGGCAACTCAGTCGTAGGTGTACGCAGAGTACAGTAGGGGGCTGAGGACGCATCCTTGGGGGGCTGCAGTTTTGAGTGTTATTGTGGAGGAGGTGCAGTTACCTATCCTCACTAGTTGTGGCCTGTGGGTCAGAAAGCTGAGGATCCAGTTGCAGAGGGCAGAGCCGAGACCAAGGTCAAACAGTTTTGTGATCAGTCTGGAGGGTATATTGCTGTTGAAGGTGGAGCTGTAGTCAACGAGCAGGAGTCTGATGTAGGTGCCTTTACTGTCCAGATATTCCAGGGATGAGTGCAGGACAAGGAATATAGCATCCTCTATGGATCTGTTAGGTATGGCTCTAACCAGCAGAGAGTTTTCCTCCTGATGCCCAGTGACTCCAGTTTTGCAAGGTTCCTTGGTGGCATTGTGTGCCAAATGTAGCCTTAATGTCACATGTTTCTTAAAGCTGTCAAGTGTACCAGCATGACCACCTTCTGATCTATGTGAAGAGTCTTGTAGAATAAACACAAGGTAGTTCATAGCATATCTGCACTTATTTACAGGATAAAGGAAGAGACTGTACATTACTGCAAAGATTATTAGTGTGACCTCACCTATGGCTGTCTCCCATGAGATCCTCCAGTATTCTCTCACCAAGTCCTCTTGACATCATAAAAGAAAATAGGAGCAGGAGTAGGCCATTCGGCCCTTTGTGCCTGCTGTGCCATTCAATATGATCATGGCTAATCATCCAAATCAGCACTCTGTTCCTGCTTTCTCCGCAAACACTTTGATCGCTCTAGCTCTAAAATGGATATCCAATTCCTTCTTGAAAACCTTCAGTGTTTTGGCCTGAACTGCTTTCTGTGTCCAAGGATTCTATAGGTTCACCACAGTGGGTGGTGGTTATTGCACTCTAGTATTAATGCTTTCAAAACCTTCCAGATCCATATACAACAAGTGAGTGCTTCAATACAATCTAGATCAATAGGCAACACAATCAGGAACATTGTGATCTGCTGCACCCCGCCCAATGTCACTCAGCAAAGCTGGGAGCAATTTGCAGTCGGGTTGATGCAAGAGTCAGATGTCTACTGCGATTTGTAGCCTTGTGAAGGTGCTAATGCTGATGTGTGTTTGGTGTGGCAGGCAGGGCAAAGGTCCAAAGTGTTGAATTGCAGCAGACAGCTCCATGTTAACCTTATCTCCACCAGATTTGGAGATAAGTGAGGCACTATAACATCGTCCTGCCTGTATGAGTTATTCTCCTCTCTTGTCTGGGAGCACAGGTTCCTGTCGAGGGTGCATTCATTTCTATTTCATTTTGTTCTTTTTGGCTGCATTCAATTTGACATTTTCACCTTCATACTGCTTGTATTGTAATCCCATGTGTGGTCAGTCTGAAATAAAGCACATCCTATTTGTGGTCAAAGTACCACATAAACAATACAGCATTGACTGTACACTACAGGACAAGTACATTTTGTGCATTACATTTCCAAATGTTCTGTACAGCCATAACATGATATCCCAATTCCTATACTCAATGTTCTGATCAAAGAAATGAAGGCAAGTGTGTCAAATGCCTTCTTCATCACCTTGTCAACCTGTGATGCATCTTTCAAGGAACTTTGAACCTGCACACTAGCTCCCTCTGTTCTGTAACCACTCCCCAGGGCCCTACCATTAACTGCATAAGTATGCCCTGGCTTGCCTTACCAAAAGGCAACACCTCACATTTATCTAAATTAAACTCCATCTGCCATTTCTCAGCCCATTGGCCCACCTGATGAAGATCTCTTTGTACTCTTGGATAACATTCATCAATGTCCACTGTACCACCAACTTTGGTGTCAACTGCAAATGTACTAATCATAACTTCTTTATTATCATCTAAATCATTTATATAAATGACAAACAACAGTGGACCAGAACTGATCTTTGTGGAACACCACTGGTCGCAGGCCTTCAGTCTAAATAACAAATCCTCTACTACCACTCTCTATCTTCTACCATCAAGCCAATTTTGCATCCAATTGGCCAGCTTCCCGGATCCCATGTGATCTAGCCTTACTAAATAGCCTATCATGCGGAACTTGTTGAAAACCTTGCTTAAGCCCATGTAATCAATATCTACTGCTTTGCCTTCATCTATTTTCTTGGTAACCTCTTCAAAAAACTCAATTGAGCTTTTCAGACATGGTCTCCCATGCACTAAGCCATGCTGAAGATACTTAATCAGCCCTTGCCTTTCTAAATGCAAGTAAATCCTAACTCTCAGGATCCCCTCCAACAGCTTACCCACCATTGTTGCCAGGCTCACCTTGGCTTTTGCTTGCAGCCTTTCTTAAACAATGGCACAATACTAGCCACCTTCCAGTCTTCCAGGATGTTCTGGGACTCGAGGGTTTGAGTTCTAGGGAGTTGCTGGGACTTTTTCTCCTGGAGCATCAGAGGCTGAAGGGTAACCTTATAGAGTTTTCTAAAATCATGAGGGGCATAGATAAGCTAAAAAGCCAATGTCTTTCTCTCCAGGGTAGGAGAGCCCAAAACTTGAGGGCGTAGGTTTAAGATGAGAGGGAAAGTATTTGAAATGGATCTGAAGGGCAACCTTTTCACACAGAGTGTGGTGTGTGTATGAAATAAGCCAGCAGAGAAATGGTTGAAGCAGGTAAAATTACAATATTTGAAAGATGTTTGGACAGGTACATGGATAGGAAAGATTTAGAGGGATATGGGACAAGCGCAGGCAAATAGTACTGGTTCAGTCTAGGAAACCCGGTTGGCATGGATGAATTGGGCTGAAGGGTCTGCTTCTGTGCTGTTTGAGTCTACGACTTCCCATTCAAACAACCTTGGGAACCTGGAGAGGTACTGTCGACAGGAACAAACCCTCATGTATGCTGCTTTGGATGCCATATGCACTTGTCTGACTGACATATTCCCCAAATTGGAGCAATGCTTTATGAAGAGCATCATATGGGTCACAGCAAGACATGCAACAATCTGGCTGCAGACACTGCTCAGACTGCATTCTCAGAGGAACAACCACTGGATAAAGACTACCTGTTGGGTTGTTAAGTATTTTTCAAGTTCCATCAACAGAGATACTGCTCGAGTTTTCAGCTTGGACAGATCAAAAGTCACACAGGTGCTCCATCTGGAAGTCCACATATAACTCCACACCATCCAGAACTGATCAAGAATGAGGTACAATGCCCTTTACTATATTCATCATTTGTAGTAGTTATCAAGAAAAAGAAAATGTTACAAATATATTTGAATTGAAATTAAATATATATTTACACTTGTGTTTCTTCTGTACAGTGATTCAACACTCACATTCTTAGTTTTGCTTTTCCTGCTGCTATGCCTTGGTGTACCTGCCATCCACAGGGGAGACCTGCTGACTACTATCACTGCGGATGGCTTTGGCTGCCATCCTTTGGGAACTCGAGGCCTGGAGAAACACTGTTCTCAGCCCGATCCTCTGAAGACAATGGGATCATTGGGAGTGAGGAGGTGTAATGGCAGAGAAACCTAAAAGTGTCCTGGTTGGATGCTGCTGTGTTGAATGTCCCTGGGCTAGTGGAGGGTACCAGTGAATGCTATATTGGTGCATTCTCCGTGGTTTCAGTAAAACACCATTGGAGGTGTTACTCGGGGTGCAGGCAGAGTTGATGATGCAGATGAGTATAGACTGTCTCCCCTTTTTAGCTTTTGGATCGATGTGAAAAGACGCATGTATGGAATGAGCTGCCAGAGGAAGTGGTGGAGGCTGGTACACTTATAACATTTGAAAGGCATCTGGATGGGCATATGAAAAGGAAGGGTTTAGAGGGATATGGGCCAAATGCTGGCAAATGTGCTTGGGTCAGATTGGGATGCCCGGCTGGCGCGGACGAGTTGGACCGAAGGGACTGTTTCCAGGCTGTAAGACTCTATAACCTGCTGTGGACAACAAAAAGAACAGTCTGATGAGTATACTCACTGCCTTGTCTGAATATTGTTTCATATATTGGTCCTTTATGTCCCCTTGCCAACAGCAGACTGGAGATATCCTCACAAGATTGCTCTGTTCTCTCCATCAATGTATGCTCGCTCTACCTGGTCCTCTCCAACAAGTTCAGCAGCTTTCCCCTCTAAATGGGTGAGAATCCTTCGGTTGGATGGCCCATCCTGCCTAGTTATGCTGCATTCCTTCCTATTGTGAGTGCCTTTCTCCTCCAGATAGATAGAATGATTGACAGAAATAATGATCCTAAAGGACGCACGAGCACTTTATGAGCTGCATGCCTATGACACACACTGTTTAACAACCACAATGTTCTGCAGTGGTACATGCTCATAGAATGAAGTAATTCTCACACATTCAGCCAGCACACTCCATCTGCTACTGAAGCCTGCATAAAAACCTCCTATCTGACATCCCTCTGCATACACGTAGCAACATTGCCTGATCGCCATCATAAGTGTAACTTGGTGCTAATTTGCCCTCCTGCACTAGACCAAGGTTCTTGTGTGGGGCCCATAAGTGATAAACTGTGTGGCTATGTTTGTCAAGACCGCTGCTGCCATCTTCGGGAAACAGGAGCATCCAAGTCTCCTGGATGCATGGCAAGAGACCCAACCACAACTACAAGGCTGAGCCATGAGCCACTTATCTCCTGAACGCAAGGTGTGTGCATGTGTGTGTGTGTGTGTGCGTGTGTGTGTGTGTGTGTGTGTGTGTGTGAGTGAGAGAGAGAGTGTGTGTGTGTGTAAGAGAGTATGTGTGTATGTGTGTGTGTGTGTATATGTGTGTGTGACAGAGTGTGTGTGTGTGTATGTGTGTGTGTGAGACAGAGTGTGTGTGTGTGTGTGTGTGTGTAAGAGAGTGTGTGTGTGAGCGAGAGAGAGAGAATAAGGCTGAGTCAACACAGCTACATCAAGGGAAGGTCATGACTGACAAATCTGTTAGAATTCTTTGAGGAGGTAATGAACGATTTAGACAAGGATGAGCCATTGGATGTGATCTATTTGGATTTCCAGACAAGGTGCCACAGAGGAGGTTGTAATTAAGAGCCCATGGTGTTCGGAGCAAAGTACTAGCAGGGATAGAGGATTGGCTGACTGGGAGAAAGCAGACAGGGGGTATAAAGGGGTCTTTTTCATGATGGCAGCCAGTGACTGGCAGAGTTCCTCAGTGGTCAATGTTGGGACCACAACTATTCATGTCATACATTAACAATCTGGATGAAAGAACTGAGGGCATTGTTGCTAATTTTGCAGATGGCACAAAGATTGGTGGAAGGACAGGTAGTATTGAGGAAGTGAGGAGGATGCAGAAGGACTTGGACAGGCTCGGACACTGAGCAAGAAAGTGGCAGGTAGAATACAATTTGGGAAAGTGTGAGGTTATACATATTGGGAGGGAAAATTGACTCATAGATTATTTTCTGAATGGGGAAAGGCTTTGGAAATCTGATGCATAAGTGGGAGTCCTAGTTCAGGATTCTCTTAAGGTTAACATGCAGGTTCAGTTGGCAGTTAGAAAGGCAATTGCAATGTTAGCATTCATTTTGAGAGGGCAAGAATACATGAGCAGTGATGTACTGTTGATGTTGTAGAAGACTCTAGTCAGACCACATTTGGAATATTATGAGCAGTTTTGGGCCCTGTATCTAAGAAAGGATGAGCTGACCTTGGAGTAATCCAGAGGAGGTTTACAAGCCTGACCCCGGGAATGAAGCGCTTGTCACATGAGGAGCAGTTGAGGATTGGATGGAGTTAAACGGATGAGGGAGGATCTGATTGAAACTTACCGAATACTGAGAGGCCTGAATATAGAGGATATGGAGAAGATATTTCCACTAGTAAGAGAGACTAAGACCCTAGGGCACAGCTGTATGACTCTACCACTCATGGCTTGCAGGGAATGAATACCTGTCCAGATGCCTGTTAAATATGGCACCAGATTCTCCTGTGAGAAGACAATAGTGAGGTTGACTACTTTCTGTCTGCCTTTGCTTCAGGATTTTCAAACTTCATTGCTCATCCCAACTATTGACTGGTTACTTTTGGGATCATGTGTGTCCCACTTCTGTCCCACCTTTGCCTCTGGTGTGGAAGTGTTGCTCACATCCCCAGTCCTGCTGCTGTCAGCTTTGTCACTGCCTGACAATTCTGTGCAATATTTAGAATACATCTCTCTGATCCATTTGTTACTAATGCATTTGAATGAAAAGATCTTTTCAAATGGTTTTCCTCTTTAATCATATTTACTCACATTTAAAATAATTAGACAACTTTATTGTCAGAGTACTTAACCTATGTTATAGCTAATATAATCTTGTGTTCAAGTTCATTTACATTATGAAAATGCTGGAGAATCCATTCTTGACAAAAAGATGCATTAAAATGGAACGCAATAAACTCTTTAAAAAAACTATGCGTGATTATTTCTGCATTCTGAAATTGAAAATCACTGAACAAGAATTTTTTATAAGAATTAGCAATTATAATTAGAAAAATAAGCAACTAACCGAAGCTGACTCTAGTAATTATTATTGTAGCAAGGATAAACCTCTGGAGCCATCCAATTTTTCAGCAGAATATTACACAAACTAATCTGCTGTGTTTATCCTCTAGTGATAACTTTTATTGGAATGCAATGCTCATTCTGGAATTCAAAATATTTTTTTAAAGTGTGGATTTTCACCCAGAGCTGTGCATTTGTAGCAATGACTCTAAATACATTTTTCAATATCAGATAATACATTCTGTCATTAACCCTCTTTATTCTTAAACACATGACCCTTTATTTTGCAGGACTGGTAGTGTGGGACTCACTGCCTGAAAGGTTGATTGAAACAGGGGCTCTTGAAACAGTTAAGTAGCACTTAGATATTCACTTGCACTGTCATAGTCTCCAGGGCTACTGATCAAGGGCTAGAAAATAAGATTAGCGCAGTCAGATCTTTGACTGGCATGGACATGATGGGCCAAATGGTTCTCTTCAGTGCTGTTAACATCAATGAGTCTATGAGGATTCTGATTATTTGAAATTGCATTCTACCTGTGTATATTATCGGACAGATAAGCCATACAGAGAACATAAACATGTGTAAAATGTTTGTCAGGATACCAATTTCTTAGTGGTAAACAATTAATCAATGTTACTGGTACTGAATAGGTTTGATGCACATGAAATATTTCATTTCACTTTAATGACAACTAATGGTCCTCACAGGAAGTGACATGATTAAGTGAATCTTCCACATTTACACACAATTAACTCTGTGTCGATCTTAACTCATGTTTTATACAAAAGGGAACGTGTTTCTTTTATGTCCAAATGAAATATTGAAGCTATAAATACTATCTGCCATAAAAAATAAATGTTTAGGACTTAAAATATGTCTTCAGTCAGCTGGTTTGGTGTTAAATTGCCCATCTTTTTTCAGTGTCATCCATCGTTTTAGGTATCATTTCACTTCAGCTGTTATCCACCACTGAATTTGATTTAATGCCAGATTTATGCACTAACATTAAACAAGTAATCTTCAAGAATGTCATAGGAATATTCCTGTGTTCATATTGAGAGAACCAAAGCAGCTATCTTCATCAGAGTAAATATGAAAATATTCATTTTATTTTCATATTTTATGCTGTATCTCCGTAAGTCACCTTTAACGTATAAATGTAAAATAATTATACTGGGTTGTGAAATTGCAGGGACAACAAGGTGCAGAGCTGGATGAACACAGCAGGCCAAGCAGCATTATAGGAGCAGGAAGGCTGACGTTTTGGGCCTAGACCCTTCATCAGAAATCGCAGAAATCGCAGGTTTGGTTTGCTTGTGATGTTTCCTATGGTCTGTCTAGTTTTTAAGCATTGGCGCTATGATATGTGACCGGCTGATGCCAATTCTGACAGATGTGGACAACACATACACTTATTGAAACCATCTTCCCTTCAAGATTGTGAGGTGTTGCTGAGTGGGTCCTGCATTGTTACATTTTCTTTATGTTGATAGATGTCCTGTGCTTGAAGTTAGTTGAACAGATAATCACTCAATGCAGCTACTTGCTGGTCTTAAAGGTAGGCTGTCCTCTGTAGTGATCGTAATGAGGTCAGCCAGACAGACATCCTAGAATATGAGATAACAAGGTGTAGAGCTGGATGAACACAGCAGGCCAAGCAGC
>NC_063332.1:51600547-51634878 GCF_021869965.1 Rhincodon typus | reverse complement strand
TGCTGCTTGGCCTGCTGTGTTCATCCAGCTCTACACCTTGTTATTCCCTGGCATGTCTCTGTTTGGCTTGTGCTATTATGGATGTGTTGTCCCAGTCGAATTTGTGTCCTTCTTTGTCCATGTGTATTGAGACCAGTGGGTCCACTATGTCGATGACACCTTTGTGAGTATCAAACACACAAGCCTAGAAGAAACCCACTGAAACATAAACAACATGCTCACTGAAATAACATTCACAAAAGAAGAAGAGAACAATAATCGACTATCCTTCCTCGGCATAGTGGTAGAACGTAAGAACAACAGGGAACTCCAGACTAGTCCATACAGAAAGACCACACATACAGACCAGATAGTTAATTACACCAGTAACTACCCTAAAACACATAAACGGAGTGGCATCAGGATATTATTCAAATGAGCCAAAACACACTGAAGCAACCCGGAATTGTGTAAAGCAGAACAGGAGCGCTTATACGGAGTTTTTAAAAGGAATGTGTACCCAAAAAGCACAATCCGCCATTACCTTCCTGACAGACCACAACAAGAAGACACAACACGGCCAGCCACACTAGTCACCCTACCGTACATCACAGACATATCAGAGATGACCACAAGACTACTCAGACCCCTAGGTATTAGGGTAGCCCACAAACTAACAATCACCCTGCGATAGCTACTGATGAACGTAAAGGATCCCATACCCACAACCAATAAAACTAATGTGATATACAAAATAACATGCAAGGACTGTGAAAAACATTACATAGGCCAACTGGAAGAAAACTGACAATAAGGATACATGAACACCAACTAAAGACAAAGAAACATGATCAATTCTCACTGGTCTCAATACACAAGAACAAAGAAGGACATGAATTCGACTGGGTCAACGCATCCATAATAGCACAAGCCAAACAGAGACGTGCCAGGGAATTCTTTGAGGCCTGGCATTCCTACTGGAACTCTATCAACAAACACATTGAACTGGACCCGATATACAAATGCTGAGACACAGAACCGGAAGTGATGCCAACCGCCTCAGCAAACCGAGGCATATAAATAACAAATGGGACAGAACACCAACGTTTCACTGGAGGCGCACTGACAATGTTACCTAGCAGGGTGATGAAACGTCTGCAATCGAACACACCGGCTCGGCGAGAAAGTCTGCAACCTCATCCACAACCCGAGCTACAAATCTTCCAAAAACTTTATAGAGCAGATTGTGAAGATGATCCAAACTACAGCCACCTTACTTATACTTTTTTTGTCTGGAACTGCTGGTTTACCTCTTGATTCCACGCTTTGTGGACCTTCTACAATGTCCTCGACTTCAGGCCATTGTGATAGGTGTCTGTGGTCATATCTGGTTACCAACCCAGCCTGCTCGTGATTTTGACTTCCTACTAGCAGCACGTTAACCATTGACACCCTATTGTTCCCCAAGACAGACTGACAATAGAGCCGAAATGACATCTGCGGAGGAGGCCAGGAGTGGGAGTAAAATAAATGTTTATAATTAAGTGCTGAGAGAAATTTTCATCATTAAATATTCAGAAAATGTGAATAATAAATTACTACAGTTGAAAGGGCTAGAATGAAAGACTTGTGAGAAGATTAGGAAAATGCTTAAGTTCCACTATATTTGTCAATGATACCTTCTGATATCCAGACAGATTTGCTCTCAAATGCTGTCGCCTATCTAACTTTGTTAATCATGTATATGGTAAATAAAATGCTTCTGTTCATCAGTATATAAACTGACTCACCTCTCCCTGTGCAACCTCAGTTCAACTTCACAACAAAGTCCAGTGAAGTATTTTTCATCTTATGCCTCAACAAAGACAGCAATGGAACAGGCCATAGGATGACTGATGATGACGTTCTGTTGAATGGATCACATTTCTACAGTACACACCACAGAGGGATTCACAAATCATTGTTGTCCACTACACCCTACGCAAACTCATGTCGCAAAAAGAGGTGAGGAGTTGTCACTCAGTGAGATGGGCAAAGATGAAAGGGAAGTATCAGAAGACCCTGAGTTAGTGCAATGTGGGACTCCAGCTGTAGAACCAGTGCAATGGAGTGAGCTGTCAGATAGGCCCATGCCAGCTTCATTAAATCTTAACTTCAGCCAGAGTGAGATATTCGCAGGATCTCTTGATTTCCACCTCAAGAAATATCACAGTGAAAGCAGGTGCCAACAGATTGGGCACACTCCCTCTGACCACTGGCACCCAGAAGGGAAAGGGCTGCAGGGCCTGGGTAGGTACAAAGCAATATGCACGGTCCTGTTTGAATCTCATACACACACTCACATACACACAGCTGACCTCTGACTTGGAAGGAGGCTGTGCTTGACTCAGTCATACAAGTTGCAATCCTGGTGTGACCTTGCTAAAAGCTCTCTGCTTTCACCTCCAAATACAGATTTCTTCAGCTGCAGATGCTGCTCAGATAACAGCTTGTGAGGGTGATAAGGCAACGAGGAACACATATTGACTTGCCAAAGAGGCTCCAATCCCCTGGCTTAACAAAAGTTGATAAATTTAGAAGCCAGAATATGTCAAGAGCTTAGATTTGCCACAAAATCCATGGCTCCCCAATAACAGGAAGAGCTAGCCATTGAATGTGGAGGGTTGCTTTTTGGACTGAAGGCCTGTGACCAATGGTGTACTGCAATGATTCGTGTTAGGTCCAGTGCTTTTTGTCATTTATATAAATGATTTGGAGGTGAATATGGGAGGTTTGATTAGTAAGTATGCAGATGAAACCAAAATTGGTTGTGTAGTAGACAGCAACTAAAGTTACTGCAGAGTACAATGGAACCTTGATTAGATGGGCAAATATGCCGAGAAGTGGCAGATGGAGCTTAGTTTAGATAAATGTGAGGGGCTGTATTTTGAAAAGGCAAATCAGGAGAGGACTTAATGGTAAGGTCCTGGGGAGTGTTGCTGAACAAAGAGATCTTGGGGTGCAGGTTCATAGTTCCTTGAAAGTGGAGTCACAGGTAGACAGGGTAGTGAAGAAGGTGTTCGGAATGCCTGCCTTTATTGGTCAGTGCATTGAGTATAGGTCATATTGCAACTATACAGGCCATTGGGTAGGCCACTTTGGACTACTGCGTTGAATTCTGGTCTCTCTGCTCTCGGAAAGATGTTGTGAAAGGATTCAGCAAAGATCCACAAGGATGTTGCCAAGGTTGGAGGGTTTGAGCTACTGGGAGAGGCTGAATAGGCTGGGGCTATTTTCCCTGGAGCATCAGAGACTGAGGGGTGACCTTTTAAAGGTTTATAAATTCATGAGGGGCATGGATAGGGTAAATAGTCAGGGTCTTATCCCCAGCATAGAGGGCATTGGTTTAAAGTGAAAAATTCAAAAAGGACCTAAGGGGCAACTTTTTCATGCAGAGGGTGGTGTGTGTATGAAATGAACTGCCAGAGGAGCTGGTGGAGGCTTGTACAATTAGATTAAAAGACATCTGGCTGGGTAAATGAATAGGAAGGATTTAGAAAGACATGGGTCAAATGCTGGAAAATGGGACTACGTTAATTTAGGGCATCTAATTGGCATGGACGAGTTGGACCAAAGGTTTTATTTCTGTGTTGTACATCTCTATGACTCTATGTCTGAAATGTCCATAAACTCAACATCGGCCATATTGATTGTCAATGAAGTGTCATCTCTTTAAAGGCCTTTTCTGGTGGCAACAATCTTAACAAAATGACCATGCAACACTCATGAATAAAGTGATCAAAACTATATCCTTACACATATATGTTCAACATCATGGATTCCTCTACCTGTCAATAAATGTGAGGGGAAAGGTTGAGAAGGAGAGACCTACCTGATAAATTCACCTGGTGTGGGAATTGAGAGCATGCTGTTGGCATTTCTCTGCATCCTAAATCAGATGTCCAGCCAGCTGAGCAAACTGATTCCCCCACCCCAAAAAACACAAATAATTAGCTTGCAGCTATGCAAAATCTCTGTATCACCTGTCTGCCCAGTTCTTGACAATAGGTTGGAAACATTCTCACTCACCAAGATCTCACTGTCTACCAGTTTTACTGCTCCCTCCTCCTCTGTAGGGCTAATGTATAGACCCAATCATCAGACCCCAAGCACTGCCAGGTTCTTTTTTGTCCTCCAGGCAGACAGAAGGATTAGGTATAATTTGCAAGGCCAGGAAACCTCGTTTTGAGTAAATAAGCCTCAATAGCCCGTGCCACTTTTGTCCTTGGCCTTCTGTATGATTTCCGTAAAGCTTGACATAAGCTCAAGTAAATGCATCTTGTGCTCCCAAGAGACAGTTTACAGCTTTCTGGAATCAAACTAGAACTTAATAAAAGAGGAGAAACTCTGGAAATACTCAGAAGGTCTTCCCAGCAATTGCCAGATGTGCTGTGCATTGTCTGTATTTTCACTTTTTACTTCAGGTCTCCAGCATTTGCTGTATATTGATTTTGGAATAGAAGTCAACAATTTCAGATTTCATTAAGCTATAGTTATACCTGCTTGTTCACCTGGTAGGATTGTAAGAAGACTAGATGATCAGGCCAAAGATTATCCGTCAATAACACCAAACAAAACTTCATAAAATTGCTTTCAGAAATTTATTTCTGAGCTCCGGTTCCCCTCCCCACTTCTGAAGAAGGGTCCCGACCTGAAACGGCAGCTTTCCTGCTCCTCTGATACTGCCTGGTCTGTTGTGTTCCTCCAGCTCCACACTTTATTATCTCTTTATAAAATTGCTTCGTAAGATTGTGGGATCTTGGATGTATACTACTTACCTATAAAATTTACTTCAATATAACATATTGCTTTAAATAAATTGAACATTTTTTAAAGTTGTTGCACTATTCCCATGATTATAGTAAGCAAGGTATTACAAGGAGCAAATTCAACCTTGATTTTTATGTTATAAAGAAATGAATACAGGGCTATTACTTAACAACATGAGGCTGAAATGCAATAAGGTGCAATAACCATTAGAAAAGTGCACTGGACTATGATTACAAAGTGTAACTTTATAGCCTTAGTTAGTTAACCTGTAATCTGCACGAGATATTAAAAAAAACTTTTTGGTGTTAATTGCATGCCATAAAAATTATGTTGCAGTTCCAAAGCACGCAGATAACATTTACCATTGTTGCTAACTTCTGGAAACAAAGCTTTATGTTTCTCTTCTGTGGCTTGTTTTATTTTCTCTCATTACAGCACATGGATGCGTTTCAAGAAAGCAGCACACCATCACCTTTTCAAGGGTAATTCAGGACAGATGACAAAGTGAGAAATACAGGCCAGTCAGCCTGCCCACGTCTGAGTGAATAAAATAAAACCTCACTACCTGTTAGCTTAAATATTTCCTATTCAAAGGTAATTCTTGGTGAGTTAATATCTTAGTTTTGTACTACCTTTGGAAAATAGCGAAACATGATGTATCACTCAGGGAAGTTTTGCTGTAGTTGCCACTCTCTGCTGCCATCTTAAAACACAGAAAAATAAACCAGAACATAGAATATCAAGGCAGAAAAATGAAGAAATAAAGAAAATGTCTGACTTTACAGTCCTTCTTATTACGAGGGGGCATAGTTTTAAAATGAGTGGAGGTAGATATAGGGGAGACGTCAGAGGTAGGTTCTTTACTCAGAGAGTGGTCAGGGCGTGGAATGTATTGTCGGAGAGGGTAGTGGAGTCGGCCTCATTAGGGGCATTTAAGCGGCTGTTAGATAGGCGTATGGATGATAGTATAAGGTAGGGGTGGAGGTTAAATAGGCCTTAGGTTTAGGGTAAAAGTTCGGCACAACATCATGGTCCAAAGGGCCTGTACTGTGCTGTACTGTTCTATGTTCTATGTTCTTCTTAAGTGCTCTGTTATGGGCCTGGTGGCTAGGGTACAAGTCTCTTTGCCGCAGGGCCGCAGATAGAGTGAAAGTTGCTGCTCTTTGGCACCATCTCACTTCCACCGATCCCCTCGGCACTATGAGTCCTCGTCGGACCTTGCTAATGCAGACGCCACTGATGCTGCTGGGTGCCGCTCCAGCCCAAACTTGACTCCACTGCCGCTGAGATTCCACTTTGGGCCCACCTTGTCTCTGCAGCTATGTGTGAGCACTAGAAGCACCTTGATGTTGTAGAAGCAGCTGGGAACCCAACCCCACCTCTGACGCTACCACTGATTCTGTCATTGTGACCAAGCTCCTGAACCTGATCCACTAGGTCTCTCTGTTGTAACATTACCCAGGGCCCTACCAATAATTTTACAAGATTTGTCCTTGCTTTTGTTTTTAATCAAAATGCAACACCTCACATTTATCCAAATTAAATTTCACCTGCCACTCCTCGGCTCATTGACACAATTGATCATAATCCTTTTGTAATCTTAGATAACCCGCTTCACTGTTGACTATACCACCAATTTTGGTGTCATCTGCAAACTTACTAACAATTCGTCCTTAATTCTCATCCAAATTGTTTATATAAATGACAAACAGTGGACCCAGCACTGATCCCTGCGGAACACCGTTGGTCACAGTCCTTCAGTCTGAAAAACAACCCTCCATCACCACCCTCTGTCTCCTACCACCAAGCCAATTTTGTATCAATGTATCAACAAGCTTTTCCTGAATCCCATGTGATCTAACTTTACTAACCAGGCTACCAGGTGGAACCTTATCAGAGGCTTTACTAAAGTCCATGTTGACAACGTCTACCACTCTGCCCTCATTAACCTTTCTGGTTACATCTGAAAAAATTCAATTAAATTTGTGAGACATGATTTCCCTTGCACAAAACCATGATGACTATTCAGTCCTTGCCTCTCCAAATGTATGTAAGTCCTATCTCTCAGAATCTCCTCCAACAATGGGGAGGCAATGGCCTCGTGGTATTATCGCTGGACTGTTAATCCAGAAACCCAGATAATGCTCTGGGGACCCAGGTTCAAATCCTGCCATGGCAGATGGTGGAATTTGAATTCAATCAATATCTGGAATTAAGAATCTAATGATGGCCATGAATCCATTGTTGATTGTCAGGAAAAACCCATCTAGTTCACTAATTCCCTTGAGGGAAGGAAACTGTCATTCTTACCTGGTCTGGCCTTCATGTGACTCCAGATGCACAGCAATGTGGTTGATTCTTAACTGTCCTCTGGGCAATTAGGAATGGGCAATAAACATTGCCTTACCAGCAACGCCCTCATCCTGTGAATGAATAAAGAAAAAAAAACAAAAAAATTTTCCCTCACCACTGACATCAGACTCACTGGCCTATAGTACCCAAGCTTCTCCTTGCAGCCTTTCTTAACTAAAGGTATAACATTAGCCACTCTCCTGTCCTCAGCACCTCATCTGTGACTATATATGACACAAATATTTCTGCTTGGGGCTCTGCAATTTCTTCCCTAACGTGTCACAATGCCCTGGGATACATTTGATCAGGCCCTGGAGATTTATCCACTTTTATGTTTTTTAGAACTGCCAGTACCTCCTCTTCAGTAATGTGGACTGTTTTCAAGACATCAATATTTATTTCCAAGTTCCCTAGCCTCCATACCTTTCTGCACAATAAAAATTGATGCAAAATATTCATTTAGTATCTCCCCCATCTCCTGTAGTTCCACACATAAATGACCTCATTGATCTTTAAGGGGCCCTATTTTCTCCCTAGTTGCTCATTTGCTCTTAATGTACTTGTAGAGTCTCTTCAGATTATCCTTAATGCTATCTGCTAAAGCTATCTCATATCCCCTTTTTGCCGTCCTGATTTCCCTCTTAAGAATTCCCCCATACCCCTTGTACTCTTCAAGAGATTCACTTGATCCCAGTTGTCTATCCCTAACCTATGCATCCTTCTTATTCTTGACCAGAACCTCAATATCTTCATTCATCCATTGTTCCCTCCTCTTACCAGACTTATCCTTCTCTCTATCAGGAAATCTATCAATGCCTCTGAACTCTCGTTACCTCACTTTTGAAAGCCTCCCACTTGCCAGGCATCCTTTTATTTGCGAACAGACAACTCCAATCAACTTTTGAATGTTCCTATCTCATACCATCAAAATTTGCCTTACTTAATTGAATTAACATCTTTTATACAAGGTCCATACTTTTCCATAGCTATTTTCAAACTGGTAGAATTATTTTGAAAACTGTTCTCTTTATTCCTGGGCACTTGCAGCATCGTCTGCACTCTTGAAAAAGGCATAAAAAACAAATGATAACTTATATATGTCTAATATGGAGCGGTCACCTCTCCAATCAAGTTATACAATTACTTCTGCACAGAGACTTCTATCAAGGTCATTTTGTTTGGCATCAAGGAATCATACTCATGATCTTAATTAAACTTTACTATTTGCTTTGGATATTGGAACTGTTCATCTGAAGTGTTTTAGCAAAAGATGTGCAATTGAACTCACTGCGATGCCTGTTATTAATCAGGCATTTAGTTTAATCAACTTGCCCAGATGTGTTATGACACACCTCTGACACAAAGTCACCATGGTCTTATGATTGTAGAGTGAAATACACACAACTCATGGTGAGTTTAACTTAAGGATCACCATGCCTCAAGGAAGGGGAAATGTTGAGAAGGAGGGTCTTTTGTGATAACCTCAGTGGATGTTGGAGTTGAACTCATGCTTTTGGCATTACTCTACAGTGTAAACTAGCTGTTCAGCCAATTGAGCTAACCACCACCTCTAGGAACAGGAGGAGCTTGAACTGAGGCCTTCTGATCCACAGGCAGGCACACTACTACTGTGCCACAAATGCCCTCAGGTATTTATTTTGATGCAAGACTATAAATGACGATGGTTGCAGACAACACATTTTGAGTAATAAAGAACACTTAGCTCATCATTTATTAGCTTTCTCACATTGTTTCATTCACAAACCAGACACTAAGATTATTAAGCCTATTGATCTGATTCCATCACAGTTTTGTAGTTCAAGTAAATTACGTTTGACTTGTTGATAGTAAAGAGTTACTGATGTGTAAAGCTAGGGACCTTTTAGAATGCATTGGTTGTATTCCCTCTCTCTGTTTATTATGAATTGCTCTTGGAAATTATGGTGGATTTCAATTGCAGCTTATTATTTAAGGTGTTCCAAACTAAGATCCTGACTTTCCAATAGCATACCAGGTGATTCAGATTAAGCTAACTAACTTTCTAATTATAAGTGCAGTATGTGAGAATTAAACACAAACACAATAAATTTATTTGACTGGGTCTTTTGAGGCATAGCCTTAACAGCTTTATCCAAGGCTAGAATTAATTGTTACCATTTGTGGTGAGGTAATAACCGTACTCTGAGACCTTTGCATGAGGAATAGTAAGCAATAGATCGGTGGTAATTGAGCCACAATTTGGCCATTCGAAAGTTTTATTCTGCATGCTGTAATAGCTAAGACAAAATAATTGTATTATTAGAAATGAGCCTTAGGGGCCTGAGTGTTGCACTGAATCTCATTGCCCTTTCACATCGATAAGCTAAACTCAAACTCAGGCCAGACCGATGGGGTTGCAATTCTCCTTGCTTTCTAAGCTGTAAGGATCATTTGAGAAATGATTTGGACTATCTCAATCTAGTTGGACCATTGTACAAAATTATTCATAAATTGTCATTAATTAGTACTAAATTGGTAATTTGTTCAAATAGGTGGTGTGAGCAGAATGGGTAATTCTCCACATCCCAGAGGTGCAATTCTGGAAGGTTTCTGCACAATTTATAGTTTAAAAAAATAATTGTTTTGGTTTTGGGGCGGGGAAGAGTGCATTTCTTCTGTCCTGTAGAGTTTTTTCCATGATAATGTAGGTTTATACAATGAGCAGGGGCGGTTTTGGATTGGAGAGGGGTGTACGAAGGACATTCCTGAGTAAAATTGGGACTTCCACTGATCAAAATACATGTTTGAATAGACTATGTGCATCCTACCGTAAGCTTAAAATAAACATAGAGCTGAATTTTCAGACTTAAAATATTTTTAGCCTTTGCTTTCACCTTGATCCAGGTATTTGAGTACCACTTGTGACACGCTGCCACGATGAGACCCACTTATTTTAGTGGTATGTACACACACAGCTCTGCAGAGGCACTGACACCCCTATTTGAGAGATCCTGCATTTGACGATTTTGGATGGTGTCACTGTTACATGGGAGCAACATTAGGAAATACTGTATGACAGTACTGCTAAAATGTTTCTTTAGTGCTTTGAGTTGAGGTGTGTAAGTATAGTTTTACTCTGCGGTTTGTTTTCCAACACTGAGGGCAGGATTTTTCCTTCCTGAAGTGGAAATGAATCCATATGAGCATGATGGTTTAATTGGGCGATGAGTGAAAAAATCAGATTCTTACTATCAAGCTAAACCTCCATAATTACGCTTCAATGAAATCCCCTCTTTTTCTTCTAGATATTACCTAATTAACCTGTCCAGCGATATTATGATACAATTCTGGAGCAAGTGGGACTTGAACACAGGCCCCTTGATTTAGAGATAGGAACATTACCACCGTGCTGTAAAAGCTCTCAATACCTTACCAAATACAGACCCAGCTGACACATGGCCTATTTCTACTCCTACATCTTGTGATCTCGTACAACAAACTGCCATCCCACGTTTAAATCAATTATACTTCAATTAAAACCTCTCTACATCCACTTCAATGCCCATCAGCATATTTGGAAATATTGCATTTCACTCCCTCATTATAATGATATAAATTATCAAAAGCTTAGATCTAAGAACTGGTGCCTGTGGCAGCCCATTCGCCCTTCGCACTGAAAAGACCCATTTATTCTGATACACTGTTTCTTGTTTGCTAATCAATTCTCAGTCGTGCCAGCATTTTATCTCCCACCCATATTCTTTAATCATGCACACTAATCTCTTATGTGGGACTTCATTCAACGCTTTCTGAAAATCCAAATACATTGTATCCACTGGATTCCCTGATCCAAACGATCAGTCGCATACTCCTTAAAACACCAGTAGGTCACTAGGCTGGTTACCCAGAATTTCAGTCTAATGCTCTTGGGTTATATCCTAGCATGGCAGTTGTTGAATTTGAATTCAATGAAGATCTGGAATAAAAAGCTTGTAAAGTACTAACTGTGTAACCATGTTGATTGTTGTTAAAAACTCATTTTGTTCACTAATGTCTTCACTGGCCTACATGTGACTCCAGACCTACAGTGATGTGGTTGACTCCTAACTGCTCTATGGGCGATTAGGGATAGGCAATAAATGATGGCCTAGACAATAAAACCCACATCCCATGTATGAAACTAAAGGTTTTATATGATTTGTTGATTCTTAACATTGATTTGTTAATATTTTCTAAGTGTCACGTTATCTCATCCCTTATTGTAGACAACAGCATTTTACCTACTTGATGTTCGACAATAAAACGTTTGTAATTCCCTGCTTTCTCCCTCCCTCCTTTTTTAAATTTGCCATCCTCCAATCTGCTGGCTCCATCCCAGAATCTATATTATCTCTATGGCTATCACCTTTAGTTCCTGGGGATTTATCAGCTATCTGTCCCATTAATTTCACCAACACTTTTTTTTTACTGATATTGTTTGCTTTCAATTCTTTCTTTCTAATACACTTTTGTTTCCTTATTTCCAAATGTTATTTGTATCTTTTTCTGAAGGGTCCAGATCCAAATTGTCAGCTTTCCTGCTCCTCTGATGTTGCTTGGCCTGCTGTGTTCCTCCAGCTCTACACCTTGTTATCTCAAATGTAATTGTTTAACTGCTCTGCATTTCCTTGTTCTCCATTATCAATTCTCTTTTTGCCAACATTTAGGGGACTTGCATTTGCCTTCACTAACCTTTTTCTTTTACATACAGGTAGAAGCTTTTGCAGTCTGTTCTTAAGTCCCTTGAAATTTTACGCTCATACTCTATATTTCCCCTTCTCTTGGTCTTCTTTGCTGAATTTAAATTGCTCCCAAACTTGAAACTGACAGTTGTATCCAGCAGCTTTATTCAACTCCTCTTTGAATCTGACACCACCTTAATTTCTTGTATTAATCAAGGTTGGGCCACTTTTCTTGTTGTATTTTTGCAATGGAAAGCAATGTATAACTGTTGTAATATATACTTTCATTCTTTCAATATTAGCCACTGCCTAACCTAGGATAACCTATTCCACAGTTGGTTCTACAATGTACTGGTCTAAAAATAAACCTCGTACACGCTCCAGGAATTCATCCACCACAGAATTATTGCAGTCTATTTGTAGATTAAAGACACCCATGATTACTGTAGCACATTTGTTAGACGCATCTCTAATTTCCCATCCAATGCAAACCCATAATTTACCACTTTTGTTTGGATGGTTATAAACTACAGCAAATATTTTTTTTTATTTGTTCATGGGATGAGGGCATTGCCGGCTGGGCCAGCATTTATTGCATCCCTAATTGCTGTTAAAAGGTGGAAGTGAGCTGCTTTCTTTAAGCACTGCAGCCCATTTGGTGTACATATACCCTAATGGCCGTTAGGGAAGGAATTCCAAAATTTTGACCATTGACATGGAAAAAAATAGTGATATTTTTCAAGTCAGGACAGTGAATGGCTTGGAGGGGAAGTGGGAGGTAGTAGTGTTCCTTCGCACTTGCTGCTTTTGTCCTGGAGAGGGAAGTGCCATCTAAGGAGCAGATGAATTTCCGCAATTCTTACAGATGGTCCAATCCGTTACTGCTCATTGTTGGTGTTGTAGGAAATGAATGTTTGTGAATGTGATGCCAATCAAATGGGCTGCTTTGTCCTGGTTGATGTCAAGCTTCTTGAATGTGGTTGAGGCTGCACTCATCCCAGCAAGTGAGGCATATTCCATTACATTCCTGACTTGTGCCATGTGGTAAGTGAACAGGCCTGGGGGAGTGAGGAAGGAGTTACTCTCTGCAGGATTGCTAACCTCTGACCTGGTCTTTTAGTGACAGTATTTATGTGGCTATTTTATATCACTTTTTGATGTAACCATTCGCATGTTGACAGTGCAGGAGTCAGTAATAATAATGCCATTAAATATCAATAGGTAATGGTTATATTCTCTCTGGAGGGAGATGATCATTGCCTGTCACCTATTTGGGATAGAATTAGTAGTCACATAGAAAACAGTGGGGTGATTAGCATACAGGGATATGGAGAAAAGACAGGAGATTCCCACCAGGTAATTGAACTGTTATAGGCACGATGACCCTAATGACCTCTTTCAGCAAAATAACAATTCTGTATGGTACAAAATGTTACATGCCAACTGTCAGGCTAAGCCTGGATGTTGTCCAGTTCTTGGTGCATTTGGAAATGGGCTGCTTCAATATTTGAGGAATCGAAAATGCTGCTGACCACTGTGCAATCATCAGCAAATACCTGCATTTCTGACTATATGGTAGAGGCAAAGTTATTCATAAAGAAGCCAAGGACACTACCCTGAGGAACTCCTACAGAGATGAGCTGGAACTGATCTCCTACAATCACAGCTATCTTCTTTTCTGTTCGGTATTACTCCGACCAGGGATCAGTTTTTCTGCTGATTCCCAATGACTCCAGTTTTGCAATGGCTCCTTAGTGCCATGCTTGGTCCAATGCCTCAAAGATATCAAGGATAGCCATTTACATCTAACTTCTGCAATTCAGCTCTTTGGGAGTGCAAACATACGAAGACCATGGCTTACCATAAACTCTCAATTATAGGGAATGAATTAATGATAGTCATAGTGATAAATAATTACTTCAGAAGTGTAAATTACTGGTATGAATTTGTGAGTATATTTGTATATATTTCGAATGTGTAGGGATGCATGTGCGTGTGAATGTAAAAATTTGCATGAATGAGTGTATGTATCTTTGAGTGTACATTTATTTTACAACTGAATTCTCTCGTGTGTACATCTGATTAACTTTGCCTCAAGGTTAACGTGAATTCCGAAATGAATTTGTTGAAAATCAGAAGGGTGCATATTTGAATTCCCAATATCTGCTCCTCATAATCATAAACCCATAAAATTGCCACTTTTCTTCCATCTTCAGTGCTGTGTGGAAAGTTTTCAGGCATTTTCACTGACACTAATTATCTTTCAGTAAAACTTACTGGTTGAAATCTCCCACTATGCATTAGCATTCCTGACTGGTGAGCTGTTAATTTCTGATGCATACTTTTCACATCTGGTTTCAATGCATGTGTTGTGGGTTACTGGTTCTGGATTGAGTGATATGAGTTCTTTTATATAAATCCCTGGGCAATGATGTCTGTGGTTACTAATTCTGAACTATATGGTGCATTAGGGATCAGTTTTATTTTTTATAAAAACATCAAAAAATTTGTTTCCCCAGCACCCATTTACTTAGCACTGCAAGTGTCATTTTGCCTCAAAATGAAATCCATGGTGCATGCAAAAAAAAATCTGGTTTTAGCCAGACTGCATGTCATTTTGGTGAGGATATCAATGTGGGCATAAGGAATGTGTCCCAGGACACAGAATAGGCAGATATTAGTGTCAATCAGCATGTAAATCTGATTTGATCCAAAACTGTCCCCTTTTAACCTTGCTCAGGTGAACACACATTCTAGAGCAGGAAGGATTCCTCACCACCACAACTTAACCTGATGTGGAGGTGCCTGTTTTGGACGGGGGTCGACAAGGTCAGAAGCCAAATGACACCAGGTTATAGTCCAACAAGTTTATTTGAAATCACAAGCTTTCACAACGTTGTCCCTTTGTCAGGTGAAGTGAGAGAGAAGCGCACAGGCATTGAAATCAATGGGCAAAGAAATCAAAAGATCATACAAATGGTTTGAATGGAGTGTGGACAGGCTGAATAATAAGTCTCTGCAGGTGATCAAGAGTGTCAGACGGTGTGAGTAAAGTGTCAACAGCTGAATAACAAGAGAAAGGATGACCTATAATCCAACTAAATGAAGTAGAGAGATAATTACAAAAAAATAAAAATGAGCTGGTGCTGGAGGAAAACCAGATGACTGGAATAATGTGATGGGTATAAGAGTCACATGCTGAGAGTCTAACCAAAGTAATAAGTAATCCAAAACTGTACAAACTAATTAAGACAGAGAGATCATAACAATTTATCAAGGTGATGGTGTCAAAACAGGATAGTAAGGAAGATTTTACAGATACAGAACAGTGTGGTAGGGTCACATGTCGCACAACTGTATAAGATGGGCTGAAGGGCTAAAATGTAATGATGATATTCGATAGCTGCATGAGAAAATCGGTTGTATAGGCTGGGAAAATTAACGATGATACTCGACGAGCTACATGACCTTGAATGAATCCTGTGAACATTCCTTTACAGTCTGAGGACGGCGCCAGCAGCTTGTCTTTCTGTAGCTGTGTTGTCTGTATTCACCAGCAGTTTTATCTTCTGTCTTTGCGCTGGCTGTTTGCTACGCTGTGTAAGAGAGAGAGAGAGAGAGTCTCATTCCAAGTCACTAGACTTTGCCTCAGCTCGGAATTGTGAATGGTGCCAGGAACAAACCTCAGCTTCCAGACCAGCCATTAATCAAGGGGTCCCCAACGGGCAGAAGGGCGTGAGACTTATTGCTTTTTCTCTTTTCTTTTCCATTTATTATTACCACTATCATCATTCTTATTAAGTAGTAAACATTCATATTTAAGCAAAACGCTGTTGCCAAGTCTTCTCTTAATTATATTTAACCAAATCCAAAAGAATTGCTTGGGTACACCCTGTGATCCAAGACAGCGACATGAACCTGAGATCACAGTTGAGGCCGCCTTTGTGGGTATGGAACTTGGCTATCAGTTCCGAGCAGAAAACTGACACTGTTGATCATCTACAGAGGCCTATTATTCGGCCTGTCGATACTCCGCTCACAACATTTGTGTGATCTTTTGATCTCTCTGCCTATAAATTCTGTGCCTGTGTGCTTCTTGCTCACTTCACCTGATGAAGGACCAGTGCTTTGAAAGTTTGTGATTTCAAATAAACCTGTTGGACTTTCACCTGGTGTCGACTGATTTGCAACTTAACCCAATCATCAATACTTTCAGATTTGTAGCTGATTTATTTCTATCTGTACGCAGACAGTGTTTTAAAATTTGTAGAGTTGTTTGAAATTGCTAACTTCAGAGGATAGGGAGATCAGTGACTATTGTTGTATATGGGTCTGAAAGAGTTAACACTGTGTAGTATGTCCACTAATACAATCTTGTATGATGATTGTTGTATGTGCTGTGATGCCAATGACAACCAGTTTGTGTTTAGAGTGGTTTGCTGTAACCAGCTGGGTCTAAGGGTCTACTTGTAGTGATAGAGGGAATGCATTGGTGAGTCTTTATAAGAAGAGGCTCCTGACTTGATCATCAGGTACAAGTTACATGAGTAAGATAGACTGCTACCACAATGAGGACACCCAAAATAACAGTTCTGTCCTCATATTTTTTGACCTTTCCTGACCAAGTCTTTCTCACATCATTAGATTAGGTGGAGGACAATGCATTACCCATTATCTTATATAATAATGATGTCATATAGACTTCTGGGTAAAACAGTTCAGGATCTCAAAAAAATGAGGCCCAACATTCAATTGTCCTGAAACTCTCTGTAACATGATTATCATATCAATGTAGCTAGTTGCTAACATGCATAAACTATGGACTGAATCTATGAACAGAGGCCTGAGCATCATGGGCTATGGAGGGAGGTGTAACAGAATTGGACAAGGTATTCAGCAAAGCCCACTTCAATGTCCAGACCATCTCATTTCAAATGTTATGCTTTTCGTAAGCAGTGTGGTGAGATTCTCACTCAGTAGCGATTGAAGAGGATTAATTCTTATTAAACTGACAGTGAAATATAAGCCTTCTCCGTCTGTGCCACCAAGGTGCCCTTAACAGATTTTCTTCTTTCTTTTCCCTCCCACTACAGCTTAGTGTATGGCCTGGTTCTGCAGCTCGAGTGGAAGGGGCCTGCCCAGAAGTGGAGCCAGTTGAGTCTGGGGATTTGGTGGTGCAGCCCTGGGAGGTGCTTGTGTGTATATGGCCCAGGCAGCTGATGATCTTCCAAGAGTTAGAGTGGGGCAGGCAGGGTGGAGGTGAAGAGTCTGGCCACCTTGACAGTAGCCCGAGTGGAAAGAACAGAGGGGCCTGTGTGTGGCTCAGTGCCTCCTGGCACCATCTCTGAGCAGTCAGTCACTTTGAACCTATTTGGATTTTCACTGCATCCCTGCCTTGCCTAAGTAAATTACACTAAATTTTGAAAAATTGTAAAGTGTGCAGAGGACAACAGAATCATAGAATCTTTACAGTGCAAATAGAGGCCATTTGGCCAATGAGTCTGCACTGAAGCTCCAAAGCGCATCTCACCCAGACCCACACTCCCTCTATCCCTGTAACCCCACATTCCCCACGGCTAATCCACTTGGCCACACATCCCTAGACATTATGGGCAATTTAGCATGGCCAATCTAGTTCTGAGGAAGGGTCACTGGGCCCGACAAGTTATCTCTGACTTTTTTTCTTCACAGATACTGCCAGATCTGCTGAGCTTTTCCAGCAACTTCTGTTTATGTTTCCACTTGATCTGCACAACTTTGGGCTATGGGAGGAAACTGGAGCAGTCTGCGGAAATCCATGCAGACCTAGGGAGAACATACAAACTCCACACCAATGGTTGACTGAGGTTAGAATCAAATCTGTGTCTCTGATGCTGTGAGGCATGTACGTAACTCCAAAAGGGCACAGACAAGTTGGTGGAGTGGGCAGGTTTAATGTAGAAAAATCTGAGGTAATACACTTTGGTAGGAAAAACTTTGAACAGCAATATAAAACAAGGTGTACAATTGTAAAGGGTGTGCAGGAGCAGAGGGACCTGCGAATATGGATGTGGTCAACATGGAAGGTGGCAGGACAGGTGGAAATAGCAGTTAATGAAGCATACAGTATTGACAGCTTTATGACTGGGGGCATAGAGCATAAGAGGTAGGAGGTGATGTTGAACTGTACATAAGGAGCAAGAGGGTAACTGGAGAAAGGGTTGGCCCACTCAAGGACAGAGGAGGGAAGTTATGTGAGGAGTCAGAGAAAATGAGTGAGATTCTTAATGAGTACTTTGCGTCAGTATTCACCAAGGAGAGGGTCATGACGGATGTTGAGGTTAGGGGTAGATGTTTGATTACTCTAGGTCAAGTCGGCATAAGGAGAGGGGAAGTGTTGGGTATTCTAAAAGGCACTAGGGTGGACAAGTCCCCAGGTCCAGATGGGATCTATCCCAGGTTACTGAGGGAAGCGAGAGAGGAAATAGCTGGGGCCTTAACAGATATCTTTGCAGCATCCTTGAGCACGGGTGAGGTCCCAGAGGACTGGAGAATTGCTAATGTTATCCCCTTGTTTAAGAAGGGTAGCAAGGATAATCCAGGTAATTAGAGACCGGTGAGCCTGATGTCAGTGGTGGGGAAGCTGCTGGAGAAGATACTGAGGGATAGGATCTATTTACATTTGTAAGAAAATGGGCTTATTAGTGATAGGCAGCATGGTTTTGTGCAGGGAAGGTCATGTCTTACCAACTTGATAGAATTCTTTGAGGAAGTGACAAAGTTGATAGATGAGGGAAGGGCTGTAGATGTCATATACATGGACTTCGGTAAGGCGTTTGATAAAGTTCCCCATGGTAGGCTGATGGAAGAAGTGAAGTCGCATGGGGTCCAGGATGTACTAGCTAGGTGGATAGAGAACTGGCTGGGCAACAGGAGACAGAAAGTTGTAGTGGAAGAGAGTTTCTCAAAATGGAGAACTGTGACCAGTGGTGTTCCACAGGGATCCGTGTTGGGACCACTGCTGTTTGTGATATACATAAATGATCTAGAGGAAGGTATAGATGGTTTGATTAGCAAGTTTGCACATGACACTAAGATTGGTGGAGTAGCAGATAGTGAAGGGGACTGTCGGAGAATGCAGCAGAATATAGATAGATTGGAGAGTTGGGCGGAGAAATGGCAGATGGAGTTCAATCCAGGCAAATGCGAGGTGATGCATTTTGGAAGATCCAATTCAAGAGCGAACTATACGGTAAATGGAAAAGCCCTGGGGAAAATTGATGCACAGAGAGGTCTGGGTGTTCAGGTCAATTGTACCCTGAAGGTGGCAACGCAGGTCGATAGAGTGATAAAGAAGGCATATGGCATACTTTCATTCATCGGACGGGGTATTGAGTATAAGAGTTGGCAGGTCATGTTACAGTTATATAGGACTTTAGTTCGGCCGCATTTGGAATACTGCGTACAGTTCTGGTCGCCACATTACCAAAAGGATGTGGATGATTTGGAGAGGGTGCAGAGGAGGTTCACCAGGATGTTGCCTGGTATGGAGGGTGCTAGCTATGAAGAGAGGTTGAGTAGATTAGGATTATTTACATTAGAAAGACAGAGGTTGAGGGGGACCTGATTGAGGTCTACAAAATCATGAGAGGTATAGACAGGGTGGATAGCAAGAAGCTTTTTCCCAGAGTGGGGGACTCAATTACTAGGGGTTACGATTTCAAGGTGAGATGGGAAAAGTTTAAGGGAGATATGCGTGGGAAGTTCTTTATGCAGAGGGTGGTGGGTGCCTGGAACACGTTGCCAGTGGAGGTGGTAGAGGCGGGCACGATAGCGTCATTTAAGATATATCTAGACAGATACATGAATGGGCAGGGAGCAGAGGGATACAGATCCTTGGAAAATAGGCAACAGGTTTAGATGGAAGATCTGGATCAGCGCAGGCTTGGAGGGCCGAAGGACCTCTTCCTGTGCTATAATTTTCTTTGTTCTTTGTATAAGACACTTGTTAAACCTCAGCTGGAGTTTTGTGTAAAGTAATGGGCAACATATTATGGGAAAAATGTGAATGCATTGAAGAGATTGCAGAGGCATCCTTGAAGCAGAAGGGTCTCTATCATGTTGATGCAATCCTGCAGCCTTTGCACCAAGGTGTCCATTGCTCTGTCAAAGCTGCCTTCTTCTTCTGTGTCTGCTTGAGCACTGTATAAAGCTCCTGATTACCGAAACCATGGGGTCATCTGCTGCCTGGGCCTGAGCAGGTACCTGGTCACCAGCATTCCTCTCACTGCCAGTCACCTTGAACATTTCTTCCTCAACCAGATGCCAAGACATGGCAGTGACATGCCCACTAGCAGGTGATCCTGAGTCAAATCTAGATTAAATACCCATCACAGTGTCATTATCTGGGCTGGATGAGAATGCAGAGGCAGCTTTGCCAGTGTTTCCTCTGAGGCATCCATGCTCTTTTCCTCGGGGGTGGAGGAAGCATAGTTGATAGTGAGTTTTGAGGTGAGAATTGCAGTTTAATGAACAGGGGTTTACACTCAGTGGCCAGAACATCAATGACAGGTCTTCAGGACCCGACCCACTCCTCACCAGTAAGGGCCAAGATCCTGTCCTCGCTGAATGTCAGGCACCCCATCACCAACGTGAACCTTTCAGTCCTATTATGGGCTATTTTCTCCTAAAATGAGAGAAAGGGAGAGATTGAGTGAGATGGTATGGTGGCACAGCTGTTTGTGCTAGGAGAAGGTGGTAAGGTATCCAGAATGAGAGAGTTGGTAGCACAAGAGGGCCAACAGGGTTAGTCAGTGGATGTTGGAATCGGTGACAGTGAGTGAGGGAAGATACAGCATGCAAGAGTGGGAGTGGTAGAACATGAGCCTCAGTGGGAGTTGAGTGCAGTCGCTGAGACGAAGTGATTGTGAGGTAGTAGAAAGAAGATGAAAGCATTTATCCTGGTAGAGGGGAAAAGGTTATTGATTTTCTTCTACATCTGAGCGCCCATCCAAACTGTGGTGAATGTCATGGCCTGGGCAGCGATTTCAGTCCAGGCTCGCAGCGTCTGGTGTCACAGTCTCCTCTGGAGCTCCTGGGGAAAGAGGACATTCCTCCTCTGCACCATCTCATTCACCAGGAACACAAAGTCTCTGACCCCATAGCAGGGCATCAACACCCCTTTGTTTTCCATCCTGTCCACCAAGCTGTGTGCAACTATACAGGGCAAGCTGTCAATGCCAGTTTTTGTCCCGGTGCTCAAAGGCATTTTAAAGCTGAGTTTGGTGGCCAGGGATATGTTTTTATTCCAGTAATGAGTTCTTCTCACAGTGGTGAGTGGGAGATTTGGGTTGGCATAGAAAAAGAGTGGCACCATAGGATTATGAAGGGTATTTAATAAGGCAAATTGGGACAGTACTGGGAGAAACCCCACTTGGCCTCATGGAGAGAGAGAAAGACCTTCCATGAGACTCAAACAAAATGACACTTAGCAAATATTATAAGATTCAGTCTAACAGGTATACCAAACTAAGGTAGAAATGGTGAATGAGACATACTGGTCTAATTTGTCTTATACATTTGAAAATGGAACACCAGGAGGGTCAATACGTTCATTTCCACATTTTACTGGCTGTTCATAGGCTGAGTTTCTCTCTCTGGTAATTATCAGGCTTTTGGTTGTGGAAGGATCAGGGACTCCAGGGAGGGAGAAAGGGATTGATGAGTCAGCTTGTGGAGACCAGGAGCTGAAGCGCAAAGTGTATGTGGCACACGACACCCTCCAATGGAGTTATTTCAACCCCTCACGACCTTCCTTTATGCCCTTTCACCCGAGGTCATGAAATAGTCGACTGGTATCCTGCCTTCTGCCTTCCCCGTATGAGCTTTTCGGAGACAAATTCAGACTCTCCAGTTAAGAGCCCAGATAGGTCTAAGTATGTGCCGGCTGGTGCCCTTCAGCCCCACTGCATTATAGGGGACAAGTTGGCAGTAGACAGGGAGGTGTTGGGCTTGCCATCTCGTCTATTTTTTGTGCCCCTGGTGGGGAGACAGGAGGGGAAGTCTGTAAATGTTCCCATCTTTCACCATTTTTCTGTTTTGCCATATGCCACAGGCAGTTTAGTTAATAGGCCTTTGAGCTTAAAGTAGAAGTATTAAAGTTGAAAAGTTGAATCCTCTTCATTATTTTTGTTTCGCAGGTACTCAAACTGCAACTCAAACCTCCCCTCATAGTGGGATCACCACCCTCCCTGTCTGATGTTACGCTGCATGGATTTCCATCTGATGTGATGTAACAAGGACAGCTGAATTAGTTCTGTTTGCATAATTTGGATTTTGACTTGAGGCTTAGTTCTTCTGCTGTCCTATGGGATGACAGGCAGTAATACTCCACCAATGACCCAGTTCAAACTAATCTCTCTCGCTTTAATTCAGGTGTTAGCTGGTTCTTGAATATCCCCCCTTGAATCTACTGTCATTAACCCGTCTTGTCTTCTTTTCCCATCTTATTTTTGGCCATTGGACTGTGAGTCTGCCAGGACTTCTGTATTGATTGAGCGGTAAAAAGGTGTGCAGTTCACTTCACTGGAAAAATGTTGCCTTAGAGCATAATGTGGACTTGACCCCTTCAAAGTCAGGAACAAAAACAGAAATGGTTCATTTCTCATTACTTTAGGGTTTCAATCTGGTTAAGACTTATTTTTATAGGATGTTGAGTGATTACCTGGAGATTACTGGTGCCTTTTACAGGACAGATGGAGTGTTTGTTTTGCAATTATTCCCTGTGGATGGAAATGGAGAAGGAGAGAAACAGTGCAGAAGTAAAGAAAACTCAAAACTAAACATGCCTAGAGTCAGTTCCAGGGATTGCTTCTCTACACAGAAGGAAATTGTTATTTTGTTTGTAGTGAGGTCATCTATTGATAATATCTAGGAATGCCACAATGAAGCCAAAGAGCATTTAATATTTAAAAATTATTGTTGTATAAACATAAACATTTGTTGATAAGTAAGCTAAAAAGACTAAGAAGGAACTGCCAAAAAATATTAATATTTAGATTGAGGAAACTGATGTCACGGTTAAAATCTCTGCTGCAAATCTCTGTAATGTTTTACAGTTGAATTGTTAAAACAAAATTTAATGCTGATATTCTAAACACTTCTCATTTGAAGATCTCTGTGCTTCTGAAAATGAAAATGAAAACACATTCAACTGCCAGGGAGTGAGAAAAAAAATCAATAGAACCTTTTCAGACACTATTCTGTTTTGAAAGGAGCCCATTATATGCATCCACCGGAAAACAGATGTTTGCTGAAAGTGCATTCATGGGCGAGTTCAAGAACCTGCTCTTTACAAACTCACATGGGAATTTTTGGCCCAATCTCACAGCTTGTAACAGAGGGTTTCTACACTATCGAATGTCTGAGGTCAAGCCCTGGTCACTCAAACTGCAAATATTTACAGTCAATCGGTTTCATCAGCAGATTCAGCTACCACAGAGCACATCGTATTCTGAAGTATAATAGAGGTTACCATATCAGCTTGTTCCACCAGTCAGTCTTTGTTCAATTGCTTCCCATGGGCTCGATGAAAACCCCTAGCTAGCAAACAAAAAGGCCAGTGTAGATAAAGCAGCCTCTGTCTGGATCTTTTCTCATAGTGGAATTCTTTTTACAGGTGCCTGAGAAGTTCTTATTTGCCACAGCTTCCATTACCCCATGAATAATTTTGCAACATAATCTTACACTGTAATAATTAACAGCTTAATCATCCTTTTAAGAAAATACTGCTGATAAGGATTTGTTTCATTGGAGGAAGAGAGGAGGCGGGAAACAATGACTCTAAGAGGATTCAACAGAAAACAGATTCTGAGCACTGGGCCTTGTCACAGAAAATAAAATAACATTTTCATAGCAACTCCATTCAAAGTGTTGAAGTGATAACTTGTACAACATTGTTAAATGTTTGCTATCCTGCAGGGGAACAGCTAACACCACCAGAGATATCACAATGCCACCCTTCCTGCAATGTGAAGCCTACTGTTAAGGTTGTGGCACCAAGCAGGAAATGTCACATTTGAATGTCAGTGCACTGGGAAATGTTGCAGGAAACTGAATGTAATGTGAGTTGATGGTAGAAATAAATAATACATGTCACTGCTAGACCCCCAATCCCAGCAAAATCTGCTTGTTGGAAATATCAATCTTTTAAGTGCAAAATGCCTTTTTATCTTATGTGATTGTGGAATATGGTCCACATTTTCTTCTGTTTGATGCAGCCCAAGTGAGACTGGCGGGAAAAACAAGCATGTACAGGAGGCAATGAAGCAGAAAATCTAAGTCTTAATTTTCCATTACTTATGGCCTTATTGGGACTTTTCACAATCTGATTCACTACGTGCCAATGATATTTCACTTGTTTTTGATTTAGCAGTATGCTTAACATTTAACCCATTAGTTCCTTCTCTGCGATTAACATATCTGCTGGTTTCCTCAGCTCTCATCACCTACTCAAATCTTGACTTCAGTGGATACAAAATTAATTAAAGTTGGGAATTCCAATTGGCAAGTGAGCATTCCTGAGATGTTGCCTTTTCCAATCCGTTAGTTGGGTGTCTTCTCATCTTTCTGATGATGCTGAGGAGTGCCTTCTGCACCACCCATTGCAATAATTTCTTGTGGGTTTGGGGGCAGAATAGCTTAAGTTTGAAAGAAGTAAAAATTACCGTCAGGGTTTTCGTCATAGCCCCTGTGGCAATGTATATCAAATCAGTGTAACTTGTGCTTTGTGATTTTATGAATATCATCATGTTCACCAATATCTTATGGAGTCATAGAGTCATAGAGTACGGAAACAGACCCTTCAGTCCAACCAGTCCAAGCCAAACATAATCGCAAACTAAACTAGTTCCACCTGCCTGCTCCTGGCCCATATCCCTCCAAACCTTTCCTATTCACACACCTATCCAAATGACTTTTAAGTGTTGTAATTGTACTTGCATCCACCACTTCCTCAGGAAGTTCATTCCATAAGTGAACCACACTCTGTGTAAAAAAAAGCCTCTCATGTCTTTTTTAAATCTCTCTCCTCTCACCTTAAAAAATGTGCCCCCTAGTCTTGAAATCCGCCATCCTAGCAAAAAGAGTTAACTACATTAACTCTGTCTATACCTCTCATTATTTTATAAACTTCTTTCAGGTTACCTCTCAACCTCCTACACTCCAGTGAAAAAGTCCCAGTCTATCCAGCCTTTCTTTATGACTCAAACCTTCCATATGCAGCAACACCTTAGTAAATCTCTTTTGAATCCTCTTCAGCTTAATAATATCCTTCCTATAACTGGGCGACCAGAAATGGACATAGTATTCCAGAAGAGGCCTCACCAATGTCATGTACAACCTCAACATGACTTCCCAAATCCTATACACAAAGGACTGAGCAATGAAGGCAAGCATACCAAACACCTTTTCAACCTCCCTGTCTATATGTGACGCAAATTTCAAAGAACTATGTACTGCACTCCTAGGTCCCTCTGTTCTACAACACTATTCAAGGCTCTACCAATAATTATATAAGCCCTGCCCTTGTTAGTTGTTTCAAAATGCTATACTTCACATTTATACAGAATGAACTCCTTCTGCCGTTTTTCAGCTCATTGACCCGTTTGATCAAGATCCCTTTGGAATCTTAGAAAACCTTCTTCCCTGTCTACAATGCCACCAATTTTGGTGTCATCCACAAACTTATTAACCATGCCTTATATATTCTCATCCAAATCATTTATATAAATGACAAACAATAGAGAACCCAGAACCAATCCCTGTGGAACACTGCTGGTGACAGGCCTCCAGTCTGAAAAACAACCCTCCACCATCATAGCAGTAATGAATGCCTTAATCAAAAATGCTACCCCCCCAACCCCCACCCCACCCCACTCCTTTCTTGCCTCCTTTCCTACCCTTCTTATAGCATCTAAAACCTGGAATGTTGTGTTGTCAGTCTTGTCCATCTCTCAGCCAAGTTTCTCTCATAGTGATGATGTCCCAATCCCATGTTCTTAAACATGCTCTGAGTTCATCAGCCTTACCTGTAAGACCCCTTGCATTGAAATAAATGCAATTTTGTTCTTCAGAGTTACTACATACTCTGACTCTCTCTTGTCTTTCTTTTCTAATTGATGTGCTCGCTTCATATTCAGAACTTTCCCCATCAACCCTTCTGCTTACATTGCTACTTAGAATTCCTCCACTCCCCCTCTTTATCAGTCTAAGGTCTCCCTTAATGAATGAGCAAATCTCTCTGTTAAGATATTGGTCCCTTTCCAGTTCAGATTAGATCCACCCTTTTTGGACAGGTCTTTTCTATCCCAAACGACATTCCAGTTGTCCAAAAACCTGAATCCCTGAACAATACACCAGCTCTTTAGCCATTGATTTATCTCCTTTAACCTTTTGTTCCTTCCCTTGTTTCAGTTTGGCACTGGGAGTAAACCATAAATTATTACTTTTAAGGTTCTCTTTTTCAGTCTTCTACCTAACCTCTTAAATTCACTCTGTACTGCTTTAATCTTTTCCCTAAAAATGCCATTCCTACCAACGCGTACAATAATATCTGGCTCCTCAATCTCAACTTTAACAATATGCTTGAACCGTTTAGAGACTTCCTTAACCCTAGTACCAAGAAAGCAATAAACCATGCTTTACTTACGCTTTCTTACTTACTCCACAGAATCTCCTGTCTATGTTCCTGTCAGTCCACTGTAACAATAATTCTATTGAACAAGAACAAAAAACAATACAGCATAGGAACAGGCCCTTCGGCCCTCCAAGTCTGCGTCGCCACATTTTGCTCCTCTGTTAAATTTTGTCAAATGCTGCTTAACATAAGAATCATTCCAAGTGTCCAATAACTGTCTACCCCTTCCATTTGCTTCAGAGAAATCTTCAACCACACCAAAAACTGAATATCTGTTTGATAGAGGAATGGCAACCAGAGACTTTTGAATTATCTTCTGATAGTTGCCCATCTATCTGACTGATCCTGCTGTGTAATAACTTTTCTAAATCTAATATCTATCTCACTCTATACCTCATATATGCTCTTAATAACATTAAAACTAAAAAAGGTTCTTTCAAACACACCTAATATTCAAATAAACTACCTTTCATTATCTACAGAAAATAATATTGAAATGGACAAAAAATCAAATGTATAAAACATAAATAAAAAAAACCTTTAAAACATGCATAGGCTTTTTTTAAGTTCTGAATTTAGAATAAAAAACTTAACTGTTCACTCTCGACCCTGAAAATCTTGTTTAAAAAAAGTCCATTTGACTAAAAGATCACAATTTTTTGTTTGGTTTTATTGTTTTTTTAATGTCAATGAAACAAAATGAACAAAAGTCTTATATTAATGAAATATATTAACTGTAATAAGTGTAAAAAAAAACCCTACAATTAATCCTTAACTAAGCTTGCAATCCCAGGAGCAGCTGCAAGATCCATACTGCCTCCCAGGTTGTTTCCCTCCAAATCTCTGGCTTCACAAATTAGCTAGTCTGCAAGATTCTTCATTCTTTCAGAATATGTTCTGCATGGTAGTTCAGTGGTTAGCACTGCTGCCTCACAGTGCCAAGGACCTGGGTTTGATTCCAGCCTCTCAGGTGACTTGTCTATGTAGAGTTTGCACATTCTCCCTGCGTCTGTGTGGGTTCCTTCTAGGTGTTCAGGTTTCCTGTCAGTCTCCCAGAGCTGTGTAGGTTAGATGGATTGGCTATAGTGTCCAAGGGTGTACAGGCTAGGTGAATTAGTCATGGGAAGTGTAGGGGGGGTGTGTCTGGGTGGGATCCTTTTTGGAAGGTCAGTGTGGACTTGATGGGCCTATTGGCCTGCATCCACACTGTAGGGGTTCCATGTTCTCTTCAGACTAGAAACAGTGGTAGGACCCTGGATTGCTTACTGTTGATTTTAATTGTTTAAACTGGAGAACATTATCCCTCATATATCCATTGTGGAAGACATATTTCGTACCAAAACAAGGAATTTCTCCATTGTAGTATCTAGAGGACCTTTAATCTTATGAAGTTATTTTGTGGAAGATAGCAGTCCTGATGAAACAGGCACTTGCTTTTTTGCAGTGTCCTGAAACACAGGGGCCAGCAATTCCAAATCGAACGTGTCCCGAATCATTGAACATTAATCATTCCGTCTCAGCGGCGGCGTGCATGCAGTTATAAGATCACACCTCCAATCTGTGTCAGCACATTTTTATTCTCAAACTGCAGAAGAATGTAGACTCTTTACTTCAACTTGTTGCTTAAGTTGAACCCTTTCATTCCCTCTCAGTGATGGTGGCATTAGTGAAACCACATGCTCACTTCACTCACTGTATTATTTGAGGATTTCTTCTTGCTTAGCATGATCTCAGTCATTGTTATTCAAAATTCTTCCCAGGAAGATTGGTAAATGAAATTCTCCGTGTGTCTTCTGAAGTAACTCAGCATCTGACATCAGGCTTAAATATGTCTTCATTATTTGTTCGGTAAGCTGTGTTGCTCTCTGAAATTCAGCAATTAAAAATTCATCAATAAGCTTGAGTGGAGTATATTGCTCAAGCAGAAAAGAAGGGCAATCCATTGCTTAAGCCTCTGTAAAGACAGGAAGTATTTATTCAAACCATTGACACATGGGAATCATCCAGATAACACCATTAAAAAATGAGATTCATTCAGTAAAGCCGATAAGAAAATGGGAATCATTTATTAAGACCACAATTGGCAGAATTCTTACAGAGAAGCGACAAATAAAGTGGAACCCTCCATATTACATGTAGAATGGAATCATAGAATCCCTACAGTGTTGAAACAGGCTGTTCAGCCCAGCAAATCCACACTGACCCTCGGAGCATCCCACCCAGACCCATCCATTATAACCCACCTAAACTACACATCCCTGAACACTATGGGCAATTTAGCTTGGCCAATTGACTTGCACATCTTTGGACTGTAGGTGGAAACCAGAGCACCTGGAGGAAACCCACGCAGACACAGGGAGCATGTGCAAACTCCATGCAGACAGTTGCCTGAGGGTAGAATCGAACCCAAGTTCCTGGTACTGTGAGGCTCAGTGTTAATCACTGAGCCACTGTGTCTTTATTTTAACCACAGAAATATGGGAAACCCCTCCACTACAGCAACACCATGGCTATAATGCAAAATTAGAAAGCTTTTTTAAGCAAGGCAAATAAATTAGTGTCAGAAATAGTATTGCTAGGATGGCACAATTTCAGAGATCGGCCAAAGAGAGCACAGAGCTGGACATGTTTGGTGAAAAAGTGAATCCAAAAGCATCCAAATTAGTTACCACACTAAAAGCTGGGAAAGCTCACACATTTCTATATTCAATTGGGATTATAGCTGATGATGTTATTTGCTCACCAAGGTATAAAAGAAGCAATGGATCTTCTTGATAAAGTATTGAAAACCTTTGATAATTATTTTAATCACAGAACAAATACATTTCTTGAAAGAACAAGATTTAACAGAAGAATTCAGTGTCAAGGAGAATCCATAGATAATTTCATGAATTAGCTACAGGTGAGTTGGAAAATGTGACTATGGTGATTTAAAGTCACAATTTCTTACAGACAATTGTTGTTGTAATTGCTGATGAGTCTTTGCCAGGGGATTTTCAGAAGTTAAAATAAGATTTGACGCTAGAAAATAAGTCAAAAGTCAACACGATCAGTGAAGCCGAAGTCTGGAGGCAGCACACTGTCAATCCTAAGAAGAGTAGCAGAGGAAATTGGCAGAGTCCATTTGGTTTGTAAAGACTGACATAAGAAAGCAGCACAGCATGTGGGAACAGGCACCAGATCTTAGCAGTTATTGTCAGCACCTTGGAGTGACTAATACTGCAGCTCCATGAAATTAAAAACACTGTCTTGCTGCTGCATATCTTTGGCCAGGTCTGATGCTTTCACTAGTTTCACAGATTTTATGAAAATTGGTACCTTGGTAAATATTAAGGAAGGTTGCCTTAGGTTACAGGAGGGCATTGATTGGCTGGCCAGATGGACTGAGCGGTGGAAAATGGAATTAAATCCAGATAAATATGAGGAATTGGACTTGAGCAGAAAAAGCAAGGCAAGGGAATACATAATGAATGGGAGGCAAGCATCAAGGATCAAAGGGATCTAGGTGTGCGTGTCCACTGGTCCCTTAAGGTAGCAGGACAGGTAGATGACATGGTTAAGAAGACTTAATAGTATACTTACCTTTATTAGTCAAAGCAGATAGTTTAAGAGCAGAGAGGTTATGCTAATACTGTATGAAATGTTAGTTAGGCCACAGCTAGGGTATTGTGTGCAGTTCTGAAATACACTTTCTAGGAAGGCTGTAGTTGCACTGGACAGGATGCAGAGGAGATTTATCAGAATGTTGCCTGGACTGGAGAATTTCAGTTAGAAGAGAAATTGGACAAACTGGAATTGTTTCTAGGAGCAGAAGAGACTGACATGATTGAGATGTATAAAATTATGAGGGGCATCAATAGAAATGACAGGAAAGAACATTTCCCCCTGGGGAAAGGTAGAGGATTCAATGACTAGGAGACATCAATTTAAGTTAAGGGGCAGGAGTTGTTGAGGGGATGTGAGGGAAGATTTTTTTCACTCAGAGGGTGTTTGGAATCTGTAACTCATTGCCTGTAGGGATGGTAGATGCAGGAATAGTCATAACAATGTACACTTGCAATGCCAAGGTGTATAAGGCCTTTCTCTATGCTGTAGAACTTTATGATTGAATTACTTTATACCTGTTGATTTTGCCTTGTTGCATATTGCCACAAGGTTTTCTGCTGCAGAGGTTGTGCATGTTCAACTCTTACAGCTGTTATCTTTTCTTTCTATTCATTTGTGGGATGTGGGTGTCACTGGCTAGCCAGCATTTATTGCCCTTCCCTAGTTGCCCTTGAGAAGGTGGTGGTGAGCTGCCTTCTTGAACTGCTGCATTCCACTTGTTGTGGGTTTACCCACAATGCCTTTAGGGTGGGAATTCCAGGATTTTGTCCCAGTGACAGTGAAGGAATGGTGATATATTTCCAAGTCAAGGTGGTGAGTGGATTGGAGGGGAACTTGGAATTGGTGATGTTCCCATATATCTGCTGCCCTTTTTCTTCTAGATGAAAGTGGTCGTTGGTTTGGAAGGTGCTGTCTGAGGATCTTTGGTGAATTTCTGCAGTGCATCTTGTAGATAGTACACATTGCTGCAACTGAGCGTCGGTGGTGGAGGGAGTGGATGCTTTTGGGTGCAGTGCTAATCAAGTGGGATGCTTTGTCCTGGATGGTGTCAAGCTTCTTGAGTGTTGTTGGGGCTGCACTCATCCAGGCAAGTGGGGAGTATTCCATCACACTCCTGACTTGTGCCTTGTGGATGGTGGACAAGCTTTGAGGAGTCAGAATGTGAGTTACTCGCTACAGTATCCCTAGCTTCTGACCTGACCTGTGTTTATGTGGTGAATCCAATGATAGCCCCCATGATGTTGATAGCAGGGGATTCAATGATGGTAACACCATTGAATGTTAATGGATGGTGGTTAGATTGTCTCTTATTGGTGATGGTCATAGCCTGGCATTTGTGTGGTTTGAATGTTCCTTGTCACTTCTCAGCTCAAGCCTGGATATTTTTACAGATCTTGTTGCATTTGAACATGGACTACTTCAGTATCTGAGGAGTCACGAATGGTACTGAACATTGTGCAATTATCAGTGAACATCCCCACTTCTGACCTTGTGATGGAAGGACGGTCATTGATGAAGCAGCTGAAGATGGTTGGGCCTAGGACACTACCCTGAAGAATTCCTGCAGAGATGCCCTAGAGCTGAGATGATTGAGCCACGACCATCTTCCTATGTATCAGGTATGACTCCAACCACTGGAAAGTTACCCCCTGATACCCATTGATTCCAGTTTTGCTAGGGCACCTTGATGCCACACTCAGTCGAATGCAACCTTGACGTCAAGGGCTGTCAGTCTCACCTCAACTCTGGAATTCAGCTCTTTTGTCCATGTTTGACCAAGGCTGTAATGAGGTCAGGAGCTGAGTGGCCCTGGCGGAACCCAAACTGGGCGTCACTAAGCAGGTTATTGCTGAGCAGGTGCTGCTTGATAGCACTGTTGATGGCACCTTCCATCACTTTACTGATGATTGAGAATAGACTGATGGGCGGTAAATGGCTGGGTTGGATTTGTCCTGATTTTGTGTACAGGACATACTTGGGCAAGTTTACACATTGCCAGGTAGATACCAGTGTTGTAACCGTACTGGAACAGCTTGGCTAGGGGAGTGGCAAGTTCTGGAGCACAAGTTTTCAGTACTATTGCCAGAATGTTGTCAGGGCCCATAGCCTTTGCAGTATCCGGTGTCTCCAACTATTTCTTGATATCATGTGGAGTGAATCGAATTGGCTGAAGACTGGTATCTGTAATGCTGTGGACCACTGGAGGAGGCCGAGATGGATCATCTACTCAGCACTTCTGGCTGAAGATTGCTGCGAATGTTTCAGCCTTATCTTTTGCACTGATGTGCTGGGCTCTTCCATCATTGAGGTTGGGGATATTTGTGGAGCCTCCTCCTCTAGTGAGTTGTTTAATTGTCTACCACCATTCATGATTGGATGTGGCAGGACTGCAGAGCTTAGATATGATCTGTTGGTTGCGGGATTGCTTAGCCCTGTCTATCACTTGCTGTTTATACTGTTTGGCGTGAAGTAATCCTGTTTGGTGGCTTCACCAGGTTGATACCTCATCTTCAGGTATGCCTGGTAATGCTCCTGGCATGCCCTCATGCACTCTCCATTGAACCAGGGTTGATCCCCTGGCTTGATGGTAATGGTTGAGTGGGGGATATGTCACGCCATGAGGTTACATATTGTGCTGGAGTACAATTCTGCTGCTGTTGAGTCGCGAGATCAGTGTGAAGTCTGTCCCATTTAGCATGGTGATAGTACCACACAGCACGATGGAGATTGTTCTCAATGTGAAGGTGGGACTTCGTCTCCACAAGGACTGTGCGATGGTCATTCTGACCGATACTGTCATGGACAGATGGATCTGCAGCTGGCAGATTGGTAAGAATGGTGTCAGGTATTCTTTTCCCTCTTGTTGGTTCCCTCACCATCTGCTGCAGACCCAGTCGAACAGCGATGTCCTTTAGGACCTGACCAGCTTGATCTGTGGTACTTCTGCTGAATGGCTTATTATTGAAATCCCCCACCCTGAGTACATTTTGTGCCCTTGCCATCCTCAGTGCTTCCTCTAAGTGTTGTTCAACACTGAGGAGCACCGATTCGTCAGCTGAGAGAGGACGGTATGTGGTAATCAGCAGGAGGTTTCCTTGCCCATGTTTAACGTGAAGACATGAGACTTCATGGTGTCCAGAGTAATTCCCAGGGCAACTCCCTCCTGACTGTATAGCACTATGTCGCTGGGTCTGTCCTGCCTGTGGGACAGGTCATATGTAGGGACGGTGATGATAGTGTCTGGGACATTGGCAGTAAGGTATGATTCTGGGAATGTGCCTATGTCAGGCTGTTGTTTAACTAATCTGTGAGACGGCTCTCCCAATTTTGGCACTAACCCCCAGATGTTAGTGAGGAGGACTTTGCAGAGTCGACAGGGATGTTTCCGTCATTGTCTTTTCTGGTGCCCATCGATGCCAGGTGTCCCGTCCAGTTTCATTTCTTTGAGACTTTGTAGTGATTGGTACAACTGAATGGCTTATTAGGAAAGAGGCCACTTGGCCCATCGAGCCTGCATTGACCCTCTGAAGAGCATCTCACCAAGACCCAGTCTCCCAACCTATCCCCGTAAAACTGCGTTTCTCGTCGCTAATCCACCCAGCCTGCACATTCCCAGACACTACAGGGCTACTCAGCATGGCCAATCCACCTAGCCTGCATATCTTTGGACTATGGGGGAAAATGGAGCACCGGGAAAAAGCGAGCAAAGTTACAGGGAGAATGTGTTAAGTTCCGCACAGACAGAGAACCAAGGCTGGAATCAAACCTGGGTTGCTCGTGATTTAAGGCATAGAACATAGAACATAGAACATTACAGCGCAGTACAGGCCCTTCGGCCCTCGATGTTGCGCCGACCTGTGAAACCAATCTGAAGCCCATCTAACCTAAACTATTCCATTATCATCCATATGTTTATCCAATGACCATTTAAATGTCCTTAAAGTTGGCGAGTCTACTACTTTTGCAGGCAGGGCATTCCACGCCCTCACTACTCTCTGAGTAAAGAACCTACCTCTGACATCTGTCCTATATCTATCTCCCCTCAATTTAAAGCTATGTCCCCTCATGCTAGCCACCACCATCCGAGGAAAAAGGCTCCCACTGTCCACCCTATCTAATCCTCTCATCATCTTGTATTAAGTCACCTCTTAACCTTCTTCTCTGTAACGAAAACAGCCTCAAGTCCCTCAGCCTTTCCTCATAAGACCTTC
>NC_063332.1:51578038-51600147 GCF_021869965.1 Rhincodon typus | reverse complement strand
CCCTCAGCCTTTCCTCATAAGACCTTCCCTCCATACCAGGCAACATCCTGGTAAATCTCCTCTGCACCCTTTCCAATGCTTCCACATCCTTCCTATAATGCGGTGACCAGAACTGTATGCAATACTCCAAGTGCGGCCGCACCAGAGTTTTGTACAGCTGCAACATGACCTCATGGCTCCGAAACTCAATCCCTCTACCAATAAAACCTAACACACCATACGCCTTCTTAACCACCCTATCAACCTGGGTGGCAACTTTCAGTGATCTATGCACATGGACACCGAGATCTCTCTGCTCATCCACACTACCAAGAATCTTACCATTAGCCCAGTACTCTGTATTCCTGTTACTCCTTCCAAAGTGAATCACCTCACACTTTTCCGCATTAAACTCCATTTGCCACCTGTCAGCCCAGCTCTGCAGCTTATCTATGTCCCTCTGTAACCTGCAACATCCTTCCGCACTATCCACAACTCCACCGACTTTGGTGTCATCCGCAAATTTACTAACCCATCCTTCTACGCCCTCATCCAGGTCATTTATAAAAATGACAAACAGCAGTGGCCCCAAAACAGATCCTTGAGGTACACCACTAGTAACTGAAAAGGCAGCAGTGCTAACCACTGAGCCACTGTGCCACTCTTAACTTAACTTCTTTAACTGCCTCTGAATTTATTCAGCCACATTCAAAGCTTTGTGTATAATTACCAGAAGGTTGAATTCCAACACCTTTTTTCAAATTGCACTATTTAAATCTCCACAAACAATTAATATCTGAAGGAAAGAGACTTCACATTTGTAGTAGTTAAACAGCCAGAGAAATTGATTTGCACATGTAATGAGCTTAGTTTGTATATAAATACAGCAAATTCACACGAGTCAGTGCATTGAGGCAGAAAATGTAACTTACACAACTACTTTTGGATTTTTGCAATTAATTGTGCATTTGTGCCTCACTTAAATTGCTGTATCCTTTGCATAGAAATAACAACGAGGTCCATTAGGGTCAGTACTTGAATGCAAAGTCTTCCCCACAGTACTTGAACTGGGGAAAAAAAATGCCTGCAGCCATTGCATTGATTTGTATTGGCAGAACCTTATTTTGGTAGTTCCTTCACAGCAGTCAACATATTTGTCATCCTCTGTATTCACTTTACCATCACTGCAGTGTCAATCAAATTCAACCTGTATTATATGTGTATGATTGATCCTCAATAAAAGTTGTCACAGTTACAATATTACAAATTGACAATTTTAGATTAACTGTGACACTCAAACTTTCCTGTCGTTTCATATCTGTTAACTGTTACTTCATATGTTTTTGCTCCAGTTTGTAAATCTTTACAATTTTCAAATTTACTGTTAGAAATGTTCTTCATCAGGCCATAAGACCATGAGACACAGGAACAGAACTAGGCTATTCAGCCCATCAAGTCTACTCTGTCATGAGATAATGGCTGATTTGGTTATCCTCAACTCCTCTTTCCTGCCTTTTCCCTATAACCCTTGATTCCCTCACTGATTAAAAATCTGTCTGTCCCAGCCTTCAAAATACCTAATGACCCACCCTCAACAGTCCTCTGCAGTCAAGAATTCCACAGATTCATTACCCTCTGAGAGAAGAAGTTTCTAATCTCTGTCTTAAGTTTGCAACCATACCCCTTTATTCTGAGATAATGCCTTTTGGCCCTAAACTTTCCAACAAGGGGAAACAACATTTCTGTATCTACCCTGGCAAGTACTCAAAGAATCTTACAATGTTTTAATAAGGTTGCCCCTCTCTCTTCTAAATTCCAATGAGGACAGGCTCAAGCTATACAAAATCTCCTGATAAGACAGTCCGTACATACTTGGAAGTGTACCTTTTGTGGATTGCCACCAATGCCAGAACATCTTTCTTCAGATAAATGATCCAAAACTGTTCACAGTAATTCAGCTGTGTCTGCCTCGTGCCTTGTATAGTTTTAGCAAAACCTCCCTACTTGTTACTCCGTTACCTTTAAAATAAGTGCCAACATTCCATTTGCCTTCCCTTTGACCTGCTGAACTTGGATACTACAATTTTGCATTTCACGGATGAGGACTCCTAAATCCCTATGTTCTGCAGCTTTCTGTAATCTTTCTCTATTTGAGTAATATTCAACTTCTCAATTCTTCCTGCCAAAATGCATAACCTCATATTTCCTCACATTATATTCCATCTACCAAATTTTTGTCCACTTGCAATAACCCTCCACAGCATTTGCCTTCCTCCCTATTTTTGTGTCATCTGCAAACTTAACTATAATATGTTCACTTTTCTCATCCAACTCATTAACATATTTGCAAATTGTCGTGGCCCTAGCATTGATCCTGAAGCAAACCACTAATTATAAGTTGCCATCCTGAAAACAGCCCCTGACTTCTCTTAGTTAGCCAAACATCTATCCATGCTAATAGACTACCTCCAACATCAAGGGTTCTTATCAAATCACTAATAAATAACTGCACAAGTAGATATTAATTCTGTATTCCTCTTCAGAGGGAGGCAGATGGTTAGTAGTAGCATTCAGGATCTTATAGTATGTGGGACCATCAGAAACAGGACTTACATTTCCTAATTTATGGCAGGAAATCTATAGTTTCAAAGAAATGCTATTTTCTTATTTTCATCTTTGTCTTCTTTAGCTGATAAGTAGAAAAATATTTTATCAACTTCTCTGCGCCAAGCATTAGAAAGAAGGAAATTATTTGCAGTGATAGAGCAGCTTTCATGACCACAGTTGCCTCCATGAAATTTTCAGTCCATGAAATTTGCCAAGCATCCTTAGACAGCACTTTCTAAATCCATGGTCTCTTCCACTGAGAAAGATAAGGACAGCAGGTACATGGCAGCAATACCATCTGCAAGTTCCCCTCCAAGACACATACCATCCTGACTTGGAAATATAAGAACATAGGAACATGAGTAGGCCATTCAGCCCCTCAACCCTGCTCTGCCATTTAATAAGATTATGGCTAATCAGTGGCCTAACTCCAGATGTCTACCTTGGACATATATCCCTTGATACCCCTGCTTAATAAAAAACTGCCTATCTCAGATTTAAATTTAACAATTGAATTAGAATTGACTGCCCTTTGAGGAAGTAAGTTCCAAAGCTGCACTACTCCTTGTGTACAGAATTGCTTTCCAACATTTCTCATGAATGGTCTGTATTCTTCGACTTTGCCCCTTGGTTCTATAATTTTCAACCAGGGAAATAATTTATTTTTATTTATCCTGTATTTTTCTGTTAATATCCTGAAGACCTCGATTAGATCACCTTCTAAATTCGAAAGAATAAATGCCTAATTTGTCTTATCTCTCCTCACAACTTAACCCCTGAAGTCCAGGTGTCATCCTTGAAATACTGCATTGAACTACCTTCGGTGTGATGCCTAGATCTGCTCACAGTACTCTAAGTGATCTCGAACTTGGGTTTTGTTTAACTGCAGCATATTGTCTACATCCCTATACTCCAGCCCTTTAGATAAGAAGGCTAACATTCCAATGGCCTTCTTGACTATTTTCTGCAACTGTTCATGGTATTTTAAAGAGTTATGCATATAGATCCCTAAATCTCACTGGACATCCTCTATACTTAACTTTGTGCCTTCTGAAAAATATCTTGATGTCCATTCCGTGTCACTGGGTCCCTCCCTAACAACATTGTGGGTCTACATCAGCACATGGACTGCAGCAATTCAAGAAGGCTGCTCACTACCATCATCTCAAGGGCAGCTACAGACAGGCAATACATTGTTGGCCAAGCCAGCGATACCCACAGAGTGTCATATCCCGTGAGTGAATTTTTAAAAAATCTTTACTAATAGATTTGAACATTTTCCAAGCACAGCTGTTATACTAACTAACCTATAGTTTCTAACATTGTTTTTCTTACTCTCTTGAGTAAAGATGTTGCATCTATGGTTTTAAGACATTTTCTGAGTCTAAGGAATTTTGGAAAATTATAATCAATGCATCCATTATCTCAGCTATTGCACTCTTTAAGACCTTAGTATGCAGACCATCAGGTGGAGAATTTATCAGCCTTTGCTCCCATGAGATTTCCTAATATATTTTCTCTGGTGATCGTGATAGGTTTAAGTTTCAGTCTTCGATTTCCCCATTCATTTTGATTTGTTATTTTTCTTGAAATGTTTTTTGTGTCTTTCACTGCATCAAATACTCATTCAAAATCAGATTTTTAGAACCGAGATAATTTCTAACTGCTTTATGGATCTCATCTTTTATTAACAGAGTTACTCCACTTCCTTGGATTTTCTTCTTATCCTTCCCAAATATCAAATCATTTCCTAGCAATACTGTCGGTGTATTTACCCTGGATGGACTGGAGCAGTTGAAGAAGGTCATTCCTTATCACCTGCTCAGATGCCAATGGACTTATTAGTGATAGACAGCATGGTTTTGTGCGGGGGACGTCATACCTCACTAACTTGATCAAGATTTTTGAGGAGGTGACAAAGATGATTGATGAGGAAAAAGTGGTTGATGTTGTCCATGAGGATTTCAGTAAAGCCTTTGATAAGGTTCCTTTGCAGACAATACAAAGATTGGTGGAGTTGCAGATAGTGAAGAGGTTTGCCAGAGGATACAGAAAGATATAGATCAGTTAGAGGCATGGCAGAAAAATGGCATATGAAGTTTAATTTGAACAAATAGAGTGACATGGTGGCTCAGTGGTTAGCACTGCTGTCTCACAGTACATGGGGCCCAGGTTCAATTTCATCCTCAGGGGACTGTCTATGTGGTGTTTATTTGTTCTCCCTGTATCTGCATGGGTTTCTATTGGCTGCCCTGGCTTCTTCCCACAGTCCAATGATGTGCATGTTAGGTGGATTCACCATGCTAAGTTACCCATAGTGTTCAGGGATGTGTGGGTTAGCCATGGGAATTACAGAGATAGGATAGGGGAGGGGGATGGGTCTGGTGGGGTACTATTTGTAGGGTTGGTGTGGACTCGTTGGGCTGAATGGCCTGTTTCCAAAATGTAGGGATTCTGTGGAAATGTGAAGTGATGCATTTTGGAAGGTCACGTACAGGTGGAAATTATACAGTGAAAGGCAGAACCATTAGGAGTATTGATATGCAGAGGGATCTGGGTGTGCAGGTCCACAGATTACTGAAGGTGGAAGCACAGATAGATAAGGTCATAAAAAAAGGCCTATGGCATCCTTGCCTTCATTGGAAGGGGCATTGAGTATAAGGTTAGGCAAGTTATACTGCAGCTTTGTAGAACTGTAGATGGGCCACACTTGGAATATTGTATATAGTTCTGGTCACCACACTACCAGAAGGGTGTGGATCCTTTGGACAGTGTACAGAAAAGGTTTACCAGGATGTTGCCTGGTATGGGGGATTTTAGCTATGAAGAGACGTTAACTAAACTGGAACAAGGAAGGTTGATGGCTAACCTGATAGGAGTTTATAAGATTGTGAATGGCATGGACAGAATAGAAAGTCTGAGGCTTTTCCCCCAGGTGGAGAGGTCAATTACTAGGGGACACAGGTTCAAGGTGCGCTGGTGGGGAAAAGTTTAAAAGAGATGTGCGAGGCAAGTTTTTCACACAAAGAGTGGTAAGTACCTGGAACGTGTTGCTAGAGAAGGTGGTGGAAGCAGACACAATAGCAGCTTTCAAGGAGCATCTGGATAAATACATGAATAGGAATGAAATAGAGAGATACGGATCCTGTAAGTGAAGAAACTTGTCATGTGGTAGTGCAAAATGAGTCAGTGCAGGTTTGGAGGGCTGAAGGGTCTGTTCATGTGCTGTATTATTCCTTGTTCTATGCTGGCCTTTCCAGAGATGTTCAAATCCTGTGAAAGAATAATTTAAAAGAAACCTTGAATAATAGACATCATTCAAATAAACAGCCTGCAAATCTGCATTTTTCCTATTTGTCCCTGTTCTTAACCTTCTATTAGTCATAGAGTCGTAGAGGTCTACAGTATGGAGCAAGGCCCTTTGGCCCAACTTGCTGATGCCACCCAGTTTTCACAATTAAACTATTCTGCTGCGTTCCTATATTTTTATTCCTTGCCCCTTTCTGCCACCCTCTGGTTATCATTCCCCACATTGCTACACTCCACCAATGCTTTCTTCTCGTTAACTTTCTAAACCTTTCTTCACATGAACCCTCTTGCCATTAGCTTCATCCCATCATTTCAGCTTGCTTGTGATGACTAAACTGAATTTTTTCCTATCTCAACTTTCTTTCCCCTTGTCCAGTGTCTTCCAATCTACATTTGTGACTCTTCTGATACCTCTGTTTCATTTTAACAGTTTCCAATTTGTCTTTTTCTGTCTCCTATACATTATGGCATTCCAATGTTGACAAAACCATTTTTCACCAACACAATCTGAGGGTTCTCCACCTCTTCCCTGAGCAGAAGCCCAATCAGTTTACATCTACCTGCCAAATATTTGGAGCATTTTCTGTTTTTATTTCAAATTTCCAGCATTCACAATATTTTGTATTAGGAAGGACATGTTGGATTTGGAGGGAGTTGAGCACAGTTCTATGAAAAAAAAATCTCCAATTCTTAGACTTAAGTTACAAAGAGAAATTAAATACATTAAACAAAACTGCAATTTGGATGATTTGTTTGAAATATTAAAACTATTGAGGGAAACAAATAGAGTAGATTTGGAGAAAGTAATGCTGCTAGTGTTGGTGTCCAGGATTAGGTGACATAGAATAAAAATTAGAGCCAGCCCTTTCAGGATTGAAGTTAGAAACACTTCTTCATGCAAGGAAACTTGAACTGTCTTCCATAAAATGGTTATAACAATGGTTATAAGAAATAAAAAGAGAAGGCCATCTGACCCATTGAGCCTGCTCCGCCATTCAATAAGATCATGGCTAATCTTTTCGTGGGCTCAGCTCCACTTACCCATTCAATAATTCCTTTACTGTTCAAAAATCTACCCATCTTTGCCTTATTCAACATTCAACATTCAATGAGGTAGCCTCAACTGCTTCACTGGGCAGGGAATTCCTCAGATTCACAATTGTTTGGATGAAGAAGTACCTCTCCAACTCAGTCCTGAATCTGCTCCTACTTATTTTGCGGCTATGCCCCCTAGTTCTTTTTTCACCCACCAGTGAAAACTTCCCTGCTTCTATCTTATCCATTCCCTTCATAATTTCATATATTTCAACAAGAGTCCCCCTCATTCATCTAAATTCCAATAGGTATAGTGCCAATCTACTCTCCTGATAAGTCAAACCTCTCAACTCTGGAACCACCTCTGCACCCATTCCAGTGTCAGTACATCCTTTCTCAAATAAGGAGATGAGACTGTACACAGTAGTCCAGCTGTAGCCTAACCAGCACACTATACAGCTGCAGCATAACTTCCCTATTTTCAAACTCCATCCTGCTAGCAATGAAGGACAATTTTCCATTTGCTTTCTTAATTACCTGCTGCACCTGCAAACCACCAAATTGTGAATCATGTGTAAGGTCCATCTGCACAGCAGCATGCTGCAATTTTTCAAAATTTAAATAATACTCCATTTTGTTGTTATTCCTACCAAAATGGATGACCTCACATTTATCAACATTGTACACCATCTGCCAGACACTTGCCTACTCACTTAACCTACCGATATCTCTCTGCAGACTTTCAGGGTCCTCTGCCAACTTTGCTCTACCATTCCGCTTAGTGTCATTTGTGAACTTTGACACACTGCACTTTGTCCCCAACTCTAAATCATCGATGTAAACTGTAAATTGCGGCCCCAATACTGATCCCTGATGCATAAGTAGCCACTGATCACCAAACAGAAAAACTATCATTTATCCCCACTCATTGCTTTCTGTTAGTTAACCAATGTCTATCCATGTTAATACATTAACCATAATGTCGTGCACCTTTATCTTATGCAGCAGCCTTTTGTGGGGAGAGGTTTTTGTTAGCAGTGCTATTAAGGAATATGAATGAGGGAATATGTAGTTAGGTCACAGGTAAGCAACAATGTTGCTGAATGCATGGAGCAACTTGCGTTCCTGTATTCCTATGAAGGAATGACCAAGTTTCTAAATAGTTTGGCTGAACCCAAGAGAAAGGCAAGGGGTAGGCTGAGATCGATATAGAAGGTGTGAAATTGGTGCCAAAGTGAAAATAATGGTGTGAGCCTTTTGATGTATAATTGAAGGGAACTAATTCATGAAAAACAGATGTGGGACACAATATTTGACAGCATAAAGACTGGAGATAGGTTCAGAAAGTGGCAGACTGGAATATTGATTGTCATCAGGGCAGACATAGTCTCTTGTCATCACCTGGGATAGAATGTGTGATAATGTCTTTTACTTTCAATTTCAGTATTATTATGTTGCACTCTGTGAATGATGTTTACCTCAGGGTAAGATTAGGTGAGGAATAGGAGGACATACTTAAAGAATGCAGAGGAACTTAACATTATATAATATGTGTTCAAAAAGCTACGTGCAGCTTCAGTTACTGAGAAGCTGTAAAGTGATGCAACTGTTCTGTTCCGATTCACCTGAGCGGAAATATCACAAAGTTTGTCTGTTCCACTAGCTGCAGCTGAAGTACTTTGCGGGGAGGGGGAGATGTAAGAAAGTAGAAACAATCTGAGACAAGTGGGTAGAAATTGGTATGTTTTGCACCCCAAGGGATAACCGTAAAATGTGATGGCATCTGTATTCATTTAGCAGTGGGACTATCTGTGGCCAACCTGTTGCGGTTCATCCTATTTCTAAAGACATGTAGGCCCTTATTTTTTAATCAGCATAGCAAGCAGGGACCTAAAGCTGGTGTTGGACTCCTTAAGATATGAAAATTAGTATGATTTTACAAAATTTGTTTGCTAAGCGCATGGCAGGATGTTAATCAGAAGCACAAGTGACTGATAACTGCCTGCAGGTGAAAGGAATAAAAAATTATTGTGAATCGGGCTTGATCAGACTTGCAAATGGCTCACACTTCAAACACCGTGGCAGGATGTACCTGAGGGTTGCTGTTGGTGAGGCATGCTGTCCAACATTAATGTTTTTACATGGCTGAGATGCAGGTAAAGGTACTGCCAGCATCGAGTGCACTGATGTTTCCTAGTCTAGCTTGGGCTACGTTAAATAGGTGTCGATCAAAATGTACCCTTAGCTTTTTGAAAATTATGAAAAGCACCTTCTTGTTGAGGTTCTGTACCTGATGTCAACTTAACAGCGGCGTTTATCAGAGATTACAATTTCAGCTATGTAACACTATAGTTTATGGCTCATTGAGTCTCTGACAGCCCAACTGCCACAGGTAGATTTAATTGAATGCATTTGACAAGACAAGCAAGCAGGAAATCCCCTCCATAGCATCTAGCAGCAGCTGGCAGTGAAACAAAGCAATACACTGACACTTCGCCACAAGCCTGCACATGGGAATATCTGAAACGCGTCAGTGGCAGGCTGCACGTAGGATGTACTGATGCCCTACTGATAATTTGGTGACACACAGTTTAACCACACACCATTTATAGAGCTCAGTGGATTTTCCCCACCAGGTTGTTTACCAGAAGTCATGATTTCCTGCTTTACTATTTAAAGGGCATGTAATCTTCAATGACGTGTAGTAAACTTCATTTGAGTTATTAATAGCCCTTGTAAGTCACAACTTCACAGTTTTAATAGTTGCTACAAGGCTCCTCCAGTGGCCTGCTGGGTATAACCAACGGAAAAGAAATTTGGAAGGAGTGTAAAATTGTTTACCCACAAACTCTTTTTAATTTAATACCCAAGATTTGTTTCATCACCAGTGTCTTTGTACCACTGAGCCACACAACAAAACATTCTCGACCCTGATTTCTGTTCTGTGTTAGATTATTTCATCCATCGAGGCTGGTTAAATTTGTCTCACCAGATTGGTATGAGGGGGGAGTGTAATTGTAACTGATTTTCCCCCATGCTCAACAGTGACCCCTGCTGGAGAATGCACATGTGTATCTACCCACTGAGGGTAGGTATGAACCTTTGATCCAATAGCTTCTCATCACTCTCTGTGATATATGTTTTGGTCAAATGGCTCACACTAATGATGAATAGCAAAGACTTGGCTTAGATTGGGCCCAGTGCAAGGCACTGGCTGAAGAACAACCAGGCAAAATTCTGATGTTCTGTTAACTCTTAAAGTCTACAGCTAGAAAATCTGTTCTCATTACAACCCAATTCTGTGTTACCTGCCATATTGGTAAAAGCCACAAAATCAGCATGCAGCTTAGTACCCTTTCTTGAAACGGGTATTAGGCCTTTTGTAGATAAAAGGCTCAAAGTTATTTTGAAAGACGACTTTTTTTATTTAAGTTGTAATTGATAAGGTATCAGGGAGGTGAAGGCTGAGTGGTATTATCCAGAGACCCAGATAATGTTTTGGGAACCTATGTTCAAATCCTGCCACGGCACATGGTGGAATTTGAATTCAATAAATATCTAGAATTAAGAGTCTAATAATGACTATGAGCCCATTGCTGACTGTTAGGAAAAACCCACCTGGTTGACTAATGTCCTTTAGTGAAGGAAACTGCCTCCTTACCTGGTCTGGCCTACATGTGACTCCAGGCCCACAGCAATGTGGTTGACTCTTAACTGCCCTCTGGAATGGGCATTAAATGCTGGTCTAGCCAGTGATGCCCTCAGCCCATGAATGAATAAAAAAAAAGGAAAATAATTCTTGTCAGAATATAGAGCATAAGGTGATCTTCCTCACCCTGGTCACTGTATCGGTACTGACCTATCAATACTTGCCAGCTAGCAATTCCACCGGCTGGACTCTGTTTACTGACCTAATCATTCACTTTACCACTAGCCCACAGTGGCAGCACTGTGTACTAACTAAAACATGCACTGCAAGAACTCCTTTGAGAGCTCCTTCCAAACCTTTGATGTCTATCACCTAGGAGGATAAGGGTAGCAGATACATGGAACACCAGCACATACAAGTTCGCCTCCAAGCTACTCATTATTCTGACTTGGAACTATATCTCTGTTCCTTCAGTCTTGCCAAGCCAAAGTCATTGGAACTTCCTGATGCCATTGTAGATGTACCTGAACCAAATGGACCACTGTAGTTTAGGAAAACAGCTCTTCAGTATCTTTGAAAGGGAAACCTAGGATAGGCAATAAATGCTGGCTTGACCAGCAATGTTTACATCTCATGATCGAATACAAATAAAACTGGACCACCACTGGAAAATATGTTTTAGACTGACAAGATCGCAAGCTTTTATTGCTAATTCCCTTGCTAATTCCCTCTGTCTACCTTACCTCCTTTGAATTACTCTTAAAACCCGGCAGGTTAGGTGGATTGGCCATGCTAAATTGCCCGTAGCATCCAGGGATGTCTATATTAGTTGGATTATCCATAGGAAATGCAGGGTTACAGGGATCGGGTAATAGGGTGGTCTAGGTGGGATGCTCTTCTGAGGATCAGTGTGGGCTTGATGGGCCAAATGGCCTGCTTCCAAACTGTAGGGGTTCTATGATTCTAACTCTTTGATCAAGTTTTTGATCACCTGCCCTAACATGTCCTTATGCAACTCACTGTTAATTTCCAGTTTTACTAATGCCTTGGAACTATTATTAAACTAAAGATGCTCCATAAATCATATAACGCCAAATAAATGTTTCAAAATCAAAACCCTTGGCTTGCTGACTTTATTATCAGAGAGTTTCACACCCAGAGATCCAATGTAATGCAATCTGAGTATACAATTCACAAGACAGATATTTCAGAAACCCCTTCCCCTCCCCCTTTTCTGATGAAGGGTCTAGGCCCGAAACGTCAGCCTTTCTGCTCCTATGATGCTGCTTGGCCTGCTGTGTTCATCCAGCCCTGCACCTTGTTGTCTCTTCCCCTCCTTTGTGGCTGGTTTAACAATATAATTGAATCAGGTTCTGTGTCATGGCAGTTTTATGCTGTTTATTTTGCAAGATGGTCACAGTGGCAACCCACTGGCCTCCAGCAAAAACAAAAGGCCAATTATAGTTCAAGAAGACTTTGAGATGGTATGATAAATAGCACACTATTAAATAGACAGAGAGACGTGGTCGTGAATAAGCAATGAGAAACATTTAAAAATAAAAATCAAAATACTCCATAACGATACATTCCTTTCAAAAAATGTACGAAAGGAAAATTCATCCATGGCTTCATAATTTGGTTAGGGATAGTATCGGATCAAAGGGAGAGGCTCATAATGTTGCAAAGATAATGGTAAATTTCAGGATTGAGTGCACTTTAGAAACAGCCACCAGAAAGTGGATGAAATTTTAAAAATTGGACTTGAGAGTAAACTAATCATGAATATAAAAACAGACTGTAAGAGGTTTCACAAGGAACAAAATGTGGAGTGTAGCTGAACATCCCTCAGAGGCAGAGCCAAGAGAAATTAATGCAGCCAATGAGGAAATGGCAAAGAAAATGGGTGTAATTTACTTCAGCTTGTCATGGTAGAAAAATTGTAGCAGGACCCACTTAATAGTTGAAAAGGCTACACATTGGTCTTCTAGTGCCAGTGAAATCTCTCATGGTTAAGTTGAAGGTGAGAAGCATCTGATGTTTGAAACCTGTCGTGCAATGTCAATCAGGCTTATTAAGGGACCAATTAGGACCATTGCAATGCAGTGTCAGTTCTGTGATCAGATGTGAGTTGTGTGGTTCTCCCATGCATACCAAAGGTTTTTGAAGAGCAAGAAGAGATCTTATTGAAACACATATGATTATTAGTTATCAACTGGGGAGGAGGGAACAGCCTACTAGTATTATTGTTGGCTTGTTAATCCAGAGACCCAGATAATGTTCTGCAGGCATGGGTTCAAATCCTGCCATGACATTTGAATTCAATTTTTAAAAATCTGCAATTAAGAGTCCAATAATGGCCATGAATTGATTGTTGCTCATCAGGACAAAAACTTCACTTATGTCCTTTAGGGAAGGAAACTGCCATCTTCATCTGCTCTGGCCTACATGTGACTCCAGACCCTCAGCATGTGGTTGACTCTTAACTGCCCTCTGGGCAATTGGGCAATAAATGCTTGCTGAGCCAGCAACACCCTCATTCTGTGAATTAAAAAAAAGGAGTTTAACAGGTTAGATACTGGGAGATTATTTTTCCTGGCTAGATATCTGGAAATCAGAGGTACAGCCTGAACATGAAGTGACCCAAGAGGGAGAAATTTTATCATTCAAAATTTTGTGATGCCTTAGAATTCTCTTCCTCAGACCGTTGTGAATTCTTCATTATTGAATTTATTTAAGGCTGAGGAAAACAGACTTTTGATCTGCCAGGTATCAAGAAGTTTGAGGGCTGGGCTGAAAAGTAGAGTTTAAGCAAAAGATCAGCCATCAGTGATAGCATACAATAGTGGAGAAGGATCAATCAACTATTTCTTCATAGAATCCCTACAGTGTGGAAACAGGCCATTCAGCTCAGCAAGTCCACACCAACCATCCAAAGAGCATCCCACACAGACCCATTTGTAACTCTGCATTTCACATGGCCAGCACATCCCTGAACACTACAGGCAATTTAGTTTGGCATTTAGTCTCCTGCACAAAGATCACAAGACCAAGTGAAGGCAGGTTAATTCAGATGGTTTTGCTGTTCTTATTTCTAATACCACTCCTTCTGTAAGCTAAATGACATTGTAGGCTGTGAAATATAGAAGTTTTGAGATGACCTGGTGATAGAGAATGTAAAAAATAAATATTCAAGGCAAAATGTTTCTCTCAGATACCCTCACTAGGTGCCTGAATGTACGAGATTAGTGTTGAACTTGTAAGTAGATGAAGTTTCATAATTTTCATGGCAAGTTGCCATGATCAATATTGTGCACACTATTTGAAGAATCAAGGAATAGGGGAGGAATACAAAAATGTCACATCTTCGAAAAGGTAATAAAACACAATGGTGCTATTTTCCAAGACACATGGCCAAAATATGCACTCAAAAAAGCATTTCACATTAACTAACCTTACTCTGCAATCCTAATACAGTGCATTGTGGCTTTTAGTTGACAGCCCAAAGATCACAAGGCCAAGTGAAGCCAGGCTATTTCAGATGGCTGTTGAATTCTTCAATGGAGATACGCCTGGAGAATTTTGATACTGGTGCTTTGTGCAGGGTTTAAATAGTTTTCCTGACTTTAATGTGAAGCAGGCTCAAAGACCTACATTGGATAAAGGTCAGCAACATTCTTAAATTTTCCAAACCCACAACACCAACCATTTTAAAGGCAACAGATGCACAGGAACACATTATCTACAACTCCCCTCCAATTTGTGGGTCTGCTTACTGCACATGAAATGCAATGGTTCAAGGAGGCATCTTGCCATCATCTTCTCAAGGGCAACTAGGGATGGGTAAAAAATGCTGGCCCAGTTAACAACACCCACGTACCATGAAGGAATGCAGAAAAATTACAAGCATCCTAATTTGGTGTTGTATTGTTGTTCCTTCACTGTCTTTGTTTAAAAATCCTGTAGCTCCCTTCCCAACAGCACTGTGGCTGTCCTTACATCACATGGATTGCAGCTATTTCAAGATCCAGTGCATCATAAGCTTCTCAAAGGCAATTTCGATTGAGCAACAAGTGCTGGACTTGCCAACGACGCTCAAATCCATCGTAAAAATAAAGCTTCCTGCCCCTCTTCCCTTCCCTTTTCTACAAATACAGGACCACATTTCATTCCATCCCATTGTCATCCAAGTCACACACTCACCAATGTTGGAACTTTCAGTCCTCCACGCCACTTACACTTTCTGGTTATTCACCATGAAAAGCAATTTCTCTAACTACCTCACAAGATTGCCATTGGCAGACTTGCTTATTTTCACAGGAAAAGGTGACACATAATTTGAGATGGCAATCTGTCCCTGGAGAAAATGGCCAACCATATGCCTCTCCTTTAAAAAAAATGTTCTGGTTTTTACTGACAGGAGTCAAGGCTATGAAAGTGGCAATGCTGCTGATAGAACATAGAACATAGAACAGTACAGTACAGCACAGGCCCTTCGGCCCACGATGTTGTGCCAAACTTTTACCCTAATCCAAAAGTCTATCTAACCTCCACCCCTACTTTATACTATCATCCATATGCCTATCTAATAGCTGCTTAAATGCCCCTAATGAGGCCGAGTCCACTACCCTCTCTGGCAATGCATCCCACGCCCCTACCACTCTCTGAGTAAACAACCTACCTCTGACGTCTCCCCTATATCTACCTCCACTCACTTTAAAACTATGCCCCCTCGTAATAGCTACCTCCACCCTAGGAAAAAGTCTCTGGCTGTCTACTCTATCTATACCTTGTTAAGACAGTACTCAGTGTTTCTTCATAACTTGTCTTCTTTTTCCAGTACGCCTTTTCTCCCATCCTGCACACTCAACATGGCAATTTGTAAATGCTGTCAGCAGCCACGTTTTTCTTCACAAAGAACTAACTCTTACTCCTTTCTTTTATTTTAGGTTCTGCAATGAGGCCATCCCTCTACCAGTTGAGAATCAGGTGGACAGTCTTTGTACTGCATCATCAACACATATTCTGGCTTTTGTAAGCACCAGTTCAAATATTAGCACCAGTTTGTTTCAGAGGCTTGATTAGAGCAGGGGTCTTCAAATGGTGAACCACTAACCACAAGTACATAGTGTTGTGGTACTGTGTTTGCCTTCTCAAACTTATCAGTCTCACACCAGGGTTGATAATCTGGATGAAGGTTTTAAAGATGTGTTACAAGATTGCTTAGCAGTCAGATTTGTCACTGAGGTCCAGCGACTATTATTACAGGAGAGCACAGCTATACTCCCTCACAGCGATTAGTGAGAGCTAGACTATGAAATGGTATGTTACTTCTTAAACTGATGTCATACCTTTTGTAATTATTCCAAGTCAACATTGTAAGTATTAAAAATAAAATTACATATATAATCAGGGAGTTGCTAAAGCTATTTAGACAACAGTAAGTCTCTGTTTAAGAGTTTAAGAATTAACAAATTTAGGAGTTCATAATACATGGGTGGTTTACGAATCCTCTTGGATCTCATGATCAGACTTTTCTGGGAACTTATTGCTTGGGTGTTCTTTGCTTGTAAGTTGTGCTGTCTTGCACAATGTAAGAGGACTGCTTGTTTTCATGATAAAACTTATCATTCTGAGTTCATCTTTGTGTGCTTTATTTGGTGACTGGAAGTACTATACAATTCCTTATGTTGGTTTCTGTTCATTCCTGGGAGGAGTATGTAATGAATTGGTATCATTGTGAAGCAGATTGGAAGGAGTGTGCAGCAATTCAGCATTGCTGTGAAGCAGACTAAGAAAGTGAGAGGAGGAGACTGTGCATCTGAAACAGTGTGAGAGAGAACAGGGACAGCAGCGTCACATGGACCATGTGAGAGTGGGAACAGCAGCTTCATAAAGAACATGAGACAGCGTTGAGTCAACAGTGTCACAAATATAGTGTGAGCTCGAATCAGTACCTTTGTAAAGAGAAGAGCTGACTTGCATGAGAAGGGCATTAATGGTGGGAGATAGAAACTGGCAGCAAAAAAGCCCCTTTAACTTATTTCTTCTTGGAAGAACCAAAGTGTAACATCAGAGGAAAAGAGGTGATGATTGGTGAGTATTTAGTCCATGTCTTTTGATTGGCCAATTGGTTTAAATCTGGAGACAATCTTACCAGGTGAAGAGCACAGTTAAGAAATTAATCTTTAAAATATTTAACAGCTAAATTAATTAATTTATGGAACAGAGATGGTTGGGCAGGTGGTGTGTTACAGCTGTAGTATGTGGGGACCTGTGGATGCCGGTGGCCACATTTGCAGCACATATTGGCAGCTTGAGGAATTTTGGCTTAGATCTGATGAACTACAGTCTGAGCTACACATCAGGGAGGGGGGAGATATACCCATGTTTCAGGCGTTATTTACCGCAACTTGATTACATCAAATTTGGAACATGGTTAAAGACAGAAGGGTGTGACTGTGAGTGAGGCAGTTTTGGGGATTCAGAACAAAAACTGGAATTGCCAGAGAAAACCAACTGATCTGGCAGCATCTGTGGAGAGAGAAAGACAGAGCTAATTTTTCCAGTCCAGTGACCCTTCTTCAGAATGGGAAGAGTGACCAATGGATGCAGGATCTTAAATGTTTTTATTGCAGAGGCAGATTATTGATTACTGAGGGGATGAAAATTTATAGGGGATATGCAGGAATGTGGAATTGATGTTAAAATCAAATTAGTCATGATTCATGGTGCACTTTGATGACATAATCCCTGATGCACTTTGGAAGAAGAAACAAGATGAGGAAGTATTTAATGAATGACAGGACACTGGATAGCTTAGAGAACAGATGGATCTTGGGGCAATTATTCACAGATCTCTGAAGGTGGCAGAGCACGTGAATAGGATAGTTAAGAAGGCATATGAGACACTTGCTTTCATCAGTCGTGGCACAGAGTATAAGAGCAAGGAGGTAACATTGAAGTTGTACAGAGCAGATTAGAAGGAGTCAGGCCACTGCAGGAGAACTGTGTGCAGTTTTGGTGACCTCATTAAGGAAGGATGTGATACCACCAGAGGGGGTACAGAGGAGGTTCACCAGGATGTTGCCCGGATGGAGAAATTGAGCTCCTAGGAGACACTAGATAGGCTTGGATTGTTTTCTTTAGAGCAGAGAAGACTGAGGGGGATATGTGTAACAATGATGTGGCACAGTGCAGTATAGCAAGATGTCAACACCCTTTTCTGAGGATTACTGAGCACCACGGCCAGCTACCTGGCTTTGTGACTGTACCCAAGCAACACTGCAAGGCAAGACAATGCAAGGTGTGCTGTCGGCATGCTGGTAGGTGCCAGGTAAATGCACACTAAGGCAGAAAGGGAGCAGCTGTAGTACGCCTGCTGGTCCACAACATGGGCTGGGAGAATGTCCCTGTCCAGTAAATGTATCCATGCAGCTATACATTGCTGGTTGCCAATATACCCTGTGATGCCACGTTGTGATTCCAATGCACATTACCAATGCATTGGAGAGGTGCCAGGATGGTGGAAATGATTTGCTGAATTTCGGATGCCAATGTCCCTAGTGTGTACAGTTGGTACTAGTGGATTGTACCCTGGCAATGGGCATGTCAGCAATGTGGGTGAGATGTGTGGCAGAATTGGGCCACGAGAGGGTGACATCCAACTCAATGTCGAGATCATCTTGTTTCACTTTTTATGCTTTTCACAAGCTGTGCGTTGAGATTCTCACTCGGTAGCGTGGAGATGCCAATTGATGGCTATTAACATTCGGTAACCACCTTGTTAATGCCCCAACTAACCTAATTAATATTCTCCTTCTGGTCTTATTAACCTCACCAAAAAAATAGGCATTTTCGGTATGGAGAACCTGGCAGGCATTCAGAGCATGTGGCGAGCTGAATTTGGTACCTGCTCTCATTGCCATGTCACATATCCCCAAAGCTAACGTAACACTTCTGTTTAAGAAGGGAGGGAGGCAAAGATGGGAAATGATAAGCTGGTTAGCCTGACATCAGTAGATTATGGAGAACTTGGAAGTGCATGGTAAAATAGGCTGAGTCAGCGTGGCTTCATCAAAGGGAGGTCATGCCCGAAAAATCTGTTTGAATACTTTGAGGAAGTAACAAGCAAGTTAGAAAAGCCACTGGATGTGATTCATTTGGATTTTCAGATGGCCTTTGACAAGGTGCTGCACAGGAGGCTGCAGAACAAAATAAGAGCCCATGATGTTAGGGCTAAGGATGAAGCATTGGCTGACTGGCAGAAGGCAGAGTGTAAGGACAAAGGGGTCTTTCTCAGGATGTCAATAGGTGACTAGTGGAGTTCTGCAGAGGTCAGTGTTAGCACCACAACTATTCACGTTACACATTAATGATCTGGACAAAGGAACTGGAAGCACTGTTGCTAATTTTGCAGATGATACAAAGATAGCCGGAGGGACAGGTAGTTTTGAGGAAGTGGGGAGGCTGCATGGGACATGAACAGATAGGAGAGTGAGTAAAGAAGTGGCAGATGGAATACAATGTGGGCAAATGTGAAGTTATGCACTGTGGTAGGAAGAATAGAGGCATATATTATTTTTAAATGGGGAAAGGCTTCTGAAATCTAAAGTAAAAAGGGACTTAAGAGTCCTAGTTCAGGAATCTCTTGAGGTTAACATGTGGCAGTTAGGAAGGCAAATGCAATGTTAGCATTCATTTTGAGAGGGCTAGAGTACAACAGCAGAAATGTACTGCTAAGGCTGTATAAGGCTTGGGTCAGACTGCGGTTGGAATATTGTGAGCTGTTTTGGACCTTGTATTTAAGGAAGGATGTTTTAGCATTGTAAGGGATCCTGAGGACATTTATAAGAATGATCCTGGGAATGAGGGCTTGTCATGTGAGGAGCGGTTAAGGACTCTGGGTCTGTACTCAATGGAGTTTAGAAAGATGAGGGAGGATCAGATTGAAATTTACAGAATGCTGAGAGGCCGGGATAGAGTGGACATGGAGAAGATATTTCCAACTGCGGGACAGACTAGCATCCAAGGGCACACCCCTCAAAGTGAAGGGACATTCCTTTTGAACTAAGATGAGGAAGAATTTCTTCAGCCAGAGGGTGGTGACTCTGTGGAACACATTGCCATAGAAGGCTATGGAGGCCAGATCATTAAGTGTAATCAAGACAAAGATAAACAGGTTTTTGATGAGTAAGGAGATCAAAAGTAATGGGGAGAAGGCAACAGAATACGTTTGAGAAACATATGAGCAATGATTGAGTGACAGAGCAGACCCGCTGGGTCAAATGGCCTAATTCTACTCCTATATCCTATGGTCTTATGGTCTAACGTTTGGAGAAAGACTCTTTAGGATAATATCCTGAAGATAGCGATTTCTTGAGATCTCTCTGCCATGGGAACGGATCAATATGTTTTGCTTGGTGTCCAACTTGGACAAATAGTTAGATCCTGTTCTTTTTGTCTAGCATTGGAATTTTCCATGTGCGTCTGTTTAGAGCAAAATTTAAATGCTTTAGGTCCAAGCCTACACAGATTGTGAGATAACAACGTGTAGAGCTGGATGAACACAGCAGGCCAAGCAGCATCAGAGGAGCAGGAAGGCTGACGTTTCGGGCTGAGACCCTTCTTCAGAAATGGGGGAGGGGAAGGGGGTTCTGAAATAAATAGGGAGAGAGGGGGAGGCAGATAGAAGATGGATAGAGGAGAAGATAGGTGGAGAGGAAACAGACCGGTCAAAGAGGCGGGGATGGAGCCAGTAAAGGTGAGTGTAGGTGGGGAGGTAGGGAGGAGATAGGTCAGTCCAGGGAGGACGGACAGGTCAAGGGGGCGGGATGAGGTTAGTAGTTAGGAGATGGGGTTGGGACTTGAGGTGGGAGGAGGGGATAGGTGGGAGGAAGGACAGGTTAGGGAGGCGGGGATGAGCTGGGCTGGTTTTGGGATGCGGTAGTGGGAGGGGAGATTTTGAAGCTTGTGAAGTCCACATTGATACCATTGGGCTGCAGGGTTCCCAAGCGGAATATGAGTTGCTGTTCCTGCAACCTTCGGGTAGCATCATTGTGGCACTGCAGGAGGCCCAGGATGGACATGTCGTCTGCGGAATGGGAGTGGGAGTTGAAATGGTTCGCAACTGGGAGGTGCAGTTGTTTAGTGCGAATCGAACGTAGGTGTTCTGCAAAGCTGTCCCCAAGATTCCGCTTGGTTTCCCCAATGTAGAGAAGGCCACAACGGGAACAGCGGATGCAGTATACCACATTAGCAGATGTACAGGTGAACATCTGCTTGATGTGGAAAGTCTTCTTGGGGCCTGGGATGGGGGTGAGGGGAGAGGTGCAGGGGCAGGTGTAGCACTTCCTGCAGTTACAGGGAAAAGTGCCGGGTGAGGTGGGGCTGGAGGGAAGTGTGGAGCTGACAAAGGAGTCATGGAGGGAGTGGTCCCTCCAGAAAGCAGATAAGGGTGGGGAGGGAAAAATGTCTTTGGTGGTGGGGTTGGATTGCAGATAGCGGAAGTGTCGGAGGATGATGCGTTGGATCTGGTGGTTGGTGGAGTGGTACGTGAGGACAAGGGGGATTCTGTTTTGGTTGTTATTGCGGGGAGGGGGTGTGAGGGATGAGTTGCGGGAAATGCGGGAGACATGGTCGAGGGTGTTCTCGAGCACTGAGGGAGGGAATTTGCGGTCCTTGAAAAACGAGGACATCTGAGATGTACGAGAGTGGAATGCCTCATCCTGCCCTCATCCTGACACCCTCATCCGCTTAGCCGAACTCGTCCTCACTCTCAACAACTTCTCTTTCAATTCCTCCCACATCCTACAGACAAAGGGGGTGGCCATGGGTACCCACATGGGCTCAAGCTATGCCTGCCTCTTTGTAGGTTACATGGAACAATCCCTCTCCCATACCTATACTGGCCCTAAACCCCACCTCTTCCTCCGTTACATTGATGACTGTATCGGCGCCACCTCGTGCTCCCACGAGGAGCTCGAACAGTTCATCCACTTCATCAACACCTTCGACCCCAACCTTAAGTTCACCTGGATCATCTCTAATACCTCTCTCTCCTTCCTGGACCTCTCTGTCTCCATCTCCAGCAACCACCTAGAAACCGATATCCGTTTCAAGCCCACCGACTCCCACAGCTACCTAGAATACACCTCCTCCCACCCACCTTCCTGCAAAAATGCCATCCCCTATTTCCAATTCCTTCACCTCCGCTGCATCTGCTCCCAGGATGAGACATCCACTCCCGTACATCTTAGATGTCCTTGTTTTTCAAGGACCGCAACGTCCCCCCCTCAGTGGTCGAGAACACCCTCCACTGTGTCTCCTGCATTTCCCGCAACTCATCCCTCACACCCCCTCCCTGCAATAACAACCAAAACAGAATCCCCCTCATCCTCACGTACCACTCCACCAATTTCCAGATCCAATGCATCATCCTCCAACATTTCCGCCATCTGCAATCCGACCCCACCACCAAAGACATCTTTCCCTCCCCACCCTTATCTGCTTTCCGGAGGGACCACTCTCTCCG
>NC_063332.1:51535721-51577938 GCF_021869965.1 Rhincodon typus | reverse complement strand
CTCCGTGACTCCTTTGTCCGCTCCACACTCCCCTCCAGCCCTACCTCACCCGGCACTTTACCCTGCAACCGCAGGAAGTGCTACACCTGCCCCTACACCTTCCCCCTCACCCCCATCCCAGGCCCCAAGAAGACTTTCCACATCAAGCAGATGTTCACCTGTACATCTGCTAATGTGGTATACTGCATCCGCTGTTCCCGTTGTGGCCTTCTCTACATTGGGGAAACCAAGCGGAATCTTGGGGACAGCTTTGCAGAACACCTACGTTCGATTCGCACTAAACAACTGCACCTCCCAGTTGCGAACCATTTCAACTCCCACTCCCATTTCGCAGACGACATGTCCATCCTGGGCCTCCTGCAGTGCCACAATGATGCTACCCGAAGGTTGCAGGAACAGCAACTCATTTTCGCTTGGGAACCCTGCAGCCCAATGGTATCAATGTGGACTTCACAAGCTTCAAAATCTCCCCTCCCACTACTGCATCCCAAAACCAGCCCAGCTCGTCCCTGCCTCCCTAACCTGTCCTTCCTCCCACCTATCCCCTCCTCCCACCTCAAGTCCCAACCCCATCTCCTACCTACTAACCTCATCCCGCCCCCTTGACTGGTCCGTCCTCCCTGGACTGACCTATCTCCTCCCTACCTCCCCACTTTCACTCACCTTTACTGGCTCCATCCCCGCCTCTTTGACCGGTCTGTCTCCTCTCCACCTATCTTCTCCTCTATCCATCTTCTATCTGCCTCCCCCTCTCTCCCTATTTATTTCAGAGCCCCCTTCCCCTCCCCCATTTCTGAAGAAGGGTCTCAGCCCGAAACGTCAGCCTTCCTGCTCCTCTGATGCTGCTTGACCTGCTGTGTCCATCCAGCTCTACACCTTGTTATCTCAGATTCTCCAGCATCTGCAGTTCCTACTATCTCTCACACAGATTGTGCCTTTTATTCAGGGCACAAGTGACAGAGCTGCACCAGTCAGTGTCCTGACACACACAATGGTTAATCCTGTTACTGTCCATGTCATCTAACTTGCTCTTACACTTCTCCTTTATGTGCACACCACACTTTGTAGGAGGGTTGATTGATAGAATTGCCTCTCCTCTGAGCTACAGCACAGCTTTGATGTTTCCTACGGCATTGAATTTGTCTGGGTATATCCATGGCATTTAATGGAATAACTCCATTAGACCATTCTTGACCTCTTCTGCTGCAGTTGATATTTTTGAGTTCAGGTGAATGGTCACAACATTGAGTTTTGTACATGCCAGTTTCTGTGCTATTGGCCAGTCCATTCACATTGACCAGATAAATTACTTGTGGTTTCCATGAAGATGTGTTGTGCTGCATTTCAATGTTAATGTATCAATGAAAGGAATAGGTGACTCATCATATATTGATAATTTTGCTTTTGTAGGTGTAGCATTAACTTCCAATGATCCAGGTGCACATCCTGAAGGATTTTGACAGGTAAGTTAGTTAGATTCATTCTTCTGTCAACTTTGGTTGTCAGTACGTGGTTGCTGCTTTACTTCGGGTATATTATGCTGATAGCAGTGGAAGCTTCTGACTGTTTGACTTCATCCACACATTGCATCATATTCATAGTGTGAAAAGTTTGTATGTTTTCTGGTTGAAGATTCTTCCACTCTGAATCATTGCTCTTGTCTGTCCAGCTGCTAATCTTATGTATGTGTGTTGGTGAACTTCCTGATGTTGCTGCCACTGATTCGCGCATTTGTTTGACTACATCCTAACGTAACGTCTGGAGATATCTTTGGAAACAGATTTCTTGCTGAAATCAATATCATTTTCTATCACACGATTTGCAAAGATTTTTGAATGCAGAATAACTGCATTGGGGGTTTCAAGGACTGCGTTTTCTGCACACTAGTTTGCTTTCTATATCCAGGGCCACAAATCTACCAGTTAGGGCTGACTGTAGAGGAATATTACTTCCTGGGATTTCACACACATACAACTTCTATGCTATTTCAGGTATTGCCTGAAGGTCTTTCTATGGTTTTCAAATTCAGATCCCTACCTTCATGTTGTCTAACAGAAACCACCACTGATCGCTCTACTGTTGTTCCGTGTTTTCTTACACAAGCTTACAATGTCACACCAGGACTGGTAACTTGGACATAGGTTCTATTTATTTGAAGTTACATTAGAGGACTGCTCAGCGGACAGCTTTTTTCCAGAGGTTAACCATCTTTTGTTATAGGAAAGCACAGATGTACTCCTCCATACCCCATACTGCAAACTGGACTGACAAAGACTGTTAGTCACACGGTCTACATTCTGGTTACTTGTTCATGTGCATGTTCCCCCTTAAAATGATATTACAACATGCAGGAGCTAGGTCAGGTGGACTGAGACAGTAGACTGAGAAGAGTCTACCAGTGGCAAAATCTTCTCAAGACACAAAACCGAACTTTCAAGTGTCAGTGAATACAACAAAAAGTCTAGAAATGAAACAGTAGCCTGAAATGACAAAGCAGCAAATGACCTGTAAGTAGCCTGTGATTTCTTTAAAAAATATTGGCTATCATTTTATTTTTTTAGCACCACAGATTGTTGGGTATTGTTTAGCACACAGACAGTCAGGTACTGGGTCATTATAAAATCAGAAAATGATCTTCCAATAACTGATACCTAATTTGAATACATTATTTATTTAACTAAATGGTCTTCTCTTGCACACAGGAAAGTTTAGGGAGAATCCTGATTGCCAATCTATTATGATGGGCAGTTCACTTCCTGTAATCATATTGGAGGCTTAGGCACCTATGTTATGCCTGATAATTGCATGGGGTACAATGCTCAAAGTCTCAATAAAATTACAGCAGAGTGGAAGTTCATATGTAGAAATGAGACACAGTTATCTGATGATATTTATGCTTCAAACTGCATGTGTAGCCAGTCATCATGAACAATATCCTAACAGTGAGCAGCCTATATTTTGTTAGGTTAGGTTTAAAAACCTAAGATATATAGAAATGCAAATTCTGTTGCACAGGAGAGAACTATAGTTATCTAGCTCTGTGTGTCAATCAATGATATATATCAATATTGCCTTGTATTTAAATGTTGTACAATTCAATCAAGAGAATATTCTGGAATGTTAAATTTGTGCACCCAGAGTTACTTCTCTTGAAAAAAACAGTAATATTTAATTGCAATAAACACAACATTCTTGACAGTTGCAATGTAATTGTTCTGGTTATCATGATAAAATGATCAAATTACTTCTTAATATCCTGTTGGGGTGTAAATGCTTGCAAATAAAGTGTTATTTGAGGTTTCATACCTAGTTAGATACTAAAAAAAATCACCTGAACCTCACAAAAATTTCTTTTCTCAACAGAGTAAGTACATTAATATTCATAAATGCAGTTGCTCTCTACAGTGTGACACTTGGAGAAATTTATTCAGAAATGTTGTTAAAACTCAGTCTGCAGAGCTGATGCACATCTGCTCTTAATAAAGAAACAGGATGTGTTTGTATGCTCACAGTGGGGAAGAAAACCTATTAAGTATTAAACTGACCACTTCCTGTTTAACTAGGAAATGTGAACAGTACAAAACTCTACATAGTAAACAGAAAAAAAAATTGAAAAACACAACAACTGCAAGGAAGCAGTACAGTTTAAACCCTCACCATAATATATAATAAGTAATTGGTGGATGAAAATATCATTTTGTTAATCCTCAAAACACTGAAATCTTGCCATATACAACTTCTGGCTCTAATTTTACCTCCATTTGCCATAACAGTATTCAATCAAGAAATGAACCACTAATAATTCATCCTTAGAAAGCGAATTCCACTAAGAGCTTACACACTTCACAAAATATGTAATCAGCATATGAATTCTGAAGTGCAGATTTTTGAAGAAAATAATCCTCACTCTCTCTAATCGACCAAGAACAGTAAAGATCTGTAAGGATTAAAAAATCATGCTTCCTGCCAGGAAATTTTGCCTCGTGGGAGTGAAGATTGGGAAATCATGCATGTTCTTGCCAGGATTTTCTGTTGACTGAAGTTTTTCTCTTGGCTATGGTCAACAGGGCCTTTGTCTGGCCATATTCCATCTCACTCTTCTCATAACAATAACAGGTTTAACCTTATTTTCATTTTCCTTCCGCTGGCCTTCACGTTTGCTGGATCATCTTGCAGCACAAATGTATTTGTAGACCCCATGTCTGCGGTTGATCGACAAAGTTGGGAGTTTGCAGGTGGATTGGGGAGTGTGTCATTTGGAGGTAGAGGAAGGCCAGTGATGGGGACTCAGGAGTTGAAGCGGAATAATGTGTCACAGGATACCAGATTGAGGGGTTTTGACATCTTCTCCTGTCCTGATTATAGATATAAGTTTTATATTTCCATCTCTTTTAGCAAGGAGGCCAAGAAAAACAAGCAACATTTTTTTTGTTCAACTTAGGAGGTTTAGGCCAGGAGCCAAATGTGGACATCCAGGTGGTTCTATTACTGCTGAATTGAGAGCTAGTATAAGGTTGCGGACTTGCTCGCTGAGCCGGTGTGTTTGATTGCAAATGTTTTGTCACCTGATAGGTAACATTGTCAGTGCGCATCCGGTGAAGCATTGGTGTTCTGTCCCGCTTATTATTTATAATGTCATTGCTGGGAGACAAATGCCATCCATCTGAGCATGACCTGCGAACAACTATACTTCCTGCATGAATACCTCTGAAAACAGGTATTGTCACAAAGTTTAAAATATAAACTACCTACCAACAATCCACAGGCATGGAGAACAGCTGCACAGAACGGCCGCAGAATGAGAAGGGTTATGATCAACGATGCCCACACCCGCCTCCCAAATATGAACGGGAAATTGCGCACCAAAAACCTTTGTACTTCAACGCAACCAACCAAGAATGGACAACAACACTGGAGCAACCACTGAAAAACAGAACCGGAAATGATGCCAACCACCCCAGCAAACAGAGGCATATAAATAACCAACGTTTCACCGGAGATGGTCTAATGATGTTAACTAGCAAGGTGACGAAATGTCTGCAATCAAATGCACCGGCTCGGCGAGCAAGTCTACAACTTCACCCACAACACGAGCTACAAATCTTCTCAAAAACTTGAGGGCTAGTAAGTTTGATGTCACTTGGCATTCCAGCACAAAGTGCTCTTCTCCTGAGTTGGGGCAGAGGGTTTGAGCCTGACAGGACCTGAACTCTAACCTTTCTTATGCCACTGTACCTGTTTAGGGCAAATGGAAGCTCTGATCCAATAGAAATCACCAGACAATGGCAGGGACCCAGAGAGTGTAGCCAGTGCTCTCATTACCAGGGCTACATTATTCACACCAAATTTATGACAGGAATGCACCTGAATGACTGCAGAGTTTCAACGACATGTTTCATTCTGAGTTTTATTTGTTTTTTTTAGTTGAAACGTCGAGTGAAGTTGTGAGACCACAACTTGCAAACTGACAATGTTTTATCAGTTGTTTATAGAAACCTCGCTCCAAGCAGTACATTTTTTGGCAACCAGATTATTTACCAGGATTCAGATTCAAATGCTTTGAGGCATGCAGCAATAGTTTTGCTTTAAACTAAAAGAAAAGTGGAATCATATTCAATTTATTAAGACATTGCCCAAATTGAGTGATGCTCTACATTGTATTTAAGAACTATTCTACCTTCATAATAATTATACATTTGGCTGCAAGAAATCTTATGTCTTGACTCACTTGGAAGATTGCCCTGATACTTGAGCCCCACTATTCCAGTGTCATTAGAAAACCTGGAGATTTAATCAAATTACTTCAAGTCCCTAATATGCCTGCCTGATGAGCTCAGATTAAAAGAAAACACTGACCAGGCTTTGATAATTAATTGGAAATTACAATTTACTACAAATAAATCAATTCTAACCACAGGCAAACAGTGCTATTAATTATCAACATATAACTCCACTGTCTGAAACTCCAACCCACTCTTAAATTCTACATACACATGCATAAACAAACAAACATGAATAGAAACACAGTTCATTAGCACCAGTCCACAGGATCTCATGAGGTGTCCTTTTTGCTTCTTCCAAAACCTATAACCTAATATCGATGTAAACTGATGAAATCGATGTCTTATTTAGAGCCCTATCAATGTCTTACACTTTCCCTAGTTATCTTTTTATCCTTAATGTAAAATAACTTAGGATTTTCCTTTATTTTACCGGCCATTACTCTTTCATGCAAATTTTGCTCTCCTAATGTTCATTCTAAGTGTCCCTTACACATTCTGTAATCGTCTAGGTCTTCTGCTGTTTAGAGCCCTTGATATTAGCCATTAGCCTCCCATTTTTTCTTTATCCAATCCTGTGCATCCCTTGATATCCAGTGTTTACTGGATCTGAAGGTCCCACCCTTGGCTTCATTGGTACATGTTAGCCCTGTATTCTCTCTATTTCTTCTGTGATTTTATCCCTCTGCTCTGACACAGATCTAGGCAGAAGTATCTGCTCCAGTACATTCTGGCCAAACCATACTTGATCTTATTAAGATTGGTTTTCCCCAATTTAGAATTTTGATTTCAGACCCATTCTTGTTGTTTTCACAAAAATCTTGAATCTCACAGAGTTATTATTGTGGTCTGACTGCAAAATGCTTCCCCATTGATACTTCAATCACTTACCTAGCTTCATTACCTAAATTTAAGTCCAGGACTTCCCCCTCTCTTGGAGGACTTTCTACACTCTTGCTTAAAAAGTTTCCTGGATACATTTTAAGAATGATGCTATCATTAAGCCTTTCACACTATGACTACCACAATTAATGCTGGGGAGTTTAAATTCCCGACTATCACGACCCTCTTACTTTTCCATTTTTCTGTAATTTGCCTACGTATCTACTCTTCTATTTCTCTTACATTTCGAATATTGTGAATAGTTCCCTTGCAATGTTAATTCTGCTTTATCTCTACGAATGCTGCCAGGCCTGCTGACTTTCTCTAGCAATTTCTTTTTATATCCCTTGTGCTTTAACTGATCGATAATTACAATGCCATCTTGAATTCCTTCCTGTTCCTCTATTTTCGGCTGATCATCTCCCTCTGGTGAATCTTCTCTCTGGATCCCACCTTCCTGTAAAGTTAGATTAAAGCTCCCAAACAGCATGAGCAAATCTCCCTGCAAGGGTGCTGTTCCCATTCTGCACCAGATGCAATCTGTCTGCCTTGTACAGGTCCCAGGGCCCAACAAATACTTTATTTAAACAAGTCCACTTTTTTTTAAAGTAACTAGTGGTCATCCTAAACTCTTTCGCCCTTCAGTGTTTTGGTTAGTCAGTTATGTGGGAAATGACAAAACAGGTGCTGTAAACAAAATTACACCTTTAAAAAAAAATCTTTGAAATGTGCCGTTTGTTATATGGTGGAAAAATTAGACCCCAGAGTGAAGCCTAGCTTGATAGGCCATTAGTTTTATTTTGGAAGTTTCCATGCCATAGTGGTAAGACACTAAAAATATTTACATGAGGCTATCAATGTAATTTTAGTGAAAAAATGTAAAAGCTTATTGTACAAAAAAATTTTTTAAAGAAGACAAATTAGAACAATCTTAACATAAGCAACAAAAGATTCAAAACTTTTCATCGCAATATTTTACATTGGCACTCTGTCCCTGTGATGTATCACTGTTAGCTTACTCTTTAAACTTCTTGCTTAACTGATTCTTTTCAGCCTTTCTCCTTGGACTGCAGAAACAGTTTAGAACTTCTTTCCAGTTATGAAGGTCTAGAGACGTATTTCAAGTTCTGAAGGTCTGTTTCTGTTCAATAAAACTGAAACTTGCAAACAGTAATTAATGCCTGAGGGTACTGATTAACTCATTTAGCTCATGCCACATGCTTCCTTGCAAAGACTTTTGTGATTTCACTGTTCACAATAAATGTCTGACCTTAAAAAAAGTCCTCTACACAGAACCAAAAGCAAAAGCAAATTTACTTCTACTTTAGAACCAAATTCTTAAATGATTATAACAAAAACAGAAATTGCTGGTGAAATCCAACAGGTCTGGCAGCATCTATAGGAAGAAGACAGAGTTAACATCTCGAGTCCGGTAACTCAGAAGAGACGCAGATTTAAAATATTAATCGAAGAGTTGAAACGTTAACTACTTTCTCCTCTTCAAATCATCATTACATGCTTGCACAGATGCTGAAATACATGAAGAGTTTTGCCAGCAATTTCTATTTTTGATTTCAGCTTCACATTGTTTCAGATCTCCAGTATCCACAGTTCTTTGTTTTATTATCCTAAATGATAATAATTTATTATAAACCTTTATCTCAATTTTAACAAACTGGCACAAAACATATACACTACTAAATGAACATCTCCATGTTGATATATGTTTCACCATGCTTGCTTGGTCGACTAAATGGGCCCTTGTTTACAGTAATCACTTCGTTCCAGCAACTTTTAGATAATGATTTCCTAGCGTCTTATAACAGAGACAGTCTCTTGACTTTGATTGCAAAATGCTGAACCTATTTAGAATAAGGTAACTCACTGCTTGGAATACACATAGTTCATTTTTCATACTAAGCCTGCTGACAATTAAATTAATGGAAAAGCAGGCATAAGGAAAATTGACAAAACCTGTATGAAGAAAATTGTAAAGCTACACGATGTAGATTATGAATAAACTGATGAAATCAGTTTTTTAAAAAAGTCTCCTTTTTATGGTTTGACAATTTGGAGCCAGTGAGTGATAAGTTGGATGAATTAAAACCACATACCAGGATCAACTGATATTGAATTTCTCATCCTCAAATGATAAGTGAAAGGTTATGTGTTTCAATTTCCTCAGTATGGGCATAAGTGGATAATGCATGATAAAATATTGTTATACTTATAACCAAGAGCCTATAAAATATGCATTGGTTAACCTTCCCGCAGTTTGATGATTTCTTAGACACCTGGAATCACTTTGAAGGTATTTCTCAATCAAATATTTGCAACATAAAATTTTATAAATAAACTGGATATGCCAAAAAGTAGAATCTTTAAGCAGTAACTGGTCACTTCATTTAATACTAATTCTTTTATTTTCATGAAATAAAATATTCAAAGATAAATTTCAATTCAGCATGTAATTAATGACATTAGATATCAATTCTTAGTATCTGATTCCCGTTTCATGAAATATTTGGAGTTTACCTCTATTTAATCTCCCAAAGAACCTTCAGCATGATCTCTGAATCTGTATAAGCATTCTCTCCACACTAGGTTTGAGCTCCTGTTTCCTTCAAGCTCACTCGACTTAATCATACATCTCTGAAATCATCATTACATGCTTGTTCATTCAACTGCACCTGCATCTCCCCTCTACTGAATTTTTATCCCCCTTGTACTCACATTATAAACAGCTCCTCTCAAATTCTAAGACATCATAGGGTATGCTTTGACCAATCTCCATAATATAGCTCTGTTCTCATTCTGTGATCTAGGATGTTATACACTCTTTGTATTTTCACTGTGAGTATTCCTCTCCTGGGTGGCTGTAGAACTTTGATTTTCCTCTTCTTTTGAGAAATAATTCCAAATTTCCATTGTTTTCTTGTTCAATTATATCACATTGTGATTTCTCCTATATCAAGCTGAGGTATCTCAGTCGTTGTGTTCTTGCTATGATTGTTCCTTCGCTCTGTTGATCTGGTATTCATATTCTCTTGCGGGAACATTTTAGTTCAATACTGTTTATTGAATTATCAAACCTTATTATCCCATTGCTCCTCCTCACACTGTTTCTTTCTGCTGTGGTCATTCTGATGTTGGGCTATATTTGAGACATACATGCAAGTTGCTTTCAATCTCTGGCTCATGAGCAATTCTGACAGTGATAACCCATTCTGTAGTGGTGAGGATTTGTAACTTAATAATGCAAACTTAAAATTTTTAATTGTCTGCACTTCTTACAACTTTCCTATTTGCTTTAAGAGAGAGAAATGAACTTCTAATATGAATGAATTCATATTCATGTTTGTGTGAATCTTTTCAACTGATCATCTCCAAACAGTGGTTCATTATTAGAGACACAATGCGTAGAATGCCATGCATTGATTAGATTCTCTTAACTGACGCTATAACTGCCTCAGACATGATTTTGTGTCAGTAATTTAATCTAATTTGAATAACAGATCTTGCCTTTGAACTCAAATAAATCCATTCCCAGTTGCTCACTTAACCTTGATGGTTCTTTCCCATTCTGTAGAAGGACCTGAAAAGTTAATTCGGCTTTCTCTTCACAGACAAAAATAGAAATTGCTGGAAAAGCTCAGCAGGTCTGGCAGCACCTGTGGAGGAGAAAATAGAGTTAATGTTTCGGGTCCAGTGACCCTTCCTCAGCTCTGCTGAGTTTTTCTAGCAACTTCTGTTTTTGTTTCTGATTTCCAGCATCCACAGTCCTTTTTTATGTAAAGATTGATCTATCCAAGAGGTAAATGACATTTCTGTCACAAAGTAACTCTTGGAAAGCTGCATAGTTAAGATAGTATATACAGTTCATTATTGAAATAATTTAATCCTTCAGTTACAGCTTAAGCTGCACACACATTCTCTCAGCATGAGGTTAGACCTTCTGCTCCTTTCCAGCTTGCTCTACTTAATCATGTAACTCTGATCTCATTACTAATCATTGGCAGCATTATACATGATGTTTACATCAGTTATTCTACAAGTTGTACTCAATTGAAAGATATGTGTAAAAAAATACTCATAGGTGATTTAATGATAAGAATGACATGACCCAATATACTTAAGGCTTTCATTGCAGTTATATGAGGAGCCAGGTATTTGGACCAGATCAGAAACCCTTTTTTCAGAAGCTGACTGGATTAAAAATAACACACTTGCCTTTAGATGGATTCTGCATTGGGGATTCCTGGGGAGATGCCTGCTGTTATGAAAGTGTCCAGGAATTCAGAAATGGAGAAGACATTTTATAAAAACTATGCCCTGATTTGCCACAATGAGTGTGCACTTTTCTGAGACCTAACAGGGCAGTTTGTCAGCTATTGTAAAAGGATAGCTATGTAAGGTGAATGTAGGGTTAAGTAGTCCATCCATATGTAGTTGCTCTCCATATGAAACTTGTACCTTTGCAGTAATAACCTTTTCTTCAAGGTTTGTTTACGAGGCATGGCTGTGTATCTTGGATTGGGGGTGATCACATTTTTTGCTTAATGTCTTCTGTAGCAGATCTTTGTGAATTGACCTCTTTGGCTACAAAGACTATATTTTTGATAGAAAACTGGACAGTCTTGTTTTTCCTGAGTTCACACTGGAGTAATAGTAATAAAAGTAAGAAGTACTAGAGAGGGTCAACAGGACTGGAAAGAGAAACAAAGTTAACATTTTGAGATGAATATGAGTCTTCTTTGGTACTGAAGAGGCTGGAGGAAAATTGATAGGTTTTATGTGGGAGAGAAAGATGAGGAGGAACAAACGGAACTGAAAGGAATCTCAACGGAGGTCTCGAAGGAAATTAGATATTATAGGTGTCACAGAGTAAAAGGCAGAAGGAGTCATAATGCCAGTAGAGAAAAGAAATAAATTTGGATAGGTATTAATATTAGGTATTAATGGCAGGAAATTGCTATTATTTGCTGAAAACTAAGCCCAGGAAACCAGACACTGGGGATGATGGGGGTGGGGTGGAGATGAGGGGTAAGGGTGCTGTGGAAGGCAATGGAAACAAAATGGAGGAGAGAACTCATGGTCTGAAATTGTTGAACTCATTGTTAAATCCAGAAGCCGAAAAAAATGTCCAAAAGCACTGGAGCCAAAGCCTGAGGAGAAATGGTATTTCATTTAGCAACAAATAGCTGATTGGTCTGTGAACTAGTGATCAGTTATTATTCACAAAAGTCTTTTGCCTGCCAACAACTATGTGATTGATTCCCAGGTAAGTGAACAGCTTGGGGCTGTGAACCTGAATGTAAGAAGCCATCAGATCTTTGTAAGTTCAGAGCTCTCTCTGTTCTCTGCAGTAAAACACTATGAGATGAAGAAAACCAGACTATTTTTCCTTTGGTGGTTGCTGTATGCTATGACTTTTAATTTATAAGGCAGATCTATTTTAAGTATGAACAGTCATCCAGTGACTTGTGATGGCAAGTAAAAGCATCCAGAGAAGGAAGATCAAGAAGCAGAGTTCTGATCAACACAAGAATCATCTTAGCAAATCCTGTAAATGAGGACCACTGAACCACTTTTCCAGTCTTTCCGTCTACACATACCCAGATGTTTCTATGTTGATGTCTGTGTGAGAGTCTCAAGCTGAGTTTATAAGGGAGTTAATGTTGCAACTAGTATGCCAGTTTTCATAAATTGTTCACTTGAAACTGGAGTCTATTTTTATGCAAGAAACCTAGTCCATGCTTTGTGCTCAACTGTGTCTAAAAGACCGGCACATTGGGGAATTTGGCATCTATTTTAAAGTCTTTAACTTTTATGACGAGTCCTGTATTAGCAGTGATTGATCTTCAGCACATTACCCTGGTCTGGAGTAACAAGATGCAGAGGAATTAGATGCCAAAAGTGAGGTAAAGACAGCTGGGACTAGGAAACTAGATACCTTAGGCCATCAGAAAAAAAAGTGAGAAGAGATTGCTCAAGGGAGAGAGAAAATCAAATAAAGTTAGGACAAATTAAGCTCAGTGAGGCAGGAATAGGTGGAAATGATGGATCTGCCAGAATGGTTTTGTTTGTGGATTTTATGAAGAAGGTTGTAGTGTTGAGGAACTTTAAGGTGGGAAGATACTGGGGGAAGATCACCAGAAGAGATGAGATTAGTTCCAGTCCTGGAAACAATAGCTTGGTATTCATTGGGATCATGGTCTAAGGGTAAAAGAAGGAGTGTCTGGGCATTGGTACTCAATTCTGGAAGATAGGGGCCAGCAACCCAATTGACAACAATTCTGATGGATAATCATACCAGACTCAAAGCATGAACTCTCTTTCTTGCTCCACAGATGTTGCCAGAACTATTTCTTTTTACAGCATTCTCTGTATTTGTTTGACAACAGCATCACCCTTTTCAGCAGGTTTGATAACAAAGCCAGGGCTCGACTGAGAGTACAGGGTCCAGCAAGTTCAGAGGAAGATATAGGAGATGTCTTGCCCTATTAAGTTTACTTCTTTCCAAACATTGCCCTTTGGAGAATTTCTTGTACAGACGAGATCCCAAAAGGTTGAAGGAATGCCACCCAAACAGTGTAATACACTGTCAGCAGTAATTTAGACTCTTTACTAAAGGCATCTGACAAAAGCCATTGTTTGTATCTATTTTTATGTAAAACTTGCTTGGTTTCAGCTCTTTTAAGTGGCTATTGACTGATGAAATTGGATTGTTTCTCTTCGAGCTCCTTTGTTTAACTGAGTGTGATCCACGTATAGTCTTGTCTCTCCATTTGTCTTTAGCAGCCCTGAGCATCATTCTGTCAAATCTGTCACTCGTGACACGATCCTGCTTTTAACTACATTGTTGCATTGAGATTTTATTCTTCCCATTAAAGGATGACGAATTTTCCTGGGACTCTGCAAGTTGATGAGTTTATCATCTTCTTTCAGAGTAACATGATACTCCTGATTCAATTTGCTCAAAACCTTGCATTTGTTCAACAATTACATATTCTCTTTCCTCAGTATATATAGTGTTTCACTGCCATTTTATCCTCTCTGATTAAGGTTTGTGGTGATTTGCAAATGCAGATGAAGACCTGTTTCTGCTGGACATGATTTTTTTTCTCTTTGCTGGTCTAAATAACACAGTCCATGGTGACTGACCTGTCAGTAATGATACAGCTGCTCCTATGTAAAGTCTAAATCCTGTTTTGAAGTCTTGCACCTTGAAATTGATGATCAAATCTGTTTAGACTCTCTTTGACCTTACCCAGGAATGGTGTCTGCACCTTTTCTGTAACTTTAATTTGAGCTTCGATTTTATTGCCTAAATATCTATTTCTCTGGAAGGTTTCTTTTGCAGGACCTTTCTTTGAGGTGTTGAAGGTATTGGCAATTTACCATATTTGTTAAAGTGTCCCACATTTGTGATTCTGTTTGGTGCCATATCTGGCAAAGCTTAAGAGAGTCTATGACATTAATTCTTGCTCTTTTGGCACTTTGGAGGACTATTGGAGGATATTGATACTATATTGGAGATTACCTATCCAACCATGTCAGAGCAGTCCTCGATGTTTCCTTTCAGTACTGACTGATTTTGAGCCCTGATTTCTGCCTATGCAGCGATGGGCTTGTTTGTTTCAACATTAAATAGAGTCATAGAGCTGTAAAGCATGGAAACAGATCTTTCAGTCCAATTCATTCATGCTGACCAAATATTCTAAATTAATCTATTCCCATTTGCCAGCATTTGGCCCATATCCCTTGAAACACTTTCTATTCATATATCCATCCAGACGTCTTTTAAATGTTGTAATTGTACCAGCCTCCACCACTTCCTCTGGCAGCTCGTTCCATACACGCACCACCCTCTATGTGAAAAAGTTGCCCCTTGGGCCCTTTTAAAGTCTTTCCCCTCGCACCTTAAACCTACATCCTCTAGTTTTGGATGCCCCCATCCTAGGAAAAAAAGACCTTGTCAATTTACCCTATCCATGCCCCTCATGATTTTATAAACCTCTAGGTCACCCCTCAACCTTTGACGCTCCAAGGAAAGTAACCCCAGTCTATTCAGCCTCTCCCTATGAGCTCAATCCCTCTAATCCTGGAAACATTCTTGAAAATCTTTCTGGAACCCTTCAAGCTTAACAACATCTTTCTACAGCACGGAGATAATAAAATCCTCCTCAGTTTGAAGAATCTGTGATAACCTTTCATCCTCACAGTGGCTACTATCCAGTCTCTAATTGCTTCATCCTTCCAATCAATTATATTCGCTATATCCTGCTACATGAGATAATGTAATATATTATCATCCCTGGAACGTCTGGACAACAAGGATACAACATGTTCCTACTTATTGACTGCAGCTCCACCTTCAACACCATAATTCCAAACAAATTCATCTCCAAACTCCAGTACCTAGGTCCCTGCTTCCCTGCCTCTGTAAATGGAGTTCTTGTATAACAGACAGCCAGTAAGGATAAGTGACAACACGTCTTTCATGATAATCCTCAAAACTGGTGTCCTGGGAAGGCTGTGTACTCAGCCCCCTACTGTACTCCTTATACACACAGGACTGTGTGGCCAAATTCTTCACCAACTCCATTTACAAGTTTCCTGATGACATCACCGTTGTAGGTTGGATCCCAAACAACGACAACAAGATGGAGTATGGCAAGGAGATAGAATCCTTAGGGACATGGTATAAAGACAGCAATCTCTCTACCAACGTCAGCAAAACGAAGAAGTTAGTCATTAACTTCAAGAAGCAGTGTGGAGGGCACGCCTCTGTCTGCCTCAATGGTGCTGAGATGCAGATGGTCGAGAGCATCAAATTGCTGGGAGTGACGATTACCAACAATCTGTCATGGTTAAGAAAGCACAGCAACACCTCTACTTCTTCAGGAGGCTAAGGAAATTCAGCATGTCCATAAAGACTCTTGCAAATTTGTATCGATGCACCAAAGAAAGCATCCTATCTGGATGCGTTACAGCACAGTATGGTAAATGCTCTTCCAAAGACTGAGAGAAACCACTGAAAGACTGAGATCCCAGTGTATTACACAAGCCAGCCTCCCATCCATTGACTCCATCAATACTTCCTGCTGCCTCAGGAAAGCAAACAACATAATCAAAGTCCCTTCCCACCCCAGTTATACTGTCTTGTACCCTATTCTACCAGGCAGAAGATATAGAAGTTGGTATACACGTACAACCAGATTTAAGAACAGCTTCTGTCCTCCTGTTATCAGACTTTCAAATGGACCTCTTTAATGTTAATGTTGATCTCTCTCTGCACCTTCTCGGCAGCTGTACCACTGTATTCAGAATTCTTTCTGTTACCTAATGCGTTTGTACAGTATGATTTGCCTGCAAAGCACATACGACAACACTTTTCACTGTACCTCAGTACACGTGACGGTAATAAATCAAATCAAATATATATGATAAACAAAGAATTCTATTGATTCTCCCAAATGCTAAAATCACTGATTAAATCATATGCATTCAATCATTACATTTTTTTTAGGTTTAAAATAAGACTGAATGCTCTAATCAACACATCATACTCCATAGCATTTCTTCTATATGTTGTCTTACCAGAAAGAAGAGAATAATTAACTGGATTTATTTAACAGTCTAATATCACCTGCCCAACCTCACACACCACTAACTCTACAAACCTTCTGCAAAGCCTCCTGAATAGCAAGGAGGAGGCAATGGCCTAGTGGTAATATTATTGCATTGTTAATCCTAAAACACAAGTCATGTTCCGGGGACCCAGGCTTGAACCCCACAATGGCAGTTAGTAGAATTTGAATTCAATAAAACAAAAATCTGGAATTCAGAGTCTAGTGATGAATCCATTATTGATTGTCAGAAAAAAAAACCCATCTGGTTCATTAATGTCCTTCAGGGGAAATCTTTACCTGGTCTGGCTTACATTTGCCTTCACATCCACAGCAACATGGCTGACTCTTAACAGCCTCTGGACATTTGGGGATGGGCAATAAATGTTCTAGCCAGTGATGCCATCACCCTGTGAATGAATAATAAAAATAAAAATGGTTGGGACACTTGACACTTTGTGTTGACTTACACAAGGACTTATGGCTGTGCCACCCATTTTCCTCAATTGTCTCCTTTCTCTCATTACAGGAGAATAGAGCCCATTACAAGGCAGGGAGATCCCATATGAGTGGAGTGGAACCTGATATGAATCTCCTCACTCTATATGAGGAGAGATCCTGACCCTCATAGGAGAAGAGTGGACTACTCCTGCAAGAAGGCCCAAACATCCAGATCTGCCAACTGAGCAAGTATCATTCCTCATTTTAGATTAACTCTTGCAGTAACCTCATTGTCACTTTCAATCATTGCATGCCACATTAAACCACTGGCAGCAATGTTTTCTCTTTCTTGTCTTGTTCAGGTACTGTCAGCTTCTCTACCAACTCTGCAATGAGATGGCTAGCACCGCTTGATCTCTGAGATTGAGGGTACAGAGGCTTCTGAGGAAGCATTGGCAAGGCTGACTCATGCACCTGCACCAGCTCAGATACTGACCTTGTCGTGGGAAGGTGAGACTTACAGTGTGGGAGAATAACATGATGAGTACCTCCCAGTTCTGCAGCTGGCTGAGGAAGACATATCTCAAGTTGCTGGCTCTAAGAGAGCTAAAGGAAACCAGGATCATCCTCAGGAATAAAAGGGCCCTGTGGTGTCAGTAGTCAGGGACTTGATGCATGTGCATAGAGAGGACCAAGAGAAGAAGATGTGTCTGTGGGATGCAATGGTCTTCATCGCCAGAAGCTGCAGCTATGCAACAACTCATGCCGTTGACAGCCAGCTCCAACTCCCTCAAGGTTTGCTGAAGAGGCACAAGCCCACCTGAACTCCAACACCACAGCCAAACATCCCCAGGAATAAAGGCAAGGGGATGGCAAACCTGGCAAGGAATCTCCAGCTCCTCACCTACCCTATCTACATGAGCCTTCACTTGCCTACTTTACACTCCGGGCATATGAGGTGACCCATGCCATGTGTTATCATAGACTTCCTGGACTCCTGGCTGGTGGCCGTGCATCTTTCCCCCCACATTAGACCTTTATTAAGTCACAGGACTGACTGACTCCCCAGACTGCAGAGGACAGACTCACCAAACTCACTCTGACTGACGCCTGACCTTGGCCAAACCCCTAGATTGGAATCATGGAGTCATAGATTCAGAGTCATACAGCATATAAAAGGCCCTTCAGCCCATTGAATCTGCATTGACATAACTACCACCGAAAGTGCACCAATCCCAATTTCCTGCACTTGTCCCATATCCTTGATTGTTATGATCTTTCAATTTTCTTCGAAATTTTTTTAAAGGTTGTAAGTTTTCCAGCCTCCACTACCATCCCAGGCTGTGCCTCCCAGATTCCCACCACCCACTGAGTGAAAAAGGTTTTTCTCAAATCCCCTCTAAATCTCCTACCCCTTTCCCTAAAACTATGCGTTCTCATGATTGACCAATCAACCAAGGGAGTAATTGCTCTCTATTCACTCTGTTCATACCTCTCATAATTTTCTACACCTCAGTCATGTTCCCCCTCAGCCTTCAAGCCTCTCAAGTCTCTTCTCATAAGCTCAATTTCTCCATCCCATCACATTCTTCCTGTCGTGAGGTGACCAGAACTGCACATAGTACCCCAGCTGTGGCCTAACCAATGCTTTGTACAACTCCAACATTACCTCCTTGCTCTTATACTCTATTCCACAGCCAATGAAAGCAAGTGTCCCATGTACCTTCTGAACTATCCTATTCATGTGATCAGCTGACTTCAGGGATCCGTGAATAATTACTCTAATATCCCCCTGTTTCTCTAAGCTACCCAGTATCCTGCCATTCACTAAACACTCCTGCATCATTTTTTTTCTTCCAACGTGCATCATCTTGCATTTATCAGGGTTAAAGACCATCACCCATCTAGAGAGACAGTAGGAACTGCCGATGCTGGAGTCTGAGATAACAAGGTTTAGAGCTGGATGAACACAGCAGGCCAGGCAGCATCAGAGGAGCAGGAAAGCTGATGTTTCGGGTCTGGACCCTTCTGCCTGGCCTGCTGTGTTCATCCAGCTCTACACCTTGTTATATCACCCATCTGTATCTTCCTGTAACTTCCAACTATCTTCTTTGCTATTAACCACTCTACCAATCTTGGTATCATCTTCAAAATTGCTTAACATTGCCCCCATATTGTCATCAATATCATTTACGTATATAACAAATGGAAAGGGTCCCAGTACTGATTCTTGTAGTACACCGGCCTCCAGACACTCAAACAGCCTTCTACCACTACCCTTTGTGTCCTATTAGCAAACCAGTTTCTGATCCATTGCACCCAGTTTTCCTCAATTCCATGTGCTTTAACCTTTCAATCAGTCTTTCAAGTGGGATCTTATCAAAAGCTTTGATAAAATCCATATAAACTACATCAACTGAACTTCTCTCATCCACACACTTGATCACATTTTTGAAAACATTTAAAAAAATTTATTAGGCATGATCTCCCTCTGACAAAGTCTCACTGACTATCCTTAACATCACTAGGTTCACTAGGTTGATTCCGGAGTTGAGGGGGTTGGCTTATGAGGAGAGTCTGAGTAGATTGGGATTATATTCATTGGAATTCAGAAGATTGAGGGGGGATCTTATAGAAACATATAAAATTATGAAGAGAATAGATAAGATAGAAGTAGAATGGATGTTTCCACTGGTAGGTGAAGCTAGGACAAGAGGGCATAGCCTCAAGATTAGAGGGAGCAGATTTAGGACTGAATTGAGAAGGAACTTCTTCACCCAGAGGGTTGTTAATCTATGGAATTCCTTGCCCAGTGAAGTAGTTGACGCTACTTCAGTAAACGTTTTTAAAGATAATGTAGATTTTTTTTGAACAATAAAGGAATTAAGGGATACGGTGAGAACACGGGTAAGTGGATCTGAGTCCATGAAAAGATCAGCCATGATCTTATTAAATGGCGGAGCAGGCTCGAAGGGCCGGACAGCCTACTCCTGCTCCTAGTTCTTATGTTCTTATGTAACTCATGCTTTTCCATGTGGATATTAAATCTCTCCTTCAGAATTTTCTCCAGTAGTTTCCATACCACTGACATGAGACTCACGTAATTTCCTGGATCATTGCTACCACGTTTGTTGAAAACCATATTGGCCATCCTCCTATCCTCCTGCACTTCCTCTGTGGCCAGAAAGGAACTAAAAATACGTGTCAGAGACCCTGGAATTCCCACCTCACCTCCCACATCAGCCTGGGATGCAATTCATCTTCGTCAGGAGATTTGTCCATTTTTAAGCCATTCAGAACTCCAATGCCTCCCCATTTCCTAGTTCCTTACAGTCGCTTTTCCTGAATTCTACACCTATGTTCTCCTTTTCCAGAGTGAAGACCAAAGAGAAACATCCATTTAACACCCTTCCAATATCCTGCAATTTCACGCACAGATTGCCCCCTTTGTCCCCAGTGGGCCCTACTCTTTCCCTGGTTAACCTCTTCCCTTTAATGTGTTTATAAAATATCTCAAGTGTAATGTCCATGAATGTTGCACTGTGACATTTCGGGAAGGTAGTGTTTGAGTTTTGTCCCAGTTACTGTTCCTTGGAATCCTTCTGGAAATTGTAGTCAATTTGCATTGTTTGATTAGAAGCAGGCATGCTTTCATCCAGCAAAGTTCATATCAAATTTTAAACAAGAACACATTGTATTTAAAATAATGTATTATTTCCTTCATATTTGATGTACATACTCCATCTTTGGAAATTTTGCTGTCTTAATACCATCTTTGGGGCTCAAATTTTTAATGCAGCATAGTCGAATGCCAAGAATGCATACCTTTGTGTTGAAATTGTCTTTGAGGAGTCCTGAACAAGAGAATTTATAATGACAGGTTTATGTTACTATCTATCTAGCAACTACAGTCTGTAGAAGAATAATGGAAGCAAGATGCAAAGATGCCTTATTTATACGTTTAGATTAATGTGTCAAATTATTAAGCATTAATGTATACCAGATATGAATTTACAGACTGATGTCTCCCCACTGCGTCAAGCTAACATTTATTTTGTCACTTTTACCTAATGTACGTTATTCAGTGAATACCATCACTTCAGACTGCACTCATCAGAAAAAAATTGCCTTTCACATTGGAAATAAATATTTTCTTTAACATGACCTCACATTAATAGAGATTCAAGTGCTTTTGAAGGCCTAAAAAAAGTGTAAAATATCTTTACCCAACATTTGTAATTATTTTTATTTAATTAGTGTAATGTACATTGTCACCAGTCACATACGTGTAAACAAAATTTGAACATGTATATATATTGAATAAATCTTAGTGACAGATAACGATGTATGCTTTCTCGAATTTATTAAACGCATGCTTAAAATAAACAGAATGCCCCAACAGTGATAGTTAACTGAAAGCATTATTTTATTCACATTAAAGACCATCATTAGTCACTTGTGAAAGAACAGCTGCAACCCATCATTGCTGGTATGATAACCTTTCCTTAATAGAAAATGAGTCTTGGGAATTAATGATGGAAAATAAGGAAATGGGCAAATTAATTTGAACAAGTTTTGTGCATCAGTCTGCACAACACAGGGTACAAGTTATATCCCGGAAAAAGTAGTAAATTAGGGAATGGAAAAGAGGGACGGACTCAAGAAAATTATAATCATTACAGAAGGGGTACTGTACAGATTGTTGGAGTTTGGGCCCTCATAGATGTCATCTCAATGTCTTTAAACATGTGGCTAGTGATATGGTTAATGCATTGGTTTTAATGTTCCAAAATTTCTAGATTTGAATATGTTCCATTAAAATGGAAAATAGCAAAAAGTGAAGTAGATTGAAAGCAGGGAATTACTGTCCAGTTAACTTATCATCTGTCACAAAGAAGATGTTAATAATTATTATGAAAGATGCTTTATGATGACACTTAGAAAAGTTCAAGGAAAGAGGGAGAGTCAGGGAGAGTTAACATGGCTTTGTGCAAAGTGAAAACATATTTAATCAATTTATTGGAGATCTTGATTTGCTTTGGATGAAAGGGAACCAGTGGATGTGCTGTACTTAGGTTTCCAGTAGGTATTTGATAAGGTCATACATCAAAGGTAAGTATGGGCAATAAAAACTCACAGTATAAGGGGTATTCTGATCAATAGAAGATTGGCTAACAAACGGGAAACAAAGTGAGATAAATGGGTTATATTTTGATGAGAAGGAAGTTATGCGTTGTCTGGCATAGGCATCAGAATGAGGGCTTTAACTTCTTTTAATTTATTTATTTCATTTGGATAAAGGGACTAAAAGCAAGGTTGTTAAATTTGCTGACAGAAATATAGGTAAAAAAGTAAGTTATAAAGCGTGATATAGATAGGTGAAGTGAGTGAGCAAAGATCTGGCAAATGTAGTATAAAGTGAGAAAATATGAAATTGTCCACTTTGGCAGAAGGAATTAGAAAAAGGAGCATATTATCTAAGTGGTGAGATATAACAGAGCTTTGGGATATAGAAAGATCTTGGTGGCCTAATGCATGAATCATAAAAGGTTTAGTATACAGTCCAGCAAAAATAAGTAGGAAAGATAATAGAATGACTTTGTTTATTATGAGTGAGATTGAACAATAAAATAGGAAGGTTATACTTCAGTCTTGCAGGGCACTGGAGAGAACATGTCTAGTGTACTGTAAACAGTATTGGTTTCCTCATTGGGAGGATCTGGCACATTTATATTGTTACTGTACAAGTAACCAGAGAGCCAGCTAATGCTCTGGGGACATGTGTTTGAACTCCAACACACTGGATGATGAAATGCAGTAGCATTTGGATAAAAACAACTGATCTTATGTAACCATGTAACCATTGCCATTCATTGTAACAGCCCATCTAGTTCCCTTATGTCCTTGTCCTTACATGGTCTGGCCTACATGTGACTCCAGACCCAGAAAATGAGGATGATCTTTAACTGTCTTCTGAAAGGGCCTAGTTAGTCACACACTTGTATCCAACACTGCAACATCTGAAGAAAGGAATGAAAACAAAAGAACCACCTCGTACCAGAAATGACAACAGCAAATACAGCCCTGCAACTCTGCAAAGTCCTCCTTACTAACATCAGCGGTCTCGTACCAAAATTGGGAGATCTGTAACACAGACTAATCAATCAACAGCCTGACATAGTCATAGTCACAGAATCACACCTTAAGTACAGAGCCCCCAGTTACAATCATCACATTCCTGAGAATGGTGGCACTAACGTATACAATTTGGAGGGAGTTAATCTGGGAGTTTTAACATTGTCTCTCAGACAAGAAGTCTCATGGCAAACATGTACATGGAAACCTCCTGCTTATTACCACCTACCAGCTGTTTTGGCTGATAAATCAGGACTTATTTTGAAATGCCACTTGGGGGAATCAGTGGAAGTGGCAAGAACACAGAATGTGCTTTGGTTGGGAGACTTCAATGTCCATCACTGGGAAGAGTTCTTAGTACCCTTACTAACTGAGTTGCTTGAATCCTAAATAACATCACTGGCAGACTAGGTATGAACCAACTGCACCAATCTACCTGTTGTAGGTGCATCTGTCCATGACAGAATCAGTAAGAATGATAACCAAACAGTTATTGTAGAGTTGAAGTCAAGTCTTCACATTGACAACGGCTTTTGTGTGGCATAAACCATGCTAAATCGGACAGACATCAAACAAATCTACATACATGGGGCATTATGGGCAATCAGTGGCAGCAGAATTGCATTCAACTGCTCTCTGTATGGCCCAGCAAATCCCTACTTTACCATCACCATTGAACTGGGAGATCAACTCTAGTTTAATGAAGCATGCAGGAGACCATACCAGGAGTAGCACCAGGAGTAGCACCAAGAGTACCTTTAAATGAGGTGCCAAATGGGGGAGATACAACACAGGATTATTTGAATCCAAACAGCAGAATCAGGGTACAATAGACAGGGCAAAGCAATCACACGATCAATGGATCTGTTCTACACTCTGCATTCCTGCCACACTGTGTTGTGAATGGCAGTGAACAATTAAATAACAAATTGGAGGTTCAGGCTCCACAAATAATCACATCCTCAAAAATGGAGACACCCAGCACATCGATGCAGTGTAAGTTGCTTCATATTTTTTAATTTTTGAGGACTTGAATTTTGGGAGATGTTGGAATGTTACAAACAACTGGGCGAGCACACCATAAATCAACACCCCAATCCCCCATAGAATTATACAAAATGTTAAAGTTTAGTTTTTTTAAAGTGTACACTATACACCAATTTACCTGAGTTTCAAACCAAGGTTGCTAGAAAACATGAACCAGATTTATGTACTAAACAAGAATTATTATTTATTAATTCAACTGTAACTACAACAAAACAGGTATAAACACTACCAACTAAAACTTTGATCCTCTTATAAATATCCACTTACATACACATACAGACACACAAATAGGAAAAATAGATTATTTGCAGAAGTAGAAAACACTGGAAAGTCAGTTGAGACAGTTGAGTGGTTTTCACCCTTGATTCCAATGTTAAGGTAATATTTCTTTGGCTAACCAGGTAATTGGTGCTCAATTGAATTTTTAAAAAAATTCTACTGGTTTGTAAGAAGTATAAGCAACTAATTCATTTGGAAAATGCCTCTGACTTAACAATTCTAAACAGCTCACAGCAACTGCTGCAGGAAAGGTGACTGATTTTCGTGTAGATTTAAACAGTGTTTTTACTGCAGAGAAAAGGCAGCTTCTGGTGAGAGAACATCTGCACACATTTTTGTGTCTTTCTCTCTCTATATGTCTGTGTCTCAGTAACTTATTTCTAGTTCTAGCCTGCTCAGTTAGCTGAGAACCAATCAACTTCATTTATAAACAACTTTTTGGCTCCTGATCATTTGCACATTGTAGGAACACACAGACACAAAAACAGACTTCAGAATAGGTATTAAATTCATTGCTGTGAAATTATACAGTTTTCCTGGTAAATCCCCTTTTTAAGAATAGCGCTTTCTCATTGCAATCCTCAGTTTTTAAAGACATAAAAATAAAAAGTAATATTCCCTATTGAAAAAAAAAGTCTATTTGAAGTTATGTGTGAATATTTGAATGAAGTTTAAAAACCACTAAAACAAAACTGTGGAAAACTTTTGTTTGCAAAACTTCTGGAAAATCATGCAATTTCAGATAATTATATGAACTCACTTCAAAGAAAACTGTTTTACAATGAGATTTTAAGGCTTTTCTATTTGAACAGTGTTTATCAGCTTGGCATTTGTGTTTGGACTCTTCAGGTGAGGCAATCCTATTGCAGAATAAATTGTTCATCTCATGTCTCCTGTTTCTCAGGTACATTTTCGGTGTAAAAACTGATTGTTCTTCTGGATGACAGACTGAAAAAACTTCATAAGATTGGATTTTCTGAGCAAGCTGTACCTACTATGACCCTGGAGATGATCATACATGATTAGTGATTTGACTACATATGTGAGAACAACAGATGAACAGACTTTGAAGCATTTTATGTCTTATTTCCTTCAACGATAAACACGACTGACCCCAGAAAGTGTTCAAATTTCAAGTTCAAATTGTGTGTTTGTGTGTGTGTGTATTGTGTTCATTAGAAGGGTAGAAATTTGTATTGTCATATTACAAAGGGGTGTGTGTTGATCAGTTCTGCTCATTGATTCATTCATTTTGTTTTAAAATAAATTAATGACCTTGTGTTTATTAAAGAATCTTGTTTGATCGATATTTTCATTCTATATCCAACATAGAGAAAGTATATGATTGGCTATGTTAGGACTTGAATAAAATATTTTTAATTTATGTGACCTATAGATTAGTGGGACTTGAATGACAATGTACATCTCCCATTTCAGTCATAACAAGTGTAAAAGACACGGCTGAAGCATTTGATCCACTTTTAGCCATGCGTACGGACAGGATGATACTTGGCCTCTTCCTGAGGTGCCCAGCATCATAGCTGTCAATCTTCAACCAATTTGATTCATTCCATGTGACAACAAGGAATGGATGAAGACACTAGAAATTGCAAAATGTCTGAGACTTGAAAATGATCCAGTAATAGTACTGAAGAAACATACTCTCGAGCTGTTGTGCCCCTGGCCAAGGTGTTCTAGCACAACTACAACACTGACATTTACTTAACAATGTGTAAAACTGCTCAGTGTGTATAAAGAGCAGACAAATACAAACCTTCAAATTATTGCCCTATCAGACTACATTCCATCAGCAGTAAACTGATGGAAGGGATCATTGACAGCATCATCAAGTGACACTTGGTCAGCAGGAAACTGCTCTCTGAAGTTTACGTGGACTTTCACGAAAATCCTGCAGCACCAGAGCTCATTACAACATGGACAAAGAGACGAACTCAGGAGGTGTCAGGCGAGTGACATCAAGGCAGCACTTGTCCCAGGGTGACATCTCGCAGTCCTCACAAAATTAAGGCCAATGGAAATCAGGGAATAGACCTTTCACTGATTAGAATCATAGCTGGCACAAAGAAAGACCTTTTTTTTGTTGGATATCAAACATCTGAGCTACAGGACATCATGCCAGGAGTTCCAGAGGGCAGAGTAAAAATACAGAAAATACAGCCACTTGTAGGCCTCAAGTCCATTCTGCCATCTTCCAAGGTCATGAATGGTACTGACATAGAAACATAGAAAAAAGGAGCAGGAGTAACGCACTTGATCCATTAAGCCAGCTATTACACTCGATATGATCTTGGCTGATCCTCTACCTCAACACTAAACTCTGACACATCCATTATAACAGACTTCAGCATTTCGCCTAATACTGATAATAGGCTAACCTGTCTGTAATTCATTGTTTTCTCCTTCCTTTCTTTTTAAAAGAAGCAGGGTTACACTTATCAGCCTAGAATCTGCAGGGCCTGTTCAAAAATTTACAGAATATTGGAAGACACCAATCAATGCTCTCACTATTTCCATTTAATTTCCTTTAATACCCTGGCATGTAGACAATTAGGCTCTAGGGATTTATTACTTCCAGTCTAGCATGTTTTTTTTTCTCTGATGCAAGTATCCTTCAATTCCTCCTTCCCAAGAAGTCTTTGCTTCCCCAAACATATTGCAAAATTATTTGTGTCTTCTTCTGTGTAGACAGAACAAAGGTAGTTGTTTAATTTCCTTGTTCTTCATTATCAATTCTCCTGTTTCAGACTAAGGGGAGTACATTTGTTTTCACTGATGGATTTTAAAGAAAATGATAGAAAATCTTGATGTATGCATCGATTGCCTTTGCAAGTTTACTCTCAAACTCTATTTTTCACCTCTGAATCAACCTTTTGGTCCTCTGCTGAATTCTAAACTCCCCCCAGTCCTCATGCTTGCTCTTTTTCTAGCAACTTTATATGACACCTCTTTGGATCTAATCCTACCTTTATTTTGTTAACCTTGGCTATGCTATTTTTTCTCTTGTGTTTATGGACCAATAACTGTATAACTGTTACATTGCATGCATTCATTCTTTCAATATTACCCATTACCCATCCACTGTCATTCCTTTTAATGAAGTTACCCAATCTATTGAAGCCAAGTCACCTCTCATGCTTTTGTGATTTCCTCAATGGTGGGCGGATTCCATTATAGTATTGATATTGTATGTCAGGAGGAAGTGGATATACTCTTTCTTGCTTGAGATTCGCGTTTTGTGATACATATATGACATGAATCTCACATATTACTTATCTGTTCAAGGATGGATATTGAACAGTCTAGCTGAGGGCATGCAATGGTTCATAATCTGCCACAAACAGCTCCACACATGACTTTACCATACAAGATGGCAGATGAGTAGTGGCGGTGCATCCCGGCTCCTGCTGTGGGGGTCGTCGGCTTCCTTCTGCTTTCTTTTTATTCTCTTTTTACTTTTGCCTTTTGCTTTTGCTCTTTTGCTCTTTTGCTCTCATCCTTTTTTCCTTTGTCTTTCTCTTTGGAGGCCTTTACAGCATCTTCGGCAGGGCGAGAGCAGACCAGGCCTCCCGAGCAGGTGCAGCAGAGGTCAGCTCCTTGTGGAAAGCTAGCTCGGCATGGGGAAGGTGAGCCCTTGGAAAACTCACGACAGCTGCGAGTGTGGGTGCAGCAGGAAGAAACGGCGCCAGAACATGGTGACTTCGACATTGGTGGGCCCAGCACAGGACTTGAAGTGGTGGCGGCAGCACCAGCTTTCAAGATGGCAGTGACGGCAGGGTGGCCTCAGTAGTTGGAGGAGACAGCAGTATCTGCAGTTGGCATTGGTCAGCTGCAAAGCAGGAGGCCTGAACCAGTAGTCTGGCAGATCGATGGAAGCAGTAGTTGCACCCACTGTGGTGTGGTATGCCTGGTGAGGTTCTCCAGGTGGTACAGAGGTAGATGGCGGTGATAGCCCGGGAGCGGAACTTTTGGAATGGACTGTGATGCGGGGGCGTTGGTGGACACAGTGCCCATTGTGGAGAACACCCCCACAAAGGAAGGAAGAACTCTGTTTTTTAGCTATGTTTTAGTTATATCTTAATATGCTCTGTAACTCGAAATGGTGCCGGAGTGTGGCAACATATGACACTTTTCACTTTATGCATTTGTTAAATACAAGTGAAATAAATCCTTCAATTTAATTCAATTATAAAAGACGGAATGTCATTGATGATGTAGCTGAGATAGTTGGATTAAGAACAGAATCTTGAGAAACTTCTGCAGAGGTGTCCTGGGGCCAAGATGGTTGCCCTTCAATGACAAATGCATTTTCCTTTGTGCCAAATGATTCCAGGCATTAAGTAATTTTTTTTTTTCCTTTTTTTTATATTCACTGCAGCTTTCCTAGAACTTCTTGAATTTCTCTACCCCATCCCCATAAGGCTATCAAATTGTATCAATCTACACTCCTTTACATCAGCTTTGCTTTTGCACTAAAAAATTATGAGAATTCCAATCATGACCTATCTTCACTGGACTTCCTGGATGTAATTAACCAATGTCCGTTGTAAACTTTACCAAGGTAGTTAGAACATCCGGCAATACCTACTGATAATGCAGTAATAAAGTAGGGATGGATTGATAGATACCACACATACTCTTCCTTAAACTTAACTATCTGTTCAAATTCCATAGCTGCTACATGGTTGAAACATCTCTTTATGTCAAAATTACATGTAGAAAAATTATTTGTAAATTTGACAAACGATAGGACCAAAAAAAGTATTGAGGCAAGTAAACAAATCCTAATAAATTACTAAGAATTAAACGCTGAGAATCTGTTTGTGGATGTTAACAGTCTAAACATTTATTGACTGTAAGGTTGATCATGTTCCTGTAAGTTAATTTATAAACAAGCATTGGTTGTGAAATGTTTTACCAGAGCTATAAGCTGTTTAGCATCCTAGTCAAAAGATAAAGTGAAAGAGCTAATGGTAATGGATGAGAAAGCAATGAGTGACAGTAAAATGGGATTGTGTAATATGTAAAATAGATGTATGGAAAAGTTCACATAATGCCATAACCCATTTCTTATAAGATGACATCATCATGCTATAACATCCATCAGGTAGATTTGCTGCCACCTTCCTCTTTCCTGGTTGGGATCTACAGGACCAGTTTTGTCCAGTGTGGGTGAAGGTAAACCATCAGGCAGTTGAATGAGAAGAGGCTCTAATCTTTATCAGGAGGGAGGTTATTGCATCATAGCAGCAAGGAAATTATTGCATTTGTAAGGTAGACATTATTGCTGATATTATGAGTGAAACTTCAATGTTAGGTCTTGGTCTTTCCAGATCCAAAACTATCTCCTCCACCCATCAACTCCCCCACCTGAGTCTATGTGGCATCATCATATTGGGCAGTGCTTAAGGCATTCCTCAGCATTAACCTTTCAGACACTTGCACCATTATACAACATAATTGTAGCAATTTCTTTTGTTTACAAACACAATCTGATCTGTGATATTGGAAACTACTCACTTTCTCTCAAGTAGCAGTGCGATAGTATTTAATAAACACAATGGCTTTGACTTTCACAGTGCTGTTCACTTCACTTCTGTTAGTAATCAGGGCAATTTTTTCTTCGCCATTAACATTTTAATTTCTGCATGTTTTCCTAAATAAATGGGTCCTCTAAAGATAACCTACCCTTTCAAATGAACAACGGACAAAGCCTCCGGTTGACTTACTTTAGTGTACTTCCTACTGTTTTGGCTCTTTACTTATATTTTTTCAACTTAATTGTGATATATTATGAACCAACCCCATCTCCTACCCTTGTTGAAGTCTTTTCAAGGGTATTCTCTAAGATCATATTTTGTATTTCATTATCACAGAAGAGGAAGAGGAGAAAGAAATGTAAGCCAGATGAAATTTAACAACACACTTGACCAGATACTACACTGACCATACAGACAGCACAGATCCGAGGATGTCCTTATTAAAGGTGATATTAATTTAAATATTTTCTTCATCAAAGGCAATGTGGGAGTTCTGCTACCTGCTGTATGTAAGCCTGCAGTTGCACTCAGCCTTTATAGAATATGCTTGTTTTTGGCAGACAAGGAATCAGGTCTTCATAGTTCCTTTGGAGCTAAATGGGATCCGGCAGAAAAATAAAATGGCAGTCTGGGTACAGATCTAGAAATCTAGCCGCCATATTCACTGATATCAGGAAGACGACAGGTTAAGAATCCCACATGCTGAAAGGTAGAAGCTGCTGGCAGCATTCTAGAAGCATGTATATCTAAATAGCACGTTTTATCAAGGCCTCCATGATTTGGAAGTCTTCCTAAATAACATGCACAAAATGGAGGCGTGAGTCATTTATTGGAGGTGGAAAAAGTATAAAAAGTCAATAAAAATTGTGATGCCTCCTCTACTGTTCATCATGAAATGATAGAATATGAGTTATACCAATGTTTATTAAATTGAGTGATGACATGCTGGAATTGGAAAGATTAAGTGAACATCAAATAACATGATTACAGGCTTGTTATATCTGACTATTGACATGCTGTCAAGTAAAAGTGGAAAAGTCTTCGGTTGCATTACAATGGATAATCCAGCAGATAAAGTGCTTTTCTGCATTGTACCATAGTGGATCGAGGGCTAATTGTTCAACTCTCCCCATTGCTTTCAATCACTCTGTGTAGAACAATTCAGCTATCTGTTTAGCCATTTGAAAACTTTCATAAATATGTGAGCTATCATTAATTTTTTGCATTGAGATCAGCTATAAGTTTGTCCATTTCAGAACTTTGGCAGATGCATGTGCTTTTGGTTGGCTTCAAACACTCTAATGGATTCTGTGGTGTAGAATTGTTTGCCCCAGAGAATAAATGTAATGGTTTGGCTGTCTTTCAAAGCACAATTAGGTTCTGTATTGCTGAATTTATTTACTCAGTTGTACTGTGGAATGTGTGCTTGATGGTTTGGTTCAATTACAAAATATTAATGGATTCTATATTTCAGATTTTCTTTATCAATCTCTTCAGGGTATGAAATTTTAATGATTTTGGCAGATTTATGAGCTTCTGAAGGGGTTAATGGCTTTTCAATGTCTACTCAAGACATGTTTATTTATTTGGGTCAGATATAAGAACTTTTAAACAACTTCTAAATGTTTTCACAGGAACTGTGAGTTCTGTTTATAAAGTAGATTTAAGTGGGTGGTTAGAAGATTAGAGGAAAAAAAAGCAAAAAACAGTTGAGGAGACTGATGAGGGGCTAAATGGTTGTGGGCATGAAGAGATAAAGGAAAATAATGGGTGTGAATAAAGGAGCATTATGCTGATCTGAAAAAAAAAATGAATTGAGGTTTCTGGGAATGGGGTTGGGCCACTTCAGTATTGTTCACTCTGTCTCCATCCTGCAAAAGATAAAAATCCCACCTGCCGTCATTGCCTGGATTGAGGTGGGATGACAGTAAAGGGAATAGTCCAACTTCTGCTTTCTGCCTCCAACAGGAAAATTCTGGAGAAGGTTCCCTAATCTAAATGAAACAAGACACAACATTAGTACAGATGTATCTTCAACACAAAAATCTCCAAAGAGAACAAAACCCAATCTATTCCACCCATTTCCTGGATGGCTACACATGTCTTTCTGTTGGCAACCTGCTTGAATGTTTCCGCAGGCATGACCTGAGACAAGAATCATAAAAGATAGATGGCTAGAGATGAGAGCCAGTTATATGGAATCTTATTGCTGTGATGGAATTGATGATTGGTGCATCTCTGAGCTTTTACCTGGACATCCAGGTCTTATTTTGTATGTTCTACATGTTTGATGCTCTACTGGGATGCCTGTCATCTGATGCTGTCCTGACAGGGGTCAACGTCAGGCAAGTTAATTAGAGTTCACACTACTCCATTGACTCTAGACTTATATCTTCACTGATTAGTGAGCTGATGGGTTGATTGGAATTGATTACATCCTGTGAGCTCTTAGACATTCTGAAATGTGGGCTTGTGTTGGAAAGTGGCATTTGTGTAGATGAGCTGAAGGGCATTTTCTGTGCTGTGTGCCTCTATGTCAGCAACCTGTTCACAGCTATTATACTCTAGAAACCATCACACAAAGTTCTAGCTTTCTTGTTCTCAACTACCAAAAGTGATGCTGTCTATGCTTCTGATGTGAGACAGATGTTTACTCATCCCTAGACAATTCTTATGTGGGAATCTGTTGCCAATTCCCTGATATCTGCAAATTAAGTCTATGGATTCTGTAGTCACAGTTAGTTTTTGCATACCCATGGAGATTGACAGCAGAGGTTGCACATAGATGTAAATTTCTTAAGTGCGATCAGAGGTTCATTGTCTCCTTGTAATAAGCACACAACTCTTATGGAAAAGAAAGCATTACTATTACTCCAGAGGGCACTTATGGTGCAGTATTAGTGTCCCTACCTCTGGACCAGGAGACACAGATTCCAGTACCACCTGTTCCAGAGGTGTTCAGTAACATCTCTAAACAGGTTGATTAGAAAAAAACATTAGCATTACTCCAGAGGACTCTCTTGTGGTGCAGTGATAGCATTCTGAGCCAAGAGGCCTGGGTTTACATCCTACCTGCCCCAGCAGTGTGTAACAACATCTTTGAACATGTCAATTTGGAAAATATCTCGTATTACACCGGGGAGGCTCCTGTGATGCTGTGGTATTGTTCCTACCTCTGGGTCAGATAAATTCTGGTTCAAGGTCCCCTACTCCACAGGTGTGTAATAACATCTCAACAGATTGATGAGGAAATATCTAGTACCACCACACAATGGAATCACTTACAGGGGAACACATGAAATCTCCCAATTTCCAATATGGGTAGTCTTTGTTCAGAGTATTATTCCTTAAGTCTCTTTCATTTCAGTTGGTCAACCAAGATTCTGGATTCTGTTACTCGAAGGGCATGAACAACCCTTTTAGATTTCACTGGAAAGGCACACACCCTTAACCACTCTGCTTTCCTCTCCCACCCTTATATTCTATGAATCATCCAGAACCACATCCTCACTAATTCTGCCAAACTTCTCCAGGGTGAAAATGTCTGATTTGGTACATGGGAATGGAAAAAAAAACAAGTGACAATGTAAGTGAGATCAAAGGGGTTGTGGCAGAGGAACATAGAGCCAGAAGTTGGTCAATTCTGACTTATGCATGTGCTTTGTGCACACTTCCTTTTTGTCCCTTTAGCTTCCTCATAGTTAATGAAAAAGAAGTTCTCTCTGTTTTCCCCAGTACCTCAATGTCTAGCCCCACTGTTGTAGTATATCTTGGGGAAAGGTGGTTGAGGTTGATGAGAAGGGGTTGGATGTTTCTTGTTGTGACATGATTCACAGAGAGTTGCAGCAGTGATGTATCTATTTATATACTCATATAACATCATCACTGCACTTCCACCCTCACTCCTGTGAGCAAGAATAGAATGAGGTACTGGGCCAGATCTTCAGAAAGCATATGCTCCTTAAATAAAACAAATAACTGCAGATGCTGAAGATCTGAAACAAAAATAGAAATTGCTGGAGAAACTCAGCTGGCCTGGCAGCATCTGTGGAGAGAAAGCAGAGCTAATGTTTCAAGTCACTCAGCCTTCTTCAGAACGTGGAGGTGTGTCTAGTGGATGCAGAATCTTTAAATATTTTACAGCAGAGATAGTTTCTTGATTGTCGAGTACAGTATGAAGGGTCAATTATGTGAAGTTTAACCGTAGAGAGGGAAGAGTTTGTCGTTCCCGAGGGATTTCACAGGGGATAAATAGACAAGAAGGTAGCATGTTGCTTTGATTGTTCTTTTTGACTCATTGTATGTGGCAATGGCCTAGAGTTCTGAGATTGGGAAAGTTGTCACAAAGGCAGATAATTTGAGAGTTGTTATGAGATTTCTGGTGATGCACAAACATTCGTTTTTGTCTGTTCTACTTCCTCCACTAGAGTTTGTAGGTAACATGTAACAAAATTATAGGCTCCTTTTCTGTTACTTTTTGTCCTTTTCTCAGCTGTCTGTATCAGATTCTCTGGTGATAGACCAACAGAATTCAATACTTTCCCCACCACCCAACCCGTGTTGTTGCAATAAACAGCCAGAATTTCTCTTTATGATTCACACATGTGAAGCAGGATCACAGGCTGGGCCAGCATTTATTGCTTAGTTGCCCTTGAGAAGGTCATGGTGAGCTGCCTTTTTGAACTGTCGCAATCCCCATTTGCTGTAGGTGCACCCACAATGCCATCAAGGGTGGGGGGGTGAGGGTTGTTCCTGATTTTAACCCAGTGATAGTGAAGGAACAACAATGTATATTCAAGTCAGGGTGGTGAATGGTTTGAGTTGAACTTGCAAGTGGTTGTGCTTCCATGTATCTGCTGATACAAATTGGCCTGTATTTAATTTCCAAGTTATCAGCATATTGTTAAATTTATATTTATCACATTTATGGCACTGGATAAGCAAATTACTTGTCTCACAAAATTCTGGAAGATTCCGTTCTGCAAAATATCAGCAAGAGTAACTCTGGTGTATGTTGGCACATGTTATATTGGAGTCAGACCTAAAACATTAAACCCATTTCTCCCTCCGCAGATGCTGCTAAATCAGTGCTGCATTTCAAGCATTTTCTATTTTTATTTCTGTTTCCCATTTCTAGCATTCATAATGTTTTGCATTTTTAGAGAAAGTACAGTTCATTTTAGTTCTTATCTTTCTGTTAATTATGTGTGTCTTAAACACTATTGGAAATAAATGCAGTGTGACATGGGCCAAAGTGAAATTGAACCTGGTTAAGATATTTGACCAGAAGGACAACACCATCAAGTGACTTATACTGAGCATTTTAGAAACCTGTCTGCCAAGTGCAAACATAACAATCTCACTGTGTACAATCTGTTGGATATTGATGACCCTGTTCTTCTTTAAGAGTTCACACAGGTTTGCAATATGTCCAGATTTTAATTAACAAAATTGATTTTTCAATTTTTGTTGAATTCTTATTGATAGACGTGTCAAGTTCCACCATTGTATTCACAAGCATTTTGATGTATATTGGTTAAATGCTTCATTAGATACTTGGGCAGCATCATTATTGCAGGTTAGTGAAGATTAGCTGCTGGTTTTTCGTAGCTATTAATGCAATTGCATTCTGCGAAATTTTCAGACAGGCTTTCTCAAAAATGTATTATTAGATTGCAAAATAAAAGAACATCCTTTTTTCTGTCTATTGAAAAAGAAAGTTCTATCTTGTTATTTTTGTCCTCAATACTGAAATTATTGATATTAAATATGCTAAGTACCAAAGTCCTCCTGATGATTTTACTTTGAGCAACTCAGTATGATTGGTAATGTCAGTAATCCAGTGGCTTTTGTCAGACTCTAGAGGATGGAGAGATCAAACAACGTTGCTAATCTGTCAGAGTCATCACATATATTGTACTTCCCAGTATGTGATTATGAATAGAAGCTTTATGTTGAACATCAATACATTTTGCAAGATATATTTCAAGTGAAGTTCATTTTACTAAGTGGGATTTAAATTGTCAGATTTTGTGCAAAACTTGATTAACAACTTAAAGGCATAAATGGCTGTAAACATAGGACGTCAAATGTACATGGAGACAAAAGCTACACCATATAGTTATAATAGAAGGATTGGTTAGAAACAGTGTGCAGGGATGTGGGAAAAGGCAAGAGTTTTGTACCAAGTAACAGAACTAAGTCATTTTACATAGGCCTGGTGAAACTACATAAGATCATAAGAAATAGGAACAGGAGTAGGTTGGTTCTTTGAGCCTGTTCCATGATTCAGTAGGCTCATGGCTGATCCGACATTCGTCACATCCATTTTCCTTCATTTTCCTATAGCACTACTGATCAAGAATCTATCAAACTCAGCCTGAAATATAGACAAGGAGTTCCAAAGACTCACAACCTTCTGAGAGAAGAAATTCCCCCTCGTCTCAGTCTTAAATTGGCACCTCTTAATTCTGAGACTATGCCCTCTGTTCCTGGACTCTCCTATGAGGGGCAACATCCTCTCAGCATTTACCCTGTCAAGCGCCTTCAGAATCCCATAAGTTTCAATGAGATCACCTCTCATTCTTCTAGACTCCAGTGAGTAGCATCGCAATTTGTTTAGCCTTTGCTCATGAGACAATCCCTCCATTCCAGAGATCATCTTATTGAACCTTCTCTGAAATGCCTTCAAGGAAATGTTATCTTTCCTTAAATAAAGAAACAAAAAATGCTCATGGTACTTCAGCACCTTGGTTAGAGTCATAACTAGCACAAAGAATGATTGAGACAACAAGGTGCAGAGCTGGATGAACACAGCGGGCCAAGCAGCATCATAGGGGCAGGAAGGCTGACGTTTCGGGCCTAGACCCTTGATCACAAAGAATGATTGTTGTGGTTGTTGGAGATCAGTCATCTCAGTGCCAGGATTTTGAAGGAATTCCTCAGTGTAATTTCCTACAACTAAAAATCTTCAGCAGCTCCATCAATGACCACACCCCCCCACCCCGCCTGCCCCATCATACGGTCAGAAGTCGAGATGTTCGCCAATGATTGCTCAGTGTTCAGCACCATTCGCGACTCCTCAGATAGTGAAGCAGTCCATGTTCAAACGCAGCAAGATCTGGATAATATCGTGGTTTGGGCTGGTAAATAGCAAATAACATTTGCACCATTCAAGCTCCAGGCAATGACCATCTATAAAAAGAGAGAGAATCATCTGAAGTCAGTCCGTTTTTGACACTAAATTCCTATGTATGATCCAGAATGAGGAGTCACAGTCTTACAGTGTAAGCCATTTAGGACTGAGACGAGGAGAAATGTCTTCACCCTGCCAATGGGGTGCCTGTAGAATTCTCTGCCACAGAAAGCAGTTGAGGCCAAAGCATTGAATGCTTTCAAGAGGGAGTTAGATATAGTTCCGAGAGCTAAAGGGATCAAAGAGTATGGGGACAAAACAGAAACAGGTTACTGAGCTGGATGATTAGCCACAATTATATTGAATCGTGGAGCAGGCTCAAAGTGCCAAATTGCCTACTCTTACTCCTATTTTCTCTGTTTCTTTGGTCGCAGAAACTGATAGTTTGCAGGTGGTGATTGGTACATACTATATCTTTGATAGATGGTTATGACATTTGCACAGAGGAGTTATCAGCTTTGATTTACATTTATTCAACAATAATATTCTACTGAATTATTGCTAAGTTCCACATCTAATATATTGTAAAAAAGATTATGTCATACAGGTTTGAAATTCTATGAGCTAACTATGAATATTGGCTATGTTGTAAAACCAGTGTTCTGTGTGATGAAAATAACTGACCTTGTTTCATTATCACATCTCCTGCCCAACAAGAATATTGCAGCTTTGAAATTTTTCTTGAAAGAATCTTGCAATGACTTCAATTCAGACATTTTGGTTGTTAACCAATTCAACCAAACTTAAAACTGCTGGTTCAAAACCCCAAGAGTAATGACTAATACAAGTGTATTCACAGGAGTTCCATTTAGGCATCTATTTTTTGTGCTGTTAGGTTCAGTCAAAAAAGTGAAGAACTTCACAGTGATACTGCTTGTAATTATCTAAACATTAGTTAAATATGTACAAATTAATTCCAAATGGATATGTGCTGTGGCATTCCTTAAATCAGTACTGAGAGTGGAGATTGATGTATGTCAGTGGCATGAGACAGTCTCATCAGTAATCATTTTACACAGTCATTGAAAAATAATATTGGGTTCTATATTAAAATGGGCTACTGATTTCCTTTTAGTGTGTTTTTCAACATCGATGTAAAGCAATTCCACGTGCAGTGAGCAGAATTTAATGTGGGAGGCCTGTTGGAATTTCATTGTAAACAGACTTTTTTTTATCTTTGTTCCTATCGAGGATGTGGCTGATGCATCTGTAACCAATGATTGGCTCTCGAGGCCATTTCAGAGGTGAGTTAAGTTTTAGTCACTTTGCTGTGTGTTTGGAGTCACAAGCATAGAGCAGACCAAGTCATGACGGCAGATTTCCCTTTCTAAAGGACATCAGTGATTTTTGTTTTATGACAATCAACAGTGGTCATGGTCACTATTAGATGAGCTTCTAATTCTAGAATTTTTTTTTGTTACTGAAGTCAAATTTCAGCATTTGGCGTCGTGGAATTCATACCCATGGCCCCAGAACATTGTTCTCGGGGTGTGGATTACCAGACCAGTGACATGTTACATCAGTAGCTCTGGGCCTTTGGTTGAACTAAACCAGGTGCGGGGTGGAAATCCTACCTCAGACAGCTGCCAAACAGAGGTCAACAGCTGTCCAATACTTTTATTTTATTCATTTCTGTGATGTGGGTGTTGGTAGCTGGGCCAACATTTATTGCCTGGCCCTAGTTGCCCTTGAGAAAATGGTCGTGAGCTGCCTCTTGAATTGTTACAATCCGCCTGCTGTAGGCAGACCCACAGTACAGTTAAGGTGGGAATTCCAAGATTTTAACCCAGCGACAGTGAAGGATCAGTGATATATTTCCAAGTCAGGATGATGAATGGCTTGGAGGGGAACTTGAAGGTAGTGGCGTTCCCATGTATCTGCTCCCCCCCACTATCTCCGCTCCACCACCCTGTCCTTCTAGATGAAAGTAGTCATGGTTTTGGAACATGCTGCCTGAGGATTTTTGGTGAATTTCTGCAGTGCACCTTGTCGATAGTACACACTGCTGCTACTGAGTGTTGGTGATAGAGTAACAGAAGGATTGTGGATGTGGTGGCAATCAAGTGGGCTGCTTTCTCCTGATGGCATTGACCTTCTTAAGTGTTGTTGGAGCTGCACTCATGCAAGCAAATGGAGAATATTCCATCAAACTCCTGACTTGTGCTTTGTAGATGGTGGACAGGCTTTGGTGAATCAAGAGGTGATTTACTCGCTGCAGTATTTCTAGATTCTGACCTGCTCATATACTCATTTATGTAGCTACTCCAGCTGAGTTTCTGATCAATGATAACTCCCAACATGTTGATAGTGGGGGGATTCAGTGATGGTAATACCATTGAATGTCAAGGGGTGGTGGTTAGATTGTCTATTGGTAATGGCCATTGCCTGGCATTTGTGTGGCACATATTATACTTGCTACTTGTCAGTCCAAGCCTAGATATTGTCCTAGTCTTGTTGCATTTGAACATGGGTTGCTTTCGTGTCTGAGGAGTTGCAAATTGTGCTGAACATTGTGCAATCATCGGCGAACATCCCAACTTCTGATCTTATGATGGACATTACGATGGAGGGAAAGTCATTGATGAAGCAGCTAAAGATGGTTGCGCCCAGAACATTATCCTGACGAATTCACACAGAGATGTTGTGGAGCTGAGATGTCTGATGTCCGACAACCACAACCATCTTACTATATGTCAGGTATGACTCCAACCAGTGGAGAATTTGCCCTCAATACCCAGTTTTGATAGGGCTCCTTGATGCCACACTCGGTTGAGTGCGGCCGTGATGTTAAGGGCAGTCACCCTCGCCTCTCATCTGCAATTCATTTCTTTTGTCCATGTTTGAACCAAAGCTATAATGAGATCAAGAGCTGAGTGACCCTGGCAGAACCCAAACTGAGTGTCACTGAGCAGGTCATTGCTAAGCAGATGCTGCTTGATAGAACTATTGATGACACCTTCCATCACTTTACTGATGATCGAGAGTAGACTGAAGAAGGGTCACTGGGCCTGAAACGTTAACTCTAATTTCTCTCCACAGATGTTGCCAGACCTGCTGAGTTTTTCCAGCAACTTCTGTTTTTGTACCAGACTATAATGTCACTTTTGGATGCCAATGCACCTGACAGATCCCTTTAGCATTTAACAACACAGAAATTTTCTGTTGTCTGCAAGTTAATGTAAAGAATTTTTTAAAGACGTTTAATTCATTCTTTTTGAAATATCATAATTATATATTCATTAGAAAATAAAAAGCTGAAAACACTTGGCAGGCAAGAAGTGACAACAAAATCGCCTGGAGTTCTCATTAGGTTGGACTGTTTTCTTTCCATGTTATATGCCAACAATCAGCCAAATCAATGTAAGGATTTTAATTACATGTTTGCGTTTCCACAATCTTTCACCATTCATTTAAAAATTGCTATAATCTGGTTTTGCTCACATAGTGACGTAAGATAATAATTTTGACATAATTGACCAAGTTGGGAATTAATTATATTTTGTTTGATTGTGGTTTGTTATAAAACACATCCTGTGAGAAAAAGGGCCATTGGCTTAGATTAAAAGTAAGGTCATGGGTTTATGATGTCATGGTTGATTTATGGTGTAAGTTATTATAAACTGTGAAAATGCTTTGAGGTAAAATCCTTTTATTCAAAAATGCATCTACATTTTAAAATGGTTTAGCATTGTAACTTAAAGTCTGTAACAGGCCTAAGTATATTTGTTTGTATCAATATTTTGAGCTGTTATTTCAATGTGTTTGGAGGTGCAATGATTGTAACAAGGTCAGCAAGGTGGCCCTCATAGAAAATGAGTTAAACTGGTCCAATCAGGGAGTCCTGGCTGACAGATATAAACAGGAGAGTCTGAGGTTTTGTTCCCTCAAAGAATCGGCTCTGAGGAAACCGGACCAGCGTCAAATACTATCTATGCATGTATAAATAAAGGGTGACTTGGTGACGGGATACCAGGCTGTATGGAGTTATTTCAGGAGACATGTCTAGGCAACAACCAGGTAAAGATGGCAGTTCCATGGTGCCAAATGTGGTTCATGCAGTTAAGGGATATTGATGGATTTTGGAGAATATTTCGATGTTTCAGTTGGGATATTTCGGATGACAATCAATCACCAAGAGGTGACACTACATATTCTATCCAGATGCATATATTGATCTACTTATGTCACCTTATCTTAGTAAAGACCTACGGCAATGTAAACCAAGATAGACAAAGAGGATAATCTTACAAAGTGTTTGACACGCGCAAGAATGAATCAGGAGACAGTCGGAATTGATGTCAATTAGACAACCGTTCTTTTCATAGTAAGCAATCAGGAATTGGAAGAAACAACCTAGCCAACCCAAACTTGACCATGAACTGTTCATGCACAAATAAGCCATTTAAAGTTCAGGATATGTCTCATTGTGCACAGGGGCTAATGGCAAGCAAAGATTCTTGCTCGTTCAGAGAGCAAAGAAGGAGACTGAAAACAGAAGGAGAACTTCAGTCAACACAACAGAACAAGCAAGCTGTGCTCAGTCTACCAGAATCCTCCATTGGGTCCCTAAAAGAAATGACTGAAAACCATTGCTTTAATTCTAATTCTTTCATTCCTGTTATTATATTTTAATAAATTCTGTAAAACTTGTGAAAGCATAATTGTTCCTGGAATGGGTTCCCTAACCAGTCAGGACTAATAAACTTTTAGGTTGGCTCCCTCAGCTCAGTTGATAATCGTAAACGACTAAGGTCTTTCCATTAAATTTAAAGTGAGCCTCAAAATCTTACAGGGATGCATTCTAATTGAATTGAATACTGTTGTGAATTTTTGTCACTTGCATCTTGCTTGCAGACCTACCAGAAGGCTTAGTTGTAGTTTTGTTTTTATGTAGAAGAACAACAATAGGCAACCTTTAATTCTTTCAAATATTGTAGTGCTGCCTGGTTTACTGTTCACCAGCTCCCTAGTTCTGACACTGGGCTTATGTCGTGGAATGTGATGTGGAAAACACAGGAAGCAGATACTTCAGAGGCAAAGAAAACTCTGATTTTATTGAAAAACAAGCAAATTGAATATATTTTCGGGAAAACTGGAAAGTGAATATCAAACCCAACTATTACTGACTGAGATAACAAAGTGTGGAGCTGGAGGAACACAGCTGGCCAGGCAGCATAGAGGAACTGGAAAATTGACATTTCGGGTCGGGAAGGGTCCCAAACCGAAACGTCAACTTTCCTGCTCCTCTGATGCTGCCTGGCCTGCTGT